>NC_080583.1:64108990-64748323 GCF_029962835.1 Magnolia sinica | reverse complement strand
TGTCACCGAGGAGGACTCAACATAATTCTGGTCAAAATCAGATTGGTAAATTCAAACCAACCAAAAAAATACAAAATGTCAAGAGTCCACATCCATCACCACCTAGAATGACTAACAGAATGAACGAGTTATTAAATCAAGAGGTTGGATTAAACAAGAAAACAAATGAATGTAGAAACACAATCCAGTTTCCTAACTTGATTAAAGAAACTACCACAGTTAAAAATCCTGTCACAAAATGGGTAGTAAAAGAAAAGAAAAATTGCCTTGTTATCCACTCAAATCATATGACAGGCGATGACACTAAGTGGTATCTGGATAGTGGCTGCTCAAGACATGTCACAGGTGACAAATCCCTCCTTTCAAATTATTCAGATCTTAATGATTGGATAGTCACCTATGGAGACAGAAGCACTGCTAAGGTAATTGGAAAAGGAATTATAAAGGGAATAAATTCACTCAAAAATGAGAATGCCTTTTGCATTAAAGGATTAACGCATAATCTCTTACGCATTTCTCAAATATGCGACAATGAGCATGTGGTTACACTCAACATAGAAAAATGCGAGATCCTAGACCTTTTAGGTAAATCAGTGATGAAGGGTTCTCGCACAAATAACCACTGCTATATTATTAAAGGTAAAGGAAAGGTTGATTCATATGCCCAGAAATATTAAGCATGGAAAAATAAGTCCAGGTCATGCATCTAGATCTGGATAACTGCTAAAAAGATGCAATTTTGCTGAACTCCTAATGATATATCTGAGGCTTCTTACCTCAATCCTTTTGTATATAAACATCGTGATGTTTATAATGTTTGATTTGTACAAAGCATGTACAAAAGTTTTCTATGCTTGATTTAAAGAAATGCTTTATTATACATAGATGATTGTCGATATGATGATAAATGAAAAATATACACCCTTGATATGTCTGTCGATAAATCATGTGGATTATCGATTCCATCGACCAAAGATCGATATAATCGATGTCTCCTTGGAATCTGAGAAGTCACATAATCGAGAATGTTATCGAAAGTAGTCTCGATAACATCGAATGGGGTCCATCGATATCATCGAAATGATGTTAGATGATATCGAAGGATGCCGCCCGATATAAGGCGGACGAGCGGGAAAAATCACATTTTTCTTTTAAGAAGTTATTTTTCTTCTCCCTGCTCGTCCCCTTCAGCCAGAGGTCCATCAGTGGGTTCTGGTCGTCCTTCAAAACTGGTAATACCCCTTCCATCTCATTCACATCAAGATTCCATCTTTTTTTTTTGGGTATTTCCTAATTTCTAAAAGAATCTTTGCTCCTTATCAATCTCTACTCCTTATCTCCAATCCCTTCAAATCTCTTTCCGAGAGTATCAAAAAAATGGGAAAGGACAAAGAGAAGAAGTCCGACCTTGGAGAAACCACGAGATCCTCCAGGCACAAGGTTCTTGCCTCAAGAGGAGGGGCGAGAGCTCCTGAATGTGGGACTCCCACTCGCTAACGAACACGGCAAACCTCACGATGCGGGTCCCAATTTGAAATACCAGCCCCTCCTCTGGCCAGAATGAATCTGGCACTAGCCAAGTACACTGGGTGGAAGTTAATCTTTGAGAGAAGGGTCGACAGGGAATGCCTACAACCCTATAATCTGGAACCCCTGTTAGCCGAAATTGGATGGCTACCTCTACTCGATTTTGGAGGTCCTTGTCACTACGAACGGACCTACAATTTCTTTACCTCCTATCATTCACCAGTGTCTGACCCTCCGTCAATCACGATTTCTATTGATGGTGATGATGTTGAGATCACTCCTGCAGTGGTTGCAAACATCCTTGGGCTCACATTATCACCCGTTGGCCTCCCGGACTTGGACCTTGAGAGTGTTGAGACTCGGTCCATGGTTACTAAATTTCTCTGTCATGGTCATGATATCCTTTGGTATCAAGGAAATGCACTAAAATCAAAATTCATGGAACCTCGGTACCGTATTTTGCATGGTATCTTTGCCTCCAATATATATCCTAGAAGTACCAATCGGTCGGATCTCACCGGGTTCATGACCATGATAGTTTACTCCATAGTTGTGGGAATCAAAATCTGCCTTCCTACCCTGATTATACATTAGCAAGTATATGCCATTCATACTTCTCGGGACAAGCATTTGCCCTATCCTTTGATCATTAACTCTATATGCAATGCGATTGGCTTTTCAACATCAAACGATCCGGAACTTCCCCTTCAACACTTCAACAAGAACAATATTAGAAGGATGGATTTAAAGTTCCACAAACTTCCCAAAGACGAGGAAGGGATTCAAGAAGAAGGAGAACGTGATGAAGGCGATGCTCCAGCTGAAGGAGCTAGACTGGCTGAGGGTGACCCTCTTGAGCCCCAACAAGCTTCATCCTCATTTGAACCTGGGCATGTAAAAAGGTTCAAACTTCATCAGGATAGGATTAGAGCAATACAGTGAGATGTCACCTAGCTAAAGGAGTCCGTGAACGCATGGTTCACTATCTTGGAACGACTGGTGAATGGAGTACAACAATCGGTACAACACTTGGTGGACCTACTCACCTGCAGACGTGACGATACTGCACCATCTTCCTCCGCTCATCCACCTTAGTGCTGCCATCCTGGATCTGTCACATACACTCTTCTCTTATATCCGCGTATGGGCATTGGTATCTTTTTTAATTCCCTACAATACCATGAGTGTATGTGATAACATTACTAACCTGCAAAGTCTGATAGTTTTTTTTTGTGTTGTTGAAATGCCCATGGATGGGCTAAATACTGGTGGTTGTTTTGTTTTTCATTGGGTGCCCATGGATGGGCTTGAAATTTTTTTTGGTTGGGAAGAATGATTATACTACTGCCAATCTTGGGCAATATACATATATATACTTTTGGTTATTTTGGGCTATGACTATCACTGCCATATTTTACGATCCCTTGTGTTTACTGGTTCATATAGGAAATGGAAGATGATACGTGTGATGCTTGCTATTTATTTTCATATTACCTGTTATTCACTACTCTTCTTGTCCTGATAAGCATATCTATTTTCTGAAATGAGATGATCGTGTACATCTATCTAATGTGCTTATGTTCCCTGAATTTTGGTTCTCCCATATTATCTAAACTTTAGTCAATATCATCTATTTTTTTATCCTTTGCCAATGACTGACAAAAAGGGGGAGAACAAATCCACACCCAAAAGGAAAATTGTGTGTGTATCTATTTATGGATGGTGGTGCAAGTGTTAGGGGGAGTAGTTGCAAGAAGACAAGGGGAGTTTGCTGTTAGGGGGAGCAGCTACTGAATGTGTGTTTGTACAAACTAGAGAATCTTGTACAATTGTGTAAAGATTAAGTACACACAATTTAGGGTGTCTGTCTAGAAGTTGTTCTAGGATGTTTTGGTGTTTTGTCACGTTATTGACAAAGAGGGAGATTGAAAGTGCCCTAGTTTGTCAATTCACGTGTGCGTTAAGTTAGCTAGGTAGAAGAGCCCCACAGGAAGATTGATCAAGCGTATGCCTCAACTGGATGTGTACCCGAACTTGTCATAAGTAAATCTTGAGCCTCACATCCCATGTCCCAAAACACCAGGTAATTTAACTCCTTAGATAGATCACCCTAAGAAATTTGGTTAGAAAACTTCTTTCAAACTCAGAAAATCTCTAAGTTTTCTGCCTTTGTCGATTTATCGACAAGTAGTTCGATGAAATCGAACCTTGTTGTCGATGTCCTCGAAGCTACTTGATATTATTTGAATGAGGATATAAGATGTCCAGCAACCACAAAGATATCTGCACGGAATTATCGATGTATCAATAGAGGGTTCGATATCATCGAAATTTGAATCTCGAGTCTATTGAAGTAGACTCGATATAATCGACATCATATATGTTGTGTCCAATGTTCTGCTAAGGCAAATCATGAAAACTTTGATATATCGAAGTACTCCTCGATATCATCAGAATTTAAATTTTGATGATATCAGCAGCCCTTCGATGATATCGATTTGGACACTCTGTTATCCAGCAATATTTTTAAGTTGTTTTATCTTAGATTAAGGGTCACTCGATAAAATCGATATTCAAATATCAATCATATCGAGGTAGGGTCAATTGCATCGAGAATAGACATAAACTGTCCAGCAAGCTTACTAGAAAATATTTTGGATTTATCGATGCATTGACACAGCTATCGATATCATCGACATTCAAATTCTGATGATATCGAGTGTGCCTCGATCATTCTTTTGACCTGAAATATTTTAAAAGCAAGTCTCTCTCATTTTTAAATGTCGAGGAATCGATCCTCGTGTCGATGCAATCAGAGTTCGAAATCCGATGACATCGATGCATGTTCGATTCCCTCGACCAGCTGGCAAAAGGTTTCAAAAGCGTTTGACATTTGAGTTCATGTCATGGAGCAGCTAGTCGATGCTATCAAGAGTATACGGATGATGATATCAACCCTGCTCGATGATATCGAACTCTGTCAAAAATGTGACCATTTTATATCCATTGGAACCTTTTGCCTATTTAATGAGAGCTTACCCTTGGTTGTTAGACAGAGAAAAAGAGAGAGTGCTTTTGTATGTTTAACCCTAGATCTTATACCCTAAGCCTTTTTTTCTCTCATGGGAGTTCATCCTCCAATCCACCCTCAACATTGACATTCAATAGAGTGGATTGGGGAATGAACTTCAGCATTTAAGGATCCTGCAGCTACCACCTTAATGAAAAATCATTAAGTTGGGATGCCTTGAATGCATAGATGATTAGAATCACTCTATCTCCCTTATAGGAAAACATTTAATAGAGTATGATTCCATTATAACCTTGACCCAACCTGTCGCCATGTATTGGTACATCTTCTAAGTTGCGGATCAAGCAAGCTGAAGATTCTTCATCATCAAAGGAGGAGATCTTTGACGACGCACTGAATGGGGCTCATCTACTTATTTATAAGTCATTAGAGTCTAGAGGACCCTTGTGATCATTCCTTCTGTAGGATTGGGTCTAAGGTGTTTCTCACCCCTTGCAAGCCCTCGTAGGAGGCCTCCAACGGGAGTGTATGTGGTGGGTGCTTTGTGTTGACCCTTGCTCTATAGAGATCTTAAACTCTTAGGTCCTTTGTGTAAGTCCTTGACCAGGGTAGTCTAAAAGTTGGGTGCTTTGTGTTGACCCTTGCTCATGGGAGCATAAACTTGTGAGGTTCCTTGAGTGGATCCTTGGCCAGTGTGCCTAAAAACGAGTGCTATGTGTTGACCCTTGCTCGTGGGAGCATAAACTGTGTCATGTGGACACGCCATGTTAGCCAAGGTGTAGGTTGTACTGGTTAGAGGTGAACCTGATTTAAAACCTCCGGTTTGAGGTGAACCTGTTGTGAAACCTCCTTAGTGAAATTCGGTACACTCAAGGGTTGAGTGCATTCACCGGGAGTGGAGTAGACAAGTAGTCGAATCACTATAAAAATGACTTTATTTGTGATTGATATTTATCTTTGATTACTTGTGTGATTTCTTTAAATGCTTTCATAATTGAATATCTAAGATCACACCTCACACACACAGTCACATCCATCATAATCTACAAAAATGTATCTTATTCATCTGTCAAATAGCATTATGATTGGATCCTCTAGTTGTCTTGGAAGCCATTAGAGTTATTTTGATGAAATCCTGATTCATGCATATTTTTTTAGGACAAGTTTGATAGGATTTTAAATAACCATAAAAATTTTAAAAAGTCATATTCACCCCCCTCTAGGACATATTGGCATATTCCTACTTCAACAAAAGTGGTCGTTACTGCAATTTCATAATCTGCTCTCTTAAAGAACTTTTGGGTATGCACAATTGATTCCCTTTGAAGAGAAAACTGTCTTGTATATATGGTCATTAGGATGACATTCTTGGAACTTCATTCAAGAATCTTTAAAGTCCTCGTCTTCGGCATACAGCTCCTTAAGACAGTTGAAGCCAACCATCTCATTGCTCATTGTAACAAGTAGTGATACATGATGGCTAAGGGCATCAGCCACCTTGTTCTACTGCCCTAACTTATGCCTCAAAAAGAACATAAATTCCTGTAAAAATGCAACCCATTTAGCATGCACACGATTCACGTTAGTCTAATTATTTTAAAACATTAATGCTTGATGGGCAGAGTGTACAGAACAAACTCTCTTTAAATCAAATAATGCTGTTAATGTCGCAGTGCCTGAACAACTGCGTACAACTTATGCTCATACGTTAACCATTTATTTTGGGCTTCGCTGAGCTTCTTGTTGTAAATGGCTACCGGCCTACCTTCCTGTGATAATACTCCTCCAATTCTGACATATGAATCGTCACACTTAATCTCAAACAGCTTGTCGAAATCAGAAAGAACCAAGATTAGTGTTGTGGATAATTGATGCTTAATGATCTCATGAAAGCTCTTGTCAGCCGCATTGGTCCACTAAAATGGTCCTTTTTTCATGCAATCTGTAATAGGTGCGACTATTGTGCTAAAATTTCATACAAATCGACGATAGAAGGTTGTCAACCCGTAGAAACTCCTTACTTCATGAATGTTTATTGGGATCATCATTCCCTAATTGCTTGCACTTTTTCATCGTCCACACGGATGCCTGTGGACATTACGACAAATCCTATAAACAACAGGTTGTGCGTTAAAAAACTATACCTTTTCAAGTTGAGGGAAACTTGCTAACTTGTAGGACCTGCAGCACCTATATAAGATGTTCCCTGTGCTCTATCTTATCCTGGCTATATATCAAGATCTAGTCAAAATATGAGACCACAAATCAACCAATAAATGGTTTTATCACTTGATTTATCAAACGCATAAAAGTGTTTGGTGCGTTCAATAGACCGAAGGGTATGACTGGCCACTCATACAACCCTTGTTCTTGAATGTTGTCTTCCACTCATCACCGGGTCGGAAACGAATCTAATGGTACTCACTCCTCAAGTCTAGTGTTGAGTGTAAAATATTGTATATTTTTCCCTATTTATATCTTAGTTTTATAAACTTGATAGTGCTTAATCGATCTAATTATGCGTGTTTTCATGTGTGAGGCAATTTCAAGAGCTTAAGATGAAATTGATGCCAAAAGGAAGATTTATGCTCAAAAGATTACTAAATAAAAATTTAAAATTTTGGAAGTCATTAATGAAAAATTCACATGACAAAGATCCAAGAAAACCAAGTGAAGAATGATGAGAATCGAAGATTTGAAGTGAAGAAAATGAAAAGGAATCCTGAAAATTGTCCAAAAAAACATATTCTTAAAAATTGTCCTAAAAAAATATATTCTGAAACTCTTAGTCTAAAAAATGAAAGTTTTTAAAGTCTATATTGGGAACTGCGCAGAGTGCATAAATTTGAGGCAGTTTGTGAACTTTTTTGAAGTTTGTGCGTAAGTTTAAGTTGTAAAACTATTTAAAGGAGTCCCCAGGTTATTCCAAATCATCTTCTAGGGTTTGGAAAAGGAAAGAAGGCCTACGCGGAGTGCTAATAATGTTCTTCCACTTTGATTTCTTCATGGATTCTAATATATCTTTTACTTTTTCTTTTGTTTTTTATTTAGTTATGACTAACTAATCTCTTAGCTATGGCTAAGAGGTGAAGTTATAGTTTATTTTGATACTTCCTTTACTTTGATTCTTGTTTATGTCAAACCTCATTAATTTCTAGTTTGAATTTAAGAAATATTTTCAATTTTCTATGATTTATTGTGACTCAAATTACAATAGATGTTGTGGTAACTTTGAATATTTTCTTTTCTTGTTTCGATATTGTGAGATTAGTAAAACTCGTGATTCACCATCGTCTCCTGAGTATGGTGGATGCATGAATTCCCTTCCAATCATCACAACACTCCATCATTGAGGACTAGATTAATGAAAAGTTCAGATACTTGATTTAATTACTTCATCTTTCAATTGGATGGGATAGGACTCTGATTTCAGTTGTGTTTGTTGAATCAAGTAAGGTAACATCCTGATAGCCACAAGTGGGTCCTTAGCGCTCTAGTTTGCTTTTGATTCCTCTCAACTATTCCAAAATTCAATTTAGATCTTTTTCTAGTTTTAGTTCTACTTATCTTCAAATTACGTATAAGTTTAGTCCCTATGGATTTAACCTTGATCTCACCGAGTTATTACTACATTGCGACCCTGCACTTGGGGTTGTGAACAAGTTTTTAATGTCATTGTTGGGGATTACAACTACATTTTTCTGAGATTAATTGGTATTAGAATTAGGTTAAGATCAGGATTAACTCTTTTTTTAGGTTAGGATTTTTTTCGTGAAATTGTTTTTAGAAACTAACATTGTTTTCTATTTTGCAGGATCTTAACATAGCAACTCCAATTCAGTAAGCTCTTTCCAATTCTCTCTTTCTTTTCTAGATTTCTTATTTTCTTTAGTTTTCTTTCTTCTAGGTTTTAGTTGTTTGGTGCTTGAGGGTTGCGCATGTTTCATGCTCAATTAGGTTCGTGATAACACTCTCCGTCTCTTGAGTGAAGGAGGATTTGTCGAAGGGTTGCCTATCCATCAAAGGATTAGACACCACTTGAGATCCTCTCGGTTAATTGAAGTAATGGTTGCAAATCAACCTCAACCTCCAATTGAGGAGGTTCAAGATGAGAATGAGGTGCATAATGCTCCCCACCTCATACTTTACAAGATTATTTACAACCGGCGGGAGCGAGTACACCTTCCTGCATGGTGTTTCCATTTTATATAGGAAACGTGGATGTTAAACCTAGAGTGATATAACTCCTTCCTAAATTCCATGGACTAGACTCTGAAAGTCCATACTTGCGCATTAAAGAGTTTAATGAGATAGTCGCCACATTATGCTTTTCAAACATGTCTGAGGACACAGTGCAACCTAAATTGTTCCCCTTTTCACTCCTTAAAGCCACGATCTATGGAGACATAGGCCGAGATGACCCTGGAATTTCTTTAAAAAATCTTGTTTTATAAAACTAACACTTTAAGGAAGGCAATCATGAACTTGGCCCCAAAAGAGGAAGAAACCTTCCAATGCTGGGAAAGGTTCAAAGATCTCACAAATTCCTATCCACATCATGGCTACAAAATTTGGCGGACAATAAGCTTCTTCTGTAATGGATTAACTTCGTCAATGCGTCAATTTGTAGAAATGATGTGTAACGGTGAATTTATGAACAAGGTGGCCCACCACTTCTAAACCTACTCAATCAAAGGAAGGGGAGGAATGTGTGCCTTAAAAGAAGAAGATACCATCAGTGTAAGGGTGGCCAATCTCACAAGAAAAGTTGAGGTCATGGAACTAAGAAGGTGGAAGCTATAAAACCAAGGGAAGTCATGGAAGTTGTTTGTGGTAATTGTGCTAGCAATATACATGCGACACAAGATTGTCCCACAATCCCTGCTTTTCAAGATTTATTAAATGAGCAATCAAATGCCGTAAATACTTACCAACGACCATTCAGCGTACCCACCTCAAACACATATAATTCTCATTGGAGGAACCATCCAAACTTCAGTTGGAGGAATGGACAAACGGTCAATCCTCAAGAGGCCCTTACTCAACTTCTAAATCAAAGGAAACCTCGAGAGGATCTAGTTTAAAAATTCATGCAAAACCAAGACCTCTTTAACGAAAACACAGTGTAAGCATTCCAAGATCTCAAAATAACAATGTGAATGTTTGCATCATCAATTCAAAAGATCGAGTCACACTTAGAGACTGGGGAGAAAAAGACTTTTCCAGCCAACCTCTCCCTAATCCAAAGCCACAATGTGAAATCAGTGACCCAAGCTCTTCCAATCAACATGTGGAACAAGCTAAGTCTATCACTACTCTTAAAAGTGGAAAGACAATTGACAAAACCATTCCGGCGAGGGGTGAAAATCCTAAGGATTCAGAAGAAGTTAAGAATGATGGACTTAGCGACATCCCACATGAGATAGAACCGGATCTCAAAACAAGCCAATTGCGCCATTCCCCCAACGGTTGATTACACCAAAAACTCTCTTTAACTCCCAAGATATTCTAGAGAAGCTTAAGCAAGTGAAGGTCAATATCCCTTTACTGGATGTTATTAAACAAATCCCTTCATATGCCAAATTTCTAAAAAATATATGTACAACCAAAAGACGAAAAAACATTCAAAAGAAAATCTTTTTGACAGAAAAAGTGAGTATTATCTTTAAGCAAGATGTAACACAAAAATAAAAGATCCTAGTAACCTAACCATCACATGTGTAATTGGGAACCACTGAATTGAGCACGCACTTCTTAACCTGGGGACAAGTGTTAATTTGATCACATTCTCGGTTTACGAACAATTGGGTATAGGTGAATTAAAACCCACCCGATCCTTTAGAGAAAATGAGAATTACCTAAGTTTAAGTACATCCCTATTACCATGGTTTACTTGTAATGTTGCAATTACTTCCTCAAAGTCCTTGAGGTGCAAGTAGGGGCTTTCAGAAATTTAGGAATCAATTGAATCACACCTGGTTTAAAATCAATGTTCCTTGTGTGAGCAGGGAACACTATGCAAGATGGTAAAGTTGATCTCTCAAGGTATAAATGTCCACATAAAGTCTGTGGTTGGTGTAACACATTCCTATGTACTGCATTCTCATCATCAAGAGGAGGATTGCATTGATTTTCTCTGTTTTGGATTAGAGTTGGATTAGGAAAATTTGGATTTACATTATCAACTAGGTCTGCCATGGAATCCAAGTGGTGTTGACTGCCTCTCCTAAATGAATGATCAAGGCTTGGGACTAGTCCACCTTTGGAAAAGAGTCAATTGTTTTCATCTCTACTCCAATGGGACATAAACCATCCATTCCACACAACATATACCACCAATTCAAATAGCAAGTAGGATACTTAAAATAAAAAATGAAAACTTAACCAACAACCCAGGCGGCAGAGCCGACCATGAGGGTTCAATCCACAAAGCAAAATAAACCAACAACCTAGGCAGCAAAGCCGACCATGAGGGTTCAAACCACAAAGTAAAATAAATAAAAAGAAAGTAAAATTAATGCAGAAATTAAATTACGCTAATCTGGAAAATAGATTCAATGGATGATCTTTGTGATCAAACAGCAACTGTAGGACAACCATAGCACTTGGGTGATGAAATCCTAAGCAAGGCAACCTTATGTCACAATTAGTGCTTGAAAGACCCAACTAAATTTACTTTTAAAATAAAATAGAAAATCTATAGAAATTTTGAACAGTTTAGAAGAGAACTTACCTTAGCTATCTTGCATAGATCTAATTTATCTCCATCTCTCCCCAGCAACGGTGCCAAAAACTTGATTGCTTGCCTCCAAATGCAGAGGTTTGTAAGTAATATCTTGTGAATACAAGATCGATCCCACAAGGAGATAATTTATGAGAAAAAAAAAATTAAATGCAAAACTAAGTAATGGAAACTAAATGGATGATTTGATTTTGAAGGTTTTGAATGGATGGAATCAATTAATTTGAAAACAACACCCAAGCTTCAAAGCTCCACACTTAGGTTAATGTTCCATAAGTCATGATGACTATGATAACACAATTAAGATCAGAGTACTATGGTCAACCTAATCGAAAAATAAAACAGTTTAAATATTTTTAATAAATGATATAAAAGATTAGAGAATCATGAATTAACATCATTGATTTATATTCTCAAGCGCCAATGATTTTAAGCATTCAATATCCATAAGATAATAAATCAAAGAAATATAGCAGGTTGAGAACATCTCCCATATAGGAAATCTAACTAATCCAGGTTAAGCCTATCCATCAATATGGATCTAACATGATGGAAACATATGGATCTCACATGAGGATTAAAAACTTAAACCTAAATAATTGATAACATGCATACACCATTCATCTCATCATTAAAAACAAACAATCATCATAATTTATAAAATCATTAAACCAATGTGCTTCCCCTTTAGCTTAGGTTAAAGGGAACTAGAAAGACATAACTAAATGCAAAATAAAAATCAACAAGAAAGAAAGAAAAATAAATAAATAAAACTTGTAAAGAAAAACAAGAACTATGAAACTTGAAAGCTCTCTAAAAACCCTAGAAAAAATCCTATATCTTGCCCTTATATGCTCTAAAGGATGCTTAGGAATGCCCTGGGAATCCCCATTTATAAGTGGGGAACTCCCTCCTTCAAACTGGTTTGAAAAATCTGAAAACCGCCTCAAATTTTATCACTCCGTGTTGGCTCTGCATAAACCCTTTGATGACATCGAGCAGCCTTCGATGTCATTTAAGACTGGCTTCAATATACTGCATCCAATTTGTCTAGCAACCAAACTTGATTTTCCTGTAATTCTTTGATGCCATGTAAACTCCTTTGATGCAATCTAAACTCCTTCAATGATGCCTTCGACCTCATCTAAGCTCAGATCCTGTGAATTTTTGCACTAATTTCTACACTTCTTTCCTTTTGCACTTGGTTTTCTTGACTCTTGGGGTCTTGAAATCTTCAATCTTGGTCTCCAAATGTCCATTCTTTTACTTGGTGATTCTTGAGCATCGAATCCATGCTTTTAACCTTCTTTTTTAATCCAAGCTCTTAAACTCACCTTACAACATAAAAATGTATAAAATATACCATTAAGTAATATCATGTTCATAAAATCAAGATATAAGTAGAGAAAATATGCAATATTTGCCACTCAACAGGACACGTCGAATTTTATAGATGATTCATAAAGGACTTTAGCCATCTCTCTTGTTCTTTATGTAATCGACTTCAAAAGGATGTACCATACGAGTGTACTGAACAATGCCATGAAGCTTTCACTAAGCTCAAGAGCATGTTGACTACTGCTCCTATCATGCAACCTCCTGACTGGAGCAACCTTTTGAGATTATATGAGATGCGTTTGAAGATGCTATTGGGGAGGTGTTAAGCCAAAGAAAAGAGAAGAAGCCCTATGTGATTCACTATGCGAGTAGAACTCTAAATTATACCCAAGTGAACTATTCTACTATAAAGAAGGAACTCTTAGCCATAATATTCACTTTGGACAAATTTAGGTCCTACTTGATCGGATCCAAGATCATCATTTACGCTAATCATGTGGCGTAAAATACCTTCTCACTAAGAATGATGATAAGCCTCGCCTGATAAGATGGATCCTCCTACTCCAGGAATTCAACATAGAAATATGAAACAAAAAGGGAGTAGAGAACGTAGTGGCTAACCACCTCCCAAGACTTGATCTCCTCGATTCCCTTGAGCCAACACCGATAAATGACATGTTCCCTGATGAACAATTGTTTAAACTCTCCCAATTACCTTGGTTTGCTGACATTGTGAATTATCTTGCTACAATTTTCACACCAAAATATTGGATTGCGTAAGATAAGAAAAAATTCTTCGATGAGGTATGTAAGTTTTTCTAGGATGATCCTAATTTGTTTAAATATTGTCTAGACCAAATTCTAAGGAGATGTGTACCAGACAATGAACATCAGAGTGTCATCCCCTTTTGACATTCTCAGGCCTGTGGTGGTCACTTTTTTTGTTAAAAATGTCATGGCCAAAATTCTGCAATGCGACTTTTACTAGCCCACGATGTTCAAAGATACTCATGAGTTTTGCAAATCTTGCGAGCATTGTCAGAAATTGGGAGGGTTGTCCCATCAAAATATGATGCCTCTAAACCACATTTTTATCATTGAAGCATTTAATTGTTGAAGCATTGATTTCATGGGACCATTCTCCCAATCCTTTGGAAATATTTACATTTTTTTAGTAGTAGACTATGTCAGTAAGTGGGTCGAAGCAATCCTGTGTCGGAATAATGATCATAAAATGGTCATTCTATTTTTAAAAGAGAATATCCTTTCCCGGTTCGAAATGCCTCGGGCCATCAATAGTAATGGAGGTTCACACTTTTATAATAGGCCATTTGAGAACTTAATGAAGAAATATGGCATCTCTCATAAAGTGAGCACTCCATACCACCCGCAGACAAGCGAGCAAGCCTGGATTTCCAATAGAAAAATTAAACAAATCCTGGAAAAAACAGTTAACCCTGACCAAAAGGATTGGTCAATTTGCTTGACTGATGCCTTATGAGCTTACCGTACAGCTTTTAAGACCCCCATTGGAATGTCTCCCTTTATACTCATCTATGAGAAAACTTACCACTTACTGTGGAGCTGGAGCATAGAGCCTACTGGGCTATCAAAAATTTAAACTTTAATTTGGACAACGCTGGCTTACTGCATAAACTTTAATTGAATGAACTCGAAGAAATTTGGAACGATGCTTATGAGAACTCGAGAATTTACAAGGACATAATGAATGTATTTCATGACAGGAACATCCTTTAGAAATCATTCATAACTTGTCAAAAGTCTTTCTGTACAATTCTCAGTTACATCTTTATCCGGGTAAACTTCGATCTCATTGGACCGATCCCTTCATTGTTACTAATGTCTATCCTCATGGGGCCGTTGAGACAAAGAATTCGATGAATGGTAATATTTTCAAAGTGAATGGACATCGTCTCAAGCCACTTGTTAAGAAGTTTGATTTAAAGGACATGTCCATGCCTCTAACTGATCCTGTGTACCAGAATTAACCTCCTAGTCTGACAGAGGTGTAGTTAGGTTTATTACTTTCATAGGATTTAGGATTAGGATAGTTTAATTTCAGTTTGTTTAGTCTTCGTGCTAACCCATTTACATATTAAAAACTTTGGAAAAACTTCAATTCTCCTTCTTCAGGTATTATTTTCCCATCACTTCCAATTTCTTTTCATTGTCTCATGTGCATTGCATGCTCATATCTTTTACATTAAGGACAATGCAAGTTTTAAGTTGGGGGTGTGGATTAGGTAAACTAATCAGTGTTTTCTTAGTTCTGAGAAAAAATTGTGAAATTTTTTAATTTTTCAAGCTAAAAACATGTTTGGAAAATGATAATTTGTGGAATTAAGAATGTTTTGAGTATGATGATAAGATAAGAGATTGAATTTAAAATTGTTGGAATTTGATCAACTGAGTAAGACTATCGCTTAAGTTCTTTCATTTAATCAATTAAGAGGAAGTTTGAATATCATGATAATCTAAATCACAAGACACGTTCAATTTGCTTTCTGTGAATAGTAATAGAATTTTTTAATGTTAATATGTATATCATTTACAGATGTTGAGAATTGAGTCTAGAGAATTTTATCCACCTTAAAAAAATGAAAAGAATCAGTTAAAAAATAGAGAGATCGACAAAAAGGTCATGTATGATGAAAAGACTGGAAATGAATGAAAAGTTTGAAAAGAATGAATAAATGAAAGGAACCGTTGATATAAAATTAAAAACTGAAAAAAGAAGGAAAATGTGATAAGTTCAGAATCAATACTTGATTATTCAATAAAACTTGAGGTGATGAGCATGATTAACATTATGAAATAGTAGTATATTATGGAAAGTAAATAGAAATCACTAAGAACATTGGAAAAACTTGATATATGAACTTATGTTCTTAAATTATTGATAAAGAAACTTTTTCATTGATTGTTGGTGTGATTTGGCTCTAGGTTTTCAAATTTGTACTCTCACTTCTTTAGATTGTACTAATTCAGACTTGATTGCATAAAAGATTCTTTTCTGAAAGTGATTTAACTATTGAAGATTGAATATCGCTTCACGCATGTTTTACTCGGGACTAGCAAAATTCTGGTTGGGGAGTGTGTTGATGTGAAATATTACATATTTCCCCTATTTATACCTTGGTTTTATAAACACGATAGTGCTTAATCGATCTAATTATGCATGTTTTCATGTGCGAGATGATTTCGAGAGCTTAAGGTGAAATTAATGCCAAACGGAAGATTTATGCTCAAAAGATTACTAAATGAGGATTTGGAGATTTGGAAGTCATTAATGAAGAATTCACATGCCAAAGATCCAAGGAAACCAAGTAAGGAATGAAGAGAATCGAAGATTTGAAGTGAAGAAAAAGAAAAGGAATCCTGAAAATTGTCCGAAAAAAACATTCATTGAAAATTGTCTTGGAAAAACATATTCTAAAACTCTGAGTCTAAAAAATGAAAGTTCTGGAAGTCTATTTTACGAACCGCATAGAGTGGGAAAATTTAAGGCAGTTTACGAACTTTTCTGAAGATTATGTGAAAGTTTAAGTTACAAAACTATTTAAAGGAGTCACCAACCTATTTCAAATCAACTTCTAGGGTTTAGATAGAGAGAGAAGGCCTAGGTGGAGCGCTAATAACGTTCTTCCACTTTGATTTATTCATGGATTCTATTATATCTTTTACTTTTTCTTTTATTTTTGAGTTAGCTATGAATAGCTAATCTCTTAGTTAGGGCTAAGAGGTGAAGCTGTAGTTTATTTTAATACTTCATTTGCTTTGATTCTTGTTTATGTCAAAAATCATTGATTTTTAGTTTGAATTTAAGGAATATTTTCACTTTTTTATGATTTATTGTAATTCAAATTACCATAGATGCTGTGATAGCTTTGAATATCTTCTTTTCCTATTTTGAGATTGTGAGATTGGTAAAACTCATGATTCACCATCATCTCCTAGGCATGGTGGATGCATGAATTCCCTTCCAATCATCACAATACTCCTTCATTGAGGACTAGATCAATGAAAAGTTTAGATATTTAATTTAATTGCTACATCTTTCAATTGGATAGGATAAGACTCTGATTCTAGTTATGTTTATTGAATCAAGTAAGGTAACATCCTAATAGCTACAAGTGGATCCTTGGCGCTCTAGTTTCCTTTTCATTATTGATACTTTATTCACAATTCCCCTCAACTATTCCATAATTCAATTTAAATCTTTTTCTAGTTCTTGTTTTTTTCATATTACGTATAAGTTTAGTCCCTGTGGATTTGTAACATCTTGAATTTTTGCTATTTTGGATTGCCAAAAATCCTTAAAATTATTATATTTTTTTATAACTAGCTCACGTCGTCACTTACTAACCCTTGACGCTCGAGGTGAGCCTATACATAAGTGATACCAATAAAGAACTGTACAAATTTGATTAACCAACCATATGAAGCCAACGAATCCGCCTGATCACTTAAACCTCAAGTCTAGCCTTGTGAATTGTTCATCTAGGGCCCAAATCTAACTGACCTATCACTGACTAATCAATACAACTATAACTTAATTAAAGATCTACCCAAAGCCGAGCCAACTATGGCCCGGTTCTTAACTAACGAACTGAGTCAACTTATTTGCTCATTTAGCCTAAGAACCAATTATTTAGAGTGATCATGACCGAATCATCATTTTCGCTAATTTCGAATAAGCCACACTGTGAACTTAGTTAATCCAAATCTTAACAACTGCGCCCAAGAAATCTCCCTACCCGATTCATTCAAAAAATGCCCCGATTATCTGAACAAGCTCCAGACTGCTCGTTAGTGGCCCACTAGTTCTGAAATTATAGAATAATATCCATCTCACTGTGTTTGATGTCCATCACGGGTGGTGAACCAAGAAAGAGCCCAGAACTGTTCAACTTGGGTCAGAAGCCAAGTGCTTGAAACGCCCGAATCTCCTAGGCTGAAATCTAAAAACTTAAGTGAATAGACCTTCCGCTCTTTCGTGAACTTGTGGCTTTCCAACTATTAGATCACAACCAAACTCGAGGCATGAGTTAAGGATATTCCCTACTCGTATCCGTATAACTGTGGGCCCGATCGATCATCAGTGACCGTTGATTGCAAATTAGGCCCATGCGGCTAATCGGTCATCCGTTTGCCGCCAAATTTGAACTAACCACTCATTCGACAATGGGGCACCTACCCCATGACACAGATGGGTCAAGGGGCCACTAAAATGGCCCCAGGGGCCAGAAATCAACCCACTAGGGGCATGCATGTTGGAATAAGAGCTCTTACGGCCATTTAGATGAAAATTTTAGACTATATAAGTCTAAGAAATTCACTCCCTCACTCTCATGCGAATTTGCTGCAAGGGAGAGAGAGAGTGGGGAGAATAGAGAGAGAAGTAACTCCAAAGGAGTTGAATTTTGAAAAATTTCCCCCCCTACCTCAACTCACATCGGAGCTCGCGACTCCGCCGCCGTAAAAGCGGCCCACTAGCCATAGAGAGGTAATCAGTCCAGCCCCTTCTAAATTTTAAGTATGCTAAGCCATTTGCATGCTCTCTAACATGTAAATTCTATCGACGCAGGGTGTCAAAACACCAACCCGTGGGACCAGAACCATAGGAGCAAAATCCTGAACCGTCGGACGTATCCTAGGTGCGGACCATTATCCTTAGGTGGCCAATTATTGAACCTAGGATGAAATTAATGATTGTTTGTGTGAAATTTACTTTGCATATTGATTTATAAGAAATCCAGTGGTAGTTATTTCTTTACAAATCTGCCTTAGCATGTTTAGAATAATAAGTACTTAATCTCATGCTAGACTAGACTAAGTCATTAAAATGTTGCCCTTTTCCTTGTTCTCCTTTATTATTATGTGAAATTGAATTTGATTCATTCCCAAATCTGTGGTAATTTGAGGGAAATGTGCCACATGTCTTCTATATGTTTAAATTGGGTCAAATGTTTGTGGTTATTTACATGCATGCCAAAATTTTCTGTAACTCGGAGTAGTTCATGATTTTCTTTATGATATTAAGCAATTTAAACCTTATATGCATGCATGCCTGAATTTTCTATAACTAGAGAAATTCATGATCTTCTTTATAATGTTAAGTAAATTAAAATTTTTTTCTAGGTTAGCCAGTGAAGCTACAAGACCTATACAGGCAGCCCCACCAGTCGAGCCGCCTAACGACCAATCCGAACAATTTAGGTCGAACACGGATAGCCGACAGTAGTTGGACTATGTGGGATGCTCGCACCCAATGCCGGATGTTCTGCGGTTCGCCTGAATTGAGAAAATTGGCCCAACTAACTAACCAACCATGTCTGTTAACCATGTATGATCGGGCCTATTAGAACCTAAGACACCCTACGCCCATGTAGTGCCCAGTGGTAACAACTATGATGCGATTTACAAGTCTCGAGAGTTGGGCATGGTGGAATGGAACACTATGCTCGAGCTGTCAGCCTACGCTGAGGTGACGAGCCTCCCCATAGTGATCACGAGGAATCCAGGATACAAACCCACCTTGTGAGCGGGGCATGGTGGAATGGGACACTATGCTCAAGCTGTCGGCCTACACTGGGGTGATGTACCTCCCCATAGTGACCACGAGTAAGCCTACTTTATAATACACCTTTCGTATGCATTTTTTGGGAGTAACGAACCCAAACGGATCAAGGATCGCAGGCACAAGGCCACTGCAGCCGCCTGGGCCTCGCGATCGGGTTAGGGCATTGACTTCGTTAGGGTGTCTCAATTTCTCCAAAACTACTGGATGAATGAATGTAACTGAAAACTTGGCAAACATATTCACCATCACATCACATTAGTTAGGTTGGCGATACGACAGTCGAGGTCACATTGAGGGAGTGTTGGGCATTACGAATGTAAGATGGTGTCGCTTAAGGGAGTGTTGGATGCAAGGGCATGCATCATATCATAATAACATGCATATGCATTAAAAAGACTATCTAGGGACTTTATGTCTGATGTTTTTCATTAATTGTGCCTATGGAATTGATATCTTGTGAAACTTAATGCAAATGGAACCCACTGAGTTAATCACTCACTCCCACTCCGGGACGGTGTTTTAAAACACCAACCAACACTTTCATAGATGCATGTACTAAAAATTTGATGCATTAGAGGAGTCTCACATAGACTCGGAGGAGTCCTCGTACTTCCAATTGCTAGGTGGGCCGATGTCAAACACCTGCGGGACGTCAATGAGATTTTAGAGTCGACACATTTGTATTTTTAGAACTGTAATCTTTCCTCAGTCATAGTCCTATACTCTAGATAGACATATTTCACTTGTTAATTGTGCATTAAAATTTATATTTATTCCATGGTACATCATATAATCTATTTTAATTCTATGAACTGCTCTAATGCCAGGTAAAATGAATTATAAAATCCCACTTTCGCAAAGCATAAGTGGCACCTGGGATGTCGGGAGTCAAGTATCTACTCAGCCCCTGAAATTCGGGGCATTACAAGATTCAAGCTTGGTCTCACCAAGTTATTACAACATCGCAACCATGCACTTAGGGTTGTGAACATCTAGCTTAGAGAACACCTTGGCCCCTTCTAGCATGTCGAGCATGTCGTCCAACCACGGTATTGGGAATAGATATTTGATGGTAATTTTGTTGATTGCTCAATTGTCAACACATGCGCCAGCTCCCATATTTTTTTAGCATTAATAACACTGGTACGACACATGGGTTTATGCTCTCTCTCAAAAGACCCTTACGAATCAATTCCTCCACTTACCCCTGAAGTATCTCACACTCCTTCAGATTCGTCCGATAATGAGGGTTGTTGGGCAGGCTAGCCCCAGGGACGAGGTCTATGTGATGTTAGATATCCCTCATGGGGGGCAATCCATTAGGTAAATCTTTAAGCTAGATTTTTTTGAATTTGTTTAGCAATAGTCTTAAACTTGGAGTAATGTTTAAGGACTCTGATTCCTCTCCCTTCACCACTATGGCGTATACCTCGCATGTTTCCTTGGATTCCTACATGAAATCCTTATGGTCAGAAGGGAACTCCCCTCCACTTTAGAGCTTCAGCGTATTCTCTGGTGCTATAGGGACAAGGATTATTTTTCGACTATCCTTGACGAAGACGTAAACATTATCTCATTCATGGTGGGTCGCATCACGGTCTGATTACCATGGTTGACCGTTTAGTATATGGCATGCTTCCATGTCGACCACGTCACAAAGTATTTGATCCTTACAGTTTTTCCCAATTGAAAATGAGACAGTGTATTGTTCAATTACCTTGGTCTAATTTACCTTTTTTTATCTAGTCAATTGAGTATGGGGAAAGATGTTTTGTTGTTGCTAACTGCAACTTGTCCATCATCACTCTTAAGATGATGTTCTCGCTACTGCCACTGTCTATGATTACATCACAAACTTTTCCATTGACGATGCACCACGCATGTGTCACTGTGGATATAATTCCTTCCGTAGGGTGTACAGTAATCGCCTCACAACTAGAGATTCGACAAGATCTTCGCCCATCCATTCATCGTCATCTTCTCCTTCCTTAGCGGCTTGTTCATGTTCATCAAAGCCAAGGTCTTCTTTTGCGGCCTCACCTTTAGTGTCCCCTTTGTTTATGGTCAAGCATGCCACGGGATGTTGATGACAGCTATTTGATAAGTGGCCCAGTTGGCCAAGCGGCAATAATTGTTCGACCTTGGCCGAACATAATGATTTGGAATCCTACTTGGGCCCGTTGTTGTGGGTGCTACACATTGAGGCCTAAATGAGCCACTTCCCGTATGACATTTTGCGGTTGTAGGAGGTTAAGGATGTTCTCCTACTGGTTCTTTCCCTCATGCCAGCACTGGATCTTGTGTGGGATCCATTATGAGGGGTCAAGTTGAAGGATAGGGCTAAGCAGTAACTCTTACAAGTTATGTTTCTCCCCTACCTACCAAATGAATTGCTTCATCCACAATCCCGACTGGGTGCATCTGAAATCGGTCTTGAATCGTCAGTCGTAACCCCCTATAAATCGTGCTACCTTTTGTGATTCGATTTCTGACAGGTCATTTCACGTAGCCAACCATTGGAATTCTTTAGTGTAGTAGGTGACGGTTCGATTCCCTTATCGGAAGTTTCGGTATTGCTACAATAGTGATCGAAGAAGGAGCCTCATCCGTGGCCGTGATGAGATGGGTGCCTTATTCTGTTAGGCATGTGAGAGTTGTAATTGCTCCCACCATACAGAAGCACCAGATTTTAATTTAAACATTCCTAATTTCACCTTTTTATGCTCTGGCATATCCACGTAATCAAAATATCATTCTACTTCGGCTAGCCAGTTGAGAAAATCTTCTATGCGTAATAGACCATTAAAACCAGAAAGTTCAGCTTTACTTCGATAGTCGCTTTCAGCCCAATCTAGATGATCACCTCCACAGACTAGTCATAGAGCAAAGCCCTCATCATCGCTAGAACTTGAATCATCTAGAGTAGCCCTACAATTTAACGCTGGTAGTGCTCTAAGTAAAACAGGGTTGTATTGTATAGCAACCACAGGCGGTGGAGCATCGCCTAGGGCTCGAGGCGAAAGTAACGCATCCACAAGACGGTCGAGGATTGCCTGCAGCCCTTACATGGTTAACTAACTCTCTCGGTGGAAAGCTTCCATTCTTTCTGAAAGATAACGAATTCTAGATCATTGTCCACAGGATTTTGGTTCATACCTTTATTGTTTGCCATCGGCCCAAGGAGAATCCTCGCTCTGATACCAATTGACACAAGGATGAACATGATGAGGTCGATCACTGTCTTCCTTAAGGATAACTACTCCGAATCCACAGAGCTTCTCTAGACTCCTCACAGAGACTTCTTGAATCCATGAGAGAAAAAAAAAGCAAGAAAAATATAAATAAATTCTATCAAATACGTAATTTGATTGATGAATGAAATAAACGAGTTCACAACCCTTTAAATAGGGATACTAAGCAATGGGAGAGATTTCATAATTAAACAACAACAAAAACTCCTAGAATTCGCAACTTATTATAAATAGTAAACTTAATATTTATAAACGGTCCTGATGTCTACTAGTGCGCAAGGTTTTTGGCCAAAAATAGTAAGTGTCCTATTTGGCACCATGCTGTTCTCCTAATTATTCTAAGCACTTTTCACATTGGGCGCAACTCTTAAAGTCCAACGGATGAAGAGTTATAATCAAACTAAAACTTATTATTTATAGTATAAACAGAATTAAAATAGGGAAACGACCATCAATCTTATGGTATTTCACAAATCTGGCTTCCACAGCCTAGCACAGAAAGTTTGGTGGCTAAAGTAGCTCGTTCTACCCGAAAATCATTTATTTTAAGTTCGATAACTCATTTTGGATTGCAAGATATGCCCCATTTAAGGTCCAACGGTTCGGATCACTTTTGTCGTCGACTGTGCCTTTTCTAATCCATCTTGGCTATGAAACTATCCATGACCCGCTCTACATTAACATACTTTATAATTAGAAAAGTATAGAGATTAAAGAATTCCTTCCTGCACTAACCTTTTCAATCTCCCATGAGCAATATGACCTAATCGCTTATACCACAACATGAATGAATTTTCACAGTCTAGTATTCACTTAAATCCTACTTTATTCCATGCAAAGTATTCACATTATAAATGTGTGAGCTATTTAAGTTCAATTAGTATAGGTTATTGTAAGTACTTATACTTAAGCATAATTAAGATTGTCAAATTTCGTAGCCTTGAAAGGAACACAAGCACTTATGAAGATACTCTTTGACAACACATGAAGTACATGAAAAGGTACTTTCATCAATTCGATCAAAGTCTGAAAATTAATGATCCTGAGATACCTGAACCGTCCTCCTCTGGTTTTGATTGATAAATTTTCTTATGGTTTGTAATAACTATTATTCTCTCTTTGGATTACATACACTATTTGATGGTTTTTCCCTTAGAACATTTGGATAATTGTCTTTATTGGTTTTGGATGATGTTATCATTAAAATTAAATGACTCTCTATCCTTATGTTTTATGTTCTATATCCATGATATTTATGTTACATACTTCATTTAATTTTTTTCTTTCTTTCTTTGTAGTCTCCTGACAAAAAGGGGTAGAAAATATGGTTAATTGATAATATATGAACATGAACACAAGCACAACTCTTGCTTTAACTTTGAATACATATATGAGCACATGCACTCACATGCATGAATCATATAGATATATATTTTTTTGGCATGTGATTGGATTGTATGGATATATATTCTATGTAACTAAGTGCTCAGGGGGAGTTACGAATGCCTGTTCTGAGGGGGAGCATCAAGATCTTCAAGATATTATTTCACTGGTGGTGTAGATATGTTTCTTTGAACCATAAATCATATGAGTATGATGAGTCAGTGAGATGGTATAATATGTTATAAGGCGTTGTATGTTTGTATGATGAGTTGTATGTTTGTATAATGAGTTATGCATGGTGTGTTTTGTCACAAAATTGACAAAGGGAGAGATTGTAAGTGCTTATATTAAGCACAATTAGGATTGTCAAATTTCGTAGCCTTGAAGAAACATAAGCACTCATGAAGATACTCTTTGACAACTCATGAAGAACTGTTAAAGACTCAACTAAGCATTTCAAGGAAGACTCAACATCTCAAGGCGTAAAAGTACATGGTTCGAAGAAACGGAACACTTTGTATGAGTCGACCATCAGGTGGTATAATCTTAAATTGACCCTAGGTTGGGTTTATTTCACATAGCATCATAATGAACATAATTCTACGTAAAATACACTCTAGTGAGGCCAATCCGACATCTGGTTCGGCCAGCCCAACTACCTTCGGCTAACCCAACATAATTCGGGTAAGTTTACAAATTAACAAAGATTTTCTGCAACAAGTTTGGCCAGCCCAACCTTGGGTTCGTCCAGCCCAAGTATGTTCGGTTAAGTTTCTAACGTGTAAAGATTTCGGATCTCAAGGAGATTCGGCCAAGCGAACCTTGTATTCAGCCAGCTGAATTTTGGCTTGGGTCAGCCGAATTTTTGAAAGATCTTATCCCGGGAAATCCAAGTGTCGTTGGAATGCAATTGTTGGAATTCGGCCAGCCGAACCGACAATCGGGCTAGCCGAATTTCCAAATCCCTTACCTATAAATAGAGGCCTTCTTTCATTCATTTCCACAATGAAAATTTGTGAGAAATCCTTAAAATAAGAGAGAAAGTCAGGCCCTCTTTAAGCTATTTGTGTGGTAATTCTAATATTCTATTAGCATATTTATTTTTTCCTCAAGTTATTTTTAATTATTTTTAAGAGAGTTATCTAAACTCTACTTGATATTTAGATAATAGAATTTGTAACAATTAGGGTTTTGTTTATAAATATTGAAAATACATTAGATTCTTATATTCTTTTCGGATTAAACTCATATACAACCTCATCAACATCCCAAGAAAGAAGATCGCTGTAATTAAGCTACAGTAACATCTTCAACTCACTGATTGAAGATAAGTAGTGTTTTATTTTATTTTTATTTTGGGCTTTCTGAGATAAGCTGGAAATCTCAGTGGGTTGTGTTCAAAACCCCAAGTGTAGGGTCACAATGTAGTAATAATCTCGATAAGACTGAGGTCGAATCCACAGGGACTGATGTCACGCCCCAAATCCGAAAATCAGATTCACAGGAATCCCGATCGCCGAACCCGGTGCTGACAACCTCCGTAGTACCCCATTCTCAGCTCCCAGCGTCCATACGCCAGGTTCCGATCATGGGATTCTACAATGAGGATTTTCCAATGTACATTTGTCTCGTAAGAAGCATAACCACAAGTATACCCAAATCATAAAGGCAACAACATCATCACATATTTACTAATATAGTCATTTGAATACAATGATGAAAGGGAAAATACATATATTGAAATTAAAGCTCCAGAAGACAACTGCATGCTCCAAGCTCAACGCTTCTGCAACCTAACGCCACCTGCACGCATCTATCATGCATAAACTTATATAAAGCTTAGAGGGTGGTGAAAGTGTGTGCACAAGATAAGTGTCAAGTATTCAATACAATGTCATAATCATATAACATCAAAAATACTGGTAAGATCATGAATCATACGATATTAAGTAAGCGGAAATACTGACAAGTCCATGAGTCAATTAATATTAGAATACGCAATACAGATCAACTATGCAAATAAGGAGTCATAAAGAGCCAAATATCAGATGTTGATCATACAATACAATATGTAAATCCTACTAAGTCTGTCCAGGCCATATAAGTATAGAAAACATAATGACCCAAAATGCCATATGCATACTAATGCAATATGCGATGCGAATGAAATGACCAAGCTGGGCGTGAGGTCGGGATGATATTATATAGGCCCATCACAAGAGACTTCTATCTAAACCAGTCTCATACCTAAATTTGGATAGTCAGACTCAATGTGGTAAACTCCTGGTCTCAAGTTAGTCGCGCGCCTAACCGAAATCCTGGCCATGCGAAGGTACAAGTAATAAATAGTTGCGCACCACCAGCCTGAGTGGATAGTAAATGAATGAATAAATGAATATACAATTCTTGCTCAATAGTCCACATATCAGTACGGTTCCTCTCTGGGATCATCACCAGGGTCTAGTACACTCCACACCACCCACCGCCCTATCAAGCGCACAACTGAGTAAGTGGAAGAGACCTCACTATCCGCTTGGCCAGTAGTTTGTCAATACCTACCCGGCTCGTCAATAGCGGACCCATTCCTTGAGCTGGTCAAACTCAACCTAGCTATGCCAACTCCCTCGGGCGAGTAAGGCCACACCCCCTCCCAACCAACTACGACATAGTGGGAGACGCAGCCTCCTGGTATTCGGCACTCGGGCGCTTATGTATATCCACTCAGTCTCAACGTTGGGGCGTCCTCTGGTACTAAGAGGGTTTTAGAGATTTTTACCTAGACCCATTTATGGCAGCCGATGCTCGAACCAAACATTTTCGGTGTCTCATCTGGCCATCCACGATATACCTGTGGAGGCTACGACCCTGATGTCGCAAGGGCGTACAGTAATCACAACACACAATACAAGATGCATGAGTCATACAATCCAATCATGCATCAATCATCCGCATACCGTGCGCTCATGTGAGATAACCTCCTCCTATCAGGGAGTCGCATAACAACCTGCCCAATGACATATGCAATGGTCAACCACATCTCATAACAAACATGCAGATGATGCGTATGGGCATGTATCATGATGCTATGCAGTCACATACTCACAACCGGCATCGACAATCAACCTCGATAATGTGGACATTTAACCAACATTCCCCCAAGGAATGGCCCATATAGAGCTTAACTTACAGTGGACTCATGGCCTCACACAAGGGCCAAATATACAACATCATGGGCTTCACTCAAGAGCTTAATACACATCTTGATGGGCCTCACTCAAGGGCCACATATACATCAAGTGGGTCGCATCTCACGGGTCTAATATACATCGCAATGGGCCGCTCACACGAGCCTAATATACATCAAGTCAGGCCTCAACATATGGGCCAAAAATATAACAATGGGCCACGTCCCATGGGCCTCGATTACATTACAATGGACCTCGGCAATCGGAATCGGCCTCAACAATCGGTCTCGACAATCAGTACCGATAACCAGCATCAATAATCGGCACCAACAATCAGCATATAAAAAAGGCGGGGTCCATAGATGGACAACTGATCAACCATAATATAAAGATTAGCCCACGACCGTGGTTATATTAAATCTGATGGCACGGAGCCATCCGTCTATGGCAAATGGGGCCCACTTATTTGGGTTAACCCACTTAGAGAATGGTGAGAATGGGCCTAACAAAGCCTACGGGAAGGTCACAATGAGGACATCTAACCATCATTGCACATCAATGTGGACATCTAACCAATATTGCTCCTAAGGACGGGCTTACATAAGGGATTCATACACAACGTAACGACCACACATACATCACATTGAGCCTCATTTATGGACCTCTCATATATCACGTTAGGCTTCCTACAAGGGCCTCTAACGTATCACAATGGGCCACGCCCATGGGCCTCAAATACATCTTGATGGGTCGCGCCCATGGGCCTTGCATACATCACAATGGGCCTCATAACATGGGCCTCATATATATTAAGGTGGGCCTCAACAATGGCCATAAATATGGCAAGTGGGCCACATCACATGGGTCATATGTATATCAAATGGGCCATACCTAAATATAAGTGGTGATAAGGATTTCCACCATAAAAATTCCCAAGGGTTTAATGGTGGACGTTCAAACCCACTGTTTTCTATAATGTGGTCCACCTGATCCTAGATCTGTCTTATTTTTAGTCTCAGGCCTCAAAATGAGCTTTCAAAATAGTTGGACGGTTTGGATGCAACACATGCATCAAGGGTGGGGTCCAGAAACGTGGCCAGCACGCTAGATAGATGGACGGTTGGATGACATATCTATCGCACCGTCCAGCAATTGGATGGTGTAGGTATAAGCTTACCTCATGGTGCTATCCACATAGTGGTTCACCTCCAGAAGACATTATAATATAATATAATATAATATAAAATCTTATGTTATTATATAATATAATATATATAAAATGTAAAGGGCCCACCGTCCAGAGGGTCTGATACTCTATAATGGTGGACGTTCAAACCCACTGTTTTCTATAATGTGGTCCACCTGATCCTAGATCTGTCTTATTTTTAGTCTCAAGCCTCAAAATGAGCTTTTAAAATGGTTGGATGGTTTGGACTCATCACATGCATTAAGGGTGGGGTCCAGAAGCGTGGCCAGCATGCTAAATAGATGGACGGTTGGATGACATATCTATCGCACCGTCCAGCAATTGGACGGTGTAGGTATAAGCTTACCTCATGGTGCTATCCACGTAGTGGTTCACCTCCAGAAGACATTATAATATAATATAATATAAAATCTTATATTATTATATAATATAATATAATATATATATATATATATATAATGTAAAGGGCCCACCGTCCAGAGGGTCTGATACTCTGGACGGTGCAGATCCGATGCATAAGATGTGGTGGGTCCACACGTGGGGCCCACCATAATATTTATTTAACATCCAATCTGCTGATACGGTCACATAGACCCGTATGAAGAGGAAAAATAAATTTAATAATGATCCAAAACTTCTAGACCAGAAAGGGTTTCAAGGGTAGACGCTCAATCATCACTATTTCCTACCGTGTGGGCCACCTGGGCGTCCATTACGGCTGATTTTTGGATGGCCCACTGCCCTAAGAGGCCCCATCAAAATGCACGGTGTTGATGTGTAGCACATATCATAGTGGGGCCCACGGCTGGGACCCATGGTCCCAGCCTCCAGCGTCCACACAGCAGCAGGATGCTATTGTGTCCTCTGGCGTCAGCGGCGGCAGCAGGTGCTGCTGCCTTGATTTTTATTTATTTTTTTATTTAATTTTATTTTTTTGAGGTTTTTCACACGTGGGGCCCGTATCAACAAAATCCACCCCAGCTATTGGATTTTACGGCTCAAGACAGACCAAACGAGCCCAATATTCAATATATTTTAGTGTGTGGAAACATCATGTGAATTTTAACGATGAAAACCACTATTTTCTATGCCATGGCCCGCCAGAAAGTTAGATTGGCCCCATTTTTCGGCTCAACGACTAAAATGAGTTGAGAAATAGGGTGGACGGCATGGATTGGACTCATACATCATGGTAGGGCCTACATGAGTGACCCACCCCAAGTTTCAGCTCAAACTAATATTTTTGTTTTCGTCACAGTGCATGGTCAGTTCACACTTCACTGACGTCCAGCGTCCATGGACGCTGGACAATTCTGTATACAACAGATATTAAGGTGGGCCCCACCTACAGACAAGCTGTCCAGGTGGACCACCAAATGGATAGATGGTGTGGATACAACACATATATAAAGTGGGCCCCACCTACAGATGGCTTGCATAATATACATGCTTCATGGTGGGGTCCATCCGGGTGGGCCACACGGCCACATCATCACATACAATAGGAAAAGAAAATGAAAGAGAGAGGGAGAGAGAGAAAGAGGGACACGTGTGATGGAGGCTCCGTCACTATGAGCCCTCCCTTGCATTCAATCATACATCAAGTGGGTCCCAATACAAGTAGGCCCACTAAATCAAAGATCAACGGTGGAGATTTCTTCTCCACCAAAATGAAAGTCTAGATGACCTCTATTCATGCAAGAAAAATAAACATCATGATGGGGTCCATGGAAAATAGCCCCATCATGGAATGATCATGAGAATCAAGGTGGGCCATCAGTCACATCTAGGGTCCAAAGTGAGATCCATACCATCAATCAGTAGGCCTCACTTGGCCCATCATCAAAACATGAAAATCTAGCTTATGAAGCACCCACCTTAGATCTCTTCTTCCTTCTTCCGCTAATGCATGCTAGAGCTCCAAAGGAACAATTTCAACGGTTGAGATGGTCTTTGGAGGGTGAGATTGGATGATGGAAGGTGGGCCACACTAGCTTCTCCTCTTGGAAGCCATGGACGTTGGGTGCTTGGGAGGAAAATGAGAGAGAAATGAAAGTGAGAGAGGTTGTAAGGAGTTAGAGGGATGGGTGATGGAGTGATGGGTGATGTGTACTTTGACATGTGAGGGATGGGTTACTTTGACTTTGGGGTTGCTTAGGGATGGGGTAAAAGGTGATGTGTACTTGACATGAGATGGGATGGAGTACTTGACATTTGATGTGATTGATGGATTGATTGAGGTGACATGTTATAGAGATTCTCTTGAGTTTCGCACGCATGGCGTTTTCCTCGAACTGAACGCAGGCCCACATCTCCTGCCCAGGGTTTCAGATCGGTATGCAAGACGTGGCATTGGAACTGTGGTGACAGTGCGGTCGCAATGGTACAAGTCTCGGATTAAGTCGACTCAAGTTTGCAGGACTCGGCTTAGGATCGCGCACAAACATTGGATAAAGGTCGAAAGTTGCTGGAATTCGATCGAGAGGACCACAGAAGCCTAAGAAATGGTATGGACTAGGATACAGGTCTTACAACTGAACTTATACGTTTCTGAAATTAAGTAGAACTAGAACTAGAAGAAGATGTTAATCTAATTCTGAAGTAATTGAGAGAATAATTTAATTAAAGTAATTAAAACTTATAAATTTAAAGTTGGGAACTAAGGTTTCCAAGGATCCACTTGTAGTAATCAGGGTGATACTATGCTTGATTCAAGGACAACTGGAATCAGAGTCCTATCTTATCCAGTTGGAAGAAGAGACGGTCATATCTCTGAACTTCTTCTGAATCTAGTCATCAAATAAGGAGAATTGGGAAGATTGGAAGTAATTTCATCACCTAACCATGCCCATGGGATGATGACAAACAGCAGGATTTACCAATCCATCAATCTCAAAATAGGAATGGGCGATATTCAAAGCTATCGTAGATCTATTGTAATTTGTCACAACAAACTATTAAAAACAGAAAATATTCCTTATAATCAAACTAGAATCAAAGAGAGTTCAACATAAACATGAATCAAAGCAATAGAAACATCCCATCACACTACAAGCTTCACCTCTTAGCCCTAGCTAAGAGGTTTAGCCAACCATAAACATGATTGAACCAAAGTCTCTTAAATAAAACATGAAAACAACTAAGGAAGAAGAGGAAAAACTCTTGGCAACGGCTTCTTCACCCTTTTGCTCCACTCCTTAAACCTTAGAAGATGCCTAGGAATATCCTAGGGATTCCTATTTATAGTTGGGGAACTCCCTCTTACGAACAGACCTTGAAAATTTGCAAACCGACTTTGGAACCGTCTCAAATTTATGCAGTCTGGGTGCTATCTACGTAACCTTCAACTAGTCGAGGATAGCCTTCGACTGGTCGAGGATCACCTTCAACTGGTCGAGGATAATGAGAATTTAGAGGATTTTAATCACTGAAGTTCGAGTCGAAATTCCTTCGACTAGTCGAGGAAGAGCTTAGACTAGTCGAAGGAGGGCTTAGACTAGTCGAAGTAGGAAAATTTTTATAGTTCTTTTTCTTCACTTCAAATTTTCAATTCTCTTCATTCCTTACTTAATTTTCTTAGATCTTTGACATGTGAATTCTTCATTCTCGGTCTCATAAGATCCATCCTTGACTTTGGTGATTCTTGAGAGTTAATCCATGCTTTTAGCATCCTTTTCGATCCAAGCTCTTAAATTCACCTTGCAACATAAACATGTATAAAATATACCATTAAGCAGTATCAGGTTCATAAAACCAAGATATAAATGGGGGACAATATGCAATATTTGACCTTCAACACAATCTCCAACCAGCATTTTGCTAATCCCGAGCAAAGTATGCGAAAAAATATTTCGAAAATCATTGTATAATTTCCATAAGCTCAAGAGGTTTCAAAAACAATACAGATAATAAAGTTTCAAAATACATCAATGTTGAGCATTATTCTCACCTAAACTCTAGCATTCGGTAAACTTCATAATCATGTTCAAAACATTAATCCTCCAATTAGAACAATTCTAAACATTGAGTTCCATGAGTGCATAATGAAGTCTAGACTTATCACATCAAATGTTCAATTCTTCATTTTTATGATAACATTGATAATCAAAAGAGAATTCAGGACAACTAAAACCTAAACCAAAACTTGCCTTATAGTTCATCTTTTAATTTCCTTTTTTTTAAAATTCCTCTAGCTTTTGATTTTTCCATCGATGGCTTTCATGCTATGTTCAATCTTTTTTTAATGATCTTTAATAGGTGGCCTTTTTCGACAACAACTGTTTTTTTTAACTGAGCATTATTATTATTATTATTATTATTATTATTATTATTATTATTTAAACATGATGGACAAATTCCCTAGGTTGGTCCCTTCCATGCTAAATAATCACCAAGTTAACAATTCAATGTTAACTGAAACTTTAATGTGAAGGCTAGATGTGACATGTGAAATCATGACTCGATCAATGTTTAAAATTTATAATTATTGATTAATAACTCAAACTTAACTTTGAAATTTTCAATTTTTCGCAATTTTTGCTCAAAGACTAAGAAAACAACTTATTAGTTTACCTAATCTCTCTTTCCCAACCTAAAATCTACATTGTCGTCAATGTAAAAGAAATCAGCATGTAATGCAAAAGAGGCAATGAAAAGAAAAGGGAAGTGGTGGAAAGATAATACCTGAAGAAGGAATTTTGAGGCTTTTCCAATGAACTAAATGTGAAAATAATACTTGAACAAGAATTAAAACAACAGAAAGTAGACCATCCTAAACAACAAAAAGTAAACAATCCTAAACACAACATATATGAAAGTAATAAACTTACTATACCTCCATCATACTAGGAGGTCAATCCTGGTAAACAGGATCACTCAGAGGTATGAACATGTCCTCTAAATTAAATTTTTCAACAAATGGCTTTAATTAATGTCCATTCACTTTGAAAACATTGTCATTGTTTGGATTCTGAATCTCGACGACCTCATAAGGATAAACATTAGTAACAATGAAAGGATCGGTCCAACGAGATCAGAGTTTACCCAAAAAAAGATGTAATCGAGAATTGTACAAAAGAATGATTTCCGAAGGATATTCCTGTCATGGAACACCTTCATCCTGTCCCCGTAAATACTCAAGTTCTCATATGCGTCATTCCGGATCTTCTCGAGTTCATTCAATTATAGTTTGCGCAGCAAGCCAGCATTATCTAAATCGAAGTTTAAATTCTTAATATCCCAGTGGGCTCTATGTTCCAACTCCACAGGTAAGTGGTAAGTATTCCCGTAGACAAGTCTAAATAGAGACATTCCAATAGGGATCTTAAATGCAGTATGGTAAGCCCATAAAGTATTGGTCAATCGAATTGACCAATCCTTTCGGTCAGGGTTAACCGTCTTTTTCAAAATGTGCTTAATCTCCCTTTTGGAAATCTCAGCTTGCCCACTTGTCTGTGGGTGGTATGGAGTGCACACCTTATGAGAGATGCTATATTTTTTTTATTAAGTTTGCAAATGACCTATTATAGAAATGTGAACCTCCATCACTAATGATGGCCCGAGGCATTCTGAACTGGGAAAGAATGTTCTCTTTTAAAAACTTAATGACCATCTGATGGTCATTGTTCCAGCATGGGATCGCTTCAACCCACTTGGTGATCTAGTCTATTGCTAGCAAAATTTATAAATTCCCAAAAGATTAGGGGAATGGTCCCATGAAATCGATGCCCTAGCAATCAAATGCTTTAATGATCAGAATGGGGTTGAAAGGCATCATATTTCGACCGGACAATGCTCCCAATTTCTGACAATGCTCACAAACTTTGCAAAACTCATGAGTGTCCTTGAACATAGTGGGCCAGTAAAAGCCGCACTACAGAATTTTAACCATGGTTTTTTAGTAGAAAAGTGACCACCACGGGCCTTAGAATGACAGAAGGAGATGACACTTTGGTATTCATTGTCTGGCACACATCTCCTTAAGATTTAGTATAGGCAATATTTAAATAAATATGGATCATCCCAAAAGAATTTGCATACCTCGGTGAAGAATTTCTTCTTATCTTACGCAGTCCAATGTGTTGGCGTAAAACCTATAGCAAGATAATTAGCAATATCCGAAAACCAAGGTGAATGGGAGACTTTAAACAATTGTTCGTCAGGGAATATGTCAATTATATGTGTCGTCTCAAGGGAATCAGAAAGATCAAGGCGGGAAAGATGATCAGCCATTACATTCTCTACTCCCTTTTTATCTTTTATTTTCAAATCAAATTCCTGGAGTAAGAGGATCCATTTTATCAAGCGAGGCTTAACATCATTCTTAAAAAGAAGATACTTGAACGCCGCATGATTAGTGTAGATGATGATCTTAGATCCGATCAAGTAGGACCTAAATTTATCCAAAGCAAATACTACGGCTAAGAATTCCTTCTCCATAGTAGAGTAATTCACTTGAGCACGATTTAAAGTTTTACTTGCATAATGAATAACGTAGGGCTTCTTTTCTTTTCTCTGGCCAAACACTGCCCCAAGAGCATAGTCAAACGCATCACACATAATTGCAAAAGGAAAGTTTCAATCGGGTGGTTGCATGATAGGTGTAGTGGTTAACATGCCCTTGAGCTTAGAAAAAGCTTCTTGACATTGTTCAGTCCACTCGTATCATACGTCCTTTTAAATTAGATTGCATAAAGGATGAGAGAGGTGATTAAAGTCCTTTATGATTCGTTTATAAAATTCGGCAAGTCCTAGGAAGAATTACACATCTCATATGTTCTTGGGTGGAGGTAAGTTAAAGATAAGATCAATCTTAGCCTTATCTACCTCAATTCCTTTGGACAAGATGATATGTCTAAGGACAATTTTCTTACGAACCATGAAATGATACTTCTCCCAATATAGTACCAAGTTCTTTTCCTCACATTGCTTCAGCACACATCTAAGATTCGCTAAACAATTGTTGAAGGATGGACCAAAGACAAAGAAGTTGTCCATGAAGACCTCTAAATATTGCCCTACCATATTAGAAAAAATACTCATCATGCATCACTGAAAAGTGGCAGGGGCATTACACAGTCCAAATGGCATCCTTTGGTAAGCAAAGGTGCCAAAGGGACATGTAAATGTGGTCTTTTCAATATCTTTAGAGGTTATCTCTATCTGGTTGTAGCCCGAATATCCATCAAGGAAACAGTAATAGGAATGACCAGCTAGCCTTTCCAAGATTTGATCAATGAAAGGCAAAGGAAAATAGTCCTTCCTCATGACGGTATTCAACTTCCTGTAATCAGTGCACATTCTCCAACCAATAGTGTAAGGCCCGTATCCTGGTACCATACCGTTCCACCAACTCCCATGATCATCTCTGACGAATTTTGGCAACCCGTGACATGTAGACAGTAAATGCGCACGACCTTAAGTCGTATCCCTAAGGTCTAAGTCAACTCTACCCGAAACTTATTACCTAGCGACCGTACTGTCGCAACGGTTCCAATGCCACGTCTTGCACACCAATGAGATACCCAGACTAGGAGTAGTGGGCCCGCGTATATTTCGAGGAAACACCACGCATTATGAATCCCTAGAGATTGCATTTGAAAGAGAGGAATCTCTACCCATCCTTTCTAATTAACTAGTCAAGTACAACTTATGACTAGTTGTAACACCTCGAATTTCAAAACCTGAGTACACTACTCATTTTCTAAAACCCGAGTGTTAACCTTTAACTGTAACTCAAATATCACGTACATTTTTTTCTCTTTATCAGAGCCAGCAAACTAGCGGAATAAAATAATTCCAGTGTATGAGGGAGTCCAAATATATAAGTCAAATATTCGAGTGGTTGCCCGCAAACTTATACAAACCAATGTCTTAACTTATTACAAAACATGACAGTACAAATTAAAGTGCACTGAAATCAGGAAAGAGAGTCGCAAGGTCCTCTGGCTCCTCCTAATCCACATAAACACTAGTATGTGCATCATTTATGTCTCCTGCACACTGAATATGGTTCGATAGCATCAATAGCTATCCAGTAAGGTATAACCCCTAAGATTTAACATATGATCAAGATGATTAAGCATAGTTATCAAAGAGAGTATATAACAAATATTACATGATGATTATTATGGGAATCAGATAAAGTTCGTCAGATACGCATTCATTAAATAAATCACACAAGACAATCTTGTTTAAATGTATGAATGCGTGCACATGCTCACAGACCTGGGGATGCACATTCAGCTAATAAAAAGTCACCCAAGGAGAACCAACCACCCAGAAAAGTACTCAAAGGTACACCCAAGGAGAACTAGCCACCCGAAAAAGACTATGCAACGGAGTCAACCAAGGTGAACTAGCCACTCGAAAAAGTACATAAAGGTACGCCCAAGGAGAACTAGTCACCCAAAAAAGACTATGATATATAGATCGCCCAAAGACTATAATATATGATTACCCAAGGAGAACTACCCACCCAGAAAAGTACTCAAAGGTACACCCAAGGAAAACTGGCCACCTGGAAAAGTACTCAAAGGTACGCCTAAGGAGAACTAGCCACCCAAAAAAGACCATATACCATAAAAATACATGATTAGCCTAACCACTATTATTCCAATTTCAAACAATCATTTTAAGAAAGCTCAAAGGTCACTATGGGGGATTTTTCACCAAGCATTGGCTGACAACTCAAGCATTGTGTCCCATTCCACCATTCGTGATTCATGAGACTAACAAATAGGATGTTTAAAAGTAACCTACACAACTAGTGGCCAATTATAGTTCTACAAGTGGAACTTATCATCGCAAGGTTATATGAAGACAATTCCTTAAAGCCTCATAGCGCAATTATTAAATCAAGCTGCATAGGGCAAACAACCCATCCCAAGGATGTAATAAAAAGGGATTATCCTAAAGGTCACTTGGGCAACAAACGTTCTATAAGATGATAAGTCCACATCAAATGTTCTATTTAATTTATTAAACAAAGTGGCCACTAGTCTAGGACCTTCAATCATTCCATCAAGTGATCATGAATGACAAATCATGTATGATATCGATATAGCACATGCATATCTAAGGCATTCATTTCAAAATCAAAATAGAAGTAATCAAGATCTATAACATGCTCATATTTTTAATTAAAGTCCAATCAGCAATCATTTGTAAATAACTACACATGTAGAGACTAGCATTCATCATCATTACCTCTTAATGTTATATTAAGCAATCAATTAATATAAATGAACAATGCTAACTATTATGATGTAGCAAAGCTTGAAGGTAATCCTCACCTTGGATTAGGGATTTTGTTTAATCATGGCTTAGGATATGTATCCCAACCCAAATGTAAATTGTAAGAGAGTAGAACTGCCAGCCGAGTCAACTCGACTTGATAACTCGATCTTTAATTTAGCAATGAACTGGTGAGAGAACATGAACCCAAGCATGATCGATATAAACCCGGTTGAGTCAGCTATCAGATCGAGGCCAGTAACTGGAATCAATTCACAAAAGGTAAAGTACTCAGTGAAGACTCATTGAGTCGACTCGACATCAAAGTTCCCCTCAATTCAGTTCAAATTTGAACCCAATCGAGTCCAGTAGCTGCTCCTACCAAAGCTCTTCACCAAGCTTGATCTACATTACTAGACCAACACCCTGAAGTGAACTGACTCGATGATCTCTCTGAGTTAACATGGCAGAGTTAACTCAGTGAGTTGAATGCCCTCTTGCTTCTTTTATCTTCCTTCTTCTTAGTTTCTTCTTCCTTTTCTTTCCTTCTTCATTCTGCTTTCTTACTATCATCCTGCTGGAACTCCAGTTAGGTACAGACCCAAGCCCAACTCAAGTCTACGCACATGACTCGCACCGAGTTATAACCTGAACCAAACTGAACTCGGTCCAAGCTCAACATGACAACAATGGTTGTCGGATCTCTCTTCTGATCTTCTCTCCTTTCTTCCCTTTTCATACTTCTCCTTTCTTTTCTCTTCATTTTGGCTAGGGAGGTCTAGACTAGGGCTAGGGATTCGAGCTGGGCGAACAGGGCATGCGACGAGTTGGGTCTGCTTTGAATGGCTGGTTGGAAGCTCGTTCAGCAGTTCTTTCTCTCTCTTTCTCCCTTCTTCTTTCTCTCTCACTATCTTATTTTTGTCTCTCAATCCTATCTCAGCAAATGAACGACTCGAACTGAGCCGAGTTGCTACCAGTCCTGTAACTCACTAAAGCGACCGCACATTCTCTCCCTCTCTCTCTCTCTCTCTCTCTCTCTCTCTCTCTCTCTCTCTCTTACTATCTCTTTCTTTTTCCTCCTTGGGATCTTCCCTAATAACATGACTATTTATAGCCTTTCCATTTCTGGATGGTTCTACCGCTAATCACGAAGATTAGCTCGTTGTTAATGCGAGGTAACCGAGAATAGCTCGCCATCAAAGTCTCTTCTTACCACTGATCTCATGCATGGGCCTCTGAACTTACCTCTGATGGATATTAGATGGGGTGGGCCACATGATGGATGTCTCAGATCAGAGGAAAGGGTATCCGCATGAAATGAGCTGCCCACTGACTGATCGAGGGAAGATGACCCACTGATCATGGTACTTTCACATTGGATGGGTGATTTGGTGATCTAAGACGTTCAGATGGTCTAGATGGTGTCCATTAGGCTTGTGGGGTCTACTATACAGTGAGGGTTGGTCCATTGATGAAATGTCTAGCTAAAGTGGAGTCGGTTCGAGATATGGCTGCGACTGGCTAATATCTCGGTTTCCTTACGAGATTTTCTGAACAGCCCTAATCTCAACATCCTGGATGGCTTGAGAGAAGCTTTTAGATGATCGTGATTGGCTAGGATTCATCTTTCCTTAATAAGGGAAGATTCATTCCACCTTTCGCCGGGTAGGGGTGTATTTTCGAAAATGGTAGGGCTGACGGGGACTCTCTTGTGGGCATGGGTGGTAACCGGCCATTCTGAATGGTTGGATTTTCTAGCGCATTGGTATGACGTGGATCTATCCTCTACATCAGGACTACGTGGTGCAACGGCGTGTTTATCATAAATTCACGATCAACAGCGTGCCCAACGGCTGCATTTTTCTACGTGGTCTTGGTCGGTGGGGCTAGCTAAACACGATGAATGGTTTGGATCTGGGGAGACCAGCTCCAATGATCTTTGATGATGGCCCATGTCGAACAGGTTGGTTTGAATTTAAGTGCGGTGGGAAGTTTGTGAAATCCAAGAATTTTGAGTTTTATCGGGTTAAACTTTTTTGACCCGACACTTGATCCCGTGTGCGGTAGGAGTACACAGGTCTGTGTACACGCTTGGATACAAACAGGGTCCACGTGATGAACTGAGCAGATCAATACCATCCATTAGTCTTGGAAGGTCCCCTAATAGCTACAGATTAAGGGTTGGTACATCCTACAGGTTAGGTGTTTATCATTGAAGGGTTCATCATCAGTAAATGTAGATTATTGTGAGTCCCGATCATTCGTGGGTGTGATCAAATAGTTGGATGGTTTGATTATCGACAGTAGAGTTTTCTAGTTTGATCTGAGTTAGAGTTTGTAGCTGATCATCTGGTTTACTTAAAGTGTTCAGGTGATGATTGAGTGTGGATTATAAATCTTAGTTAGTGCGGCCTAATGAACGATGGGTTTGATGATCAGGGGTTTGTCATTGACGATGGATGGTTCATTCTACTTATCAGGAAGGTCGAGATCCTAGATGATGTGTTAGTCTTACTTGAAATTCATTGGAGGAATGGTTTAATCTATAGATGACGATTGATGGTTAGATCATCATTGTTGATGTAATCTTAGGATGAAAGGTCAAGGGTCAGCTTGAAGTACCTTGCAGATATGTTGTGGTTGTCATAGTCTAAATCTAATGGTCAAGATGGATAGATTGAGAATTTTTGGATGGAGGTGTGTGGTGTAAATTACATGTATTCTCACACATGTATAAAGTTATTTAGATCTCCATAGCTACACCTGAGTATAGAAAATACGAGGTGTTACACTAGCCTATGCCTTTCTTCCCACTAAGACAAGCAACCCATACCAAAAGTCAACTTTCATGTCACTCCTCTTACACAACCATCATACCTTCCATCCCATCTCTTCTTACACACCACTCCTCTCTTATTTGACTCTATCCCATCTCATTTCTCTCTCCATTCCCTAGCAACCAAGAAAAGAAATCCCAAGGAGAGAAAAGAAGAACCCAAGCTCAAGACCCATTTTCCTACCCCAAATCTCACGATCCAACCATCCAAATTCAATCTTCCACCATTAAAGAGAAAGCCTAGGAGCTAAGGAGTTCAAGGAGCCAAGAAGAGGAGAAATAGGTGGGTGTTCATAGGACTAGATCTTGATTTTGTTGCATGGGACAAGTGGGGCCTACCGGTTAATGGTTGGGATCTCATTTTGGACCCAAGGTGTGGCCAATGGCCCACCATGATACTTATGTGTATTCCATGATGGGGCCATTCTCCATGGACCCCACCATGATGATTATTTGTTATCCATTTGGAAGAGGGTCATCTAGACCCTTGATTTTGTGATGGGGATGGTATCCCCACCTTGATTTGCTGATTTGAGGGCCCACACAATTTTGGGGCCCATCTTGATGTATACATTATATTGCAAGGGAGTTGATAGTGGTGGAGCTCCCTCCACCACACAATTCTTCCTCCCTTCCCTGTTTGGACCCCACCTCGATGCATGATTTCATCCATGCTGTCCACCCAAGTGGGACACCACATTACTATCCACAATGGCAACCACACTCTGTCAACTTTGGGCTTACATGACCGGCCGGTCACACAAGCCTTAGTGGAAAGGGAAAGACCCACTGATCAGCTTGGTTTCCCAGCTGTGTGGCCCACCTACATGGACTCCCTTTGATGCATGCATTTTATCCATGTTGTCCTGCAAATAGGCCCAGTTGTTGCTCCTCTCCAGGGCCTGTACAACCAAACAGGCCTAGATGAAGGGAAATCCCAAATATCAGCTTGATTGGAAGTGGGATGGCCCACTCACGTGGACCCCACCTCAATATATGTACTATATCCACACCGTCTACCCTGTGGGATCATCTTTGGCCCGAGTCCAAACTAGACAGACCCAACGGCCAGTAGCCCACTGTGATGCACTGTTTTATCCACCCTGTCCAGCTTTTTTGGTGGAAGTGTGGGATTGGCCCACCTTCTAGATGGCCCACACCTAAGAGGGGACCCGCCATGATGTATGGATTGTGTTCACATAGCCCCTGGGGCTGACCCATAACTCAGGCAAACCCCAGTTCTCCATTGTGTTTCATATATATATATATATATATATATATATATATATATATATATATATATATATATATATATATATATATATATATTTTATCCACTCCGTTCTCCCATTGTGTGGCCCATTTGGATGAAGCCCACACCTCTGGTGGACCATCCCCAAATGGGGCCCACCATATATATGTGTTCTACCTAGACCGTCCATCTGTGGGATGCCCAAATAGGGCCAATGGCCGAGCAGGGCTGAGCATCTAGCAGCTGCAGGGCCACCATGATATTTGTATTTTATCCACGTCATCCAGCCATTTTGTGGCCCACCTGGATATATAGGGCCCACCCCGCTGGTGGGACGTCTGCAGGTGGGGCCCACCTCATGTATGTATTTAATTTACATTGTCCACTCGCTAGACATCCAGCTAGGCCAGCAATGTGCTGGGGGGTTGACCAATAGGCGGCCCACCCCATTGTATGTATTATGTATCCACGCTGGTCATCAGCTAGTGGGGCCCATTGATGATGTATGAGGCCCACCTTGTGTAAGTGTTTTACCCAGGTTATCTGGCCATCCAGCAGGCATCCCACCATGCTGTATGTATTGTATATCCTTGCTACCCATCGCTATGGGGCCCATTGATGATGTTTAGGGCCCCCACATCCTCCACCAAACTTTCCCAAGGCCCACACAAGGGTGGTGGCCTAAAGTTAATGAATCGGATCCAAATCTAAGGTGGACGCCCACCAGGGAATAGCTGGGCTGAGGCTTCCCACCATGGGATAGCCTCGTGAGGCCCGCCATGATGTATGTGTTATACACGTTGTCCATCCATTTTTCAAATTAGTGTAAAGGTCGTGGGCCCCGTCATGAGTCAGATCCAAGTCCCAAATGGACCACACCATAGGATAGTGGTGGTTAAATACCCAGCGTTGGGAATCACCCTAAGGCCCACTGTCTTATAGCCCATTTCCCATTCCTGCTTCTTTTACTCAGTTGTGGGCAAGGTCCCACCTATTTGGTAAGGTTTAAACCCCACCATGATTGGTCTATCCCAAATTGTTGGGCCCCCATTGACGATAATCATTTCTACCATACCTTGTAGAGTTATCTAAACCCTGGAGCCCACCTTGTATTCATATCGGGCCCTATAGGAAAGCCCAATTATTACATGATAGAGAGGGTGAGGAAACCCACTTGATGTACTTAGACTCATCCTCTTAACTCATCTTGTTATATGCTCACTTGACTCACCCTATGAGGCCCACCCTTGGTGTAAGTACGTCATTTAGACCATCCACTGTCTGTAGGAGAGTACATCGTCACCTCTTGTCATAGATTGAAGAATATGTTATACTAGATTTGCTATATCCACTATGTGGAGACTACCTTAATCTATGGGTCAGATCCACCGTACTTTCAGTGGACCCCGTCTTGGGATATATGATATATTACTACCTTGGGAGGCTAATGTTAGTGTAACATAGGACATACCACCTGAAGTCCTATAGATGTAGAAGGGGCATGTTGTTTAGCTCATACTCTTTGTATGTGATATACCGATTAAGGCCGATTATGGTCTATTGTTGTCTGCTATATATATATATATATCTGTGAACATGTTTAGTATAACATCAGGGCATATGCCCGTATGCATCATTTGTATGCATGTTGTGAGGAATGATTGATCATAGCATTTTTCATTGGGCTGGGACATTTAGGGGACTCGTTGTGAGATAGATTTGCCCCACATAATTACGCGGTACGCGCAGGTTTGATGCATGACTGGATGATATGATTGATGCATCTCACATTTTATGTGACATGATCACTGTACACCCTATCGACATCAGGGTTGTGACCTCCACAGGCATATCGTGGATGACCAGGTGGGATACCGAAAATCTTTAGTTCTATCATATGGGCATTTAGTATGTCTGTGGGTGAAAGTCCATAAACCCTCTCGGTACCAGAGGATGCTCCAACATCGAGACCGGTTGGATAACATTAGCGCCCGAGTGCCGAATACCAGTAGGCGGTGTCTCCCACTGATCATGGTCGGTTGGAAGGAGGTATGGCCTTATCCGCCCGAGGGTAGGGGCTGTAAGCTAGGCTGAGTTTGACCAGCTCGTAAATGGGCCTGCTATCGACGAGTCGGGTAGAAATTGGCAGACTACTGACCAGGCAGGCAGTGAGGTATTTTCCACTCACTTGGCTGTGTGGCTAATAAGGCGGCAGCCAGTGTGGAGTGCACTAGACCCCGGTGACATCCCAAAGATAAGCTCTATTAAAATATGGGGTTGCACGTTCAACATTTGACTCATTCATTCATTCATTCACTATCCACTCGAGTTGGTGGCGCACAACTAAATCATTATGTGTACCTTCACAATGTCCATGATTTCAGTTAGATGTGCAACTAACCTGAGATCAAGAGTTTACCACATCGAGTCTAGCTATCCAAACTCAGGTATGGGACTAGTTTGAATAGAAGCCCCTTGTGATGAACCCCACAGCTTGTGATACCACGTACTATCATCCTAATTACACACACTAGCCTTGTCATTTCTTTTACATCACATTGCCTGGATATGACTAATTGTATTTATGGACATGTCAGGATTTGCATATCGCATTACATCCTCAACAAATGACATTTGGCTTACTATGTCTTGCATCACATAACCTTTTTATGGTTGACAATATTCATAGACTTGCCAGTATTTCCGCTTACTCTGATATTTATTTACTTGGCACATGCATTGTGCACACACGCACCACCCTCTAAGCATCCTAGTAAGCTTATGCACAACCATTACATGCAGGTGACGATAGGTCGCAGCAGCATTGAGGCATGAGTTTGTGGAAGATCATTTAAGAGATTTTGTTATTTATATATTTCTCTTTCAGCGTTGTAATCTAATGTTTATATATTAGTGGATATGTGATGATGTTTTTCTTGTGATTTGAGTATACTTGTGGTTATGCTTCTTTACAAAAAAATTCATATTGAAAATCCTCCTTGTAGGACCCCGGGATCAGAATCTGGCGTATGGGCACTGGGAGCTGAGAATGGGGTACTACGGAGGCTGTCGGCACCGGATTTCGGTGATCAGGAATTTTGTGAGCCCAGTTTCAGAGTTTGGGGCATGGAAAGTAGTGACTCTTGTTGGCATGAGTTCATTATTGGCATTGGCTACGATGGTTATTCCGGACTTCTTAGGAACCACCTGAGTTGGACTCACCCATTGGCTATCGGATATAAGGTATATGATACCCACATCTAATAGCTTAAGAACCTCAGCCTTGACCACTTCCTTCATGTATGGATTTAATCTGCATTGTGGTTGCCGAGAGGTCTTCGCATTATCCTCTAGATAAATACGGTTAGTACAAATCGAATGGTCAATTCCCTTTAGGTCTGAAATCGACCATCCAAGGGCCCCTTGTGCTCAAGGAGAGTATAAATAAGCATACTCTCCTGTTCTTGCTCGAGATGGGAAGAAATCACCATCGGGAATGTCTCGTCTTGACCTAAATAGATATATTTCAAATCGGAGGGTAAGGGTTTTAGGTCAAGCTTCGATGCCTTGAGGTTAGACGATAGAGGCACTACATCAGTTTGGGGTAATTCTTCAAATCGTGGCCTCCACTGATTGACTTCAAGTACAGACATGGTATCCAGCATGTTTCCCATCTCCCTAATCATATCATCTTTTAAATCATGGGGTGGGCCAGGCACGTCTCTAGAGGGTCAGAGGATAAGGTCAAAAGAGTTCTATATTCCATGAAAGAGTTAATCAGGTTAATATCATGGGAATCATCATCATCCTCTAACTGTTTGCATGTATTGAAAAAATATTTAGCTCTAATGCCATATTTTCAAAAGACAAAGTCATGACTCCATTCCTACAATTAATGATTGCATTTGATATGGCAAGGAAAATGCGACCAAGAATGATAGGAATTTGAGTGCTCATGTCCATGATGGGTTAAGTATCCAGGATAATAAAATCTACCGGGTAGTAGAATTTGTCAACCTGAACTAACACATCCTCAATTATCCCTTTCGGTACATGAACTGAGCGATCGGCAAGTTGTAATGTGGCCCGGGTGGGTTTTAATTCACCTAAACCCAGTTGTTCGTAGACCGAGTATGGGATCAGATTTACGCTCACTCCTAAGTCAAGAAGTGCGTGCTCAATACGGTAATTCCCAATTACACAAGCAATGGTTGGGCTACCGGGATCTTTGTATTTCTATGGCACATCTTGCTTTAGGGTGGCACTCACTTTTTCTGTTAAAAATATTTTCCTTTGAATACTTCGCCTTCTTTTGGTCGTAAACAAATCTTTTAGAAATTTGGCATATGGGAGTATTTGTTTAATGGCATCCAGTAGAGGAATATCGAACTTCACTTATTTTAACACATCTAGAATGTCCCGAGAGTTAGAGAGAGGTTTTGGTGCAATCAACCGTTGGGAGAGTGGTGCAATCGGCTTGACTTGAAGTTCCGGTTCTAATTCTTGTGGAGCAATACTAGGTCTATCAGTTTCATCTATTTTCAGGTCCTTAGACTTTTCAGCCCTTACCGAAATAGATTTGTTAATTGTTTTCCCACTCTTAAGGGTGGTGATAGACTTAGCTTGCTCCATTTGATTTGAAGAGCTTGGTTCACTTATTTCGTATTGCGGTTTAGGATTGGGGAAAGGTTGAGCAGGAAGCATCCCATTCTCTATAACCATAACACATGAATCCATCTTTTGCATTAATTTTGTAAGTTCTCATAATGCTTGGGTAAGCTCCTAAGTTTGTGTGGAATTTTGAATCGGTTCCTCTTGAGGTTTCCCTTTATTTGGAATTTGATTAGAGAATCCTTGAAGAGTAACAGTTTGTCCATTCCTCCAACTAAAAATTGGATGATTTCTCTAACTATGATTGTATGTATTGGAGATGGGTCCATTAAAAGGCCTTTGGTAATTATTCATGGCATTAGATTGCTCATTCAGTACCTCTTGAAAAGCAGGTCTTGTTGGGTAATTTTCAGTTGTATGAATGTTGCAAGCACAAATACCGTAAACAGTTTCCTTAGCCTTATCCTTCTTTAGTTCCATGGCCTTGAATTTCCTTATGAGATTAGCCACTTTAGCATTGATATCATCATCCTCTTTCAAAAAGTATATTCTGCCCCTCTCCTTTGATTGAGCGGGCCTAAAGGTGGTGCTCGATTTTGGGGAGACGTCCCATAATTGTATGTTTTCAGTAAGTCTGTCCAAATAATCCCACACGTCATCGACATTTTTGTTCATGAATTCCCCATTGCACATTGTCTCAACCAATTGGTGCATGGAGGATGTCAGTCCATCATAGAAAAAGTGTGTAATGCGTCATGTTTCAAAACTGTGTTATGGGTATAAACTGACAAGATCTTTGTACTGCTCCCAACATTAAAAGAATGTTTCATCTTCCTTTCGGGTGAAGTTCATGATTGACTTTTTTAGGGTGTTCGTTGTATAGTGTGAGAAATTTTTCTTTATGAACTCCCTTGTTATATCGTTCCATTTACCAATAAATCGAGGACATAGTGAATGCAACCACATCTTAGCTTTCTCTTTTAAAGAAAACGGAAGGAGTTTCAGCCTGACCGTGTCATCGGACACGTTAGGAAAATATAAAGTGGCTATGATCTCATTAAACTCTTTCAAGTGTAAATATGGATTTCATATTCAAGTCCATGGAATTTTCGAAGTAGTTGGATCACCCCTGGCTTAATATCCATATGTCCCATATTTTAAAAAAAAAACCATGCATGAGGGCATGCTCACCCCCGTCGGTTGTAAATAATCTCATAAAGTACGAGGCGGGGGTGCTTGATGCAACTTATTCTCATCCTGGATTTTCTCAACCCTAGGTTGAGGTGGATTTGGAGGTTGATTGGCCTGTTGCTTGACAGTCATAACTTCAGTTAACTCTGTGGATATCGAGTGGTGTCTAATCCTGTGATGGATAGATAACCCCTCAACCAATCCTCCTTCACTCAAGAGATGTCGAGCGTTATCATAGACCCACTTGGGCATAAAACACTCTCAGCCCTCAATTTCAGAATCTAATCTAAACCTAAAAGGAAAGAGAAAAATAGAAATCTAGAAATAGAAAGAGAGAGAATTAGAAAGAAGTTACCAAATTAGAAGTTTCTATACTGGGATCCTGCAGAAGAAAAAGGAAAATAAATTAGTTTCTAAAAAAGAAATAAGAAAGTAAACTAGTTTCTAAAAACAAATTAGGAAAGTTTTTAATCCTAGAAATAAAAAGTAAATTAGTTTCTAAAAATAAATCAGAAAAACCCTAACCTAAAAATAGAAAGTAAACAAACCTTAATCTTAACCTAATTTTAAAAGTAATTAATCTCATAAAAACGTAACCGTTAGTCCCCGGCAACAGCGCCAAAAACTTGTTCACAACCCCAAGTGTAGGGTTGCGATGTAGTAATAATCTTGGTAAAAACGAGGTCGAATCCATAGGGATTGAACATGTACGCTTTTTTAATTAAGTAGAACTAGAACTAGAAGAAGATGTGAATATAATTTTAAAGCAATTGAGAGACTAATTGTGATTAAAGTAATTAAAATTTGTAAATTTAAAGTTGGGAACTAGGGTTTCCAAGGATCCACTTGTAGTAATCAGGGTGATACTATGCTTGATTCAAGGACACAACTGGAATTGGAGTCTTATCTTATCCAGTTAGAAGAAGAGACGATCAGATCTCTAAACTTCTCATGAATCTAGTCATCAAAGAAGGATAATTGGAAAGATTGGCACCAAACTATGCCCATGGGACAATGGCAAACAACATGATTTACCAATCCATCAATCTTAAAATAGGAAAGAACAATATTCAAAGCTGTTGCAAATCTATTGTAATTTGTCACAACAAACTATTAAAAATTAAAAATATTCCATATAATCAAATTAGAATCAAAGAGAGTTCAACATAAATATGAATTAAAGCAATAGAAACATATCATCACGCTACAAGCTTCACCTCTTAGCCCTAACTAAGCGGTTTAGCCAACCGTAGACATGATTGAACCAAAGTCTCTTAAAGAAAACATGAAAACAACTAAGGAAGAAGAAGAAAAACTCTTGGCAACAGCTTCTCCACCCTTTTGCTCCACTCCTCAAACCCTAGATGATGCCTAGGAACATCTTAGAGACTCCTATTTATAGTTGGGGAACTCTCTCTTGCGAACCGACCTTGAAAATTAGCAAACCGACCTTGGAACCGCCTCAAATTTATGCAATCCGGGTGCTGTCTACGTAACCTCCGACTAGTCAAGGATAGCCTTCGACTGGTCGAGGATCACCTTCGACTGGTCGAGGATCACCTTCGACTATTCGAGGGTTACCTTCAACTGGTCGAAGATGACGGGAATTTAGAGGATTTTAATCACTGGAATTCGAGTTGAAGTTCCTTCGACTAGTCGACGAAGAGCTTAGAATAGTCGAGGAAGAGCTTAGACTAGTCGAAGCAGACAGATTTTAAAGGTTCTTTTTATTCACTTCAAATCTTCGATTCTCTTCATTCCTCACTAGTTTTCTTAGATCTTGGCTTGTGAATTACTCATTCTTGGTCTCATAAGATCCATCCTTAACTTTGGTGATTGTTGAGCCTTAAATCCATGCTTTTAGCATCCTTTTTAATCCATGCACTTAAATTCACCTTGCAACACAAACATGTATAAAATATACTATTAAGCAGTATCATGTTCATAAAACTAAGATATATATGGGGGATAATACACAATATTTGACCCTCAATAGGTTGTTTTGTAGTGATCCTGTGAAAATCACAAAGTGGGTTTTGTTGTGATATCCCGTGAAAATTACAAGAACTGTATAAGGTTGTTGAGGTGACTGTAAGGCCCGTATCCTATTTTGTACTGTTCCATAGACTCCCGCAATCCTTTCCGTCGAATTTCGATAACCCACGACCTATAATTGACATTTGCGCGCGACCCTAAACAGTATCTCGTAGATTTGAGTTGGCTTAATCCAACACTTGTACCATTACGACCGCGCCATCGCCGTGGTTCCAACACCGCATCTTGCACATCGATTCGATACCCTGGCTAGGAGATATGGGCCTGCATTTGTGAACCCAAGAGAATCTCTACAACCCATCCCATCAATCAATCAATCAAAGTACACAACCCATGCTTTCTTTCTCCCATGACAAGTAACCTACCCTAAGTCAACTCTCAAGTCAAGTACATCTATCACTCACATCCATCACTCACAACCATCACCTCTCTCTTACAACCACCCTTTCTCTCTCTCTTTCTCTTCACATTTTCCAAGCAACAAAGAAAAAAAAAAGAGGTGCACGTCCAAGCACTTCCAAAGAGAGAAAAGTGTATTGTGTGTGGCCCACTTCCTATCCCAAGATCCATCATCCTAGCCCTTCATTTCACATCATTTTTCATCAAAGTGAGACACAAGGAGTTTGGCCTTCCATCGGACCAAGAAGATTGAACGGTGGGTGTTTTATAGGCCTAGATTTCATGTTTTGATGATGGGCCAAGTGGGGCCTACCGATTGATGGTATGGATCTCACTTTGGACCCTACATATCGCCGATGGCCCACCATGATTCACATGATCATTCCACAATAGGGCCATTCTCCATGGACCCCATCATGATGTTTACTTTTCTAGTTTAAAAAGGGATCATCTAGACCTTCCATTTTGGTAGAGAAGGAATCTCCACCATTGATTTTGATTTGATGGGCCCACATGTATTGGGACCCACTTGATGTATAATTGAAATGCATGGAAGGGAGGGCTCATAGTGGCGGAGCCCTCCATCGCACGTCTCTCTCTCTCTCTCTCTCTCTCTCTCTCTCTCTCTCTCTCTCTCTCCCTCACTCCTTCCCATATGTTATGGCCCACCTTGTGATATGTTTCACATCCATGTCGTCCACCTAGTGGGCCCACCTAGCAGTCTGTTTAGGCGGGCCTAGTTGGAGGAAATACACAAATATCCGCTTTATCCAAGGTTGGTGGGTCCCACACGTGTGGACCCAACCCAACGTGAAGTACATAGTGCCATGTGGGGCCCTACCTCACTGGAGGTAATCCAGTCTATGTAACGTCCAACCTCCCTGGATGCTGGAGGTTAGAAAGTAAAACAAAAATATTAGCTTCATTCAAAATTTTTGGTGGGCCGCTCATGCAGGCCCCACTTTGATGTATGGATCTAATCCATGCCGTCCACCCTATTTCCCAGCTCACTTTAGGTGTTGAGCCAAAAAATGAGGTCAATCCGAATATCCGGCGGGCCACATCATAGAAAACAACGATATTGTCTGTGAAAAGCTGTTAGGACCCACTTTGATGTTTCCATACACTAATCATGCTGAATATTGGGCTCCTTTGGTCTGTCATGAGCCATAGAATCCAACGGATGAGTTGGATCCTCCTGATGCGGGCCCCACCTAGGAAAAACCACGAAAAAGCTGGAAAAAAAAACTTCATGTGCAGCAGGCGCTGCTGCTGCTTGTCCAGAGGACACTGCAGCAGCGTCCTACTACTACGCTGGCTGGAGGGCAAGGACGTGGGTCCCAGCCGTAGGCCTCATCGTGATGTGTGTGGAACATCAATACTGTGCATTTGATGGGGCCCTTTTAATAGTGGGGCACCTTAGAAATTGAGCCGTACACAGAGCTCAGGTGGTCCATGTCACAGGAAACGATGGTGGATTGAACGGCTGCCATTGAAACTTCTTTAGTTCAGAAGTTTTGGATAAATATAAAATTTATTTTTTTATATATGGGTCTGTGTGACCTTATCAACAGATAGGGGAAAATAAATGTTATGGTGGGCCCCATGTAGGACCCACCTGTGATGGGATTGGATTGGCAGGTGTACCACACACTAGCCCTATAGCTGCTGTGATGTAGCAGGTTATGTGGAGCCCACCTTGGTGACATGTGCACCCAATTTGTGGGGTCGTCTTTGGTGTATGTGTTGCATCCAAACCATCCATCCAATTGGCGAGCCCATCTTAGGCTTAAGACTAAAAATGCGGTAGATTTATCAGGTGGACCACACCACAGAAAATGGTGGAGAGATGAATGCCTACCATTGGAGTCCTTTTTAAACCACAACAGTCTTAGATTAAATCGATATTTGTTCTTCCTTCCAACCAAGTCTTTGTGACCTTACTAACAGACTGGATGGAAAATAAATGTGATGGTGGGCCCTGAAATTTTTATAACGGTGAAAAATCATTATCTCCACTGCTATTTGTGATATGGTCCAGATGATCTTTCGATACGATTCATTACTTTGGAAATGCTCTAGAATGATCTCTAAATAGGTTATGGCCCATTGCAATGTATATAAGGCCCATGTGTTGCGGCCCATTTGATGCATTTGAGGCCCATGGGCCGAGGCCCAATGGGATGTATATAAGGTCTATTGCGATGTGTAATTCCACCATGGTTTATGTAATGATGTTTATGGCAGGCCATGCCTTGGGAGCAATGATGGTTTGATGTCCACATTGTAAGAATAATGTTGGTTAAATGTCCGCATTATAACTCTCCCTAAGGCACATTGATAGGCCCGTACTTGTTGTGTGTAGGCCGTCTAGGCCCATCTTCGTTATAAGGATAGTTCATCACCATATAACATGCTTAGTATAATTCCATGACTCATGCCCATATGTATCATATGTATGCTTGATATGAGTAGTGACTGATCATAGCATATGCCATTGGGTAGATTATTTATAGGACTCACTGATAGGAGTTACCCACATGAGCGCGCGGTACGCGCAGGATTGCTGCATGACTGGACGGTGTGAGTTATGCATCTCGTATATGTGTGACATGATCATTGTATGCCCTAGCGACATCAGGGTCGTGGCCTCCATAAACACATCGTGGATGGCCAGATTGGATATCAAAAATATTGTCTCTAGCACTATGGGCACATAAGATGTCCTTGAGTGAAAATCTCAGAACCTTTTTGGTACCAGGAGATGCTTCAACGTCTAAACCGAGTGGATACACGAAAGCACGAGTGCCGAATACCAGTAGGCCGCGTCTCCTACTGTGTCATGGTCAGTTGGAAGGGAGTGTGGCCTTATCCGCCCAAATGAGGGGGCTGTAAGCTAGGCTGAGTTTGACCAGCTCGCAAATGAGTCCGCTATCGATGAGCCGGGTAGGCATTGACAGACTATTGGTCAGGTAGATAGTGTGGTCTCTTCCACTCGCTGGGCTGCGCGGCCAGGGAGGCGGTAGTCAGTGTGGAGTATACTAAACCCCGGTGATATCCCAAAGGGGAACTATACTGATATATGTACTTGATGAGGACTAGCATGCTTGTATTGCATCTCGCATATGACATTCAGCTATATAGGCCTCGCATCGCATGGCCTTGGTATGGCCGATAACATTCATGTCTTGTATCGCATAGCCTTGGTACAGCTGATAGTATTCATGAACTTATCAGCATATTTCCGCATTACTCTGATACTGCATACTTGGCACTTGCTTGCGCACACACTTAAACCACCCTCTAAGCTTTTGTAAGCTTATGCACGACCATTGCATGCAGGTGATGTTGGATCGCAGCAGCGCTGAGGCAGGAGCGCGCATCAGATTATTTTGGAGCCTTTTGATCACCTTATATTTCCCTTTCCATATTGTACTTAAAGTTTTTGATATAGTGGATATGTAGTGATGTTGTTTTGTGACTTGGTTATGCTTGTGGTTATGCTCCATTATAAAAAAAAATTATACTGAAAATCATCCTTGTAGGCTCCCAGGATCGAAATCTGGCATATGAGTGCCAGGAGCCGAGAATGGGGCACTACAGAGGCTGTCGGCGCCGGATTCAGTGATCGAAAATTTTATGAGCCCGATTTCCGAGTTTGGGGCGTGACAGTGACCCTGTGAAAACCTTGCATAGTGAAAGTCAAAATTACGAGAGTAATAATTTTAAGAGTGGAGTAGGTATGGGTTTAAGCATCGAACTACTATAACTCCTTTGTGCATTGTGGTAATTATTTTAATTCTTTATATGCTTTCCTAGTGATTGATTATCTCTTGCTAAGTTTGATATTTTGATAAGGTTGTCCTACCTAAATCTTTTAGGTGAAGGTTGTCTTACGAACTATTTGATATCAAGAATTCAATACTCTAAGCAATTGAGTATAATTTTTTTATTATTCCGCATTGTATTGAAATATTTTGCGTTGTCCTATTCACCCCCTCTAGGACTTCTATAAGTCGTCCATTCAGTTATTAATCATAGTGCGAGTGCCAACTATATTCAAATCATAATAGATGTTAAACTTTCCATTCTCAAATTTAGACATATAATTGGATTTGTTTAAATGAGAAATTAAGACTATATTACGCCTTATAGACGACACACAAAATGTATTAACTAGTTCCAATAAATGACTTGACCCTAACCTAAGCCTACAGACTCTGACTGCCTCCATGTTAACTTTAACGCCATTGCCCATATATATTGATCACTCTGTATTAGTTGGTGACTGGCTTTACAACAGATTCTACATGGAATTACAAATGTGAATAATTGTACTTGAATCTATCCATCAGGAATCTTTCGATGCATTGGTCAAATTTGAACTCAAAATAGACCAAGACATCATAATCTTTACCCTTCTCTATGAGCCACTTCTTGAACTTAATATAGTTTATTTTCTGATGGCTTAGGTTTTTTTTTTTTTTTTTGCAAAGGAAGCAATTATCCTTCTTAACCTGCTTATTACTCAACTGATCTTCACACTGATTGTCAGTCATAAAACCTAGAGTTCCATTTAACAGAACCATGTTTCATTTTTCTTTTCCTATTATGTCCATGTCTCGAGGTTACTAAATGAACACTATGAACCTTATCCTAGTTACCATACTTTTTTTTTCCTTTTTTGAAATAAGGTAATTTATCATGCTCCCTGGGACTTACTTTATGGACTTTATCCTTTTGGAATAATTTGACTCGATAAAAAGGAGAATTGAATTGCATTGAGTTGGAATTGTAACTTTATTATGTAATACTCACATTAGCCAATATATTTACTTTAAACAATTCATGAATAAGACTAAATATCAGGTAAAAAATATCATAAATTTTATTGATTGTGACATTCAATTGAATTGCCTGTGATGAAGATAGGCCCAACTAGTCAATTTTGGCGAGAATTGGTTCTCCTCCTGTGAGAGGTAGTCTTGACATGTAAGTGGCTCTCCTGCACATAAAGCTAAGCAATGTCTATCATATAAATTTGAGACACTAACCATCTATGGGTGAAATTGGTCTCTCAGCTTTAGACCACTAGCACCGTTTACTCCACACAACTTATATTCTTACCAAACAGTGATCATCTCTGTTTCCATCACCATTCGCATTGAAATCAAACACAACTATATGCAATTCTACCACTATATCTTAATATCAAAAGTCAAAATCAGTAAAAATTTTATCGATTGAGTTCATTGCAATGGCTAACACAACCGGTCCAATTTCATGAATTTAGACTTTAGGATTGCGAATATAATTCTACTATTAATGGATTATTAATCAAATAGTTCGATTTGGCCCAAAAAGTAGTTGTCATCAATCGTTGAAATATAAGGAATCTTAAAAGGAAACAAACAGCTAGGTTTCTCTCCCATTTTCTTTTAAAATATTGATCCATGTTATCTTTTAGAGTAGGTAATAGGCCCACAACCGAGCTAAAGCGAGACTTTATGAGCATCCTAATTATGGCCCTTAACATTCATAAGATGGACACTCAGATTAAATTCTTGACATGATTCAAATACACGATGAGATCCTAATATTAGGGTACATAAAATGGATGGTTTGATCTGATGCTTAAGGTCCACATGATGGAAGGTTCAGATGCTTTATTGTCCATCTAGTGAATGATCTAGATTGAAGATCAATGCTCGCAAACGGGCTAAAAAAAGTAGGCCCAAAAGTGAACTTTGAATGGGCAACATATAAGTCTTATAATTTGGGTCGAAATATGCAAATAGGGTAAGAGCTAAAAAAGCAAGGTCTCAAATGATTTACACACGGGTCTAAAAATGAATCCTTTTTCGAGTAAAATAGGCCCACTGCTAGGCCTGATACAAACATGTAACATGCTAGAAAAAAAAACTTGCCGGTATTATCCATAAAGAAAAGGTGGGCCAAGCCAAATATCAGTATGCCATAATACAAATAATAAACGGTTATAATCTCAATATAAATGCCCATAAACAATAACAAGCGAGGAGGCTTAACAACTATATAAATGTACATTTTATTGGGCCCTAACGTGGATAGGATGAAATATGAATGGGCTCTAAATTTGGGCTTACGGGGCAATTACTACATGGGCCCACACATGCCCATAAAGAGATGCAAAAAAGGCCCCAATAGGACAAAAATGGCCTACTAAAGTTGCCCGTCAAAGGATCTAGAGTGGGCTTAGGCCCACACAGTAGCCTAATGGACACGACTTATGGTAAAAAATAGAACGTACCCAAAGGCCCTGAGTGCTGCCCAATTCAGACACATGACAAACAACCATGTTGATTAAACATGCACTAAGGAGCTTGGGCTTGAAGCGAATAGGGTTTTGGTAGGAAACCCTAACCCCACAACACCCTAATCCCTTCTTTCCAATCTTTTAAAAAATGACCCCAACGACGTTCGATCACTAGATTCCATGACTATTGTTGTAGCTAAAGGAAGATGCTAGAGAGAGGAGAACAAAAACTCCCTTCATCAATAGCCAACACAATTGAAGCCCTAGCTGCGATAGCCTTCCCATTGCCGCTAATCATCTATAATTCTGCTATTGGTGGAGGGATGACAGTAGTTGCACACCTATGAAGGAGGAATGCCAACACCCACGTGTCATAGATCATGAAAGAAGGTAACTAGAGCAGCCCAAAAGGAGACTAAAACTTCTTCTTCAAGGACCAGAATCTGTGGTTGTGATGCTGGTCTGATTGACTATGATGAATAGAGATGGTCAGGGGTTTGGGGTTCTGATAGGTTTTGAAAAGCCCTCAGAAAAACAACCTTATGGCGATGTCTAGGGAGGAGAGAGTTGCTATGCGACCGCACTACTATAGGTAAGAGATTTGAAAACCTTCTTATTCGGTGATAAGGGCAACATTGGTTGCGGTAAACCTTAAGGGGTTTAATTCCCTGCTAATTGTCGAAATCCGACTATTTTTGTCTGGCCATAGGTACAAAGCTATATATTGGTTGTTAAAGATGTTGGGTTCCAGTAAGACTATAATGCCGAATTCTAGTGGCAAATTACACTATAAATTTGATTGGGGAGAGAGATCGGAAGGAATTCACACCTCTGCGTGGTTTCATAAAACCCTAATTTTAAGATGCGAATAAATTTAATTCGACTAGCTGCGATAGATGGCCTAGATCTGAGTTGGATATCCATGAATGGACCGATAAGATCTGGCCTCAATAAGTTCTTAAAATGATTTTTTTAAGAGACCCACCATAGTCAATGCACAATCATCTTTGATACCAACTTTAAGACAATAAATTGTGGAATTGAAAGGACCGCACAGTGATTGGGGATGGAGATCAAGTAATTTGATGGTTGGGATGCCATCGCTAAAAACCAATGCCATAGTCTTTCGTACCTTACACCCTTTAGAGAAGCACTGGGATGAGAATAAAAACTTCGAACGTGTGTAGGATTGGGGACCTGACCTTGTTTATCTAGTTGTGAGGGTTGAGGAGTTTGAAACCCGTCGAAACTCCGCCCTATCAAGCTTCGCGTGAATTTAGCTTTCCTACTCTAACCAAAATACTATGCGTGTAACACAATAGTAGCACACCACTCCTACACATTTTTAGACTAATCACACCTTGAGTGGGGGTCTACTGATATGTCTGATCACATTATCCAATCCTTGAGGAAATCTAGACTAATGATCAATTAAGCTCACCTTATAGAATTCTTACACATGAGGCTAACATTTGGGGCACTTGAAGTTGGTTGGTGGCATACGAGGCTAATATGTAGGGCACTTTATAGAGATATGAGTTGTTTTCTTCAAAAAAAAAATAAAAAAAATCATATTTCCATAGTATGAGCAAGAAAATGATAACCATTTCGGAGATATCCAAGGGAAATGAAAATATTGTTTTGAGAAAAGTTAAACAAACAACAAAAACACGGTTGGGATAAAAAAATAATAATAATAACTCTTCAGTTTTATAAGCCCCTTAAAGTTTATTTGCCAAGGAATCATGCCAGGAGGTTTACTCAAATACCTATTGCAATAGGTACAATACTTTTAACTTTTGAATCTAGGTCATTTTCCAATGATCCAAACTGCATATAAGTCTCACTTTTATGGTGGAAAGATAACAAATGAACACTCTCAATTGAATTATAAATGACTCTCAATTAGATTATTTTCAATTTTTGATAATTTGGTTATTTTTCTTTAAACATGCAGTCACCAAAATATGTATAATCAATGAGTTGAAATGTTCAATATGAGATAGTTTACTTTCTTTGTCATCCATCCAAAGAGAGCACTATAAAATAAAATGGCTTTTGTCATTGACAAACGTCCAATCCAATGCCCAAGGTCCTGAGATGTACTGTAGTATAACTTTTAATAAAGATAGAGCCAAGTGACCCATATATACATAGCTTAAATAGTAGTTTTCACTCCCGTGGGCAGGAATCTGCAAACATGTCTTCGGAGCCTAGCAGATTCATTGGGAAGCGGATTCAGAAGATTCGGAGAACCGTTGAATACTTCATTCTTAGGCCATGTGCTGTTATTGGAGATGGGCTTAATTGAGTACATCCCACAAACGGTGGTGCTGGGAGCAGGTTTAGTGGATCTTTGGCTGTAGGGCCAATTGTGATGTATTTGCCTTATATCCATATTATCCATCCTTTTTACAGTTCATTTTAGGGCATGATACCAAAAATTAAGCAGATCTAAACCTAGGTGGACTCCATTATAGGAAATAGTGGGGATTGAATACCCACCATTAAACTCTTATTGGAGGCCACTGAATTGTTTATTTGCCATTCAACCTGCTGGTGTTGGACTGCACAAGAAGTTTTTATAAGAACCTGGATGAAGGGACTGCACAAATATCAGCTTGTTACAAAACTTTTGTGGCTCACAAGAAGTTTTTCATGGCTAATCACCACTGTTTCTTGCGGTGTGGTTCACCTGAGATTTGAATCTTCTTCATTTTTGGTATTATGTCCTAAAATGATCTTTCAAAACGGATGAACGGCGTGGATGTAAGGAAATACATCACGGTGGGCCCCACAGTCAGGGAGCCACAGAAGCCGTGTCCGATGCTGTGTGATTCCGTCGATCCATGAATCTACGTCCAGCCCCACAAGAATTACAGGATTCCCGTAGTGTCGTGATGTGTCCATCCCATGGAAGTGGGAGCACAGGAAACGGATTGGCTACTCCTGCCACCAGCCAATGCCTAATGATCGGTGCTCTGTGGGCCCCACCATGATGTATGTGTTTCATCTATGCCGTCCATATATCTTTCCAGATCATTTTATGGTATCAGACCGAAAATGAGGTATATAACAATCTCAAGTGGAACACATTACAAGAAATAGTGTTAATGAGTGTCGACCATTAAAAACCTCCTGGGGGCCATAAAAAGTTTTGGATCAAGCTGATCTTTGTTTTTTCCTTCATCTGGGAATTTATGACCTAATTAATAGATTGGATGTCAAATAAACAATACAGTGGGCCTTAGGAGGATTTTAATGGTGGATATCTAATCACTATTGTTTTCCAGTGGTGTGGTCCACCTGATATTTATATCCCTCTAATTTTGGGATCAGGCCTAAAATGATCTGCAAAAATGGATGAACGGAATGGATGAAACACATACATCATGGTGGAGCTCACAGAGACCATCAGCCACCAAGCAGGTGGTAGGGGGAGTAGCCAATCCGTTTCCAGGACCACATGAGTCGTATCATCACACCATTAATCTTATGGAGCCCAAGACATGAGAAGGGATGAACCAAGTTCTTCCATTTTGTAAGATCTCAGGGATCCAGCCAGTATTTAGCCCATCTGCCCTACTTTGTGGCCATTGATCCAACGGTAAGAAAGACCTTTGATCTTTTAGATTTCTCACGTATGGCTGTATTTACGCTGGGAACGGATTGGCTACTTCCCTGCCACCAGCCAATGGCTTGTTGTCGGTGCTCTGTGGGGCCCACCATGATGTATTTGTTTCATCCATATTATCCTTATATTTTTTCAGGTCATTTTATGGTATCAGACCAAAAATGAGATATATCAATCTAAAGTGGAACTCATTACAGGAAACAATGGTGAAAGAAACATTAAAAACTTTTTTGGGGGCTATAAAAGTTTTGGACCAATTTAATATTTATTTTTTCGATTCCTCTGGGCTGCATGACCTAATCAATAGGTTGGATGTCAAATAAAAAGTACAGTGAGCCTCAAGAGGATTTTGATGGTGGATATCCAATCACTATTGTTTTCCTGTGGTGTGGTCCACCTGAGATTTACAAACTTCTCATTTTTGGTATAAAGCCCTAAAATGATGTTTTAAAATGGATGAACGGAATGGATGAAACCCATACATCATAATGGGGCCCACAGAGCACCGACCACCAGCCACCGGGCCGGTGGCGATGGAGTAGCCAATCCGTTTCCATTTACGCTTGTCCACATCAGATACTGGGACGCGTTTTGTCTAGGACGCAACCCCCGTCAGCTAGATGGAGTCAAGGATCCATGGGCCCTACCATGATTGATGTGTTTTATCCCGACGTTCATTCATGTTTTCAGCTCATTTTAAGGCATGTTCAAGCTGATATTTTTGTTTTACATCTAACCATGTATGAATGTGTTACATTATCAATACGAGGATGGAAAATAAAAAATAGAGTGAGCCATGGGAAGTTTTTAACATTGGAATTTCAATCAACACTGTTTTCCTCTGGTGTGGTCCACCTGAGATTTGCATCTATCTCATTATTGTTGTCATGCCCTAAAATGAGCTGAAAAAAAGGATGGACGGCGTGGATAAAACACATACATCATGGTGGGCCCAAGGAGCTTTGACATCATATCTCTGGTGTGGTCTGCCGTAGATTTAGATCTGCCTCATTATTGGTCTCATACCCTAAAATGAGCTGAAAAAAAGGATGGACGGCGTGGATAAAACACATACATCATGGTGGGCCCAAGGAGCTTTGACATCATATCTCTGGTGTGGTCTGCCGTAGATTTAGATCTGCCTCATTATTGGTCTCATGCCCTAAAATGAGCTGAAAAAAAAGGATGGACGGCGTGGATAAAACACATATATCATGGTGGGCCCAAAGAGCTTTGACATCATATCTCTGGTGTGGTCTGCCGTAGATTTAGATCTGCCTCATTATTGGTCTCATGCCCTTAAAATGACCTGGGAAAATGGATGGACGGCGTGGATAAAACACATATATCGTGTAGTCCGTCGGAGCTTTTACATCAGCTAGCTGGCTGGTGTTGCGTCCCGGGCCAAACCGCGTCCCCCATACTAAGCCGACCCCGGCTTAGCGGGGAGCGGATCAGGTGCGGACTCAGCCTCACCCAAGACGGTACGGCCCTTACCGGGAGGCCACCTTAATGTATTTAATCTAAATCCACGCCATTCATCCGTTTTTTCGGACTATTTTAGTTCATTTTTCCAAAAATGAAAGATAATCCAAATGTCAGATAGATCATACTATAGAAACAGTGGTGATTGAATTCGTTACCATTAAAAACTTCATAGAGATATAGTAATATTTTATTAATTTTTAATTACCATCCAAACTGTTGATAAGGTTACATAAGCCTGGATGAAAAGAAAAAACAAATATCAGCTTGATCCAATACTTATGTAGCCCATTAATGGTCAATAATCACTGTTTCCTAAAGTATGGTCAATATGATTATTGGATCTAGTTAATTTCTGGGATTATAATTAAAATAATCCGAAAAAGTTGATGGACGGAGTGGATATATCATTCATACATAAATGTGGGCCCCAGTATAAGGGCCGCACCGTCTTGAGTGAGGCCGGTGCCGGACCTAAACCGCTCCAAGCTTAGCGTGTCAACCTCTAAATATAGACTAATATCCATGCACAACATTGCATGTGAACTTTCCAATACAACACTTTCTATCTCACCATCGTGTGACTTGTGTATAAAATCTGAGCCGTTGTAAAGATTTTTCATAAAATAATGACCAATGAAGCAATAACCTGGATGGTCCATTCATCAGGCGATCTACACCATTAAAATAAATGGACAACCAATGGTCTGACTCCATGTAAGACTGTGGCCCATCTAATGGGTGTATACATTATAAATTTCTCTCCAAGTCATCCTCACCGTACGGCCCAATTTTTTCACGGCGTGGATGTTCTACAAAAGTGATACATTAGCAGAAAACTATAAAAAGTTGTATGTAAAACTTAAGGTACAACGTTGTATGGAAATTTCTCCTAATGCTATATTTTACCACCTCTCTCTCTCTCTCTACAAATCCGACCCAAACCAAGGCACCTATTTAAATCTGGACCGCACAATCAACCGTCCTTTGTTCCTCGACCAATCGCCCTTAGGTCAAAGCCCATGCAAACCTAAAAAAACTCCCGACTTCTGCTTTCTCTCTCTCAATCTAATACACGCTTGAGTAGGAATACAATAGGCTTGCAACTCCGTCATAGCACAAGTGACATACACGTAACCATATCTAAACCGTCCAAATAGTAGAACCCATTGTAGATGGGCCATATACCTACAACAGGATTGATTAGACGATCTTAACTTCAGAAATAGTGAAAACTTGTTTGTTGAATTTGGACAGTTGAATTTTGTTCATTTCAACCGTTCACTAAATGTGATGCAATCGGCCATGTAGGATCTCCGTCTGATCTGTTTTGGGTGGTTTAGCTTGAGCTATATGTATGACAAGTGTACAATTTCTCGTACTTGCGTATGTTTATGACCGTCTACCCGACCATCTAATTTTAATCAAACACGGGTTTGACTGAAATACAACGTATGCTACAGCACAAGTATCAGAAGATTCCCATCGTACAACAGCTGGCATTTAAATGTGCGGTTAAAATACAGTAGTCATGGTTCAAAATAAACGGTCTAGATTAGATGGGTATGATCGTCTGGTCATGATGAATACAGAAGCCGGCAATTCAACGGCCTAAATGAGAAAAATGTATGCCACGTGTACGCGTGGCATATTTCACTAGCACTGATGTAAAAAGCACATTTCACCGGCAATGAATCGATTGGAACAGCGTCTTGGTGTGGTTCACATCGAGTACTGTTTCATTAAGTAGTACCGACACTACGATCACCGGTTTATGCGCTCTATGGATGGATCCATACCGTATATTCAGTGGGCCATATCTCGGATGCGCTAAGACCAAAAAATGGCATTCTCTAAATTTAAGAAACCTTTCTATCCATTGCCAAATCTCAAACGGTCAAGGAAAGCATAGAACGACTGCTCAGAAAAAAGTTTGTAAAGATCTAATAATCAGAACCATTCAATCGCTGTATTATTTGATCAATGGACCATCGAAATGGCCCACCTACTGATCTGACGGATCAATCTAAATATCCCCCAATCTTATTAATTACAGGGTTGGTACGATTAACCAAACTGGAAAATACTTCGACAAACACTCAATCCAAACCTCTCGCTACAAAACATTAGAGTTATTTGATACGATGGTTGATACGCATACACTCAGAAATTACATACGGACCACACCTCAACTCAAACTCAACGGCCCAAATTTCGCAACCCAAAGCAGGTTGCCCAATCCGAAACTCTGGTTCGGGGAAACTATCGTGTTCTGAGCGTTCGATGCTTTAAATTTCAACCGTTCGTTAAATGTCCACCAAATGAATAATTACATAAATAAAATAAATATAGATATTAATTTGTAATCCATCCATCTCTCGATCTACAATCTAGACGGTCGGTGAGTTATTTTGAAGACACGTGTGCAATGCATTAGTGCATGTGTATCAATGCCTGCAGTTTGGTAGAGTATCAAAGCTTTCCTCAATTTCATTTCATATCATTTCCCTTTCTTACCTCTTTCAATACAAAATTCAATATTTGCAATTTTCCACCTAAGGAAGAGAGAAAACAAAACAAAGACAGAGCAATCAAATCTCTCTCTCTCTCTCATTTGATTTTTCTTCCTGAAATGGAAGAAGAGAAAGAAGCAATTTCAATCTCTCCAACCATCTCCAACCTCTCCATATAAAACTGCCCAAAACCCATGTACCAAAATCCAATGCCAGATTCAAAATCCAACTCCCAAAACACCCCCACCACCAGATCTCCTTCATCTCCACCCACCATCCGATCTGATGTTGATTTCTTTCGGCCTTTCCGGGCATCCCCTCATCTCGCTCTCCAACGCCTCCGTTGTCTCCTTCACCGATAGCGGGTTGCACTGGCGCCGACGATGCAGCTTCATTTCTCTCCTAGCATGAGAAGCATCACAATATCGAGCAGCAGCGGCGGCAGTAGCAATGATGGGCTGATTGACTTCATGAAGATCAAGGTCGCAGCTCGCCACATCTCTTATCGGACCCTCTTTCACACCATCCTCATCCTTGCCTTCCTCCTCCCCTTTGTCTTCATTCTCACGGCCCTTGTCACCCTCGAAGGTGTCAACAAGTGCTCCTCTCTCGGTATGTCAAAACCCGCGACCGGATTCGGTCGTCGCAGTTGTTTCCATCAAGATATCACGGCAATTCATGTGTGTTTTTGTATTTTTTTATTTTTCTTTTGATTATTGCTTTTGATGTAAATCTATGATCTTTCAGAATTCTGAGAACAAGCCACAATATGTTTTGATTTGATTCGTTATTTCATTCTCTGTGTTCGCTTATGTTGTCTCATTGTCGGAGATCTCGTTTTAGTAGGTTGGTTTTTAATTGAATTGTTGTTGATGGTATATAAACTGGGATGTTTGATCATTATGTAGGAAACCCACAAAATGATTTGCTCTTGGTTGCTCAATTGTCTCGGATCTTGTGATAATTCATGCATTTTTAATTCGATTATGGCTATCCATATAAATTTGAGATCTTTTAGCATTTGTTATGAAAACCAGGATTAGGTTTGATTCAATTTTAGTTCTCTATATCCATTTCTATTATCCAACTACCAGAGATCCTTTAGTACTGGTCTACGTTGAGGTCTTTTAGCGGTTGTATTGGAACCTGTGGATCCTTCTTTTTTTAATTTTTTATTTTTTATGGATAGGTAAGCTGTGTCGAACCTGAGACCTCATTGTTGAAACATGCCCACTCTGTCTACCATTGAGCTATGGGTTCAAACCCAAACCTGCGGTTCTAGTTATACCTTTCTATATTCATTTTGCTTGTTTTGTGGATCTTGGGGTAATTTTGGTATTTAGATTTTTTTTTTTTCTTCTTTTCTTTTATTTATTAGTGTTCTTGGCCTAAACCAGAGGTATTCTGGTGTTTGGCACAAATTTATGGTTCTTTCTGATTCTATTCAGCTAATTTGTTCTATATTTATTTCCCCCCATTCTCTCTCTCTATTTGATCTATTTGAACTAATTTGAAAATTTGTTTTTTTATTGCCAATAATATAAATTCAATTTCCTTTGGCGTTGAGTACAAAACCTGCGATTTCGATCTTTTTGTTTCCATCTTTGTTCCCTGCTGCAAATTGTTGGAGATTTTGCAGAAATATGCATATTTCTTTTGTTTATTTAATAAGTGTTGTTGGTCTTTTAGCACCGGTTACGTAACAATGAGCTAGTTGAAGCAATTCAGCTGGTGTCATTTCATTCTCTATAGTCATATATGTGGTTAATTCTCTCTCTCTCTCTCTCTCTCTCTCTCTCTCTCTCTCTATATATATATATATATATATATATATAAAATAACTGTCTTAATTCTTTTTATATAATACTTGTTGGAGAGCTTGTGCATTCGCATTTTTTTTTTTATTGCTATTGGTATAAGCCAGGGTCTTTTAGAGCTAGGCATGGAACTGCTGTTTAATTTCATGCCAGTCTTTTGATGTTTGCTTCTTGCCTGATTTTAAGAGTTTCGCAGAAAATCTTTTTTTTTTTTTTTTTTTTCTGTTGCCATTTGTATGATTGGAGACTTTCTAGCTTGTTGGGTTATGGGAAGATAGGACAGGATCTGATCTTGATTCTGTCTGGTTTTGCTAGTTCTATTGAATTTGCATTTGCTTTGTTAGATATTGAGAGATATGATGACCTTTTTGAATTTTAGTTGTTGGGTATTTATTGGTTTTTCTGTTGTTTGATTGATCGAATTTTGAGGATGCATAGATTTGGGCTTTAATCTTTTTCTTGTTAAGGTATTAATATTTTGATTGATTAGTTCCAACGTGTTTCAATTGATTGAATTGTTGTGTTGCATCTTTTTGGGTTTTTTATTCCTTCGTTCCTGATGCTATGGTCTGTGGCATCTTCCTTTGACGGTTTCCCTGTCTGATTGATTTTCTTTCATCCTTCATTTTTAGATAAGAATATGAACCAGGGTTTTGGGTTTACTTTCATTGGTTATTAATTTTCTTGCTTGGGTGTGTTGTTTTACTATTATGTTGGTAGTAAACTGGTCTCCAATGTGAGACCTCAATCTTGTAATGAAGCTCACCATTGAGCTACAGGCTTGCAATCTTATTTTATTTGTTCATGTTGGGATTTGATATTTGATTTGGCATTGTTTGTTTGATTGATATCTTAAGTAGAATTGCCAGACTGGGCCTTCATCTTTTCTACTTCTCATTGTTATTGGGCGTCTTTCTTTTCTTCTGTTAGGTTTTTCAACATTATATATTGAAGGGTTTGGTTGATCAGGTCTGGATGTTTTTTTGAACTTCTATTTCACTATGATTGGGTCCTCGTCTTCATCATCTAACTAGGAAACTGTCGCATGTCTGAAGGATCCGAGATCTACACTTGTATGTGACATGCCAGGACTTTTCCCCAATCAAATCCAACTGTTAAATACATAAGCACAGCAAATCCTCGGACTTGAGACATTTTAATAGGGTGCTTTGTAACCTATGTTTAATGTAAGACCTTAAACAAATTTAGTTTTTACAGAATTAATATTCAAAAATTGAAAAAAGCAAAAATATTTATGCAAGATAAAATTGTTAGGGATGCTAATATACTAAAGTGCATGGGGCAGATAAGTTGATGTGAAACCCCCTTCTATTGGGATGCTAAAATTGAATTTGAAGATAGTTCTATGAGGAATCCAGGTCCATGTGGTGTGAGTGGCATCATTTGTGATGGTGTTTGCATCGGGGGGGCTGCCACACTAGTCAGGCTGAAGAGTGGGTGCAAGTGTCGGTGGACACTTGCGTATTGGGAAGTGGAGAAGGGAAAAATGATGCTTGGAATCCTGTGTTTTCTCACATTTCCAGGATTGGAACTTCGAGGCCGATTCCCTACTTCTGGATGAATTGCGAATTTGGAGTTGTATTTGAGAATGCCTCTAAATCATAATTCTTTTATTTTTAGAATATTAATTACATAATTCTTTACTTGACATGCTTTTTTTTTTTAGGAAAAGTCACATGGTATATTAATAAACGAAAGAGAATACATAAGAAAGTAGGCTACACCGCTGAGGGAGCTACAAAGCCTGCTACATACCTAGAAACAACAAATTACATCCCTTTAATTTATCTACATTAACAGCCCACTCAACAACTAATAATCTAGCTCTAGAAGCAACATAATCCGCTGATTTAGATATCCCGTTGAAACATCTGCCGTTTCAATCTAGCTCTTGATATGCTTTAGTAACAAAATCCATGAATGAATGCCCTGACTACTAATCCATGCTCCACAACTGAAAAAGACTCCACCATATGACCATCGAGAAGGCACAGTGGACAAATATATGATCCACATTTTCCTTCTCTCTTAAACACAATATACATCCATTCATCATGATCATTTTTCCTGCTCCTAAGGTCGTAAGGTCGTTTAATGTTATCATTTTTTATTCATTGACAAGCTAATCGAATTCTTCCTTTCTAGACGGGCCCAAATATGTGTTATTGCCTATCAATGCTACCCAAGCCCTTGTGTCTAGCTAAAGAACTTATGGGGAATGATATCTAAGCCGCATGGTTCCTTCTTCTTCTGTCTCCCTCCATTGAATTTGTAGTCATTTTGTTCAATGTTGTGAGAAGCTTGATGAGTCTCACATCGCCTCATCCCTTGTGCCCTTTTTGAAAATCAGATTCTAGGTTACCACGTTTTATGGGGAATGATATCTAAGCCGCATGGTTCCATCTTCTTTTGTCTCCCTCCATTGAATTTGTAGTCATTTTGTTCAAGTTCTCATGATTCATCCTAGATCCATTTATCAAACCTTCCTCACTTGCCTTCTTTGTCATTTTATTTAGCACCTCCATGGTCACCACAAACAAAAACAGTGAAACAGATCTCCTTGCTTGAGACCTCTTGAGCCCTTGAAGAAGCCTTTTGGAGTACCATTCACAATCACTAAATAATAAGCCGTACCTATACATTCCATCATCCACTTTCTCCAACTCACCTTGATGCCCATCCTTCCAAGATTATATTCCAAGAATTTTCAATCTATGTGATCATATGCCTTTTCCATATCAAGCTTAGAAATGATGCTTGGTTGGTGGCTTCCCCTCTCAATGTCTGGAAGCAATACACTTGTTTGCCATCAGGGCCCCACCTAGGATTTGCCTTCCATGGATAAATGCTCCTTGAGCCTTCGAGATTACTTTGCACAATTCCTTATTGAGTGGTAGGGTTGTTGGAAAGATTTTATTCAATAAAGCTTATCAATTGATTGATTCTTAAGGCTTCACTCCCTCCTTTGAGATTAGAGAGGTGAATGAGGCCTCAACGTTGATCAGAATTTCTTGATGTTGTCCAGAAAATTCACCTTTACATATCCCAGAGAATTTGATAGAATGCAATAGAAAAACCATTTGGCTTGCCACTTTGTCCCTTCTCAACTCCCGAACTTTGGTTTGAAGACCATATAACAACTGGTGGTGACTCTTTGATCGTATGCATGGCATCACAACAATCTAGACTGTCCAAATTGTTGGCCCACAATCTGATAGTCAGATAAATAACTATAACTATTGGTTCATCATGCATCTAAATTGTCCATTACTTGGATGGTTTAATCTGAATTAGTTATATGATATTTGAATGAGATGGACTCATTTTGGATATAACTGCATCACTACTGTCAAATGGCACATAATTTAGGACCCTGTACAAAGGAAATTTCTTATGCATACCTTTTTCTTTTGTGGGGTTTTAAGTGTGTAACCATGACTCTTTTAACATCTCCTTAAGTTTCATTAGAAAAAAGAAAAGAAAAGAAAAACAAATTCTACAATTTTCTCAATGTTTCCCTTATTTCTCTTAAACAACGGCACATTCCCTGATACATGCGATATATCCTGTATCCTAAGGATGCAATCCATGCATCGACACCGATACTGCAAACAGCCAAACGCTGATCTTCTAATTTTCTTTTAATGGTTGCTAAGTATTTTATTAGAACCATTCAAAAGAGGGAAAAGGAAATAATACAAAAGGGGAGATGATGACAAACAATTATGCACACCCCAAAAGATGGCATTAAAACAAAAGATCCTAAGAACCTAAAATAACTCCCTTTTACAACTTTTAAGCTACGCTAAGCGTATTACCACAAGAAATGATCGGCCTTTCACCCTATGAAAGACCACTACCATCAAGGTGTCCCGTATCGGTATCGGTTGGCGTAACGGTGCCCTCCGAAACCGATACAAATACGGGGGCGCGTAACGGCCTGTAACGGCGATACAGGGGCATAACGGCCTGTAACGGTGCAAATTTTTTTCTTTTTTTTGCCAAAAAAATATGAAAAAATATGGATTAAATCCGGAATATTCTAAGCATTCCAATATGCATTCATTTATAAATTGGAACATGTTTATGGTGGTGTAACGGTCCACTCTTTGGTGAGAAGTTGTATCGGACTGTCTGATTAATTTTTTAACCAGGTAACTTGAATTTAACTACAAAATTCATATATTTAATTTTCTAAATATGTAATTTATATACTTAACAACTTGATATCATTTATCCCAATAGTTCTTTAAAAAAATGAAATTAAATTCAGGTAGATGGCGTTGCCAATTTGGGGCTGACTTGGAGGACCAATCTATTCTCCAAATCAGCCTCAAATTCATGCCATTTATTGTCATTATCCCACTTATAAATTGGTGGACATTTATTGGATAGTGAATCATAAAAAAAAATAAAAATCAAAAGGCCCTATTTTAAAAAATAAAAGTCCACAAATTAACAATTAAAACTATTCAAACAATTTGATTTTGGCATTGTGAGTTAGCAATTGCAGTCCATAATTTAATTGCCAAATTTTAAGTTAATATATGTCTCGTGTACAATTTTTTAAGGCTTGAATTAGGAGGGACTCGGATTGTAAAGTGCAGCACACGTGTCAAAGTTTTTTGGGCCCCACCCATGATGAATGTGTTATATCCACACCGTCCATCCATTTTGCCAAATAATTTTAGGGCATGAGCCCAAAAATGAGGCACATCCAAAGCTCAGGTGGACTGCACCATAAGAAACAACAACAATTAAACGTTCACCATTAAATATTTATTGGGGGCTAGAAGAGTTTTAGATCAAGTTGACTTGTGTGTTTTCCCTTCATCCACGTCAATGTGACCCAATTAATAGGTTTGATTGAAAATAAACATTATAGCGGACCTTAAGAAATTTTTAATGGTGAGCATTCTATAACCACTATTTCCTATGGTGTGGTCCACCTGAGATTTGGATATACTAATTTTTTGGATCCTGATCTAAAATGACGTGGCAAAATGGATGGACGATATGGATAAAATATATACATCATGGTGGGGCCCACTCGGGTCTGATCAGATTGGATGGAAACTAAACATTACCGTGCGCCCTACGAATTGTTTAACCGTGAAAATCATTATCTCCGCTGCTATTTTTGGTGTGGTCCAGATGATCTCTGGATATAATTCATTTTTTGGGTGGTGCTCTAAAATGATCTCTGAAAATAGATGAACGGTGTAGATGTAATAAATGCATCACTGTGGAGCCCATATAACTTTGATCTCCTTTGAACCGTTCGTACAACTCGGAGCTCGAGGAGTCTCAGCACTCAGCTTTGCGTGACACGTACCTACAACAGCTAGCTGCTGCAAATAAAAAAAATGGAGAGAAGGAAACCGAAAAGAAAAAAAAGAGGGAAAGAAGAGAAGAGAAAAAGAGGGAAAGGGGGAAAGAAGAGAGAGAGAGAGAGAGAGAGAGAGAGAGAGAGAGAGAGAGAGAGAGAGAGAGAGAGAGAGAGAGAAGAAGAAGAAGAAGAAGAAGAAGAAAAAAGAAAGAAAGAAAGAAAGAATAGGCAAGCTAACTGCATTTTGTTGTATTTCAGAGGTCCACCATCGTAACAGCCGTTACGGGCCCATAACGGCCGTTACGGTCATAGAATTTCATAACAGCTGTTTCGACCCCGTATCGCGTAACGGGTCCTACCATTACCATTACGTATTGGCCGTTACGGTCGATACGTAACCGATTTGGGATACCGTAACTACCATGCATTTCAAGTGATTATTGAAGGAATGTTTTCTTTCCTGATTGACCACCCCACAACCAGAAAAGAGAGACGTTATAGAATGTTCTCCTTTTACCCCGCATTCCCCCCCTTCCAATTAATGAAGAAGGCATCAATTGATCCTGGTGTAATCGATGTTATGTTGAAAAGGACCAATATCCTCCATGCTTCATGAATGAAAGAACAATGGATGAATAGGCATACTCCTCAAATTCAAGGCACATGTTACAACTGTTCGTTAATATCATACTTTTGTTGCATGGGTGGTCAAGGGTGTGGATTCTAGTTTTAACTGTAACTCTGTAAGCCACCCCAACACAACCATCCTATGAGGGGTTGGATAACATCACTCTATAGTTGATGACTCAATAGAACTGCCCACAATATCACATTCGAGTCCATGGTAAAATGATTTCAATGAAAATATTCCTAGGGGATCATATTTCCAACACCATCTATCAGCGTCATGGAAGTTAAATAGAACATGCCGAATGTGACCTTGCAAATGAGCTGGTAGAGACAGTGCAGCATGTGTCAGTGATCGGGAGGCAATGATGGAGGAATTTGATAAAAACATGAAGTTCATTCAATAGTATGCACAGTTTACTGGTAAATGGGGAAAAATTGAAGATAGAAGAAATATGCAATGAGATAGCAAGGTTCTATTCAGACCTCATATCAGATGGGGAGCAAGTCAAACCAAAGTTCGATCAACTTCATTTTGAGAAAACCAGAAAGCGAGTGGTGGATTGAGTCGAAAGACCATTTGAATCTTCATAGTTGGACCAAAAACAAGAAATAGGAAACTGTTGACAAAGAAGAAGGCTGTGAGGAATCTTGTGAAAATGAACCTATAGAAGAAACTCAAGAGGAAATCATGGGGAAGAAAAGATGGAGAGTGCTTTGGCTCAAGGAATTTACTAAAAACACGAAGTTCTTTCATGGACTTGCAAATTTCAAAAAGAAGAATCAATTGTATACAAAATTTAGTGGTAAATGGGGAAAGAATTGAATACAAAAGAAATGTGCAACAAGATAACGAGGTCCTATTCGGACCTCATATCAAATGGGGAGTAGTTCAAAGTAGTGCTTGTAGCGTAGCTAAATAGCGTAAATCCCCTGTAGCGTTACGCTATACGGGTCGTAGTGTACACTATAGCTACATGGCGTGTAGCGTTTGTAGCGTACACTACAATGTCCTTTTTTATTTTTATTTCGAAGTGTTATGAAAACATTTATTTTTATTTTTTAGTTTTGTTTGTTAAAAATGGTGTAAAACTTATATTATATATATATTAAAAAAAAAAAAACTGAAAATGTAAAGTTAAAACCAAACCTTTCTTTGTTTGCTTTCACTTAAAGTTGGTGTGAAACTCGCATGCTTAAAAAACCTTTAACACTAAACTTAAAAGGAAAAGGGTTTTGAAAGAGGGTTTTTGAAAACCCCCCTTTTTATAGATGACATCTATGTTGTACTTAATACTCTTAACCGGTGTTTTAAATATCGACGATATCAGTCGACATATCCTACGATATATCTTGTATCCCACCCGTGCGATACAAAACGCAAAGGTAGTGCCGATATCCCACCTATTCAATCCGGCGAGCATTTTCAATTTTCGATCCATGTTTTTGTTGTAAATCATGTTAAACTAGGATCAAATGGTTACAAATCTATGATTCTTCATGTTTTCCATGAAAAATCATGGATTTGGAACTTCGATTTCGAGATTTGGGGGAGATGGGTGAAGTTGTGGAAATTTGAGAAAAATCAAAATTTCTCAATTTCTCACAAATTAGTTACAATCTTTATATCCAAACACAAAATTAAACATGTATGTAACCTGATCTAGTGATTCTTATTTTGCTTTTGAATGTATTGTTTGTGTTTCCATACATGTCTTCTTACGTTTATAAATTATATGAATAGACTTTGAATATACTTGCATGAACTTAGTTGGAAAGCACATATATTAGGACCCCATACAAAGGAAATCCCTATTATGTGTACTCAGTGTTTTAAATATCAACGATATCGGCCGATATATCCCATGATATATCTTGTATCCCACCCGTACGATACAAAATGCATAGGTAGTACCGATATATCCCACTTATTCAATCCGGTGAGCATTTTCGATTTTTGATCCATTTTTTTTTTTTTTTGCTGTAAATCACGTTAAATCAATGTCAAATGGTTACAAATCTATGATTCTTCATGTTTTCCATGAAAAATCATGGATTCAGAGCTTCGATTTCGAGATTTGGGAGAGATGGAGCAAGTTGTGGAAAATTGCGAAAAATTGAAATTTCTCAATTTCTCACAAATCAGTTGCAATCTTTGTATCCAAACACAAAATCAAACATGTCACCTGATCTAGTGATTCTTCTTTTGCTTTTGAATGTATTTCTTGTGTTTCCATACATGTCTTCTTACGTTTATAAAGTATATGAATAGGCTTTAAATATACTTACATCAATTTAGGTGGACAATGCATGTCATATATTAGGACCCCATACAAAGGGAACCTCTATTATATGCACTTTTTTTTTTTTTAATTTCTGTATTGTTGTCCTTTTCAACTATCCTTGAAGTTTCCTTGAAAAATTCGACCAATTTCCAAATGTTTCCATGTTTCTCAACAACAGCGATACAACCGATATATATCACATTCGATAACCGATATGTATCTATATCCCAAGTGTGTGATCATTGTGTGTCGTAAAGGCCGTTACGTAAAGGTAACGGTGGCAACCGTTACTCATTATGGGGTCATAACGGCTGTAACAGCCGTCATGGGAAAAAATGACTTGTAACGTGCCGTTAACAGCACGTTACATCCTATATAAAGGCTATAATAGCCCCGTAATGGTCTATTACGGGACATATATAGGTTTTTCATACTTTTTAATCAACATTGCGGAGCAGATATAGGTTTTTCGGGGAGTTTTTTCAATAAATAAAAAATAAAAAAGAGAGACCGTAATGGCCGTTATGGGGCCGTAACAACCGTTGTGCCCCGTATTGTAAAGGTAACGGCGGTGGCCGCTACGGCCAGCGTTACCGTTACGGCACACCTTGGGTGCGATACGTTACGCGAGAATGATTTTTAAAACAATGTGTGTACTTTTTTTTTTTTTTTGTCATGTTTTGATTTCTAAGTGTGTATTGATGTCTTTTTCAACAATCCCTGAAGTTTCATTGAAAAATTCGACTAATTTCCCAATGTTCCCGTGTTTCCCAACAACAACGATACATTACACGATACAACCGATATATCCCATGCGATAACTGATATTTATCTGTATCCCAATGGTGCGATACATTACGCGATAACGGTATTTAAAACATTACTCTTAACCTGTGGGATTTTTATTTCTTTTCATACTTGTGAGTTGTGGCTTGTGGTTTAAATTAGACATTATTAATTAAAGTGGTTAGATTTAAAAAAATTAAAGGGGTTTGCTTAGGAAGTTGTCGATGTGATAATTATTTGATTTGGTTTATGACTTTATATGTGGATTGGCTTTTGATAAATGATAATTAATAACTTATTTGAATATGCTTATACTTGAAAAAATGAATCATCTTTTAGGCTTTTTTATGTTGTTTGGTTTTTTCTTACTATTTATCATATTTTCCCTATGTTTAAATAAAAAATAGAAGCATCATGTAGCTTATGCTACATGTTACAGAGGGTTGAACTCTACGCAAGACACTGTTGCTATTTAAAACGCCGTGGTGGTGAACTAACATGGTAGTTTATTCCAAATGAGAAAAAAGAAAAACTTTGATACCTTGGCAAAGTGTGATGGATTTCATGCAGGCACTTAAAAATAACTTAGAAATTACTTAAAAGTTGCACACATGGTAACTAGTGTAGATGTTTTATTAACAAAAAATTAAGCTTATATGATTATTTGACTATAAGATTAGTGACATTTATTGGATGGTTAGCAGTGAAAAATATCCAATGGTCCATTTCCCACAAACAAGTATCCATGGATCAGAGGTTAGGGTTGTACAACCAATATGATCTTCGGACTCTGATTTCGTGACAAGGCGCTGCTAGTCGGTTCTATTTTAATATATGCCACATGCAAGGTGTGCCAAAACGGTTACGTATCGGCCGTAACGGCCGATACGTAATGTTAACGGTGGGAACCGTTACGCGTTTCGGGGTCATATCGGCCGTTACCCGATTTTGTACCCGTATCGGCCGATACGGGCCCGTTACGGGGTGTAACGGCCGTAACGGTAATTTTTTTTTCATATCAAGCTCTGTTTTTGTTGTTTTTTTGAAACCTCTTGCTTCCAAACTGTTTCTCACTCCTTCTACTACTAATTTCGACCAACCTTGGCTAAGTATTTGAGATAAAAACACATTATATTGCAGATTTTTTTGAATCAAAGCTCGGTGGGCCATTTTTCAGAAATTCGTTAAAAATAGGTATTTATACTTTTTTTTAATATGTTTTGCTGTTTCAATCATGTCATATGATGTGTTAATCATAGTAGAACATGTTAATGTGCATTTTACAGATTTGGGGTGCCATTTAATAATTTTTTTATATTTTTTTCTATTTACCCATGAATTTTGCCCCCCTTTTTTAAAATTCGAAAAATCAATTTTTAATGGTTGTTTTGCTATTTTAATCATGCCATTTGATGTGTTAATCATAGTAGAACATGTTAATGTGCATTTTACAGATTTGGGGTGCCATTTTATATTTTTTTAATATTTTTTTATATTTACGCATTTATTTTGGCCCTTTTTTTGAAAATTCGAAAAATCATTTTTTAATGATTCTTTTGCTGTTTTAATGATGCCATATGATGTGTTAATCATAGTAGAACATGTTAATGTGCATTTTACATATTTGGGGTGCCATTTTATTTATTTTTTATATTTTTTTCTATTTACGCATTTATTTTGGCCCTTTTTTTGAAAATTCGAAAAATCATTTTTTAATGATTCTTTTGCTATTTTAATGATGCCATATGATGTGTTAATCATAGTAGAACATGTTAATGTGCATTTTACAGATTTGGGGTGCCATTTTATATTTTTTTCTATTTACGCATTTATTTCAGCCCTTTTTTTGAAAATTCGAAAAATCATTTTTTAATGATTCTTTTGCTGTTGTAATGATGTCATATGATGTGTTAATCATAGTAGAACATGTTAATGTGCATTTTACATATTTGGGGTGCCATTTTATATTTTTTTTCTATTTACGCATTTATTTCGGCCCTTTTTTTGAAAATTCAAAAAATCATTTTTTAATGATTCTTTTGCTGTTTTAATGATGCCATATGATGTGTTAATCATAGTAGAACATGTTAATGTGCATTTTACATATTTGGGGTGCCATTTTATTTATTTTTTATATATTTTTTTCTATTTACGCATGAATTTTGGCCCTCAAAAATAATTGCAAACACCTAAATGTAAGATATTTTCATATTACATTCATTCTAATATATCTATCATTGATAGTAGATAGTTAGAAAATTAAATATATGAAATTTGTAGTCAAATTCAGGTTATCTGGTTCCTAAATTCATTAGACAGTCCGATACAACTTCTCACCAAAGAGTGGACCGTTACACCACCATAAACATGTTCCAATTTATAAATGAATGCATATTTGGAATGCTTAGAATATTCCGGATTTAATCCATATTTTTTCATAATTTTTAGGCAAAATTTTTTTTTTGCGCCGTTACGCCCCCATATCACCGTTACGCCCCCGTATCCGTATCGGTTTTGGAGGTCACCGTTACGCCAACCGATACCGATACGGGACACCTTGGCCACATGTCATATATTTTTATGTGCCCAAGTGGCATATCAACATCACCATCATCATCTAAGCCATGCTCAGCGAATTGGGATCGGCTGCATGAATCCTGTTTTGCCATTCCACTCTATCAAGGGCCATAACTTCAGTTAGACCATAGGTCATCGAGTCTTTTATTAGTTATTACTATCTCCACCTATGTCCTTTTGGGCCTTCCCCTTGCCCTTTCAGAGCCTTCAATTTTTACCAATTTACTCCTAAGTCCTAATTGATGCAATTCATGGTCTCCTTTGCACATGACCAAAACTTCTAAGCTACTTCCCCTCATCTAATTACCTATTAGTGCTACTCTAAGTTCCCCCTAGTGCATTCATTTCTAATTTTATCCTTCCTACTCTCGCCACTCATCCATCTGAACATCATCACTTTAGCTATACTCATCCTATGAAAATGTTGTTCCTCAACTGCCCGACATTCTATTTCATAAAGCATGGCCGGTCTTATAGCTATCCTGTAAAATTTTCCTTTCAATTTGAGTGGTACACAACAATCACATGAAACTTCAAAGGCACATCTCCATTTCCTCCACCCACTTGGTATCATATTATCCAGATTCATCATGGAAGTTCGTGAAAAAAGTTTGATATTGGCTGCCAACCTGACACAACCCTCCTTTACCTGGACTTGTGACTAACAATGAGAGCATAAAACTCCCATAGGTGCTGTGTAATAGACTGTTACATAGGCATGGTATCCAAAAACGGTTATGTAATAGTGGGTACCGTTATGCGTTGTGGGGCCATAATGGAAAAAAAAATAAAATCATAATGGTCTCTTAAATGGCTTGTTATAGCTCGCTCTCTCTCTCTCTCTCTCTCTCTCTCTCTCTCTCTCTCTCTCTCTATATATATATATATATATATATATATATATATATAAAATTGGCCGTAATGCACCATTATTGAATACCTCGCACGCAAGTTGATTACAATTAAGCGCTATCTAATAGTCTATCACATAGGTTGATTACAAACAAGTTTAATGCAAGTTTTAAAGTATCAGCCGAAATTGGTGTGTATCCCTGGATACATACCAGTTACAGTAGTGGGTGAAATGATACACCCTACCTGTACATACAGACACCCCTTGAAAAGGGGCAAATTCTTCCTGACTTGGTTGACTAGGTGCAAATTGTTCATGTTAGAATGATTCAAAGTACTGGTACAGGGGCCATTTGACTTGGTTCATATCAACATGAGGGCGTCAATTTGGGTTTCATTTTTCCCATTACTTTCTAACGCCAAAAAACTCTGTTCTAGGGTTTTTTACATTATGGAATATGACTTCAATGTTGAAATTACAAAAAAAAAAAAAAAAAATGCTTCAAATTGCACAGATTGAGCTTGGAAGAGGTTTGGTTTTGTTTTGTTTTGTTTTTTTTTTTTCAAGATTTGGAATACAAAACAACCTTTTCATCTGGATGTGAAAGCAATTTGAGCACCTTCGCATTAATTTATACGAAAATAAGGAATCTGCTGACTTCATCAAAGTTGGAGAAGTTGGTCTACATGAACTACTATTGATGGTGAGAAACCAAGAATGGATGCAACTAAACTCTGATTCAATTAATTTGATCACATCTTTGACGATGATAGACCTATAGCTTCCATGGTTAGTAGAGGACGAGACTCTAGAGGTGATGATGACCTACACATATGCACACTTGTATTTTCTTGCTAAGTTGATACTTGTGACTCTTATTTGGTAGCCAATGCTTGAATCTTGATAGTTGATATTTGATGCTTGATATATCTTTTATATTTGATTATTTAATACTCATTAGCGGGTTAATTTATTGTCTTATACACCAAACATAGTTTAAAACACACGTCCACACCACATATTGATGATTATTTTAAAATATAAGATCTATCCTAACTGAAATTGTGTATAAAATATGTAGGCATTTATATTTATCTTGATTTTCTGGTATTTTTAATATTTTCTTCGACCGTAAATTTTTTTTTTTTAAAAAAAGGTGTATCGGTCTGTATCAGTCCATAGTACTGGTTTTGGTGATGACCGATATGGTAAACCGAAACCGATTTTCAGTCCTTCCTGACAGGTGTCCACTGCGCTGCCACCTCTTGATGTTGATTTGAAATTCAAATTTAGTAGTTCTATCTTCAGTTAGTCTTAGTCCAGCTCATCTGCAAGTGCTCCACCTCCATTTCCCTCCATTGTTGTGTAGCTACATGGACCGTACCGCTCTAAATACCAATAACTTTTCCCTCCCTTCTCTCCCTTCCTCTCAATTTTTATAAATATTCAAACTTCAAATGTTTTACCCTATGAAGCTTTAAAATTTGCCAGATTGCTGTCATCTTTCTTTATTTGTTTATTTTATTTCTGAAGTGATTTATAACTTACATTAATAAGATTATTCTCATTTTAGAAGTAATAAAGAATTTACAATTTTCTCTCCCTCAGAAATTAAGAAAGAGGAAGTACATGATACTCAGGATCGTATGTATGCACCTGGTTGACTATGTTAAACGTGGCATATATACCATTAGAAATATTCTTAGTATCATTTAACTCCTTGAAAAGTATGATTTTATTAACAAGGAATTGCATCATATTCTACTAAAAGCGACCTTATGTAATGCATTGAGTATTTATAAAAGGGAAAAATGCTAAAATCCTCCACCTTCATGGGGAAGCCAGCAATGTCACGAAATCTTTTAAATGACATGTGGAATGCCTATCATTGATTCCACTATTGGCAGGCCATGATGTAAAATTCACAATGATCGGATGATCCTAAGCTATTGAGTGTTAGTCATTTTGTTGCAACTGTCCATTTTTTACAATCCGTAGATTGGATGCTTATCATCATTTGACCAAAGTGCTTGTTTAGAATCATAAGCAATCCAAGGTGGGACCCATTAAATGACACGTGGAACGCCTATCATTGATTCCAATATTGGCAGGCCATGATGCAAAATTCACAATGATTGGATGATCCTAAGCCATTGAGTGTTGGTCATTTTGTTGTAACCGTTCATTTTTTACAATCCGTAGATTGGATGCTTAGCATCATCTGACCAAAGTGCTTGTTTAGAATCATAGGCAATCCAAGGTGGGACCAATTAAATGACACGTGGAACACCTATCACTGATTCCACAATTGGCAGGCCATGATGCAAAATTCACAATGATTGGATGATCGTAAGCCAGTGTTGGTCATTTTGTTGTGACCGTCCATTTTTTATGATCCGTAGATTGGATCCTCAGCATCATCTGACCAAAGTTCTTGTTTAGAATCATAAGAAATCCAAGGAGGGACCCATTGAATGGGAATGTTCTATATGATTGGACCTACTTTTTCCTCTGTTGGATCATGAATGTCCAATTTTCTTGCTATGGATCAGATGGTTAGTATTAACTGATTCGTGTGTGGCATATTGCATCATCTCTTGCCAATAATAGTATGGAAATGGATGGATGGTTCGGATTGATGATTTTCTGTACCATGCAAGATTACCCAGATTGTTGGTTGTTTTGCAACATGGTATAGGAATGGGTACGTGGTATGCTACTTCCTCTAATGTGGTCTGCTAGGGTCTAGGGTAGGGTCATATAGGTGGGTCGGTCCAATACATACTACCAAGTATACACAATATAGTTATATACAATGTTTTAAATATCGTTATCGTGTAATGTATCGCACCCTTGGGATATGGATACATATCGGTTATCGCATAGGATATATCAGTCGTATCGCGTAATGTATCACTGTTGTTGGGAAACATGGGAACATTGGGAAATTGGTGGAATTTTTCAATGAAGCTTCAAGGATTGCTGAAAAAGACATCAATACACACTTAGAAATCAAAACATTACCCAAAAAAAAAAATAATAATAATAATCACATTAGGAGTTTCCTTTGTATGGGGTCCTAATACATGCGTTGTACAATTGAACTGATGCAAGTATATTCAAAGTCTATTCATATAATTTATAAACATAAGAAGACATGTATGGAAACACAAGCAATTCATTCAAAAGCAAAAGAAGAGTCATTAGATCAAATTACATACATGTTTGATTTTGTGTTTGGATTCAGAGATTGCAACTGATATGCGATAAATTGAGAAATTGAGAAATTTTTCAATTTTTTGCAACTTGACCCATCTCCCTAAATCTTAAAATCAAAGCTCTCAATCCATGATTTTTCATGGAAAACATGAAGAATCATAGATTTGTAACCATTCGACACTGATTTAATGTGATTTACAACAAAAAATGGATCGGAAATCGAAAATGTTCACCAAATTGAATAGGTGGGATATATCGGTACTACCTATACGTTTTGTATCGCACAGGTGGGATACAAGATATATCGTGGGATATATCGGCCGATATCATCGATATTTAAAACACTAGTTTTATATATATATATATATATATATATATATGATATTGTAATTTATATGTGAAATGATGAGTATATTTATATAGATCCTGCTTGCATAAATGAAGGTGCTGATCTCAACGATAAAAGTGTAGAACCACAATTTTAGGTTGGTAAAAAAAGTGATCCATATTGCAAATGACCTATAATCTAGATTGCATGCTTTGGAATGGAAAACATAGGGTTGTTGGGTCTCATGTGTCCTTTAAAAGCTTAGGAGATTTTTTTTTTTCCTTTCCTAATGTCCCGACTCCCGAGGGAGTTGGGGATGCTAGTATTCCCCTTTTGTTCAAATATTTAATTTTCAAATTAAATGTTATATCCTGCTACATCGATGAAGCGGATCTGAAACTTTCTTCCAATATCAGATTCCGACATCGTAACTATGTCCATGCAACAGATTTATGCAGTTTAGGGATAATATTTTGGTGTTGGTGTTTTTCTGTTTTGTTGTTCCGGATTGGCATTAGATTCTTGGAAGGCTAGTGTGTGTTGGAGTGGTTTTTGGTATTATCGATTGTTTTGGTTGGTCTAGAGAAAGATTTGAGTGCATCCAAAAAACCATTCTGATATTCTAGGTTTGAAACTGCACTGCTTCTTGTTTTTTGTCTTTTGGTATGTGTTCTTTTGTCCACCTGTGCTTCTTTTGAATGAATGGATGATGACATTGTGCATATGAATTGGTTGGACGGGGATCGTGTATGTTTTACATTTGCAGGTTTCATTGTTTCAGATTGCTGGGGCAGGCGATTGGGACCAAGGCTTCTTGGTAGGGCTGATGATTCTATGGTAAATATCTGCTTCTTATTTGCATTTGAAATTTTGACATAAATGATATAAGCTATTGCAAGTAGATAGTATCTTGTTTTTTGGTGGAATATGTGTATATTAAATCTTGCATTGGATCATCATGGTGTTTGCACAGAGGCTGGTTAGAGATCTATACAAAGTCCTTAATCAAGTGAATTCTGAAAAAGTTCCAGATGGACTGAAGCTGCCGACATCATTCAGTGAATTTGTTGCTGAAATGAAGAATAACCAGTATGATGCTAAGACATTTGCTATCAAATTAAAGGCGATGGTATGCTGTTTTGCTATGTCTCTTGATATCTTGACCTTGTTTTGGTGTCTCTTCTCAACTTTACAATATGAGACGTGAATCTCATTCATTTGATGCAAGTAGGGTGGTCTGTATGATTCAATATGCACTTTCTAAATAAGTTTCTACATGATGATGGGTCAAACTAACATGCATATTGATCGTGCTCTGTTCTTTAATATATGTGAATATTATAACAATATGGTCTGTTCATCTAAATAGTGTAATTTAGTGAATGTGAAAGCTAATTTCATAGCACATGTGGTGAAGATATTGAACCATGGATTAATAAAGTGCATTTTAATCTTGGTATTTAATGAATCGTTTGAAAAAGGTCCAAAGTGTCAAACATTGATCCATGTCCTATTCTGTTACTCTACTCTAGGGAAACTGGTATGAACTGTGCAATGTGCGAGCAAATGCATCCAAAATAGTAAGGAAGTTCATGCAATATCCAAATTGTTCAGCAGGTGGCCCACTGTGTGTCTGGGCCCAAAATTAAGGCAGTCAATGTTGCCAGTGCTAGTATTGGTAGAATTTCTTTCCTCAATAGTCTAAGGAACTACTAAAAGGACTTTTTTATATGCTTCACTAGCGGTTATCACATACCATTAATTAAGAGGTAGAGGAAGTAGGTGGTTATTAAATTTAAGTAGTATAAAAAAAGATAAAAATAGAGAGAGGAGAAAGCAGAGGGCTGCCACGTCAGCAGCCTTTTGTAGAAAGCACTTATGCTTTCATATATCAGATATTATGGACTAAGGTGCCCTTTGGTAAACTGAAAAATAAGGTCTGAAAATTAATTTAGCTGCTGAAAACTTAAAATGCTGAATTCAAGTACTTATGAGTATTATCCAACAAGGTTTGGGCGAGCGGCCATCACCATGGGTTTGCTCCCTAGAGGTGTGGGTTCGACTCCCCTCCTTGGCATTATCCGATACATGTGGTTGTGGGTGATTGCGTGTATCCACAGGGAATAGTCTCGCCTCAAAAGGGGGCGGGGACACCTTGTGTCTTAAAAAAAAAAAAGTACTTATTGAGTACTGAAAAATCCATTTGGTAATTTGTCTGAAAAACGTCCTGATATCTGAAAGTAAGTACATTTTTCATAAAAACCTGTTTGGTAAAAACAAACCACAAATATCTGAAAATTGACAATTTGTCATATTTGCCCTTACTGTCTCAATTTCTATCTTTCGTAGAATATGAGACAAAACATATTATTGCCTTACTACCAAATTTGGCACACCTATGCCCCATCCACATACATCTTTCAAATATGACCCCTAAATTGATGGACCATGTGCTATACTCTTCTTGATAGAATAATCATAACTCTTCGATTGGTGGATTCATACAAGCACAATATAGACCATTAATATCTACCGTCCCACCCATAACATACTTTTGCCTCGATAATATCTACCGTCCCACCCATAACATACTTTTGCCTCGATTACCCTTAATAAAAAATGCTTTGGCTAGGAAAAAAATATTCTCGGTGGGCCACACATGTACAAATTTTTATTATAAGTGCGCATGCCACCAAATCTTTATCATTCATCATTCAACCAACAAAATAGTTTCAATTAGCCCATATATATCCATCCATGATATATGCGGGGCCCACCATGATATATATATATATATATATTATTTATCTCCATGCTGTCCATCCATTTTGACAGATCATTTAAGGGCATGATCCCAAGAGGGAGGCAGATTGAAGGCTCAAATGGACCACACCACAGGGAAGTAGTGGAGATTGATTCCTACCGTTGAAAACTTACTAAAGCATACCGTGATGTTCATTTGCCATCCAACCTGTTCATATGGTCACATAGACCTGTATAATGTTTATATGCCATCTATACCATTCATAAAGTCATTCCTATTGGGATGAAACACAAAAATATTAGCCTCATCCAAAACTTCGGTGGTCCTAGGAATGTTTCAACAGTGGACTTTCAATCCTCACTTTTTCTTATGGTGTGGTCCACTTGGGAGAAGGTTGCTGCTAGCATTATTTCTACTCCCTTTGTTCCGTTAGCAACTCAATTTGTGGATATCTTCACTAAGGCTTTTATTGTTGAAGTTGGACGACTTATTCTTGGCAAGACGAGAATGATTGATATCTATGCTTCAGCTTGAGGGTGAGTGTAGATATTTTTGGACTGTGGGCCTTCTCTCATTGGACCATGAGCATCTCTTATTCTCCTCTTATGTTTCTTTCTTCTTCTTTTTTTTTTTTTTCCTCTTTTGCCCTTGGTTCCAAAGATATTTTATATAATTTGGGACATTACTTAAATACGAAGGGCTTTGGACATGTAGCCCTAGTTAGAGTTTTTTCCCCCCCTCTTAAGGCCCCCCTTTTTTTTTTCCTCAAACACTTCCAAGCTTAATTAATATGGGCAACTCTACTCCTGAAGCTTTTTCACTACGATAAAGGTCAAATTGTTTTTGCAGCCTACTTTCACGAATAAATTCTTATTGTCGAGTGTCGACCATCTCCAACACTATGAAGACAAGCTTATTAATCTTTGTTTCACTTATAAGAAGCATGAGGAAATGGTTTTTTTTTTTTTATTTTCCATCCATTCTCAAGCAACTTCAAAGATTCAGGCTTATTTCTTACATGACTTTAGCATGGTTGTGTCTTTATTAGAAGCCTTGGTGATGTTTAAAGAAGTTGGCGTTGGGTCCTTTTAAAGCTATTATAAGGATTCTTTGGAGAATTGATTTTAGTGAATGATTATTAATGGGTGGTTAGTTCTATGAATAATGCTTTTAGTCATGGTTGTCAAGAGTCATAGCTATGATAGCCATAGTAGCTATTGCCTTCCCTTTGGAAGGTGAGTCATTCTTTTGTTCCTTCCTTTCTATGGTTTGTGAGTGGTAAGGAAACATTGCTATTAAAAGTGATGGAAAGAACTACAAGTAATATTATCATATGGGCCTCATTCCCTGGAGTTCTAGGGAAAATTTGAGATTTCTTCTACAATTGGTTGACCCTTAGTGACATATTGAAGCGATCGAGATGAACACTGTGCCTTCTTAGAAACCACCACCTAAGTGGCGCGGGAAGCTTAATCTCCACAATTCCTCTCAAGGGAACCCCAATACTAGTGGGATCAATGAGGAATGAGAATGGAGAAAGAATGTTTTCCCTGCTTGGCCAATGAGGGTGATTCCTCAAGGGTTCGAAGGAATTCTTAGATTTCCGAGGCAGTTTCCAGGTTGCGGGTGAATCTAAGAAAAAGTGCCATGATGGGTAGCTGTCAAGGTGTTCCGTAACAGTAACAGTGGCCGTAACAGCCACCACCATTACCTTTACAATACGGGGCATAATGGTTGTTACGGCCCCATAACGGCCGTTATGGTCTCTCTTTTTAATTTTTTTATTTATTGAAAAACCTCTGAAAAACCTGTATCTACCCCGTAGTGTTGATTAAAAAGTATGAAAAACATGTGTTTGTCTCGTACTAGGCCATTACGGGGTTATTATGGTCTTTATAGGGGACGTAACATGCCGTTAACAGCAATTACAGGTCATTTTTTTTTCCATAACGGTTGTTACGGCCGTTACGACCCTGTAACGTGTAACGGTTGTCACCTTTACCTTTACGTAATGGCCTTTACGGCACACCATGGTAGCTATTGATAAAGATTTCATAAATTTGTTGGTGAGGCGTATTGGTTGTAAAGCTATTAGCCACCTATTTCTAGGTCTCCCTCTTAGGGAAATCCAAAGTTTTTTGGGACTCCTTTGTGGAGAGAATTAGAAAGAAGCTTGCTAGATGAAAGGGGAGGTTTCTCCCTCCCATTAAGGCGGCTGTGTTGAATCTCTCTATATACTCTCTTTTTAAGATTCTAACATCTATGACATCAAAGATTGGATGTATCCAAATGGATTTTTTATGAGAAGGATGTGAGACGAGTCATGAGTTCCTTCTTTTTAATTGGATTTAGGTGCAAAAGCTTATGCATGAAGGTGGGCTTGTAATTGGGAATGTTAGGGAGAGGAATTGGTTGATCCCAAGTATGGTGGTGTTGATTTGGGAAGGAGCCAAACGTGGTTTGGAGGAAAGTCATTGGTGGAACATACGGTGAATTTGAAGGTGGATGGTTCCTAGGTATGGGGGCTAGCTTGAAGGGGTGGTGATTTGGAAAGGTACCAACAATATTAGCCATCGGACAAGGGTCAATAACCAAGGTATTCAATAATGGTAACAATGACTGTAATGGCCACCGCCATTACCATTATGATATGAGACGCGTAAGGTGTCCACCATGGTATGCCAAAATGGTTACTTAGCAGCTGTTATGTAATGGCAACGGTCGTAACTGTTATGGGGCTGAAATGGCTGTAAAGTTTTTTTTAAAATAAAATAAAAATAAAAGCGGCCCGTGACAATCCATAATGACCATGTAAAGTTCCTATAATGGTCCATAAATATTTTTAAAAAAGAAGGCCGTAATGGCTTGTATCATAACGGTAACAGGTTATGGAACACCTTGGTGTATACTGATACGATTATGGTTGGTTGTTAATTATGTAACCGTCTTTGCACGTCATTTCAATAACATGGGTATCACTAGTACAATCGGCATGGAGTCAGGGAATGGTAATCACAATCTCCTTGGCAAGTGGGGCGCAATCCATTTCTGGATGGACACATGGCAAGTTGGCCACTTATTTATTCATTGTGATGTGGCTAAGGATATTTGGGCTTTCATTGCATCCATTGGGTATGTGCTGCTAGAATGGTCCTATGGGCCTTTTAAAGGTTGAAAGAATACACTAGAATGGTCGTAAGAATGCTATTTGGATTCTAGTGTTTTTTGGGATCTTGTGGGGTTTGTGGAAGGGAATGATAGTCTATTTATTTATTTATTTATTTTATTTTTAATCTTATGACAAAGTGGCTCCCAATGTAGTTTTAAAAGTAAAAATACCGGCTATGATCATAATTTTGGCGCTCTCGCAGTTGAAATTCAACGGTTTTCTCGTTCTTCTACCTGTTAGGGATTGGAGTGGGGCCCTTGGTGATCTTTTCTAGAGTTTTGTTTGGCTTTTAGCAATTGGAATGCTTGTACTTTTTCTTTTGTTTATATATATATATATATATATATATATATATATTCAGGGAGATGATAACAGGGTTGCCTTCTATTTTGGCTGTGTTCTCTTTTCGTCATTTGATGTTTTAGTGAAGTTTGTCGTGTGAAAAAGAAAAAAGAAAATAGTTTAAAAAAACTTATGGGCATAAATTCTTGATCTTAGGCATTGTAGAAGGTGATTACTCCAATGTTAGGGTGGTCCCTCAAAGATCGCTCTTTTGACTTGGGGGCTCCATTTTGAGAAAATGTGTCCTTTCATTGAGGACAAACATTTCATTTGCTCATGAAGGAAGATGTGCGAATTTATGGCCTATGGTCATGGTTGGTGATGCGACACTAAATTGGTCAATGTTCACACCCACTTGTAGAATGTGTTGAGAAACGTACACATCAGTTTGGCAACACATGCTCCAATACTAATATTTTGAAGCTTGCAATGGGAGCATTTTGCAGAATTATATTGTAGGTAAATGGTCTAGCATCATCAGGGCACTATTAGTTGTAGTGTTCATAGTTGCATGGGGGATGAACATTCAGATCAATCGATGGAGTGTTAGGTCTAGGACACAATTCACTGGTCACAATGAGAAATGCTGATTGGCGTCATTGGATGATCCTACCCATGCATAAGTTGGCTAGATTTTTCTATAGCCATCCATTGTCCATGCAATGAATATGATGCTAAGGATCATCTTGTTAAAGAAACTCTTTAGAACCATAGAGGGGCCATCGTAATGGATGTTCAAGAAATTTTTAATGGTGGGCGTTCAATCACCACTGTTTCCTATGGTGTGGTCCATTTGTGATTTGGATTTGCCTCATTTTTGGGCTCATGTGCTAAGATGAGCTTGCAAAATTGATGGACGACGTGGATAAAATGCATACATCATGGTGGGGCCCATGGAGGTTTTCTAGCAGCCCAGAGTTTTGATGTTGATGCTGTGTGCTACACTGCACAATCCGAGTCCCTCCCGACCACCTAAGAATGAGATCTCTAAGTGACCTACGAAGGACCCATCCCATGCTGAACTAATGAAGGATCCATCCCTTGTTGACTCGTCCTCTTAACACGTGAAGTGAAGAGAATAGTCTCTTTTGTGGATTGTCCATGGTTTCAAATTTATATGTGATTGCTATCTATGCAAATACTCTAATTCTAGCAGCGACTATTTTCTGAAGTATTGAGGGAAAAAATGATTTTAAGGAGAATCATCTGTTGGAAGTCCACATTCACAATTTCTCACTAGGCTCACATCCACATGCCTTTTCTTCAACATACCAGTCATCCCCACCACAACTATTACTTTCCTCTTCCTTGAGATTTTCGTAAAATATAACATTCTAGTTACCACCCCCCTCTAACTTCAAAACAAGACCCACTTTTAGCAAAGAAATGAAGAAAAGAGAGCAGTGTTCCTAGTAATGCCAATATTATCAATAAGTCATCTGATATAATCTGTAGCCCAAGTCAACGATATAAATACAGGGTCTAATAAAAAAAAAAAGCATTATATCATTCGATATTACCGATAATATCGTCGATATCGCATGATATTTTCAATATTGCGAGGTATCGATGACTGTCCTTTGAAATAAATACATTATATTGTCGATACATGTGATCGCATCGTCAAAATTATCAGTAACATTGACGATACGAGCATTAATACCTGTGAAATTCTAGAAAATAATAACAATAAAATCCTAGGTCTCTAATACATGTTTCCGTATCCCATATCTTTGATATCTAACGATAACGATCTTTTGAACATTGGAAAAGAGTAGGTAACTACTTGCAAGGGGTTCCTCTCCTACCCACACATCTTCCTTATTCCGATAATCAAATTCTAACCCCACATCGTACTAAAAATATAATCCCCATTTCCATGAAATCCCCCACTCTGCCCGTTGGATCACTACTTTCCGCCACAAGAGATACTAATCTTAGCGATCCTTATCCAAATATCAGACCCACCTCGGGGATCGTCTTATTGAACTAAACCTCACATAAGAACCGATGTTGTTCACCCACAAAGAGTTCAACTCCTCACCAAATCTTCACCAACACTTGCTAAGAAGTGTCTACTTTCTCTCCTTTAAGTTGCTAGTTTGTATCCCTCCATCTGGCTTTTACAGCTCTTTTGGTTTCATGAATTGGAATTATGCTTTGTCTCCATCCCTTCCCATAGGAAAATTATCATTTTTGCTATTACACTAATAAGTGAAGTACTAGAAGATTGGAGGGTGGTGTTGATGAGAGTAATTCTACATCCCCGAAGAAAATATAATTCAGTCTCTAACATGCTAGATTCTTTGCTAATCTTTCAATGGCTGGGTCCTAGAAAATTTACTACTTTCAAATTCCCACGAAGAAATCCAATATACTGGAGAGGGAGAGAGACCATCTTGTATCTAGCCATTTCATTGATCAACTCACATGCTTGACCCTTTTCGTTAACCCCGCCATGGCATTTTTTGCATGGATTAACTTTAAACCCCAAAATCACTTCAAAAGAACACGAAATAACTTTAGGACATGTTTGGACTGGTGGATATTTACATAAATAACATTGTTTTCTCTCATTTTTAAATTCCACCACCTAGTTTTTTGGGCACGGATTAATTTCACTCACTTTCTTCCATCTATTTATGTAAATATCCGTAACCATTAACCTACTCTAGGTGGTCAAACTTTCTCCCAGTGTAACCTTGTAATCCTTACATACTGATCGTTCTGTCTTCATGAGTAACAAAAAATCTAGTTAGCTTTTATATGATCCACTTCTAAAAGCTACTAGATCTCTCTCTCTCTCTCTCTCTCTCTCTCTCTCTCTCTCTCTCTCTCTCTCTCTCTCTCTCTTTTAACGTATATGTTTACTAGAGCTAGATTGTATGCCATAGCAAAGTCAAAGATAGCATCCCCTGTCTCATTTCTTCTCTCAAAACCAAATCCTCTATGTACCATCTCATATCCTCTATTTTCTTTTCCTACACGACCATTTAGGTGTCCTATAAATACCTCTATGTTCAGGAATTTTTGCATTAATCCATCTATATCTTCCTAGAATTGTCTCTTAATTCTATCATCTAACCTTACCTGTGGCACATATACTCTAATAACATTGATCTTCTCCTCTCCTAACACAAGTTTTATTAATAAAATCCTATCACTTACTCTCTTACTATCTAGAAGTTTATCATTTAAATCTTTTTCTATCACTATCCCTTCCCCATTTCTATTATCATCCTTTCCTATATACCAAAGTTTATATCCATCAATTTCTCTAGTTTTGGCCCCCATTCCATCTGGTCTTTTGAATGCAAGCTCTGTTAACTTTCTTTCGTTTCATTGTATCTACTAACTCTATACTTCTACCTATCAATGTTCCTACATTCCATGTGGCAAGACAAATCTTATTCCCATGGATTAGTTTCTTTACTTGCGCATCCAAAATGGCTTACGAACCCTTGTCTACTTCTCACAACAAGCAGGTGTTGTTGCAGTGTTGCTTCTAGGGGACGCTAGCCAACCCTTGCCCATTTTTTATTTTTATTTTTATTACACCAGGTTCTAATGCCACTCATTGCTTACATGGAACGCCCTAGCATGAGTTTGGAATGTCATATTTTTCGGATACATGATGGAAATTATGGCATAAGTTTGACACTAGCTGCCAATACGATGCAATTACAATCAAGCCCTATCTTATAGTCAACTACGTTGGTCAATTACAATCAACGAGCCTTTACCATTTGATTCACTTTTGATGCACTTTATTGTCATTGATTTAACTAAAGCCTTACTCCATAAATATTCCAACTAAAGTTGCAATCTCAGCTAATTTTTAAGCCTCCAGACTGTAGAGCCTTTTATGAGACCTCCAATTTAGCACATATCCCCTCTCTAGTCTCTTCGGTCAACACTATGTTATTTGCAAACAACATACATCAAGGGCCTTCATCCTGGACACTAGCGATTAAGTTTCGACTTGAATAATTATATTCAAAGAGAGTGTGCGCAAAGAAAGATCCTAAAATGATAACAATTAACATGAGTAGTGTAAAGAAAGAACGTGAAAACCGAGCTTTTTAATTTTTTGGCACAATGTCTTGAATTAATATTGTGAAAACAGGGAAAAAACTGTAAAATACAATTTTATATATATATATATATATATATATATAGTGTTTTTGACATGTATTCAATGGTTTAGTAGACCATTCTTTGAAAAGAATATTGTCTATCAGCTCGACCTGTTGAAAACTGACCCAATAGGCCCTCATGGAACCTAATCAAGCATGATTTGGTGTACTAGGGTCCATTATGTATAAATGCAAAAATAGTTGAAACACTGAAAAGAAAAGATGGTTTGCCCCCTTGTTTTAATATTTCTCGAAATGGTCCATGTTGCTTCAATACATCAGATCACAGTCAAGTCTTATGTTTTGATCCTCAAAATGGATTTGGATCTAGTTTAAAATATAGTTGCACGAAGTGTCAAGCGAAGCGACAAGTTATTTGGGTGCAAGTGGGGGAAGTTTCTGTTTCAAAATGTTAGCAAGTATAGACAGCTAGAAGTGCGAGCATGAGTGTGGGTCAGATGCACGGTTGGAAGCAGGAGTGGCACCTAGGTAGAAGGATTATGCTACTAAGGTCTGAGATTAGTTTCTAAGTTTCTTCCATGGTTGAAATGAAGAAATTGAAAAAAAAAAAAAGTAGATTTTTTTTTTTTTAAATTCAAAATGGGGCCTTTATTACTTTGTTCATATCAGCCCCGTATTGGCACTGATATGGCTCATTTTTTCATAACAGACTAGTACACTACAATATCGTGTAATAGGGATGGCCAATACAGTTACAGTATTACCAATACAAGTGTATCATAACAGGATTTAACATGAATAGTGCAAATAAAGGACCTTCAAGACTATTTGGATGCACCACAAATTAGGAGGGTCATGGACTTATAATGCAGCAAAATGATTATCAGTTTGGCTGTGCATTGGAGGCTAGAACTGCATTATGTAGGATAACATTTTTCCACCCTTTTCACCCTTCCACCTGCATTCCCAGCTTTATAAGGACACCCAGTCAGACTCAATAGTTTTGAATATCAGTATCATATCAGCCGATACGGCCATTCTTATCCATATCAGCCTAATACGATACATGATACCAGGCCAAATTGGCCCACCCTTACAAAAATGGGCTGTATCGGGGGTGTATTAGCATTGATACAGTTTCAATACGGCCAATATGGAACGATACACCCATAAAGGCCCAATTTTGATTTTTTTTTTTTTTTTCAAAATGTTACTCATTTTTTCCTCCTCTTTTGCATTAAACCTTGAGGGAAGCTTAGAAAGTCATTTTAGAATAAATCTATACCTATTTTTGGATCAAAACAAATGATTTGAATGGTTTTCAACAAATTGAAGTGGAATGGACCATTGTGGGAAAAAAATGGAAAGAAGGGTAAACTTTCACTTTCTTTAGAGTTTTCATCTTCTTTCTGTTGTATTTCTATGTAATGCACCCTAATTCACTAAATCATGCTTGATTTCTGTTCAATTAGGGCCCATTGGTTGACTTTCAACAGTCCCCCCCTTCCCCCCCTTTTCTTCCTGATATTTATCCTTAATTATTTGGCTTTAAAAAACATTTTGATTGATAGGGGAGATTCATAGATTCCATTCACTTTATGGAAAAAATCCTAAACTTGATATAAAGCAAAATATGTAGAAAATGAACTGTGCCCATCCTTCGAATGATGAATCCCATTAAGTATACCTTGGAGCTCATAAGAGATTTACTTGTCTATGTTTCCTTCCATTCAATCTTTTGGGTGGGCCAATACGTCTGATACACGTATCATATCATTTTTTGGCTAGACCAATATGCTGATATTCAGAACCATGGTTAGACCAGTTAGTATGCTAGTATAATTGTAAATATGATTATAAATTTTGTTGAAATTGAATAGAGTTTAAATCAATGATGTTATGAAAGTAACATCCAAACCAAGGTATTTCGTAATGGTAACAGTGGCTGTAATGGCCACCACCATTACCTTTACGATATGGGCCATAACGGCCTTTTCGGTCTCTTTTTTCATTGGAAAAAAAAAAAAACCCCGAAGAACCTGTATTTGTCTCGTAACAGTATGTTACGGCCTTTACGGGGACCGTAATGGCAATTACGTGTCATTTTTTTCTATAACGGCCATTACAATCCTGTAATGTATAATGGTTGCCACTGTTACCACCTTTATGTAACAGCCTTTACGGCCCCGTAATGGCTGTTATGGCACATCATGATCCAAACAAAAGAAATGCTGCCAAATATTTATTTATGCATCAGTTCGTAATGAAAGAAAGTAAATATTTAACCTTCTTGTGAGCATAGCTCCTCCCCACCCCAATGCTCACCCTGCCACCTAGAGGCCACCTATGATGACATGATTGGGCTTTTGCACAAAAATCACCGCTATTGATATAAGTAGAAATGTCTGCATTAAAACACAACCAATCATGCTCAATACAACAACAAACTACCAAAGAAAGAAGCAACCCAACTAGAACAAGCAATATAAGCTCCATAAGCTATCCAATGGAGGAACAAAATTAAACCCTTCGTAATTGTGAGTAAAAAGGCATTAAATAGTCCTATAACAATCATTTATGCTAATCTTGAAATCCACAATACTACAAAATCACTGGCATCCATTCTTTGTTAATCTCAACCGCCAATTCCTTGACTAAACTGACTTAAATAGACTATTTTATGCCTTATCATTGAACGTTTATAATCATCATCCAAGCTTTAGCCCAACTAGTTGGGGTCGGCTGTAATTAAAAAATTTACTAAGATCTGTCCCAAAATAAGCGACACTGTGGTAACGCTACTGTCACACTACTGTAATGTTATGTGAAGTGGGTCTCATCCCCTGCTACTGCACCATGAATCCACCATCCTAGACTAGCCTTGGATCAGGCTTGCAATGTTGAATTAAGTTCCCTGCTTTTGGATGGTTCATGTGTAACTAATTGTCACTTATTTCTTTAATATAATTTTACTGTAGGTCACTAAGAAAGGAAACATTAGCAAACTCTATAAATTCTAAAACTGATAGATCGTCTTTTAATATGTAAAATTAAACTGATAGAATTTCACCTTCTTGCCATTGAAATGTCAGTTTGTAATTCTTCAATGTGGAGGCTGGTTATATTAACTTGTTGGCAAACTTGGCAATGTTATCAAGAAACTTGTGATCAAGGTATTCCATAATGGTAACGGTGGCCATAATGGCATTATAGCCCTTGTAACTGCCTTTACGATCATTTTTTTTTTTAATTGCAAAAACAACCTGAAAAACCTTTATCAGCCCCATAATGGACCGTTTGCAGGGCTATTACGTCCTCTACGGGGGGTATTACGGGCTGTTAAAGGTAATTTTTTCTGTAACAGCAGTCACAACCTCGTAACGTGTAACGGTTGCCACTGTTACCTTTACATAACAGCCTTTAGGACACATCATGCATTTGATGCTTTAGGCACTCACTTTCAAGTTGTACTAATAACATGTTTTTGTTTATTGCATATCATTGTTGGATATGACGCAATGTACATTGTCAGGTGTTCTTGCAGAGCACCATAACTTCTTTTTTTTTCTGATCTCCTGTATTCTTATGTTTTGTAACCAATTCTACTTATCTCTTTAGCAGTAAGGGCAAGGGGATGTCAGTGGTTAAATTTTTCCATTTTTGTTTCATTGAAGCAAATATGCTTTTATAGACATTTCCTGCATTGCATGTTTGTAATTTCAGTGAAGCTGGTAGACATGAGCCAAGTCACCGCTGGGAATATGCCCGGGCAATCATTCCATATTTCTTTTGTGGTTTTGAAAATAACAATCCATCACTAACATATGGTTCCATGTTACCGCCATCAAATTATCACATTTCCAGTTGACCTAGGATGGGCCACATTCAGGTGGCTCATTTTTGCCAGTTAGATGACCCTAGTTTCTCTTTGCTCCCAATACATCTTGGTAGATTAGGCCAATTCCAACTAATTTCATTCATCAAGTTTAATGGTATTTTTAGGTTTATGTGTGTGTGGGCCTATGACTGGGCCCACAGGTACATACACCTGGGCCTTATGTGTTATGCATGGTTCTGAATGTTGGCATATCAGCTTGGCACAAAAAGAAGAAGAAGAAAAGAAAAAATGAGATATCTAAGAATTTATCTTTGTGTGTGCATGTGCGTGTGTGTGTGTTGACCATGTATTCAAAGGTTTATCAGACCATTCTTTGGTAAGAATGCTATCTCAATGGGTTGACCTACTATTAGGCGTGGTGTTAATTTTTGGGTATAAATTGTTGATATATATCAGAAATTGACATCATATATTGCTAATATGATTGTTTATCAACTATTGGACTATTAAGTATCAAGTATCAACTATGAAGTATAAACCAAATCATAATAATGAAAGTTTAAAACACATATAAGAACTAATTAACTAAACACATTAATTTACAAATCAACTACCATTCAATAAAAAAAAATACAATGATAATATTCAACTTTAATAAAGGAAAAAAAAATGAAGAAAAGAAAAACAACAAACAATCACAGGAAAAATAGTTTTTTAATTATTTCCAGAAAATGACAAAAAATTCTAGCAAAAATAGGAAAAAATAACAAGATGGAAAGAGAACACTAAATCGAGATGAAATCGTGCTACATTTGATTGATTTGGTGTTATCAAAATGTAGCACTAAATCGATCAGATTACAGTAAAAAAAGGCTCTTTAATTATTTTCAGAAGATCTCAAAAAATTCCATTGAAAATAGAAAAAAGAAAAAAGAAAAAATCGAAAAACCTCCAAATCAAGATGAAATCATGCAATGTTTGATAGATTTGGTGTTATAGCACTAAATTGATTAGCTTCCAACAAAAAAATGTTTTAATTACTTTTAGAAAATCCGAAAAAAATTCTAGCGTAAATAGAAAAAAAAAAAATCGAAAACCCACCAAATCGACATGAAGTGCAACATTTGATCAATTTGGTGTTATAGCACCAATTGAGATGATTGAAAAAGGTGTTTTGATTATTTTTAAAAAATGCCCAAAAATTCCAGTGTTAATAGATTTTTTTTTTTGGAAAAAACACTAAATCGAAATGAAATCGTACAACATTTGGTTGATTTAGTGTTATAGCACCAAATCAATTAGATTCTAACAACAAAACTAACAAAAAAGGGTTTTAATTATTTTCAGAAAATCCTAAAAAAATCTAATGTAAATAGAAATTTTTTTTTTTTTCTGAAAAACCACCAAATCGAAATGAAATCGCGCAACATTTGATTGATTTGGTGTTATAGCATCAAATCGATTACATTCCTGTAAAAAAAAAAAAAACATTTTATTTAATCTTTTTCTGCAATTTTCCCCTAATCGGGTACCAACCCTTCAAATCTTCGAATTGTTGCTTCTAACTTGTTTTGGATCTTCGAAATTGGTGTGGTTGTGGTTGGAAATGGGCCTCAAATAATCCCCTCTGAGGAAATCTCAAAAATAAAAGTCGGAAAGAGGGCAGGCATAGAAACAGTCTGTTTTGAGGGGGCTTTTATGCTCGTATCAGTTTGACCAATACGGGTACAGGATATCTGTACCAATATGGGCTAATACGCCTGATGCGGAACGATACTGTACAATCTTTTTTTTATTTTTATTATCAAACTGATACGATCCTGTACTGTATATCATATCGTGCCAATACCGATACAATGTGGTCATTTCGGTCGATACGATACCAATATTACAAACTATAGTGCTATAGGCCTTAGTCTCAGTTTTTTTTTTTTTTCTCTCTCTTTGTTTTATGCTTTCCTGATTTGTCCCCTAGTCTATTCTTTAGTTTTTCCTTCATAATAAGGGCATACATGTAATCGTACCTATTCTCCTATTGTTATAAAATAGATAGGGCTGGACATCCCAGCCCTATGTGTTCTCTTTCTCCCATATTCTCTCTTTATCAAATATCTCCTCCTTTTCTAACATGGTATGAGAGCGTAAGTGCTCCTAGGGCTCTTTCCTTCTTCTTCTTTAGGATTTTGAATGATGTGTCAGGCCCTTGCAGATTTTTCTGCTGTCCGGTTGAACATATTGCTAGAAATTCTTATTCAATTCATTTTTTGAAGAATTTTTCTTAAGGATTTGCTTTATTTATTTATTTTTATTTTTGCTGAATGGTTGGAGGTATTGCTGGACATTTGGGTTTGACAGATTTTTTTCAGTTGTTCTTTTCCACATTTTCAACATCCAGTTTGCAGCAGTAAAAGTTTGTTGGCTATTGTCGTTTGGGCAATTTTTTAGGCTTCTTTTCTGATCTATTTGTCCGCTGCAAGGCCCTTCCTCTCCTCCTTGGTTCTCTCACTATTTTTTGAGATTATATATTGCCTCTTCGTCGATTTCTGAGGCAGTTGATTCTGTTAACGCTAAGATGGAACAATTTATTGTTCATTATGAAAATCCTGACTTACAGATTACCACATGCACATACACCTACAGTGTTGATGAAGTTTAATGTTTGTAATCAATAAAGAAAAATGATTATGTTGACTACTCCCATCAGCACTTTTCTTTTATAATCTCTTATGGGGCCTTCGTTAAAATAATAATATTATTTAGGGGTAATTTGAGAGAGAATTTGATGGTAATTGGTACGAAACACTACTTTTGGGTGCCTCTGGTAGTGTATTTGATGTTGGAACCCAATTCACGCCAAATACACCAAAACAGTGTGTTTTGAAATCTCGGTAGAGGTTTTTTTATTTTAATTCCATTTCATATGAAATCCTCCAATGGTTAAAAAGAAAGACCATTGCTACAAGCCAATAGCAGGCCCCCCCCTCTCTCCTCCTCTTCCCTCTTTCTTTGCTCTACAATAGCAGGGCACCACCACTACAAGCCAAGGCAACAACTATGGTCGTCACAACCGCAAGCAACAGTAGCGGTCACAACTGTGCCACGAGCAGTTGGCCAACGGCATAGGAGCCCACAGCCATGGCTGTCAAATAGAAGGGGAGATTGAAGGGGAAAGGTTTTTTGTTTTTAAATATTATTTTATGAAACCCAAGGATAGGAGAAGATGAAGGGTGTTGGGTTCTGAGTGTGGACCTGGGTAATCAATCAGTGGTCTTGCTTGATTTTGGGCTTTATTAAATATAGGTTTATGCCCTCTCTTTGACCAAAACTATTGTAATTTGTTGGCTCCACTCAAAGAAGCCCATGGATGGCAATATGTTGATGTACAAAGCTATCCATATCATCTTTAATTAAGTGGGCCCAAATTTGGACCGGAGAATGTGTAAGCTTCATCATCTTGAACATAGAGGGTTTTACTTCAACATTCTAGAATCAGTGGGGTCACTTTATGGCCCATCCGAGGCTCAGAATTACCTCATTTTCGGCCAAAGTATTAAAACTGATTTACTAAGTCAAATTCAGGTTCCTGTAAATATACTACAGAATTCCAATGTATTTCAAATCCAGGTTGCCAAACACAACTGAAGATTCCATGGTAATTGTGATTTGGATTCCAATGCATATCAAATACAAGCTACCAAACGAGCCCTAAGTTTGGAGCCAAAAATATGTTTTCATCTCTGACAAGAATGAACGAACTTGGGATAAACTAAGAAACTCTGGGCCCAGTGGCAACCTCGATAATAGAAGTGTCACACAATTTGGTACAGAGGGATGAACTAGAAAGGTGAGATCTATAAGGTAATTTTAGTGTGGCAGGAATTCACTTTGGTGAGTTGAATGGGTGGGATGTAATCAACGATTGATTGTTTGGCGAATATAGCAGCAAATCTGGTCACTGGAAAATATACTCAAAGTATGAGTTGCTGAAAAACATGCTCGAACAAGTTCAAAAGCAAACCCGGTTGCCCAAAAGCATGCTTGAATATGAGAGAATGCATGCTAGTAATGTCGGGGCTCTCTTTTCATACCAGTGGCCCTGAGGGGCCTGCTGGTCTGGATGGTGGGTGGACTCTTGGGCGCTGTGAAAAGAACAGAAAAAAAAAAGAAAGATTGGAAGGGTAGGAGAAAGAGTAAGGAAGAAGAAGATGGAGGAGGTCGGAGCTATATGGGGTGGCCCTACCACCTGCTGAAAAAAGAAAAAGAAAAAAAGAAAAAAGAAGAGCGAAGTGGAGAAGAGGGAAGAGGTTGGAGTGGAGTAGATTACCACTGGATCCCGTTTGATGCCATTTTTTATATATTAATGTCAGGGAGGGAGGGACAACATCCTACACAATGTACACCATGCATCATTTCCAACTGATATACTCGCAGACATTTTCTTGTGGCTCATTTCCAACAGATACTTCCAGACATGTTATGGCAGCACATGGACCTTGCCTTTTAGCGTGTGATAGTCTTTTCCTCCTCTCTTTTTTTTTTTTTTTTTTTTTTTTTTTTTTGTTGCTTTTACGTGGTTCTTATCATCATTTTGTAATGAATAGATGCAACTTCTACAAAAAATTAGTCTGTCAATGGTAGAAATAAAGATATCAAGCACAAAACTTGCACAACATATTGAAAAAGTATGTTAAGCATGGTCCTTTTCATTCAGCTTCATGTTCACATCATCACCATCATCAAAGCCTTGTCCCATTGATAGGTCAAACTTCATGTTTTTATAGGTCCTATAATTATGAAAATAGAGAAGCCAGGGTAATCCAGCAGCTTCCTCTGTAGGGGGCATCTTGGAAGATGAATTTGGTATAATTATACTCAATTGTTCTAGCGATGGGTACATGAATTTAGATTAAGCTGGATTGTTAGCTTTTAAGGTTAGGTTGTAGAATTTGATAATTGGGTGGGTGGCCCACTGATGGTGGGGAGGGAGTCTTGGCTTCCTATATCACTTGGGCATTGAGGAAGAGCACATTCCCTCTTCCTCAAGGAAAAAGAAACAAAAGAAAGACGCTCAATTCATGGGCACAAGGACAACCTTAATATTTCCTGGCTGTTTAAAACAAAACCCTGACTATACTGGCCAGCTTGCCAGTTTGGTGACGCATCCATCTTTGGAGAAATTTTTTTTCTTCTTTCTTCTTTCCTTCTATAGATAGAACTCTTGGAGTTCTCCATTGCATCTTCTTGGTAGCCAAGCATCTCTGAAATTCTTGTTTTCCAGTCCTGGAGGGAATATGTTTTGAAGTATTGCTTGTTATCACATACAACTAGAAACATAATGATAATTGTATATACATCACACTAAACTAACACGTGAATTACACACATTTTGACAATAGTTGATAGTAAATATGACCATTTTATTTTAAGTTTCTTCAGTAGAAAGATGAGCTCTTTGATATAGGATGATGGAAATTATCCTATGATGCAAGATGAGAGATCAATTACACATTAATTTAAGCATCAACATGTAAAATCAAGCATATCCACATAATAGATTCGAAAATTCAGATTTATAACCCAAAGATCCTAGGTTATCACATACGCGGTGCACGAAAATATAAAATAATTCAAGAGTGGCCCACTTGGAAGTCTGAACTTCCAATCTAGCGTGAGTAGTGGAAAAACCACGTAAATAGACAATGATGCATGCAAAATTCTAGTTTGGAGAAAGTTTCACAAAGAAAATTCAGATTTTCATTGGGGTTTTGTATTTATGGATGGGGATTTAGGAATTGGGTTTTTAGGGATCCAAAGGATCTAGGGTTTAAGGGGGTTTGGAGGGAAATCAAAGAAGTAAAACCCCAAACAGAGGCCCACACGTGTCTAGGTAAAGGAGAAGAAAGAGAGAGGATTGAGTGTGGTTTTAATAGGTTTAGAAGGTTATAATGAAAGGGGGAAGAGGAAGACAAGAGAAGAAGAAGAATGCCTTTTAAAGAAGAGAGGAAGGATGTACCTTGGAGAATCCACCACCAAACAAGCTTTTATCCTTCCACAATTCAATTGGAAGAGAGGGTTTATGACAAACCTTAAAACTCAAGGAGGAAAACTCCACACAAGAGGGCTTTTTTTTTTTTTTTTTTCTTTCTTTCTTCTCAATAACACCACTAGGGTTGGACTTCCGCCCCCCATGCTTTTATAATTAAAAATTCAGAATAAAAAATTTGGGATAATTACAACTATGCCACTCACTTAAGTGAAATGGCCCATCATCCAAAATAGGAAAACTAAAATACTTCTTATCAATCTCAACCATCAAATAAATCCTAAAAATAACAAAAAAACATAAATGAGGCAAGATCAGAGTCCAAGGGGCCTAGATCTAGAAGATCTGGTGGCCTGATCGACAAGATCCAACGACTGAATGGACACGAAATAAAAATCTTATGGCTGAAATGGTCTCCTAAGCAGCCCACATGCATCATCCCAAAGTGGGGTCTTCCTGATGCACGTCTAATGCATGTGAGGTCTTCAAAATGGCCCGGCGGGCCCCATCTGCAACTCGTCTCCTATCCACAAAGAAAGTTGCGCCGATGTGCGTGGTCGTCTCCGTCTCTGGTACACCCGAGTAGGTCCTCTGATGTCCCTATCACTCTTTGTTTTCCTAGAGATGGATGATTGGTCTAACATGTGAAGGAAATAAAGAAATATTCTTTTGCTTCTAGTGCCAAAATATGCCAAAATGGATATGGTTGATTGTTCTTACACGCATGGAATGCCAAATCGGTTACGTATCGGCCGTATCGGCCGATACGTAACGGTAACGGTGCGAACCGTTACCCGTTTCGGGGCCGAAACGGCCGATTCGATTTTTTGTACCCGTATCGGCCGATACGGGACCGATACGGGCGTAACGGGCCGTTACGGGGCGTAACGGGCCGTTACGGGCCCGAAACGGTAACTTTTTTTTTAGCTCTGTTTTTGCCGTTTTTTTGAAACCTCTTGCTTCCAAACTGTTTCTAAGTCCTTCTACTACTAATTTCGACCAACCTTAGCTAGGTATTTGATAGAAAAACACATTATATTATAGATTTTTTTGAATCAAAGCTCGGTGGGCCATTTTTCAGAAATTCGTCAAAAATAGGTATTTATACTTTTTTTAATATATTTTGCTGTTTTAATCATGTTATATGATGTGTTAATCATAGTAGAACATGTTAATGTGCATTTTACAGATTTGGGGTGCCATTTAATAATTTTTTAATATTTTTTTCTATTTACGCATGAATTTTGGCCCCTTGTTTTAAAATTCGAAAAATCAGTTTTTAATGGTTGTTTTGCTGTTTTAATCATGCCATTTGATGTATTAATCATAGTAGAACATGTTAATGTGCATTTTACAGATTTGGGGTGCCATTTTATATTTTTTTAATATTTTTTTCTATTTACGCATTTATTTTGGCCCTTTTTTTGAAAATTCGAAAAACCATTTTTAAATGATTCTTTTGCTGTTTTAATGATGTCATATGATGTGTTAATCATAGTAGAACATGTTAATGTGCATTTTACAGATTTGGGGTTCCATTTTATATATTTTTTATATTTTTTTCTATTTACGCATTTATTTTGGCCCTTTTTTTGAAAATTCGAAAAATCATTTTTTAATGATTCTTTTGCTGTTTTAATGATGCCATATGATGTGTTAATCATAGTAGAACATGTTAATATGCATTTTACAGATTTGGGGTGCCATTTTATATTTTTATTTTTATTTTTTTCTATTTACGCATTTATTTCGGCCCTTTTTTTGAAAAGTCGAAAAATCATTTTTTAACGATTCTTTTGCTGTTTTAATGATGCCATATGATGTGTTAATCATAGTAGAACATGTTAATGTGCATTTTACATATTTGGGGTGCCATTATATATATATTTTTTATTTTTTTCTATTTACGCATTTATTTCGGCCCTTTTTTTGAAAATTCGAAAAATCATTTTTTAATGATTCTTTTGCTGTTTTAATGATGCCATATGATGTGTTAATCATAGTAGAACATGTTAATGTGCATTTTACATATTTGGGGTGCCATTTTATATTTTTTTCTATTTACGCATGAATTTTGGCCCTCAAAAATAATTGCAAACACCTAAATGTAAGATATTTTCATATTACATTCATTCTAATATATCTATCATTGATAGTAGATAGTTAGAAAATTAAATATATGAATTTTGTAGTCAAATTCAGGTTATCTGGTTCATAAATTCATCAGACAGTCCGATACAACTTCTCACTAAAGAGTGGACCGTTACACCACCATAAACATGTTCCAATTTATAAATGAATGCATATTTGGAATGCTTAGAATATTCCGGATTTAATCCATATTTTTTCATATTTTTTTGGCAAAAAAAAAATTTTGCGCCGTTACGGGCCGTTACGCCCCCGTATCCGTATCGGTTTTGGAGGTCACCGTTACGCCAACCGATACCGATACGGGACACCTTGCTTACACGTGCAGAAAATATTCTTTCCAAAGTGATTGTTGATCGTAATTGCATATTTGGAGAAGTTCATTGTATTAAGGCTCATTTGTGCCCGAGGGGGGGATTCCAATTTCTTAAAATTGCATCACTATTGGGAGAAACCTTTTATTTTTTATTCTTATAATAATCAAGTCTTTATGTGGGAGTGTTTGAATACAATTAGTTTGTCTGCTAACTTATGGTTCAACTAACAGATTACTCTCAATGAATCATTTGAGTATGACATCCGTCCTGTCCAAAATCTGGAACCCCCCATGAAGATCACCTGGTGCTAGAATCAGGCTCATCCGCTCATCCACTCATCCTGTGGGTCAGACCGTAGAAAAAAAAAAAGGACAATCACATTTCTGATCCACAGTGCATCTGTTGCCCATCTAATGAGTGGATTATCTTGGGTTTTTTGCGCAGTGTTCTTCATGATGGTGACAATCTTTTGGGCAGGTCTGATGTCATACACGGATGATAAGTTGACAATAGCCTGCTAGTTAGACCCCAACTTAGAGGTCCAACTATTTGTATTTGCGCAACTCTCTTATTTATACAGTCTAATGCATTTTAGTTACTCAAGATACGTTTTCTGTCTTATGTATAAGGTTTGATATTCCCTCATGTGTGTATAGTCCTGTCCATCTTCATGAACATGCACCACTCTAGTGCATATAGTAAAAAATCCAACCTCTCCATCAGGTTGGCTCCACCATGTCAATTTCCTCTCCCAATAATTAGCTGCAGCCACCCAGGTCAACTGCAGTGTATATGACAAATAGACCTCTAAAACGAAGTTGTTTTAGCTGTTCATCTATTTTATGCATTGTGGCCCAGCTGATAGTTGACAGCCTGATTCTTGAGTCCAATAATCTCCATGCTAGGCCCCACTCGATGAACTGTTTGGATCTTGCACAGACTCTGCCCATGTAGAGATTGGTGGGCTATGCACAGGTGTGGGATTAACAAACTTATGAGCTGGTACAATTTTCAATATCATTAAATGTTTTTATGGAGATCACTTGGTTTAACCATGGTTGTGCCAAGCAATCTTGAGAATCCTACCCCAAACTTTTGGGACAAGGATATGATGATGATGATTTATATGTCGAATGTCAGTTTTATGGGGTTTTCAAGGTCACCTGTGTTTTACACGCCATTCATGTTTGTGTACAAGTTATGTGGAGGTTCTTGTATCTCCAAGAATTCTCTTGGGACATCTGATTTTTTTGAGGCCATTTAGTATTCAGTTCCATTCAAAATCATTCACCAAGTCCAATCATGTTTATGTGTAATTATCTTCAAACCTTATTTTAATGGAAATTCCCTTTTGACCAAGTATTTCATTGCATCACGTGCAGATGGAAAAACTCGAGAAGGAGATCAGGGAGTCAAAGTTGGCTGAGTTGACACACAAGCATTTCGCAGCAAGCTCTATTCCAAAAGGCATCCATTGTCTCTCTTTGCGTCTTACAGACGAATATTCTTCCAATGCTCATGCACGTAAACAGTTGCCGCCTCCCGAGTTACTACCCTTGCTCTCAGACAACTCTTATTACCATTTTATTCTAGCTAGTGATAACATCCTTGCAGCTTCTGTTGTGGTCACCTCTGCCGTTAGGTCATCTTTAAACCCTGAAAAGATAGTCTTTCATGTCATCACTGACAAGAAGACTTATGCGGGCATGCATTCATGGTTTGCTTTGAACCCTCTTTCCCCGGCCATTGTTGAGGTGAAAGGTGTTCACCAGTTTGACTGGTTAACAAGAGAAAATGTGCCAGTGCTTGAAGCTGTTGAGAAGTACCATATGATCAGAAGTTACTACCATGGAAACCACATCATTGGGGCCAATCTCAGTGAAACTCCGAGGTCTTTTGCTTCGAAATTGCAGGCGAGGAGTCCAAAATATATTTCACTACTCAATCATCTCCGCATATACCTTCCAGAGGTAATTTGGATATGATGTGAAACTTTAACCTTCTCTCTGCTTTGGAGACTAATGTTTGTTGTTTAAATTTTGGACCTGGAACTTATAATGCTTAGTAAGGATGTGATACTTACATGGATACAAGTGGCAGTGATACTGTACAGCTCCTGAGATCTAGGGGTTGTTTCAATGTACCTGCATTCAGGATTCTCCCATGTTTCAACTGAACTAACTGCTCTGGGTTTGGTGCAACTATATGTGTTCCACCATCCCATTAGACATGCTGATACCATGGGAAAATCATATGAACCATAAACCTAATACAAAAAGTTATGGCTAAAAGTATACATGAAGTATCTAGAACCATTATCAGTATTGTATCATGTCTAAGCACTCTAAGCATGTACAAGTACTTATTGTAATTTCTAATCAATGATTTTCTTTTCCAGAAGCCAAAAGTTCCGCCCAAATAGATTCACTAGCTTGAGTTTTAGTTAGTGTTTTAAATAGTGGCAGCGTGTTGCGTAGTGTTCAACCCTCTATATGATACTTCTATTTTTTAATTTAAAAATAGGAAAAATATGATGGACTAGAAAACAATGGGCCACAATGGGTCCATTGTGGGCCATAGAAAACAATGCACGGTCACCCCATACACACACCACAGTGGGCCACACGATAGAAAACAAATCACAACCACCCATACACACACACCACAGTGGGCCTCACGTGAGCCACTCCATAGAAAACAATGCACACCATCTATACAAACACCACCTTAAAAAAAGGAAAAAATGAAAAAAAATAATAATAATAAAAAATTTGCATTGCAACTCCTATCCTACAATATTGCATGGTAACAAACACCCTAAAATGAAAAAATAATAAATAATAAATTTCAAAATAACCAATAAATCTTCATTCAAAATGAAAAGAAATTCATTAAGGGGCAAGAATAGACCTCTTGCAGCTCAAGAAGAGATTCAATCAATAAAAAAATTGATTGGCCAAAATCTCTCCATCAATGGCCTTCTGGATCAAGAGAATCGAAGAAATGGGAGTCCTTGCGTTGCGTGCAGCGTTCGAAAGAGGAGTTTCCAAAAACCTTCTCCCGAGACCCTTTTCTTTGAACATTAGTTTTGAAGTTTATTTAATGTGTGAGTTTAACACCAACTTTAACAAAGAAACACCACCATTTAAGTAAAAAATCAATAAAGAAAGGTTCAGTTTCAATTTTACATTATAAGTTTTTATTTTATTTTATTTTATTTTATTTTAAATGTGACTTTTAAACCATTTAATATAAAGAAAACTTTAAAAGAATACATCGTAGGATATGCTACTTACGCTATACGCTACGTAGCTGTAGTGTACACTAATTTACGCTATTTATGTACACTATGTAGCTCTATGGTGACGCTACGGATGCTATTTGAAACACTGGTTTTGGTATCTAAACCCTGAGTTTTTTATTTTTTTTCTAATATACAAGGCCCATAGCTGTGGGATCAACTAGGACAATCGTCATTCTTTTTATGCGGGTAAATATATCGAGAGAGAAGCACATCAGTCTCATTATGTTGCATGCTGCACCCAATTGGACATGTGGTGCAATGGTCCTTGATGTCGACTGTCAATCAATCAGGTGGGTCAACCATTGATGGGTCACTCTGTATAACAGGATTGGATGATTCTACCGTCCAATGGGTAGTCCTTTTCCATTCAATGCTGACCGTTGCCAATATTTGCTTCTACAGTCCTGTCGTAAGGAATGATCTGACAGGTAAGATCATGGACTGCATGCCCATTTTGTGGGAGCTAAAATGAGCACTGGTGCATTGTGCACCGCCTAATCTCATTTATCGTTTGAGTGGCATTTCTGGAGAGGGTATGCTGATAGGTTAATTTGTGTCATGTGCAAACAGCTCTTTCCGTACCTAAACAAGGTGGTGTTTCTGGATGACGATGTTGTGATTCAACGGGACCTGTCACCACTCTGGAAGATAGACCTTGGTGGCAAGGTAAATGGAGCAGTAGAAACTTGTAAAGGCAAAGACGAATGGGTGATGTCCAAGCGCTTCCGGAATTACTTCAACTTTTCTCATCCCCTCATAGCAAAGAATCTAAACCCCGAGGAGTGTGCATGGGCTTATGGTATGAATGTTTTTGACTTGCGTGCTTGGCGGCAGACAAGCATCAGAGACACATACCATTACTGGCTGAAGGAGGTAATGTATCAGTCACATTTATGCCCCCATACATAGTTATTTTAGATGCTTATTAGAAAAATTCTGTTTTTGAAACATTACTTAATTTTCAAAATTGTCCTAAAAAATTCCTCTAATTATCTCAGCCTTTGCTCTTTCCACATGCATGTAGAACTAAGATCCTCTACATCGCACCACATTTGCCAAGCTGGCACATCTTGGAATATTCTAAAAGGTGGCCATAGTGTCAACACTCTAGCTTGACAATCAAGCTGATTCACTCATCATGTGGGCCTGTGTAGAAAACAAAGCTAAAAATACTTTGCCAAGGTTACCTTAGCTGTCCATTTGTTCCTCGCAGTATCAACCATCTAATGAGCGACCACCCAGAGTCTTGGGTTAGGGACTTAGGGTACATTCACGGGTTGGCTTGCCTCATGGATGGCTTGGATCTCAGACATGTCTACCTGCTTGAGACATGGGATGGTGTGTAGAGGGGCTAGGATCACGTGGAATTAGCAAACAACATTAATTCCTGCCTGCATGTCATAACAATTGGTATTTCCTTACCCCTTGCAATCATTCCTCTGCTTGTCTCTTCATTTCTCATTTATTCACTTATCACAAAAGCTTAGTCATCATATTCTCCTTTCTCTTCTCCTCTTTACCCAGCTTCATATCCTCTATACCTCCATTTTTTGTCTTCGTGTATATAGTCCACAACTTTCTGAGCTTTTCCAGGGTATATCTAAGTAGCATTTGCAGGGAGAGATCCCATAAAGGTGTATGTTGTTTGCAACTGACATAGTTTTGATTGACAAGACAAAGGAGGGCGTAAGCATAACTGGATTTATGGAAGAGTGCTTTGGAATCTAAAAGATTTAAAATTAGTAAGACTATAATAGAGTATATGGAGTGCAATTTTAGGAACAATTGGGGTGAAAATGAGGAATTAGCTAAGATTGCTAACCAAGAAATTTCCCAAAATGATCACTTTCAATACCTTGGTTCAATTATTAATGAGTGGAGAGATTGAGAAGGATGTTGCCCATAGAATTCAAGATGGATGGAAGAAATGGAGATGTGCCTCTGGAGTTTAAGTGATCATTGTTTACCGCTCAAACTAGAAGGAAATTTTTTATAGGATAGCTATAAGACCAGCCATGCTTTACGGGACAAAGTGTTGGGCAGTTATGGAACATGTTCATAGGAGATAAGGGAAAGTAGATTTAGATGGTTTGGTCATGTTCAATGGGGGACCAAGAATTGTGTCAATTTGGAGTGAGTTGGTAGAAGTTGAACACTCTGAAAGGGCAAGGGGAAAACCCAAAAGGACATGGTTGGAGGTAGTAAGAAAAGACATGATGACCTATGGTTTGACTGAAGGTATGGCCCTTGATGAGTGGAATAGCAGACATGATTCATGTAGCTGACCCCAATTAATTGGGATAAGTCTTAGATGATGATATCTAAGTAGCCTGCTGGGTATTAATTTCCTTATCTGGTGCAATACATTCAAACTGGATGCATGATGCTGTCGTCTATGATTCAATATGTACATTTCACTATGGATGGACCACTGTCTGTAAAGCTTTTTCTTTGAAAACACAAATTTTATTAAAAAAGGAAGCAAAGAGGTTACAAATCATGTAAGAGGCTATTGAATGCTGACAATGAGTGACCCTCTTGTCCCTCTGGCAAGTGTGTGGGTGACCTCTTTTGCCTCTAGTTATATGAACAGAAGATATATTTACCCTGAACATAATTTCTGGATTTCACCAGTTCCTTGTTTGGAGATGCATTCAATGAGTCTCCTTCCACTATCAATCACCAATAGAACACAAAAATAGTGAGGCTTTGCTAGAGTAATCTCACCTCTACTTCTCATGTGTTTTTAAGTATCAACAGACTAGAGAATGCCATAGAAACAATTTTTTTCCAAGAATATTTCTACTCCAGATGGCCTAGATTACCCCAATAGCTACCGTCAAAGTTGAGCATCTTAACATTGGTGATAAGAGCTTGCCACTTGGCTTGTGGGCCCTTGTCGTCAGTTACGAACTGAGAGCTGCTGATACATGACATGATTTAATGCTAGCATGCAACGTGGAGATTATGAAAGAGTACATAAAGTAATTCAATTAACAAAAGATGCTAACCCACCATGTAATTAAGAGTAAACAATAGGAAATAAAATCTAATTTAACCTAAATCACATGCCCGCATGCTAAGAAATCACTTAAATTAATTAAAACTAAGCCCAATGGAAGGATAAAACTTCTAATTTAGTATAGGCACATTCCACACTCAAGGGATTGACTTGTAGGTTCTATAATTAGAGCTAGGAAAGGAAAATTTTGAATTTTGAAAAATTAGGGTTCATGAGAATTGAGAATTTTGGAATCAGGATTTTTTTAGAATTTGGGAAAAAGATGAAATTAGGGCTAAATTGGGTGAATTGGTTAAGGGGATTGATGGATTTATGTATTGGTCGAGGGGAATTGAGGTTTTGGATGAAGGGAAGTTAGGAATTTTGGGTTGATTAAGGAAATTAGAGATTTAAGGTTTGGAAATTTGGAAAATTTTGGGAATTAGAGAATCTAGGGTTAGGGTTAGGGTTTATAGGTAGAGTTAGGGATGGAAAATAAAGGGTTTTGATGGGGGAAGCAAGAGGAAATCAAGGGATTGAGGAGTTGTTCGTAGGTCAACGTAGGGGCTCGCACTTGTGCCAATACGATCACACGTGTGGGTCGTTGGCTAGGGTTTTGGGGTCCTTTGATTTCAGTTGGGGTTGAAGTTGGATGATGAAAAGTTGAAGAAAAAGTTGATTTTGATGGTTTTGGATAGGAAGAAAGAAGGGATGAAGTTTTTGAAAAAATACCTCTTTTTAGATAGAAAGGAAGAGAGAAGGAAAATGATAGATGGAAGCCTCACACCTTCGTTGAATGAGGAATAGAATCACACCACACTCAAGCTTCAAATCACATGAAAAAGTGAAAACACAACTTTTTTTTTTCAAAATAATGGCATTAGGGCTCCCCCCCCCCCCCCCTTCTTTTATAGTATTAGAAAAGACCTTTTACAAAAAGGTGCTCTCATATAAGATTCTCAACATAAAGACACTTAATAAATTAAAAGTTTTTCCTAACTTCTTAATCTCAACACAAATATAAGTTATACCAAAAATTAAGAAGCATGTAAACAATCTAAACAACTAAAATATTTTGTGGCCCATGGAGGTCCACGATTAAGATGTTCGATGATGATGATCCAATGGTCCAATCATCGTGTCCACCCGATCCAACGGTCCGATGTATTCATCAAGCTCTTATATGCAGTCCACTTGCATCTTCTCAGTGTGGGGTCTTCGAAGATGCACGGATATGCATGTGGGGTCTTCAACGTGATTAGGAATGTAAATTGGGCCAAGTGGGCCCCATGTAATGGTCGTCTAGCCAAAGGAGATTGACTCAACTCTCCTCTGGTATGGTGCTCGGATGTCCTTATCAGCTACCTTCCAATATCTGATGAGGTCATATGCAGAAGCGTTTTAAAACCTATCTTTAATTAAGATCTATTGGATAAGAAAGTATGATAGATTCCCACACCCCTTTCCTACAGTCATGATAAATTGGGTGTGTGTTCCTACTAAATTACCCACATTAAGGTGACAGGAATCATCCTCCAAACAATTCTACCCTTTGCATTAAAATAGTAGCTTGCCCACCCTCTAACTAAGTTGTCAATCAAATCGAATTGCGCCAATCGAATTGTGAAGAGTTTGAACAGAGGCCAAAATATTTCTGATGTGACAATCTATGGAAAAGTGGTGAATAAAATTTTCCATTTCCCAGCACAGAGAATGTGTGGAAGCACTTGGTTGCACTTTTGAAGTTATTGAGGGGAAGAATTTTGATTTCTGTAGTTGTCCAAGCCAAGAGCATGTACCTGAGGGGGTACAGAGTCTCCCCAACATCCTCAAATTAAGGAGAAGCATCCTCCCTTGAAGAGGTGATGATGTTGAAAAAAAGACTTGGAAGAGACGGTCGTGTCCATATCCCACTTCCTAACCCTAGCATCCTCCTTTCCGGATCGACAAAAGCTTCTTCAAGATACCCCAAATATATGCAAACAGCCCAATCTCCTCATTCCAAAGATTGAGCTCCAAGGACCAAGTCCAAACCGCCTTTTTGCTTGAAACTCCACAGTTCTTGCTACCCAAAGCGTTTCCATCATGGTCAAACCATAAAGCCTTCAGAATTTCGCTGCCAGAGGTTCGTCAATCTGCACATCTTCTGAAATCCCTACCTGGTACCTGCCCCCATGTTAAAGTGTGCCCCTTTGTACAAACAATGCCCCACTTTACAGGAAATATCCCTCTTGCCGGTAGTGGTTGTATCAGCGGATTTACTAATAGCCTCCAAACATTGGAGCCCCTCTCCATAACCATCCATACTTGCTCGCACATGTTTGTCTAAAGAGCATATCTTTTCTTTCAAAATGCTACCACCATTTGCTTAGAATGGCCCAATGGTTCTCCTGAATTCTTGTAGTATCTATTCACCCTTACCTCTAGACTTTTGAACACTATTATTTTTCTACCATTTGGGATCTGCATTGCAACCACCGGTAAGGTGTTCCAAAACGGTAACAGTGGCGTAACAGCCACAACTGTTACCGTTATGATACGGGCCATAACGGCCGTTTTTTATTTTTTGAAAATTGTTGTTACTGGACCGTTACGGCCCATTTGTCTGTAACGGCCGTTTCGACCCTGTTACCGTTACGTAATGGCTGTTACGGCCATTACGTAACCGATTTTGAATACCATAACCACCGGTGATGAGGGGTCTACCTTGTGGATGGTTTTGCCTCATGTCCAATTTAAGTGCAGTCATGATAGATTTTCCTGTCTTATTTTTTATTGATCATATCTGTATTTGCTGAATCTTTCAACTTGGTATTGCTCGATTCTGCCTTCTTGTCTTGCCCAGATAACTGGGTGAGTCCCAAACTGTGATCATACATTTTTTCAAGCTTTCACAAATCAGACAGCATTTGGATTTATTCAGTAATCTTAGCTGTTCGTTTAATAATGCATCAATAATGAACGGAAAAAAAAAAAAAATGCTTTTGCCAAGTGTTTATGGATTAACAATGCACTGTCTAAAGGATCCTGCGCTATCACTTGGATATATAAGTTAACTTTCAAGAATCCTATTCTCATACATGTGTCACACATGTATGAAATCTGGATGTTCATCTGCTGGGCCCCACTATTGAGAGTCCTTTTGCCTTGGAATCACATAGGTCAGATGATCCTAACAGCTGAATCCTATGATTTATGATAAACGATTTTAGTCAAATCTTAAGCAAAATGATTTGAATCCCAGCCCTGAATCCCTTTTTATATGAACCCTACGATTCTATGATTTGAATTCTACGATTTATGATTCAAATTATACTTGTTCTCTTCTATTTTAAGCTTCACTTGGCTTTCATTTTATGTTTTTAAATTGGTGGGGGCTTTAAGAATCGTTTAAAAAAGGTAAATTATTTTATTTGTTCTTTGTAAGAGATTAAATGAAATATATTCTCTTCAATGTTAAATCATGTATTGCTTCTTCTTTTTCTTCTTTTTCTTCTTCTTCTTCTTCTTTCTTCCTTTTTTTTTTTTTTTTTTTTTTTTTTTTTTTGTGATTTCTTACTTATTAACTGGTCGAAACACCAAATTGATGTATGACTTACCTGTAGTGTTTTTATGGCTGGTTACGATCATGCCGACTTATATGTATTGTGGAATGATGTTTGGAAATCAAAATATCTTTTTTCATCGGTCTACAGTATCAAAGGCCACTTTTCACCATGATTCTATATTCAAGAAAGGTAACAAGAACATAAATTCCTATAAGATCCTCGTATGTTTTTTTTTTTTTAAGGGAAATTTCTTGATAGACAAAAAAGAAAAACAATCCTTTAACACTATCATGGCATGGTATTACTTGGTGCACATTGATGGAAAAAGGAAGATTGATGAGTTTGTTCGTTTGTTTTTTTTTTTTTTTAATGATTTATTTATATTTTTCATATATATATATATATATATATATGAAAAATTTTAAGAAAATTATACGATAACGATTTTGACAACATTGGTCGCCAGGATCAATCCGAACTTTCCTTTTTGGATATGGACCCATCCATAGTAAGGCCCAACATATGACTAGTCCGGATCTGGTATGGTTTGCCACGTCTATGTAGAAAGTGCTGGATAGCTATTAGTATCTGATTTGTTTTTCCCTTCTGAAGTTAACTGACTTATTACGTCACTATTAATATGATGTGGGTTGTCTTCTGTTTGCATATATTTGCTTGTTCATTATCATTTCTTAGATGATATTTCCGGGTGCAGAATCTGAACTCGAATTTAACGATGTGGAAGCTTGGAACATTACCGCCCGCTCTGATTGCCTTCCGAGGCCATATTCATCCAATTGACCCATCTTGGCACATGCTCGGATTAGGTTACCAAAATAACACCGACCTCGATTGTGTTAGGCAGGCTGCTGTGATTCACTACAACGGTCAGTCTAAACCATGGTTGGAGATTGCCTTCAAGCATCTTCAGCCATTCTGGACAAAGTATGTGAACTACTCCAACGACTTTATTAGAAACTGTCACATCATGGAGCCTTAGCAGATCAACAAAGAGGAAGACTGAGAGGATGAGAATGGATTACAGTTATTTTTGCGGCTCGAAGTTCTCGAGGAATTCTTTAAAGGAGAAGAAGAAATTCAACATGCGAGTGGATCTGGTGGACCCCAGATCCTGCCCCACCACCATTGGACTGCATTTCATTGGTGGCGCGAGATATTCTTTTCATCTGTAACATAGCAATCCATGTTTTTGTTTTGAAGGGTAATCTTCCTAGGCTCGAGGGGTATCTTACCCATTTTTTGGAGCAAAGAGAGCTGGACAACAGATGGAATTTAATGGCAGCCTGCAATCTGAATTTCTGCAGATCAGCGGGGAACGGCACTGCAGTCCAGTCGCATGGATAGAAGAACAGCTCGGGCTGTTCTTCTTGCACGAATCCTGGTATTTTTGTTATTGTCCCTTTACTATTTGTTTCTATATTCATTTGTGATTTTTAGCAGAGTCATGGAGATTGCTGTGTTACAGATCCCTTGAATTTGTGGGGATTTTATTTTTTTTTAGGGTATTTGTTACCATTCATGAGATATTGAAATTGTGCAGATAATTCTTTTGCTTCTATAAAGACATGCAATTGTATGGATATTTTGGAATCTCAGTGAAGGACTTGCTCACTCATTTCCTTTGAGCATGTGAACTTGAATGCCCTTTAACACATTCATTTTCTCCTGACCAATATATGCACACTGTAATTGATTATCACCATAGCAAAGGCCTGTTTGGTACTGACCAAAATACCAAGTCAAGATGCTTTGGTGGGTCCGTCGCTTGGACAATCTTTATGATCTTTGGATGCCTTTTTCCCAAGTCTGCATGCTTTTTTGAGGTACACAACTGCACTTGACATTGTAGATTTTTCTTGGAATCGATGAAGGATGTGCTCACTCCAAATCCTTGAGAACTTGTTTTACTTAAAAGGATGAATCAGTATTCGAGAACCCAGATTGGATTGGGTGGTTGGACTGGTTTGGATGGAAATGGGCCACCAAAAGGGACTAGACCACCTAAAACCCAGGTAAACCAGGTAGTCTTGTTTTCTGAAAAAAAAGAAAAAAGGGAAGTTGGTACCCAATAAAAGCTTGAATGCACATCTTGCTAACCATTGTGACACAATGAAGCAACTTTGTTAATTCCATTTAGTTTAGGGTGTGTTTGGTTGCACCAAATATCATGAAATTTCGTGATATTTAGTGCTACCTTCGACCTGTCAGATCCTAGATGTAGAAATATAAGAAGGCAGATCTCCTCCCCCTTTCTCCATCGAATCAAATGAGATTGTTGCTGACACAGCACATTTACAAAAAATAAAATAAAATGAATTAACTGCACCATTAATAAATTTTCATTATTTAAATTCCTGTGCGGAAATGGGTCACAATAGTTGTCTGCTTGGATTGAACTACCCACAAGAAGGGGTTGGTGCCAGTTGGGTTTTGAAAACATTGCTTTTCCCATTCATTCACTTGCGTGGAGGAATAATTGTATGAACCTCCGGCTTGGGCTATGCCTAAGGCCATTGTGTTTCAAATATGTATAAGTGGACCATATGTTTTGAAGAACTCGAAACTGTTCAATTTGTGGGCCTACAAATGGAATAACCAACTATTTTTTGTTGTGGCTAGTATTTGCTAATCAGAGAGATTTTTGAGGTTTGATGACATTGCTAGAAACTTGAAATAAAAATATGATATTATCGAATAAAAGACCCAAACAACAATCCAAACTTACGCAACTCACTAAAAAAGTACCAAAGAAAATCAAATGGTGTATGAACCTTGTGGTCAAGATTGTTTCAAACTTGGTCTTAGCTATCAGACAATTTCTTTTTTGGCTACCCTTAAAGAGTTCCTAGAATGCCTAGGAGAGGAAAGAGCTGTTGAATTTTGCAATGGTGTTTTGGGCTCTGAAAGAGCTGCATCGACTTTTTGCAGCATTGTTCCATGTAGGTGGCATCGACGTTTCGACAATAGGCATTTTTTTTTATCAAGATGAGATGGTGGGCCTATCAATAGAGCTTTGTTTGGTGGTGAAACAATTGATATGGTTGATGATGGATCGAAGCGTTATGTTATTGTAAATGGGCTAACTCAAAGTCTCACCCATATGACACCTTCGAAATTCATCCTTCTTTATTTCCTGATTAATCTCGAAGAACACAGCTAGTGAAGAACTCAGTTATCTGATCGGCTAATTGTTGGAACTATATTTTATAGTGTTTGATTTTGAAGGTTTAGTGTATTTTTGCTAAACATTTGACGAAATCTTGGAACTGATTAAGGCCCAAAAGCATACACAAAAGGCCCACATATCTCAGCCAAAGATGGGATAACACTGGGTTTTTTAATACCATTCGTAGCACTTTAAAAGGAATCGGTTTCATTTGAAAGGATGTTGGACTTTGGATTCTTCACTAGGTTGAATGCAAACTATTGCTCTCCGGAACTATTTTGATAAGCTTTCCATCTAATATGAGTTTTGTTTTAGTTGTTCATGGTGGATGCGGATGTATGTGGGGCCCACCGGGATGCATGCCGTTCATCCGTTTGGCCAGCTCATTTTCGGGTATGAGCCCAAAATGAGATAGATCCAAAGCTCAAGTGGACTACACCACAGGAAACAGTGGGGATCATGATGCCCACCGTTCAAACCTTACTAAGGGCCCTGCATGATCTTTATTTGCCATCCAACCTGTTCATAAGGTCACATAGACCTGGATGAAGGGGAAACATAAACATCAGCGTGATCCAAAACTTCTGTGGCCCCCAAAAAGTTTTTGAAGGTAGGTGTTCAATCCCCACCGTTTGCTGTGGTGTGGTCCACTTGAGCTTTGAATCTGTCTCATTTTTTATGGACAATGTGGAGAAACCACATACCGCGGTAGGCCCCACAGAGTTGGAGCATCAGGCAATCCTCATCCGTTCATGGGAGAATAGATGGCCCACCGAGGGGCCACTTCGTGCAACTAGAGCTGGACATGAATCAAGATAGCTCGGTGAACTGACCCGAAAGCTAGGTTTAGGCTGAGCCAAGCTATTTAATTATGCTTGAAAAAAAATTGTGCTGAGCTTGGGCTGCCGGAACTTGACTCGACTGGGTTCGGATGGACTTGACTTGGCATCCTCCCCCACCTTTGCCTTGAAGGTGAGGCCCCACGTGATGAATGGTTCACACCAAGGTGGGCCCATATAATTCATGGTCACATCAAATCTGTTCCCAAATAATGCACAATTACATTGGAGTGAGGCCCCACATAATGGACGATGCACATGAAGTGGAACCCACCTAATGGACGCCTACATCAGAGGTGGGACCCACATAATGGATGGTGGATATTGAAGGTGGGACCGTGTGATGGAAGGTTTACATCAAAGGTGGGCCAACATGATGAACAACCCATATTGAAGGCTGGGTCCCACATGAAGGACGGTCCACATCAAGGTGGACCCACATAACAGATCAAAGGTAGTTCCCACATGATGGATGGGCCACATCAAAATGTGGCCCTGCATGGACTATCTACATCAATTGGGCCCCACATAATGGACGGTCCATATCAAAGGTGGGACCCATACAATAGATGGTGGACATCAAAGGTTGGCCCACACGATGAATAACCCATATTAAAAGCGGGGGCCCACATCAAAGTGTGGCCTAACATGATGGACTATCCACATCAAGTACCCCCAATGGACAGTCCATATCCATGGTGGGACCCACATGATGGATGGTGACATTGAAAGTGGGCCCACATGATGAACGGTTGACATTAAAGGTGGGCCCACATGATGAACGACCCATATTGAAGGTCGGGCCCCACATGATGAATGGTCCACATCAAGGTAGGCTTACGCAATGGATGGAGTGGGCCTCGCATGATGGATGGCCTAGGTCAAAATGTAGCTTCTCACGATGGACAATCCACATTAAGTGGGCCCCACTCAATAGACGGTCCATATCCAAGGTCTCGCATGAAGGACGACCCATATCCAAAGTGGCCCAACATGATTGATGATCCACATAGAAGGTGCGCCCCATACGATCGATGGTGGACATTAAAAATGAACCCCACATGATGGACAACCCACTTCGAAGGTGGGGCCTACATGATGGACACATTAAATATGAACTCCACATGATGGGTAATGGACATCGAAGGGCCCCCAGAAAAAAGGACAATTAACATTGATGGTAGGGCCCACATGATGGATGACCTCCATCAAGGTGGGCCCCACATAATGCACGGTCCATGCCAAAGGACAGTCCCTAATGATGAATGGTCCACATTCAAGACAAGTTTCACATGATGGATTGCCCACTTTGAAGGTTTGGTCCACATGATTGACCGTCCACATTGAAGGTGGGCTCTGAATGATGGACAATTCACATCCAACGTCAGACATAATGGATGCCCAAATGTCTTAAAACATGAAAATTGTAGCCATCCATTCTTTCGCCATATGGGGTATGGTCCATCTATGTTGAGATCCACCAAAACAACCATTTGGATTGCTCTTATAATAGAGTTGTTGTATTTTTTTTTTAAATGACATCAACTACCCCTAAAAAAAGCTCTTATTTGAATATTTTACTAAACGTGCTTATTCCAAAAAAAGAACTTTTTTCAGCTTTGAAAAAGTGATTTTAGTAAATGAACTTATTTAAAACAAGAGCTAAGATAAAGAATGAATATTTAAGTAGATCTTATTAGATTAAAGTAGAGATGCCAAATGAGCACTTAGTCTTTGAGTGCAAACAAGAACGATTTTGGAATTGGTTAAAAAGAAGACTATGGCAAAAATCATAAAAAGTATAGTTTCATATCTTTGAACTCAGTTTGGTGAATGCCATCAATTTATTTAGAACAATTTTGACTTCAGTTTAGTAAACAGATGTACTATTCTAAAATTGAAACTATATAGACATAATATCATCCATCAAATGTCCACCAATATGAAAGTTGGCCTAGATGCGTGGGCTCATAGGATACGATGGCCTACACGATCTCGGGCCCTTCACATAAAGTCAAAGATGTATGGTGCACGTCTAGTGGTCCACCTAACCATTAGAGGAGCAAGGAGGATCTAATCACCTATTTAATTTTATGGTTAATATTGCCCTCGGATAACAATCAATGAATTAGATCATCTAGATGTGATCCAGATAGACAAAATATGTGATCATAATATCCTTTTTATTTTCTCTTTAGAATTTCTCACGATCGATGCTTATATGAGAAATATTTTTCCCTTTTGTAAAAGGGAGCATCAAGATGTATAGAAGGAGTTTGGATTAGGTATGCTTCATTCATATCTTATTTAATCTCTCTTTTATATTTCTTCCTCTTTTAAATTTGAAAATCAAATTCAAATGAGGAAAAAAAAAAAAAAGAGTCCGAAAGGAAGAAAGTTAAAAGAAAAATATGTTAGACTCACCTAGTAATGGTTACTTACAAGTGGGCCCCACGAGCCTATTTTCAACATCTCTCACTCAATCACATTGTGAAATGTGCATGATATAAAATGTCCATTTATGACATGCCTTAAACCCAAGAACCTGAGCAATGAGACCCAGATCCTGAGTTCAGGGTGTGAACTAAATAAAAACACACATGTGAGATTTTCCCACGTGTCTGGGTAGTCAAATTAGCAATCAATTCACAGCCAACAATCAAAGTCGCATTTAATACGCATCGATATAAAAAGTGAGTAAGCTAATCTAAACTAAGAACACCAAGGCTAAATTCAAAGTATACAAATCCAAATCCCTCAGCTGGGGATATATAACCACTATCAATAAAATATGCAAAATATAAGCTAAACAAATAAAGAAAACTCCTAACTCTCCACTCCCCAACGCGCTCCACCAGCCGATGCCCCCAAAACACCTGTATATGTTAAGTGGAAGGCATTAGAGGCCTATATGGTGAAGAAATACCTTCAAGATTTAACTCACAACTTAGCTGTGCATAGGTTATAACCAAAGCAAAGATTCATACAAAATCATAATATACAAGCTATGCATGTTATTCTCGCACGTAAAGGAATTTTTAAAAACAGATCAAGCTATTTCACAAGTTAAGTCCTATTTAAGTACGAAGACGAAAGAAACACATTCAAGGTTGGGGAGGCACATCTAGTTAGCATGTAGTAACCTATAGTAGCTAATTAGCTGGTAAGGTATAGAAAAGCACGCCCATACTAATTAGCCACCTAATAAAATCTAAGAGAAAAGGGACGCCCATAATAAACTAGGCAGCCAGTAAAATCCACAAAAGTACACCCATACTAGTTGAGCACCTGGTAAAACTCTCATGCATCGGATGCGTATCTGCAACAATTATTAATCTTATTTCAAGTTGGGGATGCACATCTAGCTGGCATGTGATGCCCGTAGTGGCTAACCAGCTGGTAAAATATAGACAAAAGTACGCTTGTACTAGTTAAATACCTTGTAAAATCTTCATGCCTTGGACGCGTATCTACAACCATTATTAATCTAATTTACAAGAACATAGTTTACAAGAAATAAATCTACAAGAAATCGAATTTAGTCAACTTAATTTACAAACAATTCAACTTATTGATAATACTAAGTTGAGGATGTGCATCTATCTGGCATGCAACGCCCTGGCTAACTAGTTGGTAAAGTATAGAGAAAAGTAAGTCCACATTGGTTAAGTATCCTGTAAAATCTTCACGTTTCAGATACGTATCTCCAACCGTTATTAATTCTAGTTTACAAGTGACCTAATCTACTAAGCAATCTAATCTACGAGCTATCTAATCTACCATAAAATCTTCCGACTATTGGTGCTTCCAATTGATAATCTCAAATTATATTTACGAATCTTTTCCATCGAAGGTCTAATTAGGTTAGATATGAAAGGATTCAACCCGAAAGGTGACTTAGGCGGAAAAAGTCCAATAAAGAACAAAATAAATAGCTTTTTTCAAGAAAAGCCATGAGGGGCACAATTGCTAGGGATGGAGCTCATCAAATTGTCGAATAGGACCACTGGTCCGAAGTATGCTTCTTCTTTTTTTAATTCATAAAAACAGAAACCAAATCTACATAAATAGTCAATAAAAGACAAAACTAACACCACAGATATAATAATAAGAAAAAAATTACAATTCGTAGTATATATGTAGTTCATACCAAGGGTAATTCAATCAATGTATCCACAATTCCTAACATATTAATGTAATTTAAATCACATATTCAGGATTCTAGGCATATAAAAATGATCCAAATCACATTTTCATGATCCTAAGCATATAAACAACTTAACATGTTATATGCGAGACAAGGCAATAATACAACATACATACATTGAGCAAATATCGAACTAGAATGCAAGGAGAAAAGCTTGAAGGGTAAATTTTCACCTCTCAAAATTGGGGCTTCTAGGTTTTGAGTGCTTCAACCTGGATACGCTCCAATGCGGTGGATTTTATGGTTGAAAACTTATAAAAAACAAAAATCCAAACCCAACACTACAATATAATGTTATGCCTAAATTAAGTCAGAATAACCTTAAGTTATGAGGTAGTTGAGGGTTTCTACATACCTAATTTCTCAACGTTGACTCAATTCGGCAACATGACCCTGAATATGACCGGCACGGACAATCCAACGCCGCTATGAAGCTCAAGCATGCAGCTAGGCAGCTATTATGGAAAATTCCAACTCTAGAAACTCCGCATGTATGCACCGGATAGAGCATGCGAGGCACATGTGTGGCATCCCGCTCTCTCTCGTTCTCAATCCCGATCTCCCTCTCCCTCACCCCCCCCCCCCCCCCCCCCCTCAATCTAAAATGAAAGAAAAAGAAGAAAAAGGGCTTTATATAGCCCTAATTGGAAAGTCAGTGATTTGCAAGAGTATTGAAATTCAAGAGACTATCGGTCAGACCGGCAAGGGCTGTTGCTCAAACCGACTCAAACCGAAAGTTTTGTTGGTCAAACCGACAGAACATTGTTTTCTTAGGTTTTCAGGTTATACAGGTCGTTCGGATTGACAGGGTTGTAGGTCGAACCGACAGATCATAGTTTCAATAGGAAATTAGGCTTTTCACCGATCTAAAGCCTTAGGGTTCTAACCTATGTTCTTTAATGGCTTATTCAATCAATTGGGCCTTCCTTTAAGCATACCTAGGCGTGAATTCCATCTAATCATGCAACATGGCCTAAAGGATTGGGGATCTCCTGCGAAGAGTTAGTATGGTGCGGTCTAATTAGGTATGGAGTCTACTGAGTCTTAAATTTATAAGTTGAATGCTTGCAGACAAATTTTTGGGTTATCCATGCTCAACAATGCTCGGGGTTGACTTACGTTAAGCGTTTCCTCTCAAAATTCTAAGTCTTCAAGTTGAAGTCACTTATGCATACTCATGTGATCACGCGACAAATAAAAAAATTTCTTAGTGACGCTTGAGGACATTCAATACTTGAGTAATAGAGGGTCGGGGTGTTACAATTTAGCTCAACTCATAATAACAAAAAAAAAAAATTTATGATCATGAGAATCAGGGGCATGGGACTGGCTATAATACCTTTGTTGTGAAGCCATTGAAGTGATTCAAAGTTATCTTTCTTATTCCTATTCAGGTATTTCTTACTTCTCTCTCTCTCTCTCTCTCAAACTCTCTTTTCCCGTTGATTTTTTTTCTCTTCTTTCTCAAACCCTAACTTCACCATCATCATTTCAATCAATTATCGACCAAATTGACCTAGTCCCACCATGCTGTCCATTCGACTGTATGGACGTTCCTATACACTACACGAATCTATCCGCACATCATCCGTACAACCGATTGGTCTTCCCTTCATTGATCATTTTCTCTTCTTATCTATTTTATAAAACCTTAACCTTAACCCTAGCCTTTTATAAAATCCTAAAATTTTAATTTTTTATTCCAAACCCAAACCCTAATCCATTCAAATCATAGTAAAGCGCAATTGAATCCTCAAATTTAGAACAAATCCTATGCTAGATGGAAGTTTTATCTTCCATTGGGCCATTTCCAATCAATAGCCTTAAGTATCTATTTTGTAGGATTGTGATATGTTCTTGAACTTGAACTTAATTGAATATTCGATTTCTCTAGATTTGTGGTAGATTGGCTTTATTTTATACTTTGATTTACTCTGGTAATCCATTAATTAATTTATTTGCATCATCCTAGTTTAGGCCATCAGTCCTGTATCAAATTTTACATGTTTGATTATTAAGCAACTACTTCAATAGTACTTAAGAACCCAAACTTTGTATTGCTTGTCCTAGTCCGCATAATGACACCCAATTGAGTTTAGTCTCAATTTAAAGTACAATCAACATATAAACTTATTCAACTTCTAGAGTAATTTAAAAAACTTAATTTTTCACAAATATTGATGAAAGTAATATTATAACACATATACTTTTAAATTAAGTATTGAGGACATAACCAATTTCTCAGCTTTGATTTAGGAACACAATTTCTTAAGTTAAACATAATATCAACACGATCAAGTTTAGGTAATGAAACATTGCATCACAAACACTTTCCTAATCTAGTTTTTTAATATTGGGTTGTAAATGCATGAATGCATGATTTGGACAATTTTAATGTAGGGCTCTCTAGCCTACCACATAGTGGGAGCCCTCTCGCCAACGACACAGTGCTAGGGACAAGTTAACCACTGTGGGTTCTCGTCGAACAATTCAAGCATTGAATACACTCATAAGAACCCATATATGTGAATACATGAGCACCAAATCTTTACTAATTTATATTCAAATAGCAGTATTATTGAAGTCATGTTATCATAATTATAGTACAAGTCAAGTATACAAGGACCACATGGCTCATCACTAGGGTCCTTATAGTTGTCACCCAATGTTCAAATTATCTGACTTAAAAATAAATTTACCAAGTAATTATGAGAACACCTCAAGACGGCACAACTCATGAATTAGAAAATTCAATGATTTATATGTCAACCAAGAGGGTCACTACCGCGAGCACATAATTTTCAAATCAATACGATTTTCAGGTCATCACCTAATTAATGATAATAGGCTCGTCACCTTCATCGGTGCTTAAGACTCACTATAAGGCTCATCCCCCTACACATATTAAAAACAATACATACACAGTGTCCCATATCACCATGCCTGACGCATAAGCTATAACAAGTAGCTTGTTGAAAATAGTTACAATGACTATAAATGGTGACTTTATATAAGGAGATTTTTTTGACTGTAAATCCCACCGTCTTTTCTGAACGCTCCCAAACTTTACTTTCTAAGACTAAACCATTATGTACGGACACACTATTTGTAGATGAAAATACCCTTGCATTCATGATGGCATCGTGGTATCCATAATGCCACCGTGGAACTCTGTCTTGTCCACAGTGGCACCATCCACTACCGGAAAAAGGGTCAAAGGCCGTAGCTAAAGACCTATGGCTACGGATTATAACCATAGCCATTGGTTCTATGACTACGGATCTAATTTGTACCCATTTCTTCTGTAGCAAAAAGTACATACAATTACGGATAATTGAGTGAGCCTAACATGAAATTGAGCGAGCCTAACATGAAATTCAACGAGCCTAACATAAAATTGAGCGAGCTTCAAATGAAATTGAACAAGCCTAACATGAAATTGAGCGAGCCTAACATGAAATTAAGCAAGCTTCAAATGAAATTAAACAATCATAATATGAAATTGAGTGAGGCTAATGTAAGGTCTGAGAAAAATCCGTACAAAGGCCCTAGTACTACCTCAGGCAGAAATCCCTAAGGACCGTATTCTATAGAAATTTAGGCGAAATTAGTTAAGTACTAAACTAAATTAGTTGGTGGATTTAACTTGAATCACCATTTACACAAATGGCAACACCCAAAACCATCAAAATTGCTAACTTAATACTACTTGAAAACCTAGGAGAAATCCCATGAGCCTGTCGCTCTCAGGAATACATTGAAACCCCGTATCAAACCGGGACCGCATGTCGAAAATCCGATGACCGCGAAACTATAGAGTTATATTCGTCCTATTGGGCTTGACAACCATTGCGGGAATCGAGCCCAAATAGTATCCAAAAATGCACAACTTGAGCCCTGAGTAAAGTAATTGAGAAACGCGAATATCTTTAAAAAATGAAATGAAGAATATCTTTAGAAAATGAAATGAAACTTGAGTACATTGGGTCTTTCGCTTACACGCGAAATTGAGGATCTCAGACTGTCAGTTTCTAACCAAACTTCACCCAGGGGAAAAGGAAATTTCCTCGCTCATATCCGTATACTTGTGGCCCCAATCGAGCAAGTTCGACCATTGATCTGACACAGGTCTTTCACGGTCGATCAGCTTGTTAGATCGTACCAAAATCACATCCTGGCATAGATCCACTGTCAATGAACTTATACTACGATGTATGTGAGTAATGGGCCTTCCTACGAGCCCAGTTTGTCAAAAACAGACACCCTTAGGTTATAAATTAAGTATATCATGGCCCTGGGGCCATTCGCATCAGTTCTGAGCCTATATAAAGCCCTTGAACCACCCCATTCCCATTCCATACAAATTTTCTAAAAACCCTAAGGGAGAGAGAGAGAGAGAGAGAGAAGGAAAGAAAAGAGGAAGGAAGGAAGAAAGATTCTTGGAGATCTTTGTTGGGATTCTTTCCCACAACTCCATGCACTGATTCACCTCCCCACTTCGCTACACAACCCATTTCAATTGCAATTCGGGTAAGAAATCTAAACCCTAACGCTGTAATGAAGATCTAGAATAGTCGTTTGTTAACCTAGCTAACGAATTTCGTGTTTTAGGTACCCGTCATTCCATTTTCGGGAACGTAGGATTCGAACCGAGTCCGAATCGTGTATTCCGATGAAAGGTGCGGACTATAAGGTTATGGTTTTCAATGCTTTAATGTCAGCTAATGATTTATGTCTGACTTGATTGCTGCCATATGATCTTAGTTACGACGTTTTTAATATATTATGCATGTGTGAACTATATTGAATACAAGATGCATTTCATGTGTTTGTTAAAATGTTTGAATGAACATGAAATTGTGATTTGTACTTGTCATGACTGTAAATCTAGGATTCATGTTTGTTGTATGTATGGTGATCTCTTTGTGTAAAGAATTGCTATAGTTCATGTCGTAACTAATCTAGTCTATGTATTTAGTAATGTGTAGTCTAAGTGTTTGGTAAAATGTTTGAATGAGAAATTGTTGAGGAATTATATTTAATAAGGGTATTGAGATAGGATCCTCAATTACCTTATCCATATGTATAGTTTCCTTCATAAAATCTTAATTTCATCTACGCGATTTATGCATGAAACGCAAATGTTTGGTAACGTGTTAAATGTGTTTGATGAAATGCCCAAATGAGAGATTTATTTGGAATGATTGTTAAATGCTGATATGATTATCACATGTGTCTATCTATTGCATCTGAGTAAGATTGGGGCTACAACGTGGCGTAGGCAATTGGTAACAATCCTTGTACAGGTGGCTGAATTACTCTTACCACATTAGGTAACTCGACGAATCCGTGTCGCACGGCGATTGTCGATAGTGGTTAGGCCACAAGGGGTGCTTATGTGCTACATGTCGATTAAGTTAACGTGTACTCGTACCAAAATAAACTTACCAAACAAACTGATTGGCCTATTGTATGTTTACCATGTATGGACATTACTGCTTGAATCTAAGGTACCACTTACCAATGTAAAAGCCCGTTTCAACCATGGTACCACGATCTGCTAAGACTCATGAGTCAGGTATGGTGGTATGGGATACCGTGGTCGATTTGTTGCCCTACGCTGGGGTGACGAGCCTCCCCGTAGTGACCAGTGAGCAACCCAAACTCGTGAGCCGGGCATGGTGGTATAGGACACTCACCGTGTTCAAGCTGTCAGCCTATGTTGAGGTGACGAGCCTCCCGTAGTGACCACGTGTATAAACAATGAATTTGCCTATCGACTACTTTTCGTTAGGGGTGATGCCCTACAACTTGCCTATCGTATGTGAATAACTAGGATTGACGACCCTAGATGGATCCTTCGGTTTGGGTTAATGATATAAAGGGAGGAACCTTATCTTCCCGAATCTGCTGTATGAATAAGCTTAATTAAGTACTCGGCTAACACGATCATGCACCGCATTGCATGTGCTTTGGCGAGGAAGTTGCACTTTAGAGAGGTCATGCGCGAACTTGGTTGTTGGAGTCGCTTGTGAGGGAGCTTTGTGTGAGGGCATGCGTCATTATTGCACATCATTCCTACATTAATAAGAGTAGCTGGAAAGTGATTGTCGTATTGCTTTATCATTACTGCTTGATTGACTTGATAATATGTTAACCTTTGCCTTATAGTACCACTGAGTTGATCGCTCACTCCCACCCTGAGACGGTGTTTTAAAACACCAACCAGACTCTATTGTAGATGTAGGTGATGACGAAGTCTATGCAACTGAGTTGGACTTCATAAATGAGGAGGAGTTCTCCTATTTTCAGCTATCAGGGGGTCTACGTAGACCTTGTACTGATTCGACGGGATACAGGGGCACGAGGATTAGTCAGACGCTTACATTTTGATATTTTACCTATTTTGAAATAATACATGTATATATTCAGCCCGGCTACATAATCATACTCTGGAGGCTATAAAACATTTACCTGTTTAGATATATATATATATATATATATATATATATATATATATATATATATATATATATATATATATAGTCTTAAAGTGTTAGGTCATGGTAATGGTAGGTCTGTTGTTTTAGTATAATCCCACTCATGTTTAATACATTGATATGGACAACATCTAAACATCATTATCCATGTTGCATAAGTGATGTGTTGGATCTTGGGAGTAAAGCTTTTCTTGACCCTCAAAATCCAGGGTGTTACAAGTTGGTATCAGAGCATGATTTGAATTAAACTGGACCTGGGTTATAGGTAACACGACGCACTCTAAACGCACTCCAACTTAGGAAGGGGGCGATGAAATGTAGAAATGATCGTAAGATCCCAAAGTTTCACCAATGGGCAAGATTGACCATTGTAGTGTAGCCTGTACGCATCCTAGATAATGTGAAATGATCTCAGACCCTTTTTAGCTATCAATCGACGGGTTTGGACTATAAGTCGGTGAATCCTAAACGTCAAATGCACCAAAAAGTGCGAATACATGCGTATTAGACCGAGAAAGTGCCTTTTACGGGCATAGGGGCCCAAACCGTAAAATCCTGTGGGACCCAGGGGGTCCCCCATATGTATACAGCACCCCGTGAGGGGGTGGCCACTACCCCAGGGTGGAGCCACTGCCGAACACCCCAGGGGGGCGCGGAGGCACCACCCACCTCCCTAGCCTAGTGGGGCCCACCCACGTGTGGGACCACCAATTTAACCCTTCACTTGCCTCATTTACTCATTCCATCCTACTTCAAACCCTCTAAACCCTTCCCTTACTCCCCTTTGCCTATTTTCACCCAAATTTCACCTCTCCAACACTCCAAACCTTCCAAAACTCCATTTATCTTTCAATCCCCTCTCCCATTCACTCTAAACTTTCAAATCTTCTATTTTTTTATCCTTACATCACTATTCCTCAAAAACTACCTTTTTTCATCTCTCCATCTTCCTCATTTTCACCTATTTGAGCACAAGAATCTTCTTTTTGTGTTTCATACTTCCCATATCCTCAAATCCACTTCACTCTCAAACTTTTCCGTCTCCATGGCTCTCTTTGAGCTTGTCACCGTCATTTTCTCCCTCTTAACGCTCCTTTCCCTTATGGGAAAGAGAAGAGCGGCCCCGGATGAGGCCGGGTCGAGCCATCCAAGCCGTTTCAAGAAGGGGATCGCCGAGGCTAGTACAAGTGCCGACCGAGAGCGAAGGTCGAAACGGGACCTCGATCCTCTAATCCTGTTGGAAAGATCGCTACAGGTGGGTGCTGAACTTGGTAAGTTCCGTGACCACGAAGTTGTATTTGAAGCTCATGTTTATGAGAAACTATTTGGGTTGTACCCAGTGATTGACCATTTGTTGGAGACCGGGTTGGGTCCCATGTTTGAAGGGAAGACCTATGGCCACATACGAAATCCACTACTGAAGTCGCTTCAGTTTACTATCCCTTTGGGGAGGCAGGAAGCCATAGCTAATGTGGATGTGATGGCCCGTATTATGGGAATTGAGCGTGGTGTGGTACATGAAAGTGCAATTCATCTCACTAGTAGACGAGAGAAAGATTACCGCACATATTTTCTTTATGGCCGACTGGCTCATTGGAGGCGAGACAATAGCTTCGCATCAACTAAGATGACGACAGACTTCCGCCTAATCCACCACATATGCACGTACAATGTGTATCCTAGGTGGAGTAATCGTACAGAATGCACTCACCTTATGGTGGACTTCCTATACAGAGCTAAATAGGGAGATAAGCTGTGCCTGCCTACTTTCACCTTGTCACAGATAATCAGGACCACACGCTCTACTTGGGGAGACGCCTCACTCCCATTTGGCCGACGGTAAGATTGCTCGAAATTTTGGTTTCAAACTAAATATGGCTAATCTTGCGCCCATCCACTTTATTAATGAGACTACACTCAACAATATGGGGATTGGCCCTAGGCAACACCAAGCCCGACTCGATGAGTATGAGAATGAAATAGAAGAAGAAAGTGAAGAGGACGATGAAAGTGAAGATGAGGAAGAAAATGAAGAGGAAGAAGGCTGTGAGGAAGAAAGTAGTGAGGATGAAGAAGGAAGTGAGGAGGAAGAGTAGGAAGAAGAAGAGGAGGCCTAAGACTCAGATGGGGGACCTCCTACTACACATGAAAATCGCCATGATCGAGCCGCCTTAGAAGCCCGTATGGCCAGGATTAAAGAAAACCAGGCCGCCTTGAAGTAGGAGTTCAAAGAGAATCAGGCTTATTTGAAACAGAAATTTAAGAGAATGTCTCGTACCGTGAAGACTCTCCTATGCTGTATGCAGGATAAGGGTGCGCCTCCACCCTTGCCAGAGTCAGAGGACTAGTCATGTGTTGCAGTTGTCTTCTTGTTTTCTTTATTTCTTGCTTTTCTTTTTAATAGTCCTGGTCGGCTTAGTTGGATGTTAGAGTAGTTAGTGTTAAAGCTTTTGCTAAATTAGCTCACATGCATCTTCTGTCATAATTCATGTAATACTACATCTCATGTATTGTGACAAGTTTTGGCTAAATGAAATGTATGAAGCTTCTTTTGATTTGGAATGTGTAAAATGTTTGGAAAAGTGGGTAATATTATCCTAATCTTACACATGTTGCACCCTATGTTGTATATAGGGAATGCCTCCTAAAAATACTTTGAATATAGCACGTCTTGCACTTGGCAGATCGATTGATGGGGCACCTCCCCTGAGCAATAGCCATATGAACCCCAGTCTGGGCCTGGATATTGAGACTATACCGGATTCACAGCCAGCCACTGACCCTACAAATGGGCCAACATTGAATGCACCACCAGTTCTGGGACAGAACCGTGTGTCTTTGTAGACGTCACATATACCTCAGTTGGCTCCTCCTCCTAATAGGTTGGAGCAGATGATGTTCCTAATGTAGCAACAACAACAAGTCTTAGCTACTGTTGCGGGGGTCATTGCCTAGAACATAAATGCGGTCCCGCCTATGCCACCTGTGCAGCCCGCGGGATCTATGAACACCGGTGGCTTATTTGAGCGCTTCCAATGCTTCTGCCCTCATACCTTTGCGGGTACTCACAGGCCTGAGGAGGCTGAATACTGGCTAGATTGCATTTCTAAGATGTTAAAGCCGTTGCACTGTACTGAGGCAGAGTAAGTGGAGGTTGTTACTTATATGCTAGAGAAGGAGGCTAGTCTTTAGTAGGACAGCATCCTACGAACCATTCCCACAGGATACGTGTGGACGTGGGACGCATTCGAAGTTCCTTTCCATGGAAAATACTTCCCCTTCACTTACCATAATGAAAATGAGGGTGAATTTCTTTGCCTTTGACAAGGAGGGATGATAGTGGCTGAATAAGAGAACCGCTTCATGGAGCTGGCCAGATATGCTCCATTGATCCTAGCAGACGAGTCGATGAGAATGCGGCGATTTTCAGAGAGTCTGCAGCCTGATATCTACACTAAGATGTGTTGCGCTAGCATTCTCAATTATGCTGAGTTAGTGAACATGTCCCTGCGAGCCGAGTAGGATGGAGACAATGTGTCTCGGATATGTATACCAATGAGCCCAAGGCCTCGGCCTAAATTGTCGAACTGACCATTCCTCAGGAAGAGGCCACATGCCAATTCGCATCTCAGGCTAATGACTCCACTGACCCAGCAGAGGCAATCAGATCTTTGGTGAGCCTACTGTAAGAAGACAGGCCATAACAAGCCCTTTTGCTTTACTAAGATGAGGGACAATGGTTTTACACCGCCTCAGAAGAGCAATCGCCAGCCACCATAACTTATATCAACTCCACCTCTACGATCAGCACCGCCAGCGCAACTATTTTACTGACCACCCATACCTTAAAATAGGTCACCACAACGACTTATGGCAACGCAACCAATTCGTCCACAACAAACCCATGTACATGCACTTGCAGCTGAAGCATCTGAGTCAGAAACTGCAGTACTATTAGCTTTCGAAGTCACTGCCCATATCCAAAGTACACCAGTTTTTCTGTTGGTGGACACCGGGTCCACTATATCAATGATCACATACTTCACAGTTAAGCGATTAGGGCTGAACACTACCCCTATAGTTGGGGTGAGAGCCATCGCGGCAGCAAGAACTTTTACTAATGCCACGAAGCTTTATAAAGGTTACTTGATAGACTTAAGAAGCAGGGTGGTGTGCATTGACCTGATTGTCACCACGATATATCATTATAACATCATCCTCGCCATGGATTGGCTCACTGAGATAAAGGCCGAGATCGACTGTGAAACCAAATTAGTGACGACACATGGGCCCGAGGGCACAGCCTTCACTTTCTCAGTTCAGGTCAGTTACCCCTTCCGCGTCCGTTGTTACACTTCCTTATTGAAAAATGTTGAGGGTCCGACACTTAGGAACATGCCAGTAGTCCAAGACTTCACGGACGTGTTCAGAACGATCCCTGGGCTACCTCCTCAGTGCGAGATCATTTTTACCATCGACCTAGTGCCAAGTGCAACACCTATCTCTTTACCGACGTATCGCATGCCTCCATGTGAAATGGAGGAGTTAAGGAGATAGATTGATGATCTGTTGAATTCAGGTTTCATACGACCGAGCGTATCTCCTTGGAGAGCACCTGTGTTAGTTATAAAGAAGAAAGACAAATCATTGCGATTGTGTATTGATTATCGCAAACTGAATCACATCACCGTTAAGAACAAGTATCTTCTGCCCAGGATAGATGGCCCGTTCGACTAGTTGAAAGGGGAATAGTATTTCTCAAAAATTGACCTACAGTCCACGTATCATCAGTTGCGTGTCAGAAATGAAGACGTGTAGAAAACAGCATTTAGAACCTGTTTTGGGCACTATGAGTTCCTCGTGATGCCATTTGGGTTTACAAATGCACCGGCCGTGTTCATGGACCTCATGAACCGGGTGTTTCGGCCGTATCTGTACCGATTCATCTCGTATTTATAGATGACATTTTGATATACTCCGAGAGTCAAAATGATTACGAAGAACACTTGCGAGCAGTCTTCGATACTCTCAGGAAGAATCAGTTGTTTGCACAATACCAAAAATGCGACTTCTGGAAAGAAGTTAAATTTCTAGGACATATGGTGTCCAAGGAAGGAATTGCCGTGGACCTTGCCAAGGTGACCGCAGTATATGACTGGGAGCAACCTGACTCTGTTACTAAAGTGAAGAGTTTCCTCGGACTTGCTAGCTACTATCGCCGATTCATTAAATATTTTTTCAAGATAGCCAGACCGTTGTCTCAACTCAATCGAAAGGATCTTAAGTTTGCCTAGAACGAGAACGCAGAAGCAGCCTTTCAGGAATTAAAGGACAAGATGGCATCCGTACCCATGCTAGTATTGTCAGAACAAGGGATCAAATATACTATATATACCGACACGTCTTGAGTTGGTTTAGATTGTGTACTTATGCAAAAAGATAGAGTGATTGCCTATGCATAGCGACAGTTGAGGAAATACGAAGAAAACTACCCCACACATGACCTGGAATTAGCGGCAGTCATTTTCGCATTAAAACTCTGGAGAGATTACCTTTACAGAGAGGAGTTCAAGCTCTTTTGTCACCATAAGAGCCTCAAGTACATCTTCACGTAGAGAGACTTGAATATGAGGCAACAACGTTGGATGGAAACCTTGAAAGACTTCAAGTTTGAGGTTTCCTACCATCCTGGCAAAGCCAACCTTGTGGCTGATGTGTTGAGCTGCAAGAAAATAATAGAATTTGTAACTCCGCTGATGATAGAAGAGTGGAATATGGTAGAGTTTGTGTGAGACTTCAAACAGAAGCTTACAGTAGAGGTGCCGTTCGAGAGCGTCGCACACATCCACATACAGCCACTTATTGATGACCGAATCATTGTGGTTCAGAAAAAAGATAAACTGTTAGTGAAAATGAGAGAGCGAGCAAGTGACAGTGAAGGAGGTTTACGATATTGTGGCCGCCTATGCGTCCCGAATCTCCATGACTTGAGAAGGGAAGTCCTTGAAGCCACTCACAATTCAAGGATGGTGATGCATCCGGGCAGTACAAAGAAGTATAAAGATATGAAATGTTCGTATTGGTGGGACAACATGAAGGCCCACATAGCAGACTTCGTGTCCCGTTATCTCACGTGCTAGTAGGTCAAGGCCGAACATTGCCGACCCCCTGACTTACTTCACCTCATGCAGATAACTGAATGGAAATGGGATTTCATATCTATGGATTTCATTTCTAGGTTATCGAAGATAAGAAAGGGGCATGACTCCATTTGGGTAATTGTGAACCGATTGATGAAATCGGCTCATTTCCTCCCGATTAGACTTTCAAACTCAGCAGATGATTTAGCCAAGATGTACATTAAGGAGATTGTATGGCTGCATGGAGTTCCCATAGAGATTGTGTCGGATTGGGACACGCGATTCACGTCTATTTTCTGGACTCGAATTCAAGAAGCAATGGGAGTGCAACTGAAGTTCAGTACCGTGTTCCACCCACAGACTGATGGGTAGACAGAACGGGTAAATCAGATATTAGAAGATATGTTGCGAGCGTGTGTGCTTGATTTCAAGAATAGTTGGGATGACTGTCTCCCCTTTACTGAGTTCGCTTATAACAACAGCTTCCAAGCGAGCATTAACACGGCTCCCTACAAAGCATTGTATGGGTGCCCATGTCGATCTCTACATTATTGGACAGAAGTTGGCGAGAAGAGCTTGGTTGCCCAGACTTGATACAGGTGACCTCAGAGAAGATTGATATTATCAGGCGTCGACTTCTTGCAGCCCAGAGTAAACAGAAGAGTTACGCCGATACCAAATGGCGACAACTGGAATTTGAAGTTGGGGACCATATATTCCTTAAGGTTTCCCCAATGAAGGGAGTCATTCGATTTGGTAAGAAGGGGAAACTCACGCCACGATTTATTGGTCTGTTCCTGATTCTAGACTAAGTGGGTGTGGTGGCATACCGCCTCGCTTTTCCCACACCACTCGCAAGCATGCACAACGTGTTTCACGTATCAATGTTGAAGAAATATGTTCCTGACCCTTCCCATATTATCAAATGGGAGCAAGTACAGTTAAGTGAAGACACTACCTATGTACTGTGACCAACACGTGTTCTCGATAGGAAGGAACAAGTGCTACGCAGCAAAGTGATCCCACTTGTGAAGGTACTGTGGACGCACCAGACTGAGGAAGAGGCTACTTGGGAAACAGAAACCGAAGTCCGTGAGAACTACCCTCAGATCCTCGAAGAATACGAAAAGGTATTAATTTCGGGGACAAAATTTTTCTTTAAGGGGGGTAGATTGTAAGGTCTCGAAAAAATTCGTACAAAGGCCGAGTACCACCTCAGGCAGAAATCCCTAAGGATCGTATTCTGTAGAAATTTAGGTGAAAATTAATTAAGTACTGAACTAAATTAATCAGTGGATTTAGCTCGAACCACCATTTATATAAATGGTAAGACCTAAAACTATCAAAATCACTAACTCAACACTACTTGAGAACCTAGGAGAAATCCCACGAGCTTGTCGCTCCCAAGAATACATTGAAACCCCGTATCGAACCGGGACCGCATGTCAAAAGTCCGATGACCGCGAAACTATAAGGTTATATCCATCCTACTGGGCTTGACAACCATTGAAGGAATCGAGCCCAAATAGTATCCAGAAATGCACAACTTGAGCCCTGAGTAAAGTGTGTGAGAAATGCGAATATCTTTAGAAAATGAAATGAAACTTAAGTAAATTGGGCCTTTCTCTTACGAGCAAAATTAAGGATTTCGGACTGTCAGTTTCTGACCAAACTTCACCTAGGGGAAAAGAAAAATTCCCTGCTCATATCTGTATACTTGTGGCCCCGATGGAGCAAGTTCGACCGTTGATCTGACACAGGTCCTTCATGGTCGATCAGCTTGTTAGATCGCACCAAAATCACATCCTGACATAAATCCACTGTTAAGGAACTTATACTATATCGTATGTGAGTAATGGACCTTCCTACGAGATCTGTTTGTCAAAAATAGGCACCCTTAGGTTATAAATTAAGTATACCATGGCCCTGGGGCCATTTGCATCAGTTCCAGGTCTATATAAAGCACTTAAACCACCCCATTCCCATTTCATAAGAATTTTATAAAAACCCTAAGGAAGAGAGAGAAAAAAAAAGGAGAGAAAAGAGGAAGGAAGGAAGAAAGATTCTTGGAGATCTTTGCTGGGATTCTTTCTCATAACTCCACACACTGATTCACCTCCCCACTTCGCTATACAACCCATTTCAACTGCGATTTCGGTAAGAAATCTAAACCCTAACACCGAAGTGAAGATCTAAAATAGTCATTTGTTAACCTAGCTAACGGATTTCGTGTTTTAGGTACCCATAATTCCATTTTCAGGAACGTAGGTGTCACGCCCCAAACTCGGAGACCGGGCTCACAAAATTCCCGATCGCCGAATCCGGCGCCGACAGCCTCCGTAGAACCCCATTCTCGGCTCCCAGCGCCCATTCGCCAGGTTCCGATCCTGGGATGCTACAAGGAGGATTTGCAACTTCAGTTTGATTCGTAATAAGCATAACCAAAGGCATAACCCACAAACAACAACCAAAAACTCCATCACATTTCCACTATAATAAAAAACTTTACAAGTACAATGAGCATAAGGGAAATACAATGATGATAGACAAAAAAAAGAGCTCCAAAAGATCAGCCACGTGTCCAAGCCTCAGCGCTGCTGCGATCCAACGTCACCTGCACGCAACGGTCGTGCATAAGCTTATAGAAAGCTTAGAGGGTGGTGAAAGTGTATGCTTAAGGTGATAATGTAGCTATGCAGTATCAGAGTAATGCGGAAAATGCTAATGAATGCTAAGAATCCCATTAGTCGTACCAAGGCCATGCGGTGTAAAGAATGATGTCGGCCATACCAAGGCCATGCAATGCGAAATGCAAGTCAAGCATACAAATCCTCATCTAAGTCCACATGTCAATACGGCTCAAATCTGGAATATCACCGGGGTCTAGTACACTCCAAGCCAGATTGCCGCCCCATCGCGCGCAATAAGGTGAGTGGAAAAGACCTCACTATCCTCCTGCCAATATCGGGCTCGGCTCGTCAATAGCGGACCCATTCCTCGAGCTGGTCAGACTCAGCCTAGCATTGCCCCCTACTCTCGGGCGGGTAAGGCCACACCCCCGTCCAACCGACCACGATACAGTGGAAAGCAGGACCTCGTAATCGGCACCCAGCGCTCATGCACCCACTCGGTCTAGACGTTGGAGCAACCTCCTGGTACCATAAGGGTTTAGGGACTTTCACCCAGGGATATCTATCGCACCCCATGTAGAACAGTATTTCCGGTATCCAATCCTGCCAACCACGATGCGTCTGTGGAGGGTACGGCCCTGATGTCGCTAGGGCGTACAGTAACCATATCACACAATGCAAATGCATGAATCACACTATCCAGTCATACAACAATCCTGCGCGTATCGTGCGCTCATGTAGGGCAACACCCCCTGTATGGGAGCCCCTAAACAATCTGCCCAAAGGCATATGCTATGATCAGTCATTTCTCATATCAAGCATACGTATGATGCATATGATCATGAATCATAGAATTAAACATGTTATATAGGATAGATGATATTTATAATGAAGATGGGCCTAAACGGCCTACACATTACACGTATGAGCCCAAGGGAAGGTCATAATGCGGACGTTTAACCAACACTATACTTGCAATGGGGACGTCAAACCGCCATTGCTCCCAAGGTACTACCCGTCGTAAACATCATTACATAAATCATGTTGGGATCACACATTGCAATGTACCTTAGGTACATCCCATTGGGCCTTAAATACGTCAAATGGGCCAAATCACATGGGCCTTATATTCATTAAGTGGGCCATATCAATGGGCCGTACCAATGGGCCTTATGTACATTGCAATGGCTATAACCCGTGGGCCTTAGAGTGCATCAAATGGGCCTAATCTTATGGGCCTTATATGTATCAAATGGGCCTCGCCAGTTGGGCCCCATATGTGCATAAAATGGGCCTCAACCCATGGGCTCCTAATACGTTAAATGGGCCTCGACCCATGGACCTTACCTATACATCAAAGTGGGCCTCATTCATGGGCCACAAGCAACTGAGGTGGGCCTTACCTATATGTTAAAGTGGGCCTCAATCATGGGCCTCAACATAAGTAAAAATATATACATAAAATATAGTATATAATATATATAGTATATAATATATATATACATAATACATATAATATTATATGAAATATAATATTATATATATATATATATACACACACACACACACACGCACACATCACAGTGGGCCCACACACTCATCACAGTGGCTCCACGTCCACCGTCCAGGCGGACGGTGAGACTAAAACACTTACATCACTGTGGGCTCCATGTGGGGCCCACCATAACGTTTCTATGCCATCCGACCCGTTGACAAGGCCGAGTGGGCCTAAATAGAGGGTGGGAGAAATTTTCACCCTGATCCAAAACTTCTGTGGACCCCAAATGGGTTTCAAAGGTCGAGGTTCAATCCCACTGTTCCATACGGTGTGGGCCACCTGAGTCTTGGATCGAGCTGATTTTTGGGGTGGGCCCACGTCAGGTAGGGGCCCACCATATGAACGGTTTAGATAGCATATAAACATCAAGGTGGGGCCCACGGCTACAGCCGTGCTGGGCTGCTGGTACGTCCGTCCGCCCGGACGCTGGCGTGCGCAGGCAGCGCTGCTGCACCTCTGACGCAGCAGCAGCAGCAGCTGCTGCTGTTTTTATTTTTTTTTTGATTTTTTGTTTTCCCATGGATTTTGCAGGTGGGGTCCATATCCAGCGAATCCACTCCGTCCAGTAGCCCTCTATGGCTCGAGACAAGCAAACCAAGCCCAATATTGGGCATATTTCAACGTATAAAAAGTTTAGGGAAGGTTTCAATGGCGTAAACCACCATTTGCTACGGTATGGCCCGCCTGAAAGTCTGATGGATCCCATCTTTCAGGTCAACGGCTAAAAAGAGCTTGGGAAGGGAATGGATGGTGTGGATTTAATACATGCATCAAGGTGGGGCCTACATGAGTGGACCATTCCAAGCTTAGGGAAAAAGCTTGCATTTGTGTTTCTCCCAACAGACGTCCAGCGTCCTTGGACGCTGGACTTGGCATAAAGGTTGGAGGTGGGCCCTGCTTAGGTGGGCCACCAAGTGATGGATGGCATGGAACTACACATATAAGGTGGGCCCCTCTTATGAATGGTTTGGAATAAATACCTACCTCATGGTGGGTCCATTCAAGTGGGCCACATAACCTCATCATCATAACAACAAGGAAAGAAATAAAAAAAGGAGAAAAGGAGAGAGATAGAGAGTGAGACCGTGTGATGGAGGGACCCCGGCACTATGGGCCCTCCCTTGCACTAAATCATACATCAAGTGGATCCCATTGCATGTGGGGTCCATGGAATTGAAATCCAACGGTGGAGATCCTTTCTCCACTAAAATAAATGGTCTAGATGACCTTAAGCATACAAGAAAATAAACATCATGATGGGGTCCATGGAGAATGGCCCCATCATGGAATGATCATGATGATCCAAGTGGCCATCGGCCACATCTTAGGGTCCAAAGTGAGATCCAAACCATTGATCGGTTGGCCTCACTTGGCCCATCTTAAAAATATCAAAAATCTACCCTATCAAGGCACCCACCACTTGATCTTCTTGCTCCCTTGGCTTCCTTAGCTCCTTGTGCTTCTCTTTGATGGAGGAAGATGGAAAATGGATGGTTGAGATGAGAGATGAAGGGGTAGGAAAGGTGGACCTCACAAATGAAGTTTTCTCACCATGGGGGACTCATACGTATGGTGCTCTCTCTTGGATTTGGATTTTTAAAAAAATGAATAAGAGAGATAGTTGTAAAGGGAGAGAGAGAGAGAGAGAAAAAGAGATGGGTGATGGAGTGATGGGGGATGGTTTGGGTTGAAAATTGTAAAAGGAGGTATGGTTGATGTTGAAAATGGGAAAAAGAGGAGTGGTGAGGTGGAAAGAGGGTAGACTTTTGTAAAAGGTGGAGATGGGTTGTTGTACTTGAGGTATGGGATGCTTTAATGGTTGATTGATGGGACTAATTGTAGAGATTCCCTCGAAATCCGCAACGCGCGGTGTTTCTTCGGGATAAACGCTGATCGGCATCTTCTTGCCTGGGTATCGGTTCGGTGCGCAAGTCACGGCGTTGGAACCGCGGCGACGACGCGGTCGCTATGATATAACTTTCGGACCAAGCCGACGTCGGTGCGCGGGACCTGGCTTAGGATCGTGCGCAAACACCGAATACAGTGCGAAGGTTGCCGAAATTTGACCGGAAGGACCGCGGAAGCTAACGGAACAGTACGGATTAGGACACGGGTCTTACAGTAGGATTCGAATCGAGTCTGAATCATGTATTTCGATGAAAGGTATGGACTATAAATGTTTAGGTTATGGTTTTTAATGCTTTCAATGTTAGCTAATGATTTGTGTCTGACTTGATTGCTGCCATATGATCTTAGTTATGATGTTTTCGATATATTATGCATGTGTGAACTATATTGAATACAAGATGCATTCCATGTGTTTATTGAAATGTTTGAATGAACATGAAATTGTGATCTGTGCTTGTCATGACTGTAAATCTAGGATTCATGTTTGTCATATGTATGACAATCTCTTTGTGTAAGGAATTACTATAGTTCATGTCGTAACTAATCTAGTCTATGTATTTAGTAATGTGTAGTCTAAGTGTTTGGTAAAATGTCTGAATGAGAAATTGTTGAGGAATTGTATTTAATAAGGGTATTGAGATAGGATTCTCAATTATCTTATCCATATGTATAGTTTCTTTTATGAAATCTTAATTTCGTCTGCACGTTTTATGCATGAAACACAAATGTTTGGTAACGTGTTAAATGTGTTTGATGAAATGCCCAAATGAGAGATTTATTTGGAATGTTTGTCAAATGCTGATATGATTATCACATGTGTCTATCTATTGCATCTGAGTAAGATTGAGGCTACAACATGACCCAGGCAATTGGTAACAATCCTTGTACAGGTGGTTAAATTAGTCTTGCCACATTGGGTAACTCGACGAATCCATGTCGCACGATGATTGTCGATAGTAGTTAGGCCACAAGGGGCGCTTATGTGCTTTATGTCGATTAAGACAACGTGTGCTTGTTCCAAATCGAACGTGCCAAACAAACCGATTGGCCTATTGTGTGTTTACCATATATGGACCCCACTGCTTGAATCCAAGGTACCACTTACTAATGTAAAAGCCCGTTTTAACCATAGTACCACGATCCGCTAAAACTCATGAGCCGGGCATGGTGATATGGGACACCGTAGTCGAGTTGTCGGCCTACGCTGGGGTGATGAGCCTCCCCGTAGTGATCAATGAGCAACCTAAACTCGTGAGCCGAACATGGTGGTATGTGACACCGTGTTTGAGCTGTCGGCCTACGCTGAGGTGACGAGCCTCTCAAAGTGACCGCGAGTATAAATAATGAATTTTTCTATCGACTGCTTTTCATTAGGGGTGATGCCCTATAACTTGCCTATCGTATGTGAATAAATAGGATTGACGACCTTAGATGGATCCTTCAGTTTGGGTTAATGATATAAAGGGAGGTACTTTAGCTTCCCAAATATGCTGTATGAATAAGCTTAATTAAGTTCTCGGCTAACACGACCATGCATCGCATTGCATATGCTTTGGCGAGGAAGTTGCACTTTAGGGAGGTTGTCATGGGTGAACTTGGTTGTTGGAGTCGCTTGTGAGGGAGCTTTGTGTGAGGGCATGCATCATTATTGCACACCATTCTTGTATTAACAAGAGTAGCTAGGAAGTGATTGTTGTATTGCTTTATCATTACTGCTTGATTGACTTGATAACATGTTAACCTTTGCCTTATAGTACCACTGAGTTGATCATTCACTCCCACCTTAGGACGGTGTTTTAAAATACCAACCAGACTCTGTTATAGATGCAGGTGATGACGAAATCTATGCGGCTGAGTTGGACTTCATAGATGAGGAGGAGGAATTCTCCTATGTTCAGCTATCAGGCAGGTCTACGTAGACCTTGTACTGATTTGACGGGATATAGGGGCACAGGGATTAGTTAGACGCTTACATTTTGATATTTTACCTATTTTGAAACAATACATGTACATATTCAGCCCGGCTACATAATCATACTCTGGTGGTTGTAAAACATTTACCTGTTCAGATATATATATGTGTCTATCTTTCGCTTGCTAAATTTAATTATATCTGGAGTATGATATATTATTTTAGTATAATCTCACTCATGTTTAATACAGTGATATGGACAACATCTAAACATCATTATCCATGTTGCATAGGTGATGCGTTGGATCGCAGGAGTAGAGCTTTGCTCGACCCTCGAAATCCGGAGCGTTACACCTAACATGAAATTCAACGAGCTTAACATGAAATTTCAACGAGCCTAACATGAAATTCAACGAGCATAATATGAAATTGAACGAGCCTAACATGAAATTTCATGTTCAATTTCATGTTAAGCTCGTTAAATTTCATGTTAGGCTCGTTGAATTTCATGTTAAGCTCGTTCAATTTCATGTTAGGCTCGCTCAATTTCATGTTAGGCTTGTTGAATTTCATGTTAGGCCTGTTCAATTTCATTTGAAGCTCGCTCAATTTCATGTTAGGCTTGTTCAATTTCATTTAAAGCTCGCTCAATTTCATGTTAGGCTCATTCAAATTCATTTGAATCTCACTTAATTTCATGTTAGGCTCGTTCAATTTCATGTTAGGCTCACTCAATTTCATGTTAGGCTCGCCAAATTTTATGTTAGGCTCACTCAATTTCATGTTAGGCTCGCTCAATTTCATGTTAGGCTCTCTTAATTTCATGTTAGGCTCGTTGAATTTCATGTTGTGCTCGTTCAATTTCATGTTAGGCTTGTTGAATTTCATTTTATGCTCGTTCAATTTCATGTTAGGATTGCTCAATTTCATATTAGGCTCGTTCAATTTCATTTGAAGCTCGCTCAATTTCATGTTAGGCTCGTTCAATTCACTTTAGGCTTGCTCGATCATCTATAGTTGTATGTACTTTTAGCTATAGAAGAAATGGCTATGAATCTAATGAAGCAATGGCTAGCTACTAATGGCTACGGTTATAATCCGTAGCCATAGGTCTTTTGTAGCCTTTTACCCTTGTTCTGGTATTGGATGATGCCACTGTGGACAAGACAAAGTTCACCATGGATATCACGATGCCACCGTGAATGCAAGGGTATTTTCGTCTTCAAATAGAGTGTCCGTAAAGAATCATTTAGTTTTGGAAAGTAAAGTTTGGGAGCGTTCAGAAAAGACAGTGGGTAAAAGGTGGGATTTACAGTTGGAAAAATCCCTTATATAAATGGTATTCATGGTAGCCAAGATTCCACAGAATATCCATCAACATTCATAAAACAATAATTATATATCCTTGTATTGTATTGATCCGATGGATCGACTAAACTTAGGTTTAACCAGCTTTGGGTGCAAAACAACCCACAAGTAGCCCAAAACTAAAGTTGATCAGCTGGGTTCCACCTCAATCAATCGAACAAGTCGATGACAACCAAAATCGATGAAGGTGGTCCATATATTCAACTGTTTTCATAGACTAATCCAAAGCAATATAATTCTATAACATTCTAAACATTGTTACAAACTCAAAATAAATCATTTCCTCGAAAAACTTCACTTAAGCATATAACCAAACACTTTATGTGCCAAATGGATAATTTTTTATTTTCACAAAATCAAACCCATATGAATACCCAAGTCATACATGTTATTACACTTATTTGTGTACTTCTTTTGTCAATCATGTGAGTCCATGTGTCAGGTAGTCGGTTGAGCCCCTTGAAGTTGAAGATCGAAGACACAAGAGGACATGGAGCTTTTAGGAGTGAAGAATAGGTAAATGGGATGCCTTTGTGACCCTAACCTTAGACCCAAAACAACATTGGCCTCTAGATGTTCCTAACATTTATTGGTAAACCTTGATTGATCATCACATAAACTTAGGAACCATATTGGAACATGATAGGTCAGGTTAAAAGAAGTGCAAGGTTGTTGTAAAAATTCCAGTTCAAAATAATAGATTTTGGGTGAAGCTCAATTCCATTGACAAATCGTTGATGCATCTCGATCGAACATCAAGGCTCGATTGGTTAAAGGTGGCCAGAAACATCCAACAACCAAACTACCTATTTTTTGGATTTTCTCGATCCCATCAAGGGACCTTCAATCCCATCGAAGGGTCACTTTCTCGATCAAATGAGACATTTTATACTCATTTTTTACCATTGGAACTTGATTCCTTTATATAAGGCATTCGATATTTAGGCATTTTGATGGGTTTTTTGTGCAATTAGAGCTTAGGTGTTTTCTTACTCACACCACACATCATAGACCCTATTCTAAAGAGTTTTATGCCAATCTTCTTGTGATTATTCACTCTAACATGCTCCTATTCGAAGTATTGGATGAGCTCCCACCTTTCTAAAAATGAGACATTATGCCTATAGTCAAATCCTTATATAAACTCTATAGTATATCCATATAGGTGAATCCCATAAGATTATAATATTCCCATAAGTTATAGAAGATTCAACCAACTTCCTATCACCTTGGTCACCTCTTAAAGCATCATATACAAGACGATTGATCGTAAGAGTTAAAGTATCGACATCAACAATCGGGGGAACAATTAATGAGAAAATTCAAGCATGAGAGAGCTTTAAAGAAGTAACTTAAGAAAAAAAAAAAGGAGCTCAATTTGACAATGTTAATTGTAGGGTCTATTCATACCCTCTCATTGTATATGATTGAGTATAGAGTTTGTGACCCAAACTTGCATAAATTCATATGTAGGATCATATTGCCACCAACACGGGTGAGTATGTGTGTAAGTCTTTATGTAGGCCTCCAACGGGAGTGTACACTTGATAAGTTCTTGTGTAGGCCTTTGACAAGAGTGTATGTTTACAAGTTCTTGTGTAGGCTTCTGGTGGGAGTGTATGCTTGTATAAGTTAGAGGTAAAACTGATTTAAAACATCCAATAGTAAATACCGGTACACTCGAGGAGAGTGCATCCACCACTAGTAGAGTAAGGAAACTAAACAACTATACATGCTTGTGTTTATGATTGTGAATGTCTGCAATTCTAATTTATGTTTATGTGATTGATTAGTTAAACTATATGAATGCTTAAATTGGATTGTATATTAAGTACTTAACTTGTAAGCACACACAAGCTCACTATCACTCATAGACACTTGCTTCATTGACATATCTCTTATAGTCTACCCACTTTTGCTTGAAAGCATGGTGTTAATTGCCTTACTTAGTTAAATTGATAAAAAATTTAAGTAGGCATTTGTGGTTTCATTTGTAGAAATTTAAATTGATCCTAATTATCCCCCTAAGACTTAGTTATAATTCAATAAGGACTGAAGAAACAATAGCAAAATTGAAGGATTTTAGATAATTTCCTAAGGAAAAAAAAATCCAAAAACCATAAATTTTGATTTCTAATATAAAATCCCAATGGATTTCCTTTTATAGAAGTTTATGAAAAATGAAGATGAGTCACACAACTCACACTTTTGGATTTTGATCTAAATTGTGAAATTCAGGGAATAATTCCGACAATCTAATCTAGACACACTGTTAAGTTAGTTAAAGCAAATATCTTACTATAATTTCAAGATCGTTAGCCCATTACTAAGCGATCCAGAACTCTTTTGGACATTCTGACAACTCTAGAATAATTTAGAAAATAAGATTCGATAGATCTCGGCTCTAGGCTTATAGTGAACTATAACATCCCAAATTTTTGTTGTTTTGGATTTCCAAAAACCTTTGAAATTTTTTTACTATAATTAGCTCACGCTGTCACTGGCTAACCCTTAATTCTCGATGTGAGCCTATATGCGGGTAGTACCGATAAGGAACCACACAAATCTGATGAATCAACCACATGAAGCCAACGAATCCGCCCGATCACTTAAACATCGAGTTTAGTCACGTGATTTGTTCACATAGAGCTAAAATTTAACTGACCTATCACTGACTAATCAAGACAACCATAACTAAATAAAGATCTACATAAAGCCAAGATGATTAGGGGTTAGATCTTAATTAATAAACTAAATTGACTTAGTTACTCGTTTAGCATAGGAACCGATGGTTTAGGGTAATTATGAATAAATCGTCATTTTCACTAGTTACGAATAGGTCATACTATGAACTTAGCTAATCCAAATCCTAATAATTGCGCACAAGGAATCTTGATACTTAATTCATTCTAGAAATGCATTGCTTATCCAAACAAGCTCTAGAGCGCTTGTTAGTGGGCCACTAGTCCGAAACTATAGAATAATGTTCGTCCCACTAGGCTCGACGCCCATCACGGGTGGCGAACCAAGAAAGTACCCCGAACTATTCAACTTGGGCCCGAGGCCGAGTGATTAGAATATGCGAATGCCCTGGGTTGAAACCTGAAACTTAATTGAAATAAACCTTCCACTCTTTTACAAAGTTGTGGCTTTCTTATCATTAGATTGTGACCAACCTCGATTTGCAAGTTAAAGTTATTTCCTCACTCATGTCCATATAGCCGTGACCCCCATCATCACCGACGACCGTCAATCATAAGTAGGGCCCCCACGGCTGATTGAAGTGTCTGATTATCATCCGGTTGTAACCAAATATAGATCCTATAGCAGGACACTTGTTCCATGGTGTAGATAAATCAATGGCCCTCCGGAAGGCCCCGTAAGTTGAGAATAACCTCCCCAGGGTAGTTTTATAAAGAAAAGGGGCACTGATGCTATTTGCGCACATTCTGGCACTATAAATAGCCCCCTATTTCCACCCTCTCACTCCCATATAAATTTTCCATTTGAAATTTAAGAGAGAGAGAGAGAGAAGAGAATATGGGGAGGAAGTGTGGGAAAGGGTTGATTGGAGGATTCACCCTGTCCCTGCTAGCCGATAACATAGCCGCGACTGCACCGCATCGCCAAAGTCGCCTCGATGACCATTAGAGGTAATTAATGAATCCCCTTTTGAGATTTGAGTCTTAAAGGTTGAATGCATGGATCCTTATAAGTGAATTACAAAGGTATAGGGCATTGGTGAACTGTCCCGTGGAGTTCTAGCCCTAGGAGCAAGTTCGAATTCGATGAATCAACTGAAGGTGTGGACCATTATTCCTAGGTTGACATTTATCGACCCTTAAGAGTCTCAGTTAATGATTTTGTTATTTGTAGATAGGTTGGTATATGCTAACATGTTCACATTTTGATTTGAACGCAACATATGTTATTGCTTGTTTATGAATGTTCACATGTTTGATAAAATGCCTAAGTGATTTATTGTGTTGTTCTATTGATTCTTACATGTTCGATGAAATGTAGCTCATCGAACCTGAAATTAAGTAGAACTAGACTAAGATGAAATCTAAATTGAATGAAATTGAGGGAATAATAATGAAATATTTATCTACAACTTAGAGAAATCAGAGGTAGGAAACTGGGGATTCAGAGGATCCACTTGTAAAGATCAAAGAGATCTTATGCCTGCTTCAAGAACTTAACTAGACTTAGAGTCCCATCTTCATCCAGTTGAAGGGTGTAACCATGAAAATCAAACTGAACTTCCTTTGATATAGTTTTTAAGAGATGAAAGGTATATGAATTAAAATAGACGTGATTAGGTTAAACATAAAAAGAAACAGCAGAAATAAACAAATAAAATAAATATTACTCTCTCTATCTCTCTCTCTCTCTGCTCCACGTCTAAGCTTGGATGTTGCTTTCTCTCTTCTCTCTTGTCTCTTTATAGCCATGAAAGGGTGGTGGAGAGGAGCTTCCTTTGCTTCTAAAGTCGGTGGAGAGGTGCGGACGGTGGAGACAGCTGGCTGCCTTTACGCACCTTCTGTTTGGTGCGGCAGCAATATGAAAATCCTCTTGCATCGGATCAAATTTGTGGCCAATGAATGAAAAATCTAAGACGTTCAATCATCTTAGCCTTGGTTGGTGGTCCCTCGAGGCGATTTTTGATGGTCCAAAAGGCTAGGCCGACCACTGTCATGGTCGTACAGTGACCCAGGTCGTCTAGTTTCCTTGGACGTTCGCCACATGCGCAAGTGCTTGTGCTGTGAAGCTTAGTGGGCCCCCTAATCAGCATTAAAAGGCACATCTACTCCCTCCATTAGATTTCTGGCGTGATTTTAGTTGAAAAGGAGTGGTTTTGGTCGAGTTTTGGTGTGGCCCTCTGTATCAAATCAATTCGCCGTCCATCATGCGTTTTCTGACGATCCACATGCGTACACGTGTATGGGCCAAAAAGAAAAGCTAGGAGAGGGTCGTCTCCACCCCCTGAGTCAACTGGACAAATCAGATCATCTAATGGAATGATGGGTGGGGCCCACTGTCAAAACCCAGTCGGAAGCATGTCCGTCACTGGACGTTGTGCGCGAGACGGGCTCTATTTGGATGTTTTGTTCAAAAAATAAGTGGGGTCCACTGCGATGTTTATCCTAGAAATCCACTCCCTCCATCGGCTCCTGTACATAATGTTGGCCCATGGCCTCAAGTTTAGAGTAGATCCGACTTTAGGGTGGGCCACACACTCAACCGATGTGCGGACAACATTCACCATTGAAAATACAATCTGTTGATGCCATGCATGGTACATCTATTTACAAATTTACCTTTCTCTTTTGTTATAACTTCTGTTGTTCGTATCTCCTGACTGCACCGTGCAAATGAGATAAAATTTCACTAGGACTTGTTATTTTTCATGCTCTTTCTAATGCCTAAGTTTGAGCCTTGATCGCTTATGAAATGCCAAGATGCTCTTTAATGGCTAGCGCCCTCTCATTTCTCTGTTAGGCCACTTCCACATGGATCCAATAGCTGAAATTTGACGTATACGGTTAATTTATGGTCCTCGGCCATGCATGAAGTTTCAAGCTGAATGGATGGTGGAAACCTTATGATCTTGCATTCTAGCTGATTTTCAGGTCACTTAAGCTTTAGTTTCTCAATTTTTTCGGATCTCTGGCATGTAAATTTGTCGATCCTAGTCCCCTGGGGTCCGTCCCTTGCCTTGGTGACTCATGAGCGTTAAATCCATGCTTTTAGCATCCTATTTCAATCCAAGCTCGTGAATACACCATACATCATAAACATGATTAAATCGGGCCATTAAACAGTACCATGTTCGTAAATCTAAGCAATAACTAGGGTCTAATATGCAATATTTGACCCTCAACAAATGCCTATATGATTGCGTTATATTATTGATGCTCACATATTCAATGAAGTGCATTTGTAATTATGTTGTGTTATTGATGCTTACATATTCGATGAGATGCTTGAGTGATTGTGCTGTTAAATTTAGGCATCACATAAAATCTTATTATGATTGCCTAACGAATTGTTAGTTCTTAGTGATGTTTAAAATTGCTTATGATATTAGGTTAGTCGATAAATCAACCGAACCAAGGAGTGGTTCGAGTTAGGTCGACCACTCTAAGCTTGTTCGATTGACTTGAGTTGAACATAGACAACCGATAGTAGTTGGACTACATGGGATGCTTGCACCCAATGCTGGTTCCACTGAATTTCTCTCATATCAATCCGACTAGTCTAACAACCGACTGATCATGTATGTTCACAATGTATGACACGACCAAATTGAATCTAAGATACCCTGTTCCTAGTGGATGAGTCCATTTATAACCTATAATGTCTCGGAAAAATCTGTACAAAGACCTGAGTACCACCTCAGGAAAAAATCCTTAATGACCGAATCCTTTAGAAATTAGACGAAAATTAATTAAATACTAAACTGGATTAATCGGTGGATTAGCTTGAGTCACTATCTATACAAACTGCAGGACCTAAAACCATTGAAATCGCTAACTCGACATTACTTTAAAACCTCGAAGAAATCCCAAAACCCAGTTGCTCTCGGGAGCACATTGAAACTCCGTATCGGACCTGGGCCGCGCGTCGAAATCCGTTTACCGCGAAACTATAAGCTTATGACTGCCTTATTGGGCTTGACAACCATCGCGGGAATCAAGCCTAAATAGTATCCAGAAACGCACAACTTGAGCCTGGAGCAAAGTGTGTGAGAAACACGGATATCTTTAGAAAATGAACTCAAACTTAAGTGAATTGGACCATTCACTTGCGGGCGAAATTAAAGACTTTAGACCCTCAGATTCTGACCCAAATACACCTATGGATCAGGGAAATTTTCCTGCACCTATTGGTATACATGTGGCCCTGATCAAGTAATGACGACCGTTGATCTGACGTAGGTCCTTCACGGCCGATCAGTTTGTCAGATCATACCATAAGCACAGTCCTAGCGTAGATCCATTGTCATGGAACTTGCTCCATGACTTAGGTGAGAAATGGACCTTCCTAAGGGCCCTGTTTGTCAAAAACAAGCACCCTTTGGCTATAACCTAAGTATACCATGGCCCTGGGGCCATTTGCATCACTTTTGAGCCTATATAAGGCCCTTAAACCACCCCTTCTCTCCCTCATACGAATTTCCTAGAAACCCTAGGAGAGAGAGAGAGAGAAAATGAGAGAAAAGGGGGAGGAAGAAAGAAGGGTTCTTAGAGTTCATTGTTGGGATCCTTTACCACAACTCCTCACACCGATTCACCTCCCTACTATGCTACTCAACCCGATTCTAGCTACGATTTGGGTAAGGAATCCTAACCCTAATCTTGTTTTAGGAATCCAAGTAGAGGAATCTACGGGATAACTAACCTATTTCATTGCTTAGGTGTCCTACGTTCGGTTTACGGGAATATAGTGTTCGAACCGAGTTCGAAACGAGCAAACCGACGAAAGGTGCAGACTATAAACGTTTAGGTTATGGTTTTCAAGGCTTTCAGTGTCAGCAATGATTTATCTCTGACTTAATTACTGTCATATGATCTTGGTTACGATGAATTCAATAAATTATACATGTGTGTGAGCTATGTGAATATATAATGCATTCCATATGTTTGTTGAAATGTTTGAAAGAAATTGAAATTATGATTTGCGCATGCTATGAATATTAAGGTAGAATATATGTTTGCTATATGAACGACAACTCCTTTATGAAAGGATTTGCCATAATATATGCTATAAATAAATTAGTTCATATATGCAGTAATATGTAATCTAAGTGTTTGATAAAATGTCTGAATGAGAAAGTGTTTGTTGGATCGCTTCTAATGAGGTTGTTGAGATAGGATTCTCAACTACCTTATCCATATCTAAAATTTCCTTCATGTAATACAAATTGCTACTATGTGATTCATGGGTGAAATGCGTATGTATAGTAACATGTTCAATGTGTTTGATAAAATGCTCAAATGAGAATTATATTTGAATTGTTTGATAAATACTGTTACGATTATCACATGTGACTACTTTTGCATTTGAGTATGATTGGGACTACTACGTAGTCCAGGCAATCGGTAACAGTTCCCGGTGGAGTGGTCGAACTGGTTTCACTACATTAGATATGTTCGATGAATCCAAGTCGTACGCTGATTATCGACAGTGGATAGGCCATGTGGAGTGCTTATGCGTTCCATGTCGATCAATTCAACGTGCGCTCGTACCAATCACACTTGTCAAATAACCCGATTGGCCTATTATGTGTTTATCATATATGGACGCTACTGCTTGAATCTAAGGTACCACTTACTAATGTAAAACCCGTTTAACCATGGTACCAAGATTGCTAAGACTCATGAGCTGGGCATGGTGGTGTAGGAGACACCATGATCGAGTTATCGGCCTACGCTGGGGTGACGAGCCTCCCCGTAGTGACTAGTGAGTAACCTAAAATCGTGAGCCGAATATGGTGGTGTATGGGATACCGTATTCGAGCTGTCGGCCTACGTTCAGGGGACGAGCCTCCCGTAGTGACCTCGAGTATAAACTAGACCTACACTAAGGTGATGAGCCTCTTAAACTCGCGAACTTACCTATCCACTGCTTTTCATCAGGGATGATGCCTTACAACTTGCCTATCATATGTAATTAACTAGGATTGACGACCCTAGATGGATCATTGTTTGGGTAAATGATATGAAGGGAGGTACCTTAGCTTCCCGAACCTGTTGTATGAATAAACCTAATAAATTACTTGGCTAACACGTTCATGTACCGCATTGTATGTGCTTTGGCGAGGAAGCGCACGTTTATGGAGTTTGCTATGCCCGATCGTGAGATGATGTCATTGAGGGAGTGCAGGCGAGGGCATGCATCATTACACATATCATTCCTATATTAACCAAAGTAGTTAGGAAATGTTTTTTGTATTGCCTTATCATTACTGCTTGATTGAATTGATAACATGTTAACATTTGCCTTATAGTACCACTAAGTTGATCACTCACTCCCACTCTAGGATGTTATTTTAAAACACCAACCAGACTCTGATTTAGATGGAGGTTACAACGAGGCTTTCGCGACGGAGCAAGATTTCCTTAACGAGGAGGAGTTCTCCTATATTCAGCTCTCAGGCGGGTCTGTGTAGACCTAGAGCTACGTCGCCAGGATTATAGGGATATTGGATTAGTGGAACATTCACATTTTGTCATTTTATATATTTTGAAACAAATTATGTATATATTCAGCCTGGAAGCACATTTATACTCTGGAAGTTATGAAACACATATATACTTTATATATATTTAGTTCAGTCTTTTGCTTGCTTATTTACATTAACTCTAGAGTATGATATGCTGATTTAGCGTAATCTCACTCATGTTTAATGCACTAATATGGACAACATTTAAACATCATTATCTATGTTGCATAAGTGATGCGTTGGAACTCGGGAGTTGAGCTTTGCTCGACCCCTGATTTTCGGGGTGTTACATAACTGTTAGTGAGATACGATCCCACTAAGACTCATGAGCTGGGTATGGTGGTATGAGAAACCATGTCCAAGCTATCGGCCTATACTGAGGTGATGAGCCTCATCGTAGTGACCAATGAACACTGATGGAGGTGATAAATCATTGTTTGAATGGCCCCTGTCAAATTATCCGGCCGATGTTCCGTGCCAGAGTACCGTTCGAACGACTCGAGCATGAATAGAATTAGGTGACGAGCAATTTTCTTTATGGCAATTTGGTTTTATATGACAAGCCCCCATATTTGAATTGAGTGATCATACCTAATTTTGGGTGATGTCTCATACCGAGTTGATCCTCATACCTTTGGGTATTATGTCATGCCTTTGGAATCGTTGATTTGTAAGATAAACGGGTGATACTTAAATTTGGATCAAGGGATACTGGTGAGGAGCCGCTACTTGTCGCAATAAGCCACGTGATCTAGATAAGAACTCGTGATATAACGTCGATATCCTAGCTTCGCCAATCTATTGTATGAATTGGAATTAATAAACACTTGGCTAATTATGCATACCGTATGATATGTTGCGATTTGGCATTGTAGTCACTTGTGAGAGAGTGTTGGCATTTGCAAAATAGGCTTTGAAGTCGCTTGTGAGGGAGTATTGGATTGTAAGTCGCATGTGTCATTCCATAATATCATTTGTGCATTTAATAAGAGTATTTAAGAACTGCGCTGATTGAGTCGATAACATGCGTAACTTATAACTAATGAAACCACTGAGTTAGCTGCTCATTCCCACTTGGAACGATATTTTAAAACACCAACCATACAATATTATGGTTTGGGGGATTGGGTAACAACCGAAAACTTTGGGGGATTGGCGCCACTAGACGGGTAAGCTTATATCGACTTGTGCTATCGCCATTATGTTTTGGGGGATTGGGCAACAACCGAAAACTTTACACTTTAATTGTCTTGGATATGTATATTGTGGCTTGTATAATCACATTTAGGTGGACGCCACTTTTTAATTGTATTTTGACTGTTAGTCCTGATTTTATTGATTTTTGTTATCTCTACCTCGCTTTGGATCCATTGATTTGAATTGCGCTGCTCTAATTGGTTGTGTGTGAAATGAATGTAAATTTGAACGATGTCACATGTGTATTTCATTAAGTTAGCAACCAGGAACTCGGAATCAGAGTCTATGTACTCGGGTGCCAATTTTCAGGGCGTTACATGAGCATAAATAGGTTCAATATTTAAACAACAATATACATTGATTTGAACTGAATTGCTAAAAACATATATTAGATTTGATCAAGATAACTCTTCATACCTAAAGGATGGTTTAGTTATTTTAATTTCTATACTTAGAATAATTCAAATCTAAACAATTGATTTAGTCTTAAATGGATCTCCATTATAATTTAAGTAATTGTATAAATTAATAATGGTTTTTTCTCAAATCTTAATTCTCGATTCATAAATCATAGGGTTAAATATAAAATTTAAAGTGATCAGATAATGATCTAATATGTTTAGTGTCAAAGACACCATATTCGACATATCTGGTGTTTAGATTCCCAAGGTTAATTTACGAACAACTTAATTTAATTACCAGTATAATTTATAAAGTTTTATTAAACTTGGGTTTTTATAAACAAATCCCCAAATATCATTTGTAAGTATTATAAGCCTAAAATTTAGTCAAGTACACGTATGCTAACTAAATTCACTAAAAAATCTCTAGTGGCGCTCAAGTACTTTTAATGCTTGAGTATCATAAAATCCAGGATGTTACGGTTTCCCTTCCATTCAAATGCCAACTTGGTCTAATTAAATGTATTTTTGGTTTGTAGAGGAATTTCAAATTCTAAATTAAATCTAAGATAAAATAGAGATTTAAAGCTCGAAAGAAGATAAGATGGAACAACAGAGGAACTGAAGAATTAAAGGAGGAGAGGAATTGAAGATCAAAAGAACCAAAGTACCTTGGATGAAAGACCAAAGATCAAGTGCATTGAAGCAGATGAAATCAACAATTCTCGATTCCATCGACAGACCCTCAATGGGGTTCAATTGGACTCGATACTATCGAAGGAAACTTCGATACAATCAAGTAATTTTGAATTTTTGACGTTGGTTGTTGGACAATTTTTGCACTTATTCAATATGATTGAAGGATGTTTTGATCCTATTGACAGGTTGTCAATTACACTCAATCCTATTGAAGACTCATATTGAAAGTTGCATAAGTTACAAAAGTTTGCGAATTTCTTAAGTTGGTGAGATTTTTACTATTTAAGGATAGCTTGTAGACATAAATTATGATCATCATATGGTTGAGAGAGAGAGAGAGAGAGAGAGAGAGAGAGAGAGTTAGGGCGGAGCTTCTTTAGCACGTTCCTTCTTGCTTAACCTTCTGGTTTTTTTTTTTTTTATATTTTTTTTTATATTTTTTTTAATATTTTTTTATATAGTTTTAAGATGTTAGTTATGCTTGCTAATTTCTTAGCTAAGTTTAGGGATGAACCTTTTAAGAGATTCTTAATGTTAATTCAAGGATTATGATTTTTAATGTTGAATTATAATTATTTTGATTAATTTATCAGTATTGAATGTATTGGTTTGTAAAATTCCTTCATCTATTGTTAACTTCAGATACAATAGATGCTTTGAATTTCCTACGATCAGTTATCTAGATTTTCTTGAGAAATCAATCAATTACGATTTATATATCTTGTTTGGGAATTATTTATTAATTTAATAAAATTATCTTCCGATTAGAATGAATCCTTATTCGATTCTAAATGAGTGATTAACTTGAATTGACGAATTGATGTTAAGGATTAATTAATTGGGATTCCTAGATCCTTAGTTATCATTTATTATTATTCTAAATTTATTAAAAACCTTAATTTTAGAATTAGATTAATTCTAATAGTATTTTTAACTAATACAGTCCCTATGTATCAACCTATATCTTACCAAGTTTATACTACTTCGCAGCCTTGCACTTGAGGTTGTCCAAATATTAATAAATGTTCTTGTATATTTAAAGTAACATCGCATATCATGACATTCCATCCACCTAGTAGAATTTTGTAATCATCACTATCATATCTACATGATTAGTGAATTGAGGTTTTTTTTTTTTTTTGGGTTAGCTTGTAAGTACACACGCATGTCAGTACACACACTCCATGTTAGCCACCCCCACTAGGGATCAATACCAAGACCTCAAGCGTTGAAACGAGGTATATCCACTTAGTCTACCAGTTGAGCTATGGATCAGTTAGTGAATTGAGTTTATGTTAGTTTCTCATGGCACAACTTCAACATAACAAACATACAAGAAATTATGCACAAATAGCACCATCAATTAGTAAATTGACAAACTGATCTTTTGATACAAATTTTTAGACTTGAGTGGATTAGATCACATAAGGTTATATCTTGTCAATCACCATTAATTAGATCAATAAAATATAGAGGGTGACTAAAGTTTTTACCTCATATGTGATGGCTTAAACGCTCTTAGAAATCCTCTTAGTCTATTAGGGTCTATGTAAGATAAGTAACTCGAAATATAAGATGCAATGTATGTAGAGATCTATAGGAAGCAATATGTGTTTATGCACATGGAGAGGACTTAAACTTCACTTGGGTCACGTTGGGAATGTGTTAATAGAAGAAATTTTCGATGATCCATACCAATGTTGACCGAAATACAAGCATGCATCCGTACATGCATTTACATCCCATCGAAAAGCTGTTTCTTTCACCAGCCCACATCGAAGTTTATTTTTCTTCTAAACCCTTCGCAAGGTCATGCAAGCATTGGATAAGGGAAAAACACAAATATCAGTTTCATTCAAAGCATCTAGGAGCCTCAAGAAGTGTTTAATGGTGGGTGAATGATTTATCACAGTTTCATGTGGTGTGGTCCACTTGAGCTTTGCATTTGCCTCAATTTTGGGCTCACGCCCTAAATGAGGGTGACATATAGGATGAACGGTGTAGATAAGCCACATACATTACAGTGGGCCCTATATTTAGTTGGTAGCCGTCCTCAATTCTAGCACTCGAAAGTTAAGTCATTAACATATTCATTGAAACAACGTGGTAATTAACCAGGTAAGTAATTTTTACCCATTTACCAGGTAAATACCGGTGAGATGAAAAATCAAGCATACCCACGGTGACCCGTATCTAAAAAAACAACCTTTTCATCGAGTCATTTTGGTATTTAAAATGCATGTCAAGATCCATCTATGGATCCAGCACTTTTCTCCAAGATCAAACTATGTATAGTTGAGAATTTTGCTATAATGCATCCGACTCAAAATCTAGTGGTCCATTGCGATTCATCCACCCTTCGTCGGGAGCGGATTAGGTGTTATGTGGGTGACACCTTGTCAGGTGTTTCTCCTATTGTAGGGCCCACCTTGATGATATGTTGTATATCCATATCATCCATCCGTTTTTTGGGTTCATTTTAGAATGTAATCTCAAAAATTAAGCAAATCCAAAACTTCCAATGGACCACACCACAGGAAACAGTGGTTATTGAGTTTAGGAATCACGTCCTGAAATGATATGGAAAAACGGATGGACAACATGGATATACAACACATTCATCAAGGTGAGTGGCCGTCCATCCATTTCTCCGGCTCATTTTAGGACTTCATCCAAAAAATTAAGCAATTTTAAAGCTAAGATAGACCATACGACGAGGAAATAGGTGGGCCCCACACGGTGTGTTACTTGGGTAACATTGGATGTGGATTTCGTGCGAAAGCCTTCCACAGGAAGTTACCGCGCAAAGGGACATGGATTGCGTACTACCCCCTTCCAACCCTAGCTCCGAACGGGCAGTTCTGTGGGCGGGCCCATGGTGATGTATCTGTACATCTAAACCATCTATCCCTTTTCTCATATTATTTTATGGCATCAACATAAAAATGAGGTAGATCCAACGCTCAAGTAGACCATAGAAATAATAATCTTGGTTGCATTAAAATGCACAAAGCATTAAATGTCAGTTGCATTGAATGTAGGAGTCATCTATGGTGTGGTCCATTTGATCGTTGGATCTTCCTCATTTTTGTTTTGATGCCTTAAAATAATATGCGAAAAGGGATAGACGGTTTGGATGTACAAATACATCACGGTGGGCCCGCCCACAGGGGGGGGGGGTGGTAGTACGCAATTCGCGCCCCCACGCAGAGATGCTGGTTGGCCACCGAGATGTTTGTGAGAAATCTATGCTGTTCATCCTTTTTGAGAACTTATTTTAGGATTAGAGACAAAAAATGATATGTATTCAAAATTTAAGTGGGTCATAGGAGAGGAGACAATGAGGAATCGTTGATACATTCTTGTGGCCATAAAATTTTTTTATTAGGCATATATATATATATATATATATATATGGGAAAAGGTACTATGCGCTCGACCTCACGAGTCCGTCCCATGAGGTCGAGCTGTGTGGGCCCCACCGTGATGCGTTTCGAACATCTACCCCATCAGTCAGATGCAACATTCCATCGTGAGCCTAGGTCTCAAAAATCAAGTCAATCCGTGACTTGTGTGGGCCACACCACATACAGAAGTGGGGAGGTGCCGTGCACCATTAAAACATTCATAACCATTTTTTGGGCCCACTGAGATGTGGTTTGAAAATCTAGCCCATCCATTATGCGTGTCCCACTTGCATGAGGGTTTAGACCAAGTTTCAGCAGCATTCAAAACTCAGGTGGGCCCCACCAAGTGCTTTTATATGTTTTAACGGTGTGTTCACATGATTTTAGATGGTATGGCCCACCTGAGTTCCGTATACGGATGATTTTTGGGATATCCCGTAATTTAGGGGGGACCCATCAAATGCACGGTGTTGATGGTCGACACGCATCACGGTGGGGCCCACACAGCTTGACCTCACGGGAGCTTATCGTGAGGTGGAGCGCATAGTACCATTTCCCCATATATATATATATATATATATATATATATATATATATATATATATATATATATATATATATATATTGGTATTTTCACTTCATCCCAGTGGCAATGAGCTTATAAACGGTAGGATGACATATAAACATCAAGGTAGAGCCCATGCAGGTTTCGAATGTAGGAATTTCTTTCCCCAATTTCCTCTCTCGTGTGGCCCACTTGAGTTTTGGATCCACCTCATTTTTTATATAATCTCAAAAAATAATGAGATCACGGGGGGATGAAATGGGTTGGATTTATCAAAAACATCTGGGTGGGTCCCACCTAGCTAACACTTAATCCGCTCTAACGGATTGGTTACTCCCCTGCCACTAGCGTGGTCGGTGCTCTTGGGCCCCACAATGATGTATGTATTTCATCCATGCGGTTCATCCATATTTAAAGATCATTTTAGGGCTTGAACCGGAAAATGAGAGGGATATAAATCTCAGTGTACTACACCACAGGAAAACAATAGTGATTGGATATCCACCATAAAAATCCTCCAAGGCCTATTGTAGTGTTTATTTGACATACAGTCAGTTGATTATGTCGTAAAGACCTATATGAAGGGAAAAAATAAAGATCAGTTTGACCCAAAACTTGTAGGGCTCCAAAAGGTTTTTAATGGTCGACATTAAATCAACACTTTTTCCTTTAATGTGGTTCACTTGAGATTGGGATATACCTCATTTTTTGTCTTATACCATAAAATGATCTAGAAAAATAGATGGACGATATGGATGAAACAAGTACATCATGTTGGGGCCCACAGAGCACCGACCACTTGCCATTGGCGGGTGGCAGGGAGTAGCCAATCCATTTGGCCGACATTGACCTCACCAACTTGAAAGAGAAATAAAAGCAAAAAAAACAAAAAAGAGATAGAAAGAAAAGAAAGACTTGTAGGAACTAAAAGTTACATTGCACCTACTTGCATTTGGATACTTAGAAAATTCAATCCATTAATCTAGACCGTTCATTAGGTTCACTGCTCATTTCGTGGGCTCAGTGCAAAATTACACCCATCTGATAATCTTAACCATGTATGCTCAGTAGTATTTAATACAGACGGTTCGATCACTTACGCAAAAATATATCCAATCAAGAATTTTGATCCATGTACTCTGTTATGACCATCATGGATTGCATATGATAGCAGATGATTGGTTTTGTTAGGCAATCCTAACCATTACAACCATGGTTCAGAAAATGAATAGCTAAACAAAAGAAGAAAGTAAAGATGGACTGGATCATTTGATTGGTGTGATTTTGGCATGGTCGCGAATGAAATTGTTCTGGACTTAGTGGACAGTTCAGATCAATGATTGAACTGACCAACTGGCCTAATGCAACTATCTCCCATTCGAATTACATGCATGAATGACTGCGTATCAGCCGTGATACTCTGCCCGAGTATTTAAGTTTTTTTTTTTTGGAAAGCTTCCTCCACATTTCATGCCCCTCAGGGAAGAGGAGGCGAGATGCGGTGCGTGCGTATCAGCCATCACACTCCGCCGAGTATTTTTATGCGGCTCGTCTTCCCTCTACATTCGCTGGATTAGGAGAGAGAGAGAGAGACGACTGAAGGAGGGAGGGGGGATTCATTGACCGCAGATTTCAAGGACTTTGAAAACTCCAATATGTGTGGAGACTTTAAACAAAAGCTCGGTCTCCCAAGCTCCCTTCTCATTCTTTTCCTTTTCCTTTCTTGATTTGATCTCTGCATCTATCTCTTCATTCCTCGAAATCACGTCAATCTCGTATACAAATACCCTTGACCTTTCTCTTAGCTATTAGGAAAAAAAAAAAAAAAAAAAGCAAAACCCAGTTGATGATTGTGATTTTTTTATTATTGGAATTTTGTTTTTTTGTTTTTTTTAAAAACCCAGTTGGGCTTTGTAGGTGTTTCTTTGCAACTTTGCTGAAAATATATTGGGTTTTGGATGCTTTTAGAAGTGCCCAAGTGAGGTGGGGTGAATTTCTTCACTTGCTAAGGTCCTGGGTGGAGATTTTGCTAGTTTTTGCTCTTTTTTAGAAAAAAAAAAGCAATTTCATCCTTACGAAGGTTTTTCTGAAACACTCATATCTAGATTTTGGTGGATTTTGCTTCTTCTAGAAAATCCATTGATAGATTTGGGGTCCTTTCTCCCGATTGATTCTTTTTGGCATAAGGATTAAGTGGTATTTCCTGTTTTCTACAAAACCCAATTCAGAATCAAATTCCCAATTCAAGATTTTGGTGGATTTTGAGTTTTCTTGAAAACCCAATACAATATTTATTTTGCCCTCTTTTTATTGAATTCTTTTTGGAGTGGAGAAATTCTGTTGTTTTAGTTCAAGTAAAAGAAAGAAAGAAAAAAAAAAGCTGTGAAACGGGCCATTGGAGATGTCGGGAGTACAGGAGCAGTTGGAGATTAAGTTTCGGTTGTACGACGGTTCAGATATCGGTCCCAAAAGATTCCCACCCGCTACTAGCGTCGCCACTGTGAAGGAAAGCATCCTTTCTCAATGGCCTAAAGGTGTGTTTTATTTGAATTATTATTATTTTTCCTTGGAGTGGAACACTGATTTTTCCGAAAAAATGGTAGAGTGATTTACCCTTGCTTTTTTATATTGATTGTTTTCTGCTGAGAAAAACATGGAAAACATCTTGGATAAGATTTTAGGATGATGTGGTATCTGTATTGGTTCCGAATGTAGGAATTTCACTATGTTTTACTGGGGAAGATGATGAAGTTTTGCTCAGCCAGCAAGGGTACATGTGGGCCTCACATAACTATAATCCATATCATTAGTCTGGTGGGCCACATCGTGAACGGGTTGTGCATGAAAAATTCCTCCATTAGGGAGTTTTAGCCGTCTGATCATTGAATTTTCCCTTTGAATGTGGATGTAGTAAAAGCCATCCATTTGCAGGTTCCCAGTCAGACAATTATCATTTGATGGAGAAGATTCTTTGGACATGACCCAGCCTTTAAGAACTGACCTGATGAAATGTCTGGAACAACCAAAGCTTGCTGGATGGAACAAACAACTACACTTTGCTTGAGTGAGCATCGCACAATACCTTGTTGCATACAATACCATTCATCTGTTAGGCCATGCTGTGAATGTACCACTGTAGGTTATATCACTCATCAAATGATCGCCTGAGAAGTGACCTACAAATGGATGGTAGAAAAGAATGCTGGCGACAGTTAGCATGGAAACTATCAATCATTCGGGTAGAATTGTCCAATCTGTGATTTTTGGCTAGTTAGGCATTGATGTTGAGACTCACCTGATGCACGATCTGGATTCCCAGAATGTTCCGACTCATGTCCTATTCTTTTTCCAGTGCACAGGATGTAAATGTTCGAAGTGCTTATAGGTTAGAAAACCACATATCTGTTTGTCAAATGTAAAATCTTTTTGAGGGTATGATTTTTGTTAGAAATATAGGTAGATCGGCTTTCCTTATTTCAAAATTTTGTTGGTTTCTGATAGAGAGGCTACTTGTGCTATTAGAGAAATCTTAGCAACTTTATAGGTCGATATAGAATCTTTGTTGATGTTGGTTGAGTCTTGATTTCTTCTGGAACTTAGATTGTGTTCTTTACCCAAAAAAGAAGAAGAAGCAATGCTTCTCTTGGTGAAGCTTTCAGATGTTTTTTTTTTTTGGATGATGATGATGTTGGTAGTTGGAAAATGTTTTTGGAAACAAGCATCTTTCTGTCTTTTTGTTTGTTTCCCTTTTTGAAGATTGACAAATTACATGAGAAGGACAACTGAGACTGTGCAAAGGTTTACCCAACATATATCTTGTCATCGAAATTGTTACACACTCTATGCACATGTTGTCATGTTTTTTTTAATTTTTTTAATTTTACTTTTTCCCTTTTTTTTCAATGAATGATTGAATTCTAGTCAAAGGGCTAAGATAATACAAGCAAAAAGAGTCTGCCCACTTGCAACAAGTCAGCCTCTCATCCCTTCTCTAGTGATGACATCAGCTACTTGGTTACCTCTCTACGTGTATTCTACCTTCCGTGTTCAAAAGAGAGGGGATATTGCAAATTTCATCTACAATGAAAGAAAATCTTTAGGGCTCGTTTAGCCGGTCGGATTGGAAGGGATTGGATGGTATTGGAAGGGATTGGAAGTTAAATCCCGGGATTGGCCGGGCGTGCCAAACAGAGTCGGTGATCTGATTCCAATCCCATGGGTCTTAAGACAATCCACTGACAACACCATCATTACCTTTAAATCCCATCCAATCCACCCTAATCCGTTCAAACTTGCCTGGGACGTGTTTGGTCCGAGGGATTGGAAGGGATGGGAAGGTTTAATCCCGGGATTGGCTGGGCGTGCCAAACAGACTGGATATAGCAATCCCATGGATCTCAAGACAATCCACTGACAACACCATCATTACCTAGAAATCCATGCCATCCACCTTAATACCATTCAATCCCTTCCAATCCACCCGGCCAAACGGGCCCTTAAGGCTTCCTAGATGAAGAAACCCAAGTAATTACATTCCTACAATCCCGTTGAATGTTCAAAGGCCTAAAAATGGAGGACTTTGTGAAGAGCTCTAGTTTCCGCCTTGTTAAAATCTTTATTACCCAAAGGCTTAGAGGGCACCATTTGTTGCTCTCTACCTTTCGAAACGTTATAATGTTCAACTGAATTAGATTGATTTGATCCTTCGACCAAGCTGGAACGAGTTCCTTTTTCATCACTAAAATTGTTTCTCTCAACCAAGTTCTCACTTCTTGGTTCCAAAGATCCCCCTAATGTTGGAAGTGCTTTGGCTATCCATTGGGTTTAGTCAAAATTTAGCTCCCAAAAACTGGGTGGGGGATCACCTAAATAATATTTAGCTTTTGCTTCCTTGATTTGGATTCAATGTTCCCTTCCATTTTCTACCAAGCTTGCAAGCAAAGATGACATGTGGGTGCTTCTTAATTCAAGGCCTATTGTCAAGAAAGTCAATAATATTTTGGGGTATTACCAATTAATGGAGATTGTCATCATCATCATCGTCATCTTTTAAGCCTCGTCCCAACTAATTGGATTCGGCTACACGAATCCTGTTCCACCATTATACTCTATGAAGGACCATGTCCTCAACTAAGGAGAAAATTCCAATTGCGATTCTTATTTATATCTCAATGTATTTTACATAGAAGTGAATAAATTGTTTATATTGACATTTGATGTAGTACGGATAGAGGACAACTTGAGGGCCGAGATCACACAAATTCTCCAGATGGACCCTAATTTGGCAAAAAAAGGCCTAAACGTACACTATAGCTTTTGATAGCCATAACTTTGCGACTAGTTATCCATTCTGCACGTATAATGTACTATTGGAAAGCTATCGATGAGCTTTACACCTTGGCCAACACCCAAAGGTTCATTGCCCCACCAAGTGGCTTTACAAAATTTAATCATTTGATAGGTAATTTTTGAGTTTTAATTCAAAATTTATTATTTTGAATAAGTACATTTTTTTTTTTTTTTTTTTTTGTTATTTTTAGGGCTAGGAGAGTCCTGGAATGGCTTAAAATCCATTACTTGAGTTATGGTAAAAAGTTTGAATTAGTCTAGAAATTGTTTACTATTTTTAGTATTTTTTTTGGAAAAGTTACGAGTTTAGGGTTTAGGGCTTATATAAATAATATGAAATGGCTCTGTACATAGACTTTTCATCAATAATAACAATTTTTGTTTTTGTTTTTAGAGATTTCTTTCTTCTTGTGGATTCAAGAGTTATTTTTGAGAAGAGGATAGTGATCTCTTCTCTCTTAATCACACATCTGCTAGTTTATTTGGTAGAGAAGGGAGGTCTTTCCTATGGCTTTCAATAACGGATTAGGCGGCAAAGATTCTTTGAATGGTGTTCCAAAGAATCAACCAGTGACTAGGCAGAGTTTGTACCAGGTAGAGAGTCATCTGGGAGTTGTAAGTAGCGACTGCTCGAATGACTAAAACCATAAGGTGTAGCCAAATCGGTGGCAACGAATGGCCCATGACTGACGAATGGACTCTTGGTTGGCCCATTCATGGTTCAACAGATCCAACATTCATGCCAAATTGTAGACCACAAATTTTTGGTGAAGAGTTTAACAATGAGGAAGTGATGATATTATTGTCCAACTCTAAGGGCGAGAGGTGTTGGACAAGATTGGGACTGTCAACTTAAGGTAGATCTCCCTTCCTTCAATGTGCAGCTTCACACTGATGACTCTCTTAATTGGCTCGCCGATGGTATTGTGATTCTTCAATTACATGGAGATCCTTAAGTAGAAGAAAGTAAAGCTTATAACAAACAACTCCAACTCTCAAGGACATGGTAATTCAAGGCACTAATACAAACTTGGTCGTGAATGAAGTAGTTGATGTGGGTGTTATTCCTATTAGTAGACTACGATTAGATATTGTTCTTATACTACCAAAATTGCCATCGAAGAAGCCCTACGATGAAGGATTATGCATAAGAATTCTATTGCTTAATCTTACATAACAATTTGACAGACTGAATCAAATTAAGTAGAAAGGTTCGCGAGCGAACTGTGGATGGTTGTACAAGATCCTGTCATGATGCAAACCGTCTAGATTCTTATTGGGTTTGTTAAGTTGGCGACCAGAGTAGAGATGTAGCTAAACTGACCTGTCGCGAGAAGCCAAGCGGTGACCACTGTTGACCCCGCACGAGCCTCGATGTAGGCTTGAGACAAAGGGCTTATTAGGGGATGTTCTCGGCCTCCCATTATCATGAATTAAGATTCGAAGAATGGACAAGACAAGCAACAGGGAGGAGCACCCAACACTAGAAACACATCCCCAAACCCCTATGCACCACCCCGACTGGCCAAGTGTCATAGGTGTGGTAATTACAGGTGCTTACAACATTAGTAAATGATGTAAGTTTGAGTCCTTTGAAAAGTGTACTTGTGCAAGTGCACTAAGGGCCTTGGTACCAACATGTTGTTATTTGTGTTACTTTGACTTCACATATACACATAAATGTAGATCGTGACAGATAGTTCATTTGTTTAGAAAAGTATCTTATGAGAAAATTTGGTGAAGGCATAATCCTTACTAAGTTTAACATAGTAGGTGCATTGATAAGAAAGGATATCATAATCTTCTAAAAAATAGCCCTTGAATCCACAAGGAGAGAGATATCTCTAAAAAACGAGAAATAAAATTGTTACTATTGATGAAAAGTCTGTTTATAAAGATATTTCATATGACTTATAAAACCATAAACCCTAGATTCGTAACTATCCAGAAATATTAAACTTCCCCAAAATCGAAAATAGTAAACGACTTCTAAACTAACTCAAACTCTTTCCCATGACTCAAATAGGAATTTTAAGCTATTTCAGGACTTTTCAAACTCTAAAATACCCTCAAAATAGCAAAAACTGTAACTTACTAAAATAGTAAATTTTAATTTAAAATTCAAAATTAACTCCTAAAATGATTGAATTTTGTGAAGACCTTTTGGGGGCAGGGGATAATGAACCTTGAAGTATTGTCTATTATGGCATAGAGCTCGTCAATAGCTTTCCAACAATATATTATATGCATGAAATGGATAACCAATCAAGTTATGGCTGTCAAAAGCTATAATTTGCGTTTAACCTATATTTTGCTTAATCGGGCTCCCTTTGGCCCAAATTTGTGCGATCCTGACCCCTCTGTCACATGGTACTTGGCAAACCATGGTGATGTTGACTCTACCTGTAAAGGCACGGGCAACATTTATATCTTTTTCAAAGATGAGAAGGAGATTACCCTTGCTCCTGTAAGCAGGGAAAATTGACCCAAAGCTTATCGAGTGGAGCAAAAATCTTTCCTACTAGTGGAAGATGTAGAGCCTATGATTAGTTTTAAAATATTAATGCCATCGAAGGGAAAACTTAAGAGATTATTCTAGAAGATCCCCTAAGATGGATTACCACCTGATAATCATAAGCTGTTTTAAGCATTTCAAAGTGGTGTAGGAAGGCAATCTACTAATGGTTTGCCTAAGAAAGGATTGCTTGCTAGTAAGAGCATAGAACAAGTAGAAGGAAGAGAAGATCAGACCATATGAAATACTCAAGAAGATCAGTGACCATGCCTATGTTGTTGATCTTCTTGAGGGCATTGTAACATCATGCATGTTCTTTGTTGTAGGCTTGTTTGAGAATTGTGCACTAGCGTGTTATATGCCACCAATGATTAACTTGAGGACGATTTCACTTCAAGTGGAAGGGATTGATATAGAACGGGTCGAAGATGACTAAACGGAGGGCCAAGATTGCATAAATTAGAACCAGATGGGGCCATAGTTGGGGAAAAAATAGCTAAATGCACATTATAACTTTCAACGTCATAACTCGACTAGTTATCTGTTTCATGTGTATGATATACTGTTGGAAGGCTATCGACTAGCTCTCCCCCTCGGACGTCTTTACAAAATTCAATTGTTTTAGGGGTTAATTTTGAGTTTTAAGTTAATACTTATTATTTTTAGTAAGTTACGAGTTTTGCTATTTTTAGGGTATTTTAGGGTTTGGAAAGTCCTGGAATAGTTTGAAACCCTTACTTAACTCATGGAAAAGAGTTTGAGTTAGTTTAGAAGTCATTTACTACTTTCTATTTTGGGGAAGTTTATTATTTCTGGATAATTATGAATTTAGGGTTTAGGGCTTACATAAGTAATATGAAAGATAAATAAACATTTCATCAATAATAGCAATTTTATTTCTCGTTTTTAGATATTTCTCTTTCCTTGTATATTCAATGGCTATTTTTGAGAAGATAGTGGTCTCTTCTTTCTATCGATGCAGACCGTACGTTAACCTTAGTAAGGATTTTGCCCTCATCAAAATTTCTCGTAAGATACTTTTTTGAACAAATGAACCATCCTTCACGATCTACATTTGTGCATGCATGAAGTCATTTATACATATACAAGTAATATAGATAGCAATACATGTTAGTATTAGGGCCCTTAGTACACTATCTTAAGTACACTTTCCAAGGGACTCAAATTCACATCCTTCACTAATGTTGTAAACACATGCAATTACTAGAACAATGACACCCTCAATTTCCTTGCATTTGCTTTCTTACATTTTTTAGTTATTACTATTTTAACTATCCATACTTGTTGTAAGCAGTGTTCAAGTTGTCGGTATCGTTACAAGTTTCGCTGATTGGAGATAAAGATATAATATCGTTATCGCCGATAACCGAAAATGCGAAGAAAAATGGCAAATAACGGGGAAAATGAAGGAATTTTTTAGTAAAACTTTAGGGCATGCCTAAATACACATATTTGCATATTTAAGAATAAAAAAAATTACAAAACAATGCATTAAATAATAAGTTTTCATTTAATGGGGCCCAAAAAGCATACGCTGCCATAAGAAATCGCTCTAATTGTAATCAAAATGAGTTCATATAATACTTTTTGAGGCCCACTGTAATCAAAATCGCTCCAATTGTAATCAAAATGAGTTCATATAATAATTTATGGGGCCCACTGTAATCAAAATCGCTCTAATTGTAATCAAAATGACTTTATATAATACTTTGTGGATCGAGTCAACTCTATGGGGCTCACTAATTTATATACTTTTATCCATTCCGTCCATCCACTTTACCATATAATGATAGGTCTTGATTCTAAAGATGAAGCATATCCAATGATCAAGTGGACCACACCACAGTAAATAGTGTGAATTTGAACGTCTATCGTTGAAAATTTCTTAGGGGCCATAGAAGTTTTGGATCCATGTAATTTTTGTTTTTTACCTTCATCGATGACTATGCGATCTTATGGACAGCTTGGATGACAAATAAACATCATTGTGTGCCCTAGGAAGTTTTCAACAATAGGAATCATTGTCCCCATTGCTTTCTATGGTGTGGTCCACCCAAGCTTTGGATATCTCTAATTTTTGGGTTTATGACCTAAAATGATCTCGCCAAATGGATGGACCGTGTGGATATAAAACATACATCATGGTGGGGTCCAAGGAACTTGGCGACATCCAAGCCACCGAGGTCGGCACGCCCACCCTTTCACTCCTTGTAAAAGGGACGCGGATTGCGTCCTACCCCCGCCCGGACGGATTACCGTCCAGGCAGGGATCTGCGGGGCCCACCGTCATGTAAGTGTTTTATCCATGCCGTTCATCATTTTTCTCATATCATTTAAACATATAATCCAAAAAATGAGGCAGGTATAGGCTTAAGTGGACCACAAACTGGGGATTGGACATCCACCATTAAAAACTTCTTAGGAGCTGGAGAAGTTTTGGATCAAGCTGATATTTGTTTTTTCACTTCATCAACGTCTACATGACCTTATGAATAGGTTGGATGGTAAAAAAGCATCATGGTGGCCCTTAGGAAGGTTTCAACGGTGGTTGTCATTATCACTGTATCTTCCTTTGGTGTGGTCCACTGGAGCTGTGGACCTGCTTCATTTTCATAATTACAACTTAAAACGATCTAAGAAAAGCGATGAATGGTGTGGATGAAATACATACATCACGGTGGGCCCCACAGAGCCCTGCTCGGACGGATTATAATCCACGCGGTGGAAGCACGCTTCCGTTCTCTCTCCACACGCAGATCATACTTCAACGATGACGGTTCTTTCTGTTGAGAAGTGGTTGAGTGCACTTTGAAAGCGACTTTTAATAGATAATTTTAGGGCTTTAAACCAAAAACCAAGTACATCCAAATCTCAAATGAACCTCACCACGGGAAACAGTGTGAATTGAAATTCTACAGTCCAAAATTTCTTGGGGCCACAGAACTTTTGGATCAATCTTTTATTTGTGTTTTCCCTTAATCCATGTCTGTGTGATCTTATGAACAGGTTGGATGACAAATAAACATCACTGTGGGCCCTAACAAAGTTTCAACGGTGGAAGTCATTATTCCCACTGTTTCCTGTGGTGTGGTCCACTTGAGTTTTGGGAATTCTTCGGCTCAACCACTGAAATGAGCTGGAAACATGTATGGACGGTGTGGATAACCCACACACATTCATAGTAGGCCCAACTGAGTTTACTTAGCACGATAAAAGCTACTCAGTACGCAATCCGATTCGGGAAAGGGTTTCCAAACCCGAAACCCTAAAAAAATCACAGAAAAAGTCGCCGATAGAAGAGGTTCTAGAAGGGAACCTAAAATCTCGAAAAATCTCTGATTTCGCATATTCTACGCCGAGATTTGCCCTTTAATTCCGAGATCTTATTCTACAGGTACATACTTCCAAAACTTTCTTTTTTCCGCTTTTTTCTTGATTTTTTTTTTTTTTTTTAGGTATTTCCGTAGCTCCCGATTTTATCGTCCCTTTTTTCGTCGAATAGGAGTTGTCGGCTACAGTTATCCCTTGACAGGGCCGCGATTTTTAGTCAACAACTGTATTTTACATTAAAAATCGATAAAATCGAATCTAGGGTCTGTTCTTCCATTTCACCAAGTACCTCTGAAATCCACCGTCTCATGTGGAAATAATTTTCTCATTAACAATTCCTTCAGTTTCTTCTCTTTTCTCAGGTATAGTGGGCATAACAAGGTGTTCTGTAACGGTAACGGTGGCCGTAAGAGCCACCACTGTTACCTTTACGTTACGGGGCATAACGACTGTTACGGCCCCATAACGGCCTTTACGATCTCTCTTTTTTATTTTTTTATTTATTGAAAAAACACCCTAAAAACCTGTATCTGCCCCGTAATGTTGATTAAAAGTATGAAAAACATGTATATGTCTCGTAATAGACCATTATGGGGCTATTATGGCCTTTATAGGAGATGTAATGTGCCGTTAATGGCAATTACGGGTCATTTTTTCCATAACGGCTGTTACGTCCTTTACGACCCCGTAACGTGTAACGGTTTCCACCGTTACCTTCACGTAACGGCCTTTACAGCCTTGTAACGGCCTTTACGGTACACCATAGGGCATAGGTGGTGTAGGTTAGGAAGAAAATTCAGAAATTGGCCAACGGTTTAGAACAAAATTATGGTCTATGGGATAGCTTGAACAAGGAATTAGATCCTCCACATTAAATGTTGAACTAATCCTCATGCGAGGTGGAAGATCTATTACATACGCATTGGAGTCGATTTTTTTCTGAATCTTGAATGATCCAGTACTGCGTGCTCATAACTTCTTAACGATACCTTGTGGGAACCATTCTGATCTCATCCTATCCATTACATAATCACCCTAATTAAACTCTTGAATTCTACTTTGTAAGTCAGTTGAAATTTTGTATTATTCATTACTAGCATTTATCCGCCTCCTAATCTCTACATGCAACTCACGAATGTGATGGGAAAATGCATCGGCTGACTCTAAGGGCCTCTAGGTGACTGACATAGGTAATAGATCTATAGGCAGTCTAGGTTTGTAACCACTAACAATCTCGAATGGACTAAACACTGCTGAAATGTGAGCATAGAAGACTTGTCAACCCAAGAAACCTTGTAGGATTGAGGGTTTGGGTCGGGCTTCGAACCCAAACGAGTGACTATGCTAGTTGAGACCACGCTTCTATGCCAATCATCACTCTCCTTGGCCCACGCTAAAGCACATCTAACTACAGTTAGTGGTGCAACATCTAGTTCTTCTTCATAATCACTAGCACCTATTACTGGGTGATATTCTTTAACTTTATAATCACCTGCGTTATTCACATTTTCAGTTGACTCGCCTATGACTAAGGCTTTCTTGCAAGTCTTTTCCATGCACTGGTATGCGAAACGACCTGTACATCCGCACTCATAACATCTCAAGTGACTACCACTTTCAGGATTGGCACAAGGACACCTTTGCCCTTATCATCCTTAGGCTTAGGCGGTGCACTAGCTTACGCCCTAGGCTGACTTCCAACGTTAGGTTTGGTTCCCTGAAAACCAGATCTAACATTAGAGTCTCAGGACTCAAAGCGTCCTGTGACAGGAGATTTTAGGTAATGCTCTAACTCCTGTACAACTTGGTATGCCTAATCCAAGTCACTCACTACACGGGTCATAAGCTCACGCTGTAGATCCATGCGAAGACTTACCTTGAAACGTGCCAGCGTCACTAAGGGATCCTCCTAAATTTCACACCGCATCATGTACTCCTCAAAATTTGCGATGAAATCTACAACCGACATAAATCCTTGGCATCATGCTTGCCACTGATCTAGGAGCTTTTGACGGTAAGAAAGAGGAAGTTATTTTTCCTTTAATAGCTCCATCTCTATCTAATGCACGACCGAGACACCTCTTGATCTCTCAATCTTATGCTCCATATTGGTCAAAAACAATTTAGCTTGAGCCACAAGCTTCATCTTCGCAAACTGCACTTGTCGGTTCTCAAACATCTCATACCATTCGAAATAATGGTCCATGTCTGCTAACCAATGAAGGAATGCCTTAGGGTCAAGGCGCCCACCAAAACTAGAAACCTCTACTTTGATACTCTTTAAGATCCTCTCATCGGCATAATAACAGTCTTGATACTCGACCGCGAGCTGTGGATTTTGTGCTCCTCCACGGCCTATACCTCGGCCACGTGCTCCACGACCTCTACCACGATTTCGTACCAATTCCTCGACTATTCTCCCTACTTGAGACTGATCATCCCCTCCAATGTTGGAGATTTTTCTTAAGGACACTTCTATCTAATTTATACGAGTATTCGTATTCCTAAATTGAGCTTCAATGACGGCCAAACGTTGGTTGGTCATGTTCATCATATCAGTCAACTGTTCCATGTTCAAGATTGGGTGTGTAGACCAAACCCTCTACCAGTCCGAGTGGGCGTACACTTTAAGACTCAACCTGGGTTTCCTAAAACACGACCCTAGGAGACTGTTTTGACACAAGACTTTGGGCATGGATGATCCTAACCTCTAGAATGATGCAAATGTGGAAAATTTCAGATCTAGACTCTTAGCATGTGCAAATCTGAAAATTTCAGATCTAGACTTTAAATATGATGTAAATCAGAAAATTTCAAATCTAGATCTAAATGCTATGCATGAAATCCTAGAAAAATAAAATTCTAGACCCTTGATAACTTGATCTAGGACGGCCCAATGAAAGGTCCTAGGCTTTGGTACCAAAAATTGGTGTAGGACAGCTTAATCCAACCCTAAATGAATGCATAATTTACAAGGGGCAGATTTATGCAAGCATTATCAATAAAAATTCAGTATTATACATCATGAAATAAGAAAGAACTAAGGAAAATTCAGCAATGATCATGACCATCCATCACAAACACGTTGTTTTGAACCTTAAAATCTCAATTTAGTCGAATCCAACGAAAGATAGGACTTTCGTCTCACAATGGGTCCGTCCGACGATCCAAGTGGATTTTTTAAATTCAGGAAATAAGAATTTTCTGGATTGGAAAATCTGGAAAAATCAGAAAAATGGATGATTATTTGATTATAGTTCAAATATAGGGCCTTAGGTGATGGTTTTTGAAGAAGATCGAAATATGTATATGTGGGGATCATGATCTTCCAAGATCTAATGATTTGGATTGGGAAAAAAAAATAAATCGGCTTTCTAGATGTAGAGAATTTAGAAGAAAATGAAGAAAAGTGGTTTAAAGAGGAGAATACCTTAAGAAAAAAAAAAAGAAAAAGAAGGAGAATATGAGAAATCGCTTCCTTGAGCCTCACGCCCTCATTCAATCACTGGAAGTCGAAGACGGAATCTTCCAACCTTGAAGAAGCAAAATCTCTCTTTTTCATAAACATAACATTATTTATTTTTGAGTTTTAGGACAAAACACCTTTATAAATTCGGAATTACATTAAATGACCAAAATACCCATACTAAAAAAGTTTTTTTTTTTTTTTTAAAAATTTCGCATAAAAAATTGCGCGCGCATTGTTTCAAAACTCAAATAAATAAAATATGTATAAAATAAACTCAAATCGAAGATGCCCAATGGGCCCCGATGATGGCCTAATGAAGGTGGGCTGTGACGATCCAACTGTTCGATCACACCATCCTCACAATCCAATGGTCCAAATACTTCCTCCAAGCAACTTACACATGTTACGAACACGTGTAAGGTCTTCAATCTCTAGAGACTTGACCCGTACCCGTTATCAAAGCACATTGACATGGTTAACCCACGCCTCCTGCGTTGATATACTTTGAATGGTCTGATGTCCGCATCAATCTGTATTTTTATGGTGGCTACCACCAGGGCTAATGGACGGTTAAGATAAATTGATTGGTGTTCAGTTGCAACAAGGAGCACTATAACTTATAGAGCTTTGAGTGCCATAACCACTTCTCTTTAAAATATATTTAATTTATTAAAATGCCTAGTTGAGTCGAATGTAGATTTGATTGAGTCTTTGAGTTGACTCAGCCTGGCTCGAGATCAGGTCAAGTATTCTAGTCTTTGAGTTGACTCGGCCTGGCTGGAGATCAGGTGGTGAGAGGGATGTGAAGGCTAGTTCACTTACCAAGAATAGGGCCTTAGGAATATTGGAAAAATGAGATTCGTAAAGCCTACGCAAATATATGTGGAAGTACTCGACCGGTTAGATAAATCCAATGTTTTCAGTAGTGCTTGTAGCGTAGCATAGCTAAAACGCTATGTAGCGTATGCAGGTAGCGTAACACCCTGGCAGTGTAAGCTACAGGGCATGTACCGTACGCTATTTGTAGCCGTGAAGTTCAGGTAGCGTATGCTACTTGAAATCTCTCTTAAAAAAAAGTTTTTCTTCTAATGTTAGTTCAACACTTTTTTTAAAATGGTGGTGATTCATCCCCATCATGACACTGCATTTGATCAATTTGGACCATCCAAATTGTGGTCCATATTGTGGATAGAGCACTTAGATCAATCTAGACCATCTAAATTGCCGTCCATATTGTGTATTTGTGATATTAATTTTTTTTTTTTTAAAATTAAAAAAGAGATCACACTTAGAGATGTCTGAAGGCAAAGAAACAAAAGAGCTTTTGCATGGAAATATGTAGTTGATGATCCAGATTCACAGTCAAGAACCGATGGGAATTATGCATTTTGTAAACTTTATCATATTTTTCTATTAATTACGCTATATAAAACACTGGATAAGTCAAAAGAAAATATTGATCATCCTCATCCGATCTGGACAGATTGATTGATTTATGATCAGTGGGCCACCTTTGACTCCTCAAAGAGCCTGCAGGAGGATGCATAGCCACAGCACCCCGTTTCTTCTGCTATTTATCACATACACACAATATCCAATCATCCCATCTGCAGTTATCCTTCAAAGTTTTGTTTGCTTTCTCGTAATGCTGGAATTCAGTTTCTTGTTTCTTGTTTCTTTTTCTTTTTTACTTTTTCTTTTTGCGTGTGTGTGTGTGTGTGTGTGTTTCTTGATAGCATATCCTAACTTATTACCATTTAACCAGAGAAGGAGAATGGTCCAAGGACGGTGAATGACGTCAAGTTAATAAATGCTGGAAAGATACTGGAAAACAACAAAACGTTGGGGGAATGCAGGAGCCCGATATGCGATATAGCTGGGGGAGTCACAACAATGCATGTAGTTGTTTGTCCCCCTTTAGAAAAGGGAGTCGGTAAGCCTTTGAATGTTCCAAATGATATTCTCGATATTGTTTATACAAGTTTTGCTACTTCCAAATGCATGCACACGCCAGCCCCATATGTGCTAGACCTGACATCCCCATTGGGTCAGGTCAACCAGGTCCGCTCATCTGCTGTATCAGTGTAGAAAATAAATATACTATTTGTTTTTGGTACACAATGGCCTACCTGGTGAGTGGGCTTCTCTAATACATGTGTCTGGGCATCTACAAAGTGGCCCCGGCTTCATGGATTGGCAAATGTGGTGGCATATGTGGTTGGGCTGTCCTTGCTTGTTGAGTTGGCCAATCTTTTATTCATATTGAAATTCATTTGAAACACCTTATCATGAAACAGATAGGAAAGGATTGAAGCATCCGAAAGAGAACACTTGTGTATGTGTAATCATGTAATTCGCGATTGGTATAGCTGAAGAACGAATGAGAGGTGGGTTATCTTCTCGGGTGTTTGAGTCACATGCTTTTAGCTATTGGGTTGTTAAGAGGCTACTTGAATTTTTTTTTTTTTAATGACTAATCAATGTTCTGTTTTTCTTCATCTCAATAGATAGTTGGAGCTGGCATAGATATTGGAGTATATGAACTGCACATCTTCCATTGCTGAAAGGGCCTCTAATTTCATGCACTTAAAAGCAAAGGTTTCCGTATAGGTCAAATGTCATCTTCATGAGAGTTGTTGTTTCCATGTACATTTTTGTTATTCATGTAGTTGAGATTTTACATTTCTGTCATTTTCAATGGCCCATCATCTTTGTCGTTTTTGTCATCCATAGTTTGATACTTAGTGAGTCCACTTGAAACCTGGGCAATCCAACACAACTCAAAGAGATTTTGAGCTGAGTCTTCTCTTGGAAACTCACTCAAAACTCACAATGGTGGTTTTGTTGGGACTTTGACGGGATTCATAGAGTCGGCCCCAAAACTAGTTCAATCATTACAACTAGGCATGACTTGATTGAATCACCCGCCCAATCTTAAATGGGTGGAGAAGGGATCAAACACGTGACCAATTTTAAAATTTTATCTACAAAATATCTTACTTTTAAATTCAATTATTAAAATATTGAGTTTAGGCAGGGAAAAAGACGGGGGAGTCTTCGAGATGAAAAGCACATTAGCTGTGACCTGGATCCAGCGATGTGGGTGCAACACTGACCGTGGGGTTGACCTTGATGTATGTGCTATGTATCCATGTTTTCCATCCCTTTTGACAGCTTATTTTATGGCATTGTCCCAAAAAATGAAGCAGATGCAAATCTCAGGTGGACCACACAGTAGGGATTGAAATCCTACCATTAATAGCTTCTTGCAGGCTACAAGAGCTTTTGATCAAGTTGCTATTTGTGCTTTCCATTCATCCAGGTCCATGTGACCTTATCAACAGGTTGGATGGCAAATAAACATCATGGTGGGCCATGAGAAGGTTTCAGCAGTAGGCCTCATTGTCCCCACTGCTCTCTGCAGTATGGTCCACTTGAGCTTTGAATCTGCCTCATTTTTTTGGACTATGCTCTAGAATGATCCTGCAATATGGATGGATGATGTGGATATAACAGATACATCATAGTGGGCCCACAGAATTTGGTGATGTCCACACACCACCGTTTGGAACACCACTTCCGAGAAAATCTCACCAATCCACTCATCAGGTGGCCTCTAATGCCCAGGAAGTAGCGTAGTTGAACCCAATTCGTTGGATGGGCCTGGGCTCACACCTTAGCTCATGAGATGGTGTCAGACTTACATCACCCAAGCCCGCTGGCAGTAATGTAAACCAATGTTGCGGATTGATTGTCGCTCAGAATTAGGTCTTACGAAATAGTCTCGACGTCTGATCAGTAGCTTCAAATTGATGGCTAAAATTAGACCTGGCAATGGGCCAGTTAGGGATTGGATTTTGAACTGGTCGGGACGCTTGTTCAGGCCAAGTGTATTCAAACAATGGATGGGCCAGGCCCGACCCATTGCCAGCCTTACCAAAAATCATATAGAGACTCCATGAGCAACCACCTGATTGAATGGTTATCATCAAATCATAGCATCTGATTGATGGTTAAGATCATCATATCAAAACAACATCTGGGCGAGTAGTGTTTGATTGACTGGTTATGATAATCCAATCAAAGCGACTTTTGGGCGGTGAGTGGGGTGGCAATGTGCCGTGGCCAGGGTAGACCCAGCCTGACTGACATTTGAGGCCTATGGATAATGCCCGACTAGCCCGACTCACCTGGGCCGTCCTAAACCAAAAATTGATAAAATCCCTATTGCCCATTTGAACGTTCCTAATGCACACTGATGAAGCGGGTAGCTACACATGCACCAGCAAATAGACACTTTTTTTGAGTAATGAAACCAATGGTCGACATTCAAGGAGCCAATGATCAATATTCAAGATGCATGGATTACCTAATCGAGAATTGAAATTGTATATTTGTATAATATAACACATGTATGAAAATTGGGTCAGTGTAAAATCCCCCAAGCTGGCCTAAATTGATTGGGTAAATGAATGACAGGCCAGAGCTGGCCATGGGCCAGGTTAGTAGGTCCAAACATGGTCTAAAGCCAGGTCCGGCTCATCTCCGCCAGGGCCATTTCAACCTTTATCAGAGACTCAAGGCTTCATAAAATAGTGTATTAGAGCCTCCCTCCCTACACACAGATGATAGATGTATGACAATGCGGACTGTACCCCCCAAAGAAAATTTGTACCTAAGATGGGCCATACCCTAGAAATCACGCAGGTTAGACTAGTCTGATAAGATATATCTGATCAGTGCAAACATGCGCCGTTCATCACGTGTGTATATGTCTGTGTAAACATGGTTTTGGAAGACAATCTGCGAGATCAAAGCCGTTTATCACTTGCATACATCCATAAAGGCAGAAGAGTAACCGGCTAATTGCATTCATTCAAGGGCTGTGATTTTTGTAAGCAATAGATGAATGCCAATAATCAGCTTAAATTGTGACAGAGATTGCTTGCATATTATCATTAACTCCCAGTATAAATATTAATTCATAGAGTAGAAACTAAGTGATGAACGGCTCGGATGATGCAAACGGATGTAACATAGTATGTCGAAGAAGGCAAGTGGATACACGGTGATAATGACTCTGCATACTACTAAAACAGGCATCTACCGTGGTCTGTATACCATGCAAGAAAGAAATGTGCAAAGGTATCCGTTGGCAACCAATAACTAGACTATTAGAGAAGTTCATCACATAGGCCCCAACTTTCAGGCACACTCGTGAGCATATCGATCTTTTCAGTTGAACCGCAGTCTTTTAAAACTGTTGATGTACTAGAAAAAAAGAAGAAGACTGAATTGGACCCATAACTTGAAAATTCCATCCGTTTACGTATGCTTGAAATGCAGATTAAATAATGATCGATTAAGATCACACACATGCACTGCCTTGTCACAAAATTTCAACAGCATTCCTGTAAATTCTTATTAAGTATATCGGGGTTGATTCCATCAAGGTAACATTAGTCCAATTTGATAGTACGTGGAAGTGCGAGTCCTTAAGATCCGATGGTTTACACAATATGGAACCTCTACAAAGTTGAAGATGGACGGTCCAAATTTAGCGGTTCGCCTAACCACTATTAGAGTAGATGAGTCTGATCACTTCTCTGATTCTACAGTATAGATGGCCCCGGATCACGATCTATGGTTTAGATTGTCCCAAGGACAAGCTAAACGGACAAATTTCTATGTACCACTATTCCTCATTTTTACTCTCGTTATTTTTTATATGTTTAGTGTAGAGAGAGCCTTATCCTATTTATAGGAAAGGATGAGAGTTTGGATGAGACCAGAAGTTATCTGGTCTTGGCCGAAAGAGACCTAAACTCATGGCACCCACCCACTAGTGATTGCCCATTAGTGGGCCCCACTGGCCTATATCCAACACAATTTACCTTCAACAACTCAATTTCTTTCTCCTCTCCACTCAAGCTTTAAACTCTTAAGAGAACGAAATTTTAGAGAGTTAATTTTATTTGCCGATTAATTTTAATCATGATACATACCTGTTAATTTTTAATTATTTTTTTCCAAATCTTTTATACCATTTTTTCTCCTTTCTTCTTGCATATGAATAATCATATTCAAGTATTTTAATATTTATTTTTAAGCAAATATATCATATTCAAGTATTTTAATATTTATTTTTAATTAAACATATCAAATTCACGATCTTTTTTAAAGAATTTGATCCGTTTTTATTAAAAGTATTTTCTTTTCTTTGCTTGATTTACTTTCTCGAGTTATGATCTATATATAAGAAAGAATTTAAGGTTTTAACAATGTACTTCGTATGGTGCTCTATTACCCTATAAATTTTTATGTACTCTAATGTAAAAGAAGTCTATTAAAATTTTATCCATACATGTATTCATGATCCAATCCTTTCGATGTAATAATCAACCACTAAAAATTTATATTCCATATTTATCAATTAGTGAACTATCATATCATCATTTTGTCACGCCCCAAATCCAGAAATCGGATTCATAGAAATTCTAATCGCCGAATCTGGTGCCGACAGCCTCCGTAGTACCCCATTCTCGGCTCCTAGCGTTCATACGCCAGATTCCGTTTCTGGGATCCTACGAGGAGAATTTTTTTTTGTATATTTAACTCGCAATAAGCATAACCACAAGATTACCCAATTCACAAAGGCAACATCATCATCACATATCCACTAATATAAACAGTTGAGTACAATGCTGAAAGGAAATACATAAATAAAACTCAAGCTCCAGAAGACCACTGTACGCTCCAAGCTCAACACTGCTGCAACCTATCATCATCTGCATGCATCTATCGTGCATAAGCTTATAGAAAGCTTAGAGGGTAGTGTAAGTGTGTGCACAAGATAAGTGCCAAGTATTCAATACAATGCCATCATCATACAATACCGGAAATACTGGTAATCCATAAATCGTGCATTATCGGAATAAGCAGAAAGACTGACAAGATCATGAATTATCAGAGTAAGCAGAAATACTGACAAGATCATAAATCATAAGATAATAGAGTAAGCAATATAAAACAACCATGCAAATAAGGAGTCATAAAAAGCCAAATATCAGATGCCGAGAATGCGATGCAATATACAATTCCTGATGAGTTCACGAATAGTATCAGCCGTATCTAGACCATATAAATGCAGAAACGCAGTAACCTAAAATGCCGTATTACCGCGAATGTCATGCAATATGCGGTGCAAATGAAATGACCATACTGGGGTGTGAAGTCGGGATGATAGTACGTAGTATCGCAGGCTATGGGGTCGATCACAAGGGACTTCTATCCAAACTAGTCCCATACCTAAATTTGGATAGTCAGACTCAATGTGATAAACTCCTGATCTCAGGTTAGTCGCGCGCCTAACCGAAATCCTGGCCATGTGAAGGTACACAACAATTAGTTACGCACCACCAGCCCGAGTGATAGTGAATGAATGAATGCATGAATGAGTATGCAACTCCTGCTCACTAAATCCACATATTAGTACAGTTCATCTTTGGGATCATCACTGGGGTCTATTACACTCTATGCCAGTTTGCCGCCCCTATCCGAGCGCACAACTGGGTAAGTGGAAGAGACCTCACTATCCGCTTGCCAATATCGGGCCCGACTCGTCAATAGTGGACCCATTCCTCAAGCTGGTCAAACTCAACCTAGACATTGCCCCCTCACTCAGGCGGGTAAGGTTACACCCCTTCCCAACCGACCACGACACAGTGGGAGACGCGGCCTACTGGTATACAGCCTCATGCGCTCGTATATCCACTCGGTCTCGACGTTGGGGTGTCTCCTGGCCACGGAGGTTTAGGGATTTTCACCAAGGGACATCTATGGCGCCTGTATGCTAGAACTAAACATTTTCGGTGTCCCATTTGGCCATCCACGATATGCCTGTGGAGGCTACGGCCTTGATGTCGCTAGGGCGTACAGTAATTATAATGTGAGATGCATGAGTCATACAATCCAGTCATGCATCAATCCTGCGCATACCGCGTGCTCAAGTGAGATAATCTCCGCCTATCAGGGAGTCTTATAACAACATGCTCAATGACATATGCAATGATTAACCACATCTAATAATAAATATGCAGATGATACGTATGAGCATGTATCATGATGCTATGCTGTCACATACTCAAAACCGGTATCAACAACTGGCATCGACAATCGACCTCGACAATGTTGACATTTAACCAACATTGCCCCCAAGGAATGGCCCACATAGGGTCAAACATAAAATGGGCCTACGGCCTCACACAAAGGCCTGATATACAACACAGTGGGCCTTACACAAGGGCTACATATACACAATAGGTGGGCCCTACTCATGGGCCTTAAATACATGGCATGTGGGCCCTGCACATGGGATTCGAATACATCAAATGGGCCATGCATCATGGGCCTAATAATACATATCACAATGGGCCTTGCCCATAGGCCATGAATACATCACAATGAGCCTCGACTACGGGTCACAAATACATTATTTGGGACTCGACAATCGGCCTTGACAATTGAAATTGGCCTCGACAATCGAAATTGGCCTCAACAATCGGAATCGGTCCATACAATCGGCCTCGACAAATCGAAATCGGCCTCGATACTTGGCTTCGACAATCAGAATTGATCGATAGTCAGAATCGGTAACTGGCCACAACAATCGGGATCGATCGATTATCGATAATTGGCCACAACAAATAGGAATCGGTAATCGGCCTCGATCGATAATCGGCAATCGGCCGATCAAGGCCTAAGGGAAGGTCACAATGTGGACATCTAACCGTCATTGCCCAACAATGTAGACATCTAGCCAACATTGCTCCCAACGAGTGACCCACATAAGGCCAAACATATAGTGGGCCCATAGCCTTAAATCAAGCGGGTCGCATCACATGGGCCTAATGCACATCGTTACGGGCCGCCTCACATGGGCTGGAAATACAGTTCAATGGGCCACAACGTGTGGGCCGAGTATACATCTCAATGGGCCATGACCCATGGGCCCCATTACATCATAATGGGCCACAACCCATGGGCCTCAAATATAATAAGTGGGCCACATCAATGGGCCTCATACATATCAAGTGGGTTGCGTCATATGTGCTGCACTAAAGGGCCTTGCCCATTGGCCTCGGATATATCACAATGGGCCACGTCTCATGGACCTAACAAGACAAATAGATGGCCCGCACATGAGCCAAACACATCATAATGGGCCACATATGTCACAACGGGCCGCACTAATACATCAAGGTGGGCCTCTTTATATGGGCCGCACCAAAAGTCATTTCGATAGTTGTAGGTATAACATGTGTATCACTACACCCATGGCCCACGTATGATGATCAGCACTTGTACAAACATATCCATATAAATTGGCGCCAACCAAACATTGTCCAGCACTATCCCAACATTATGGACGGTGTGGATACAAAATACGAACATCTAGGCGGGCCGCACAAGTGGACGGTGTGGGTGAAGTACACACAGCATGGTGGGCCTGTACAGTGTAGGCGGGCCCAACACATGCAGCAAGCAGGCCCTGCGCCATCAAGACGGGTAGACGGTGCGGATATAAAATACATACATCAGGGGGGGGGGGGGGGGGTGGGGGAGGGTCCCGCCATCCAATGGGCTAAATGGTGCGGATATACAATACATTTATCATGGCGGAATCACACATTAAAATGTGCCTTATATACATCATATTGGGCCTCGACCCATGGGCCCTAAATACATCTAATGGGCCGCATCACACGGCCTCAAATACATAACAAGGTGGGCCTTAACAATGGGCCATAAATATGGTAAGTGGGCCACACCACATGGGCCACATATATATCAAATGAGCCACAATCAAATATAAGTGGTGATAATGATTTCCACTACTAAAATTTCCCAAGGCCCGCCATAACATTTATTTCCCATCCAATCTAATCATAATATCTCAAGGATTTCAAAGGTAGCCGTTCAATCCTCACCGTGCACTATGGTCCACTTGATAAATAAATTTGTCTTATTTTCGTCCCAAACCTTAAAATCATTTTTCAAAAATGGTTGGACGGTTAGATGAAACACATGCATCATGGTGGGTCCCATAGGGATGGAAGGTATAGATAAGTCACATATTCCATGATGGAGGTCCACAATTGTGGACACAACACATACATAAATTGATCTTAAGTAAGACCCACCAAAATGTTTATTTTCCACCCAATCTAGGGCCCAACATACTGTCCATCCAAACTGGGGCCAACATGATGTTTATTTTCCATTCAAACTGGTCATAGGGTCACATGGGCCTAGGGCCCACTGCAATGTTTATTTACAATCCAATCTATTCATAAGGTCACGTGGACCTTGGGCCCACCATACTATTTATTTATCATCCAACCTGGGCCACTTTAATATTTATTTGCATCCAACCTGTTGATAAGGTCATATAGACCAGGGGCCCACTACAATATTTATTTTTCTTCCAACCTGTTGATGGGGTCACACGATCATGAAACCCACTGCAATGTTTACTTGCATCCAATCTGTTGATAAAGTCACATGGGCTAGGGGCCCACTGCAATGTTTACTTGCCATATAACCTGTTTATAAGGTCACGTGGGCCTATGGCCCACTACAATATTTATTTGCCATCCAAACTGACCATAAGGTCACAGTCAGGGGCCCACCGCGATGTGGTTTGCAAATCCAGCCCACCCATTAGGTGTGTCCCACCTGGCTGAGGGTCTAGACCAAGTTTCAGCCTCATCCAAATTTCAGGTAGGCCCCACCAAGTGTTTTTATATGTTTAGGCATGTCTTCACATGATTTTAAATGGTGTGGCCCACCTGAGTGCCGTATACAGTTAATTTTTGGGGCGGCCTCCTGGTCTGAGGGGACCCATCAAATGCATGGTGTTGATGGTCGAAACGCATCAGGGTGGGGCCCACATCTGGGCCGTGAGGCCTGCCTTGTCCGTTCGTGTGTCAGGTGCAGACGCTGCCTGCGGATGTCCTGCAGCAGCGTCAGCGCTGCTGCTTCTTTTTTTTTTTTTTAAAAAAAAAATTGATTTTCTACAGATTTTCATAGGTGGGGCTCGCATTCGGTAAATCCACTCCAGCCATTAGATTCCACAGTTCAAGACCGACCAGATGAGTTTAATATACGGCCTGTTTTTGGCAAATAGAAGGATCTAGGTGGGTTTCAAGTGTGATACCGCTATTTCCTATGGTATGGCCCGCTTGATTGCCAGATCAGCCTCATCTTTTGGCTCAACACCTAAAATGGGGCTGAGAAGTGAAATGGACAGCGTGGATTTCATACATACATCAAGGTAGGGCCTACATAAGTGGGACCAAGTCCCTGCCTTAACAACATCCACGGCAGCAGCGTCCTGTGCTGGTGACGCTGCAGCAAGAGCTACTGCATGTTTGACATTTTTTTTTTGATTTCGTGTAATTTCGTGGTTTTCCACATATGGGGCCCACATCTGAAAAATCCAACCCAACCATTGAATTTTATGGCCCATAATCGACCAAATGAGACCAATATGGGACGTGTTTTTGGCGAATAGAAAAATCAAAGTGAGTTTTAATGGTAAACACACTATTCCCTATGGTATGGCCCACTTGATTATCGGATTGGCCTTATTTTTTCGGCTCAACGCCTAAAATCAAGTAGGGAATGAAATGGACGGTGTAGATTAGTCCCATACATCAAGGTGGGGTCTACACGAGTGGTTTACTCAAAAAGGACTTGAATCATGCTAATATTTTTTTGACGTCCAACGTCCCTGGACGCTAGATGGTTTAAGCTCAACGCATATAAGAGGTGGGCCTTGCTCAGATGGGCCATTAAAATGCCTAAAGGGTGTGGATGAGACATACACCAAGGTGGGGTCCATCCGAGTGGGCCATACATCACACAAAAATAATAATAAATAAAAAAAGAGAGAGAAAAGCACCCACCTCTCATTCTTCTTCCTCACTAGCCTTCCAATGCTCCAAAAATGTTCTTTTAATGGTGAAGATGATGATCCAAGGGTGGAGATGAGAGATAGGGTGATAGGGAGTGGGCCACACATGGCTCTTCTCATGGAGAGCTTGGACGTTTTCCTCTCCTTGGGAGTTGCTTGGGAGAATGGAGAGAGAGGATAAGAGAGAGAGGAGTGGTGATGGATGGGGTGATAGGATGAGAGAGCATGGTGCATGTTGACTTTTGGGTGAAAAAGGAATGGGTGCCATGCCTTGTTGGTGAAAAGGGGATGGCTAAGTAAGATTGTGTACTTAGACTTGATTAATGGATTGATGTGACATTTAGGCTAGAGATTCTCTTGAAAATTACGACGCGCGGTGTTTTCCTCGAACTGAACGTGGGCCTACATTTCCTACCCTGGGTATTGCCTCAGCGCGTAATACGTGGCGTCGGAACCGCGGAGACGGTGTAGTCGCAATGGTGCAAGTTTCGAGTCGAGCCGACTCTGATATACAAGACACGACTGAGGATCGCGCGTAAATGTCGGTAACAGATCGCAGGTCGTCGAAATTTGACTGGGAGGGTCGCGGAAGCCTAGGGAATGGTACGATCTAAGATGCGGGCCTTACACATTCAGTGCGATAAATAGCTTTAACGGTTAAACCAAAACTTCAACGATTTAAAACCTTCGTAAAGCCAACCAATTTTTTTTTAAAGTGTCAGGCATGACCATAAAACTACTTGATGAATCATTTGATCTAATAAATTTAGTAATAATCATGTTCCTAAGTAAATTCACTGAATTCTTTATTTGCCTATGCAATAACCAATGGACTCTATTGAATGTAGCCAAGTACACTCATTTTTAATAGCTAGGTAGTACTCTCGTAAAGAGAGCCAAAGCCATCCAATCATAATTGTAAACTTTACATATCCTCAGCTCTAAGGATTTATTGTCTTTTCATATAACATCAAGTCTTATCATAGTCTAGAAATCGAAGTATCTAAAGGTCCAATTAAATTATTTGTCCACGGCATGGCTCAGATCTACATGACTAATGAATTAGACTAACATTATTTTTTAAGCATAACTTCAATATATCACCATGGATATTTAACTTTGTTTAAAAGAGATATTTAATGCATAAGTCATTGCCTAAAACCAAGCCCTCGAAAAAAAAACTATATAACATAAAATTCGAGGAGAACGCCTTAATGAGTGAGCATGTAATGAAGATGTTCAAAGTATCCAATGAACTAAAGACGACTAAGTTGTCAAAGTGGAGGCTATAGTCATGAATGTTGTCCTCATGTACTAACACATATGTACAATATGTTCATTAACAGTTACAATATGAACGAGCTCAAATATATTAAGAAAAACTATTCACACAATTGGTTCTTTATAAGGCTAAAAACATGAGATATTTAAAGGTGCATGTTATACTATTAACAAAGAATCAATCTCCAGAATCACAGAACGGATGCAATTGAGGCAACAAAGATAATAATCTAAGGGAGTAAGTAACCATGTTGGTAATAAAGTCAAAGGGAAAGACAATAAAAAATGAATGAAGGCTTGTTAGCATTGTGAAAAATTAAGCCACTTTAAGATCAAGTGCATGACTTACAACAAATAACTCACTTGAGAAGTTAATGCAACCATGGCTCTCCCCCTCCACTCTTCTTAGTTATTATTATATAAATGTTTGACATGATTGTCTGATAGATTAATGTAAAAAGCATATCTGTGCAGAATGTAAAAAGGGATAGAACGAAAAGTGAAACAGGCAAAAAATAGTCATGAGCTAAGAGCAGAAGAGCATCGCAAAGTGAGGAGCATAGTATTAGAGTAGAACTTATGGAGAATTTAATTTGGAGAGGATTCTCTAAGTAAATACTCTAATTTTATTAAACTTAAAATTTTAATCGTTCATTTGAGACATTGTAGTTAATAATTTAATATGATGATTTATAATTTCTCCTCATAATTAATACTCTGAACTCGAATATTACCTGGTGTATTATTCATATTTAGAACGTGTTGTGATTGATCATCCTACCCTTACAAGGAATCATATATTAGGGGTTATAGTGTTGGATTACATCCATAGACTCAGAGAGCTGTTGTGCACTAGAAATGTTGTGGTGGATTACAATTATGAAATTTCATTAATGACATAAAAGTATAAGTTGATACTTATGCTCTATTAGGATATCCGGGGTAATAGAATTAAATGAGAATGCACAATGTGTTAACACCAGTTACATATTTTGATTTTTGTAAAAGGACATCAATCATCACATGTGCAACAAAGTGATGATGAGAGTAACATCTTTGGCCATATCACGTCATGATATTAATGAATCACATGAATGAACTATATCCCACAATTATATACTATAATTGAATGGCATATATATCTCACATTGATCATGAATACTAAAGATGGATATGTTGATTACATTAGATATGACAGGGGTATGTTATTGGTGTAATTATTTTCCTACCATGAGAATGGTTAGATATGAGATTTTACTCAAATGACACAAACCTGAATATAGTACTTGGAGATGAATGCTAAAAGATATGGTTAATATGTCAAAAAAGGATCCCTATAGTACACTAATGTACATAAGAGATGACTAATGACAAAATGTCTTAGTCATTAGGAGGAGAATAGACACTGCAATAAATCTGGCCTATAATAAAGGACACTTGTATTAAAACAATCTCAAGTTTTATTCCACATACGTGGATGTTAAGCTTCTCGTGATGATGCATCAAATACTAAATCAAGTATGTCACTCATATGGTAACAATGTTAGTTCAACATATAATATGTTTAAAGATTTCACATTGATTCAAGTGTGTAAGACACACAAGTTTACACTCGTAATGGATCGTAGAGTTTTTAATTGAACTAAAAATATTAAGTGATTAAGTATGATCACAAATGAAATACAAGTAGTTGACAATTATAAAATTGATGTGACGCATAATTGCCTGTGATAGACAGTGGGAGTTACCAATAGAGAGACAAGGTGAACTACGAGAGGATCAATATGAGTCCTTAATCCCTTCGGCTAAGATGTCTTGTATGACATGTGTGCTTAGATTTGAGCACAAATTATGGTTAGAGTAAGTGAGAGATGGTTGAAATTATGCCATATAAAACCAATGTGAGCCCTAATCTACTATTTATATATGACAAAGATAATTTCAGCCATAGATCATGATGACCAATGTCCGTGGTGGACAAAATGCCAGGCCTTAATTACTATATAGTGACACCTTAAACATATATGTGTAATAGGTTAAATAGAGGAGTGAGTCATCTAATTGTCATTGAGAACACAAGATTAGAATAAAAATTATTTACTAAGGAGAGTTATGAGCCTGAATCATAGTATCTTATTGAACCATAGCCATCACAACTTGTAGGACAAACATGTGGTCATCATGTGATGAAATGGATGGTCATCATATATGAGGGGACTGACTTGGTTCAAGATTGATAATCTCCATTATTGGGAGTCGATTTGTTGTTTTGTACTTCTACCTTTACTCTAGATGGGCGTGTGAGTATTCCATGAACAAAGAATCTGGTTAGACTTTTGAACATTTGCATAAGAAATTAAGTTTCAGTCATTAGTTAAAGGACCCATTAGCTTAGACTGTGATTAGATTTGATATTGCATGGAAAGATTATTAATCCTTAAATATAATGACGTATAAGGGTCACAATTATTATTGAATAGCTTGGGATCTTTTTATGAGTACCACGTGGCCACTAAAAATGGGTGTAGATGAATACATCCATCCTAGTTTGTTGATTCTTGCATGAGCCAAAAAGGAATCCAATGGGTTTACATAGAGACATGTTTAGGGCTAGATATACTAGATCAAGGACCCACCAAGTGATTTTACTGTTAGGGTCAACACTTAAAAGATTTTTTAACAGTTAAAATTATTTATTAATCACACTTAATGATGATTTAATGGTTCAATATCTGATTAACATGAGATGTAAATATTTGATGGATGGCCATGATAATAGAAAGATTTGATCACGAGTACATGTATGGATAAGAGGTTAAAAAACTTCTTTTACAGTAGGGTATAGGGAAGTCAGTAGGGTGGCAGTGCACGATATGGAGTATACCCATAGTACCCTAGCATCTTCCTATATATAAATCCTATCGTAAAAAAGAAAATCAAGCAAAGTAAAAAAAATATCCAAGTAAAAATAAATTAAACTATTAAAAAAACTATAAATTAATTTATTTAGTTAGAAATAAAAATTAGAGTACTTAGAATATGATTCTTCTTACACATAAAGAAAATAAAAGATAATATAAAAAAATTAATTAAAAAACTAACAAAAATCCTATTAAAAGCACATTAGATTCTTGAAATTTGGTATCATGATTACGATTAATAGGAAGTAAAAATAATTTTGTGAAATTTTATTCTCTTAAGAATTTAAAGTTCAATTAGAGAAGATAAAAAATTGAGTTGTTGAAGGTTAATTGGATTTATGTTATCTCGAGAGAATCACCTTAATATACTTAATAAATAGTTACAAGAATGTTGTCAAAAATTTCATGGCAAGACCCTACATGTATGTGGAATCTAACCCATTAGTCATGTAATATACATTTCAAGCATGGGTTGGCAATGTAAATTAATAGAGTTTTCAATTCATGGGCCTAGTTCAATTTTTTTAATTCTAATATGTTAATGGTTTGTAGAAATTTAGGCTCATTTAATGGTTTGAAAATGTTGATATACTCATGAGTGTACCTAAAAGGTGGGGCCTATGTGAACTTCTCTTATCTTCAACCTTATTGGTTACTAACATGTGCCTTTACATGCACATTTCTTCCTTACATGATTTTAGTAACCACAACAAATGCCTCTTTAATAGTACATAAAAACACTAGCACCATGTATCTACTCACTTTCATTCACATGCCATGTGACATGTGCATGTCAATCGGATTGTGTATCATTTAGTTTTTTACTTTATCGATATCTATACAAGAATCTAAAGGTAATATACAAGCAATCCTTATCACAATTTAAGCTGATTATTAGCATTCATTTATAAATAAAGATTCCATCTTAGAATAAACAGAACAACCTAAGAGAGAGAGAGAGCTTTAGTTATCTTCCCCTTTTGAGTGTCACCTATATTGAGAGAAAAAAACCCTTCTTTCTTATCCTTATTCTTCTCTCCGTCTAAACATCCATGTGAGGTCCACCTTATAGACATTGCAAGTTAGCCATTTGCTCCCACTAGAGATCTAATAATGGCTACTCTTCTTCATTTGAGATAAATTAAAAATAGACCTTTTAGTTTGAAAAATCTTCATCGATAATTCGAGAAATTTTTGTGCCGCGATTCCATTGTGTTAAGGTATGACTTAAATAAATTTTCAAAGATTTAGAAGTATAGAATATGAAATTATTAAAGATGGGAGATCCTAGGGTAATTAAGAATTGAAAATTAAAAATTATGTTTAATTTTTTCTACTTTTCTTTAAAATCCGACACTATATCATGTTTGATAGAAATTTGACAATGAGATTTTAATATCAATTTTTTACCTTTGCATTGGATTTTAAAGACTAGATTGAATGACATAATAAAGTTAAGGACATAATATATTTAGGTATGTGGATCAGGCATGATGGTAGACTTTTGAAGATGTATGACATATACTAAAGTTTGTAGAATAATGATGTACTAAAACATGTCATACATATAAAGCCCTAGAGCTCCTCATATATATAGATCCTAATCATAATAGAAAACTTTTGATGATGTAAGGCATATAGTAAAATCCATTGGGTATTAATGCACTAAAACAAGTCCTACACATGAAGCCCTATATCTCATCCTATATACAGATCATAATCATAATAGGAATATGTCAAGTCACAAAACATAATCCCTCTTCATAAGGGTAGATGTCCATACTCTCTAGAGAAAAATAGGTGTTTAGGTGTGAAACATCACAAGTAAAAGGATAGTGTAAGCTTGACGCACCCCCTTCTGAAATTTTGGGGCATCAAACTGAAAGGCTGAACGAAGAAAAGTAGCACTATTCACACTCCTATCATCAATTGAAGAGCATTGGTTTTCATACTATTATTGCCTGTGCCTATATACCAAAAAAGATATGCACATGTTACGAGAATCCTTTCGGTCTTCTAAGGATGTAAAGTGGAGTGTGTGTCAGTTATCACCTTAAATGGAACCTCTTTATGTTCATACTCGAGAGTGCGTCTATAAATACCCAATCAAAAATAATTTTGGAATTAATTTTCAGATTCTCAAAATTAGTTTCGAAATTTTCTTTGGGACTCTGAACCTTTATACTTGAATTCAGAGCTTGCACCCTTTTATTCCTAACGACTTGTACCATGCAGAACCACTCCCATGGTGCAGTTCGTGTATTTCTACTCTTTTTTCACCATGTAGAATCAGTTTCATGGTATAATTAATGTATTTTCACCATTGGACCTGCACCAAGCGCACTTTAATCTGCACCTCGAAATTGAAAAAAAAAAAATAAAAAATTCAAGATATATTTTGTACAGAACCTTATCGCCACTCACATCATGCAAACATCTCCTTGGATGCTAGGATTTATCAAAATCTTCTTACTTCCTACAGAGTTACTTGCCAATGTTTTTACTATGGAGGATAGTTGCTCTAACAACTTGATGAAGATTGTCCCGGTGATGGTTATACTCTTATATCTGAAGGATCATTCATTCTAACAATGATTGTGATCCATAATTTAATATATGTTGCTTCCAATGGTTGATGTCCAACCTTAATTATAAACAATAATGCTAAGAAACTAGGTCGAATTTCCTTTAAGACCATGCCTTTACAATGTTCAAGGCCTCTTTCTTTGCCAGCTAGCCTTAGCTCAGTAAGAATATTATATGAAATTTTAGCCCTAGTTGGCAGTGCTTTACTAATTACGATAAGCCCAATGCCCATTTGAGACTCTGCACTCTTAAACCCCATACTCATATTTTTAATATTTATTACAGGCACAGTGCCAATAGATCATTTGCCCACTCCCACTGCTCCAATGAGTGCCCTATCTATTGTCTAGCTCTTTCTCCCATTTAGCATCCTGATAGTTTGAATACATGATAGGTATTATGTACCATCTATATCCCAATTAAAATGGTTTGCTTGTCTTAATTATGTTGTGATGCACGTTCTACGAAAGACATCTCAACACTCCTTGTCTTAATAGTTAAATGTGTAATACCATACATGATTTTCCACTCCTTTAATCTATCTTGTACTAATTATACTAACGACTTTATATAAAAGAGAGTTGCACATTGCCTAGAGTACTATTAACCTCATCATGTGAGAGGGCGTGGAGTCTATTCTTCCTGAGCAGTAATAGGGCCATAAAGCCCAAATCTACTGATGACAAAGATATGCCCTGGGCTCAGGGTTCCCACATTATGCATCATTTGCATTCATATGCATCTACATTAACAATATTGATCATTATTTTAAACAATTTTTTTCATCATTTATTATTATCCTAGAATCAAGTATTACTTTACATAGAATTTTTAAGGGCTTTTATTATGTCATAACTTAGAATGTAGTAAGAACCTAAGATAATAACAAAATCTTTTAACCATATTCTTTTATTTCTTGTGTAGATGTGGTAATATCATATAAATGTCTATAAACACGAATGTGAAAGTCTATGCAATATTTATTAGTAGGTTCAATAAATGGACCAAATCTCCCTTGCTACATCTTTGGTCGGTGTAATATTAGGTTTGATGGAAAGGTAACTTGACCAACTTTCTAATGAGTTATAAACTATTTTGATTAGATATTATTGGATATATCATCATTAAAATTCTCTTTTTGTAGCATCGACTCCACTTTAATTCTTGATTGAGTGTACAGAAAGTTTTGTACTAGCTTCAAGCCAACCCAATATTGAAAGGTAATTTTCTAATGTCAACACATGTAGATTTTCTTGTGATCAAACCATGCTTAGTTGATCCCTAGTGAGCTATGATTGGCATGGGTTGTCCAAGAAACCTTATGCTTTTTTGGCCTGCGCTATCCTATTTGAGGAGTAATGGTCTAATGCATCCTTTACATGTATGTGATGACCGTCTTACTTATTACAGTAATAGGAGTGTGTGTGTATGACATTATTTATCCATTCAACAAAACTCATGGTGCACAAATAAGAGGACAACTATAAATGTTTGCAATTTGTTGCATGGTGTTCACTCCCCAAGTATAGGGTTGTGATGTAGTAATAAACTCAGTGAGACCGAGGTCGAATCCCAAGGGACTGAAACCTGTACGTAATCTGAAACTAAATAGAGCTAGAACTAGACGAAAATGAAATCTAAACAAGTGTAATTTAAGGAATAATGATGAAATAATTATCTAAAACTTAAAGAATTCAGAGGTAGGAAACTAGGGATTCAAAGGATCCACTTGTAGAGATTAGGGAGATCTACGGTCAATTCATGAACTCAACTGGACTTCGAGTCCCATCTTCGTCCAGTTGGAGGATATAACCTGCAAATTAAATCTGAACATCTTTTGATCTAGTTTTAGAGAGATAAGATATATGTAAATTGGAATGGATTCCATCACAAAACCATGCCCATGAGACAAAGCAAACAACAGAATTAAACCAATTCACAGTCAATCTGAGTGATGTATGAACAGTAGGAAGGGTGCCGTCATCTAACCATGCCCAGGAGACGATGGTGAACAACAGAACTTCCTAACTGCATAATCACAACAAGAGAACATGAATACTTAAAGCCATCGCAGATCTATTGTAATTTTAGTCACAACAAACCATTAAAAACTAGAAATATTCTTATTATTCAAAACTAGAATCAACATAGTTCATGGCATGAATCAAAGTCGTAGAATCAGTCCCATCACACCACAAGCTTCACCTCTTAGCCCTAGTTAAGAGGTTTAGCCCGACATGAGTGGGATAAATCTCTCAAAAATCATAAAAATAAACAAATAATAAACTTTTAAACAATTCTCTCTCTTTCTCTCTCATTAGAAGATTCCCAGCCGTAGATCCCTGCAAATTCCCGCTGCCCCCCACGAAATCTCCTTCTCTCCCTTATAAGCAGCAGGGAAGGTCGAGTGCCAAAGGCGGCGGCTGGAATTTCCGCACTCCATGCGGAAGTTTTACGCAGAAAAACCTCTTACGCAAGCCGTTCTTACATTGAACCTTGGTGGGGCCAGTTATTGAGTTTAGACAGGAGATTTACTCCATTCATCCGCTTCCCCTCGAAATTTCGACCAGAGATGGCTAGTTTTGAAATGTCATTGACGCGGCCAAAGGTAGTAATTACGCTGCAATTTGCGCAAGGCTGTCTGTTTGTGACCGTTGAAACTAGCACATGTGCGTGCATGAATGCACAAGATCAACATGTGTTTGGCTAAATCGAGGCCCTCTGCACGATGGACGGTGTGAAAATCGAGGCCCTTCGCACGATGGACGGTGTGGATTGGAGAGCTAGCTCGTGATGGTGGCCCACAAAGAAAAATCGCAAGCTTTGTTGTGAAACAGAGCTTCCGCGTCTTCGCTGTGAAAGACAGTGGGCCCATGACCAGGGTATACAGAAAAATCCGATCTGTCCATTGGAATCCTTTCGAAAAACCATTCAGATATGGTCTATTTTGGCTCAGATTTAGTTTTGCCCACAGGACTTGTGCTTCTACCATTCGTCCTACATTTCGATGGTTGAAATTCGATCTCTACTGTCTTTCGCAATTCCGCCACTTAGGTGAAGGTCTTGGCCACCTCCTGGAGGAAATTAACGGCTTGGATCATCTAACCAGACGATAAGTGGGGTCCACTACCAAATCAGCATCTGGTTTCGTGTCAGCGCGAAAACGAAAATTTCCATTTTTGAATGGCCAGTGTAAGCTGACCGACTTCCTTTGTTCAATGCACCTTAAGAGTACGTGCACGGTGTGCACGTACCTCTCCATATGGGACCAACTGAGATGGTTCTGAGAAATCTTCTCCGTCTATCCGTGTTCTTGTCTCAATTATGCTGTCGAGAACAATTTTGAAGCATATCCAGATCTTGGGTGGGCCCAAAATCAATGGTTTATGGGTTGATCTATTCGTTGAGCCACTTCTACAAGTATCCAATGGATGAAAATTGACATGTACGGTTAATTCATGATCATCAGGCCATATATAAAGTTTGGAGCCGATCAGATGGTGGGAACCCTGTGATCTTGTATTATGAACGTCTTTCAGGCCTGAATAAGGAAAAGAAAAAGAATTCTCCTTTCTCTCCCTGTCCTCACGCTCAAACTCTCCCAGATTCGATCCCGTCCACTGCCTTGGTGATGCCAGAGTGTCAAATCCATACCTTTAGCATCCTTTTCAATCCATGCTCGTCAATTCTCCTTGCATCACAAACACGATTAAAATAGACCGTTAAGCAGTACCATGTTCGTAAATCTAGGCAATAATTGGGGTCTGATATGCAATATTTGACCCTCAACACATGGTTTTAAGAAAGTCAGGGCAATAAGAGAAGATGGGTGTTACACATAGATGTAGTCAGATAATAAAACTATGGTAGATATTATAAGAAGAGTTGTGTTGAAATTGAGTGAAGGGGATAAAATATTATTCCATGATTATCTTTACAGTTCTACGATTATAAGAAATATAGTATCCGCTTTTAAAATCTTTAGATAAGGATATACTTTCATGTTTAGATCATCAGTTTAAATCAATTGTGGAAAGAAGGTAATAATATATTAAGTGCTTATGATTGGTTTATACCTTATCTCCTCCCACTCAATTATCTCCACTCAAGATATAAGTCAAACTATCTTGATTGTAGGTTATAGAAAGAGAGAAGAGGAAGATAATAAATCTCTCTACCCTTGATATCTCCATCTTGGTCATCTTCACGAGAACAATTCACGAGAACAAACTTCAGAGGTTAATTAATAACCATATCATTCTTGATGTTGAAAATAAACCTGTATCTATATACAAAGCTTGTCTGAATAGAAAGTTGACTAGGATGCATTTTTTCAAAAGGAATGTTGATAGATTTACTTAAATCCTCTAATTAGTGCAAAATTATTTTTTTGACATGTTTGATGTTAAAGAAAGAAGAGATTGTAAGTATTTCATTGCATTCATCAGTGACTACTTCCAGTTTTGTTACTTATACCTAATAAACAACAAATCATATATCTTTAAGATATTTTAAATGCACAAAAATCAAATTTGGAGATTATTAAGTATGAATGTCAAAGTTTTGAGGTACGCAATGGAGAAATCGATGTATCTCCTAAATAAGATTCCTATCAAAGTGGCACCCAAAATATTATATTAATTATGGATATGTTGTAAACCTGACAAGATCACATGATTATTTGATGATGCCCCATGATGGTGAAAATTGTAAATGTAAATAGATTAAAATTTATAGATATAAAGTAAATTGTTATTAGATATTACAAGAAGTTCAAGGGATATTAGTTTTATAACTCGATTAAACTTCTTGTAAGATAGCCTTATGATAGGAAACAAATATGATATTATTGTAAATCTCTATGTGAGATCAGATAAAATATATTAATACTCCTGTGATGTGTAATCCAGAGAAACATATTCAATACTCTTAGCCTACAACCTTACTTAGAGTAATAAACAATACTAGGAAATTGATGGATTCATTTATCCCAGTGAAATGTTCTTATAAGTATTTGACATTCACTTAACTAATCCATCTTCATACTAGGAAACCATAGTTGATGTAGATGTGAAACTATATTTGATATAGTTGTGAAACATTGGATGTTTGCTATGGATGTCGAGATGAAGTCCACATATTCCAACTAAGTATGAACTATAGTAGATACGCTTAAAAATATTAATCTTAGTGAGTGTGATTATATATATATATATATATAAAAGAAAAAGTGAAGTGTGAAAAGAATGGTGGACATATGCAAGGTAAAACTTATTGCTAAAGGTTTATATTAGATAACAATATTTATACTGTGACGTAGCTCCACATGGGATATAAATTACATGATCGCTTATAAATTTCTACATTAGGTTATGATTTTTTATTTGTATTCAATTTTTTTGGCAAAAAATTTGGCTCGCATAGCATGCATTCTATACACATGGGGGCATGTGTTTGATTGTGCAAGCATGTGTGCACATGTAATATATTTAAAATGCAACATATAATAAAAGTTCTAAAAATTAAATTTTAGATTTATAACCTTATGGATTCATATTCAAAATTCTCAAGTTGCTTGGAAGAAAGCACAAATCCTATTTCTTAGTTTACCTTAAACAATGACACCTAAAAACTTTCATTTTTATTGATACGGTTCCTTTAATTATATGGACTTTATCTGATTTGTCCAAGATTAAGTAGAGAATGACAGCCAAGTCCGCCCTTAGAGCAAGGCTAAGGTAAAATATGAGGCGTTCCACTTAGGCGGAACCTCACATTTCACACATGTAATGGAGTAGGGAGTAGAAAATGATTATCTTTCTCTTTTTTCTCTGCTTTTCTTTGTCCTCTCAATTAGAAATGACATATATTATAGAAAGGGAAAGATATATATATATATATATATATATATATATATATATATATATATATATATATATATATATGTTATAGGAAAAATGGACTGACCAACTATTTGTAGGCTAGGTTAGCACTTTAAACAGCAGTAGGTGCCACCCAATGATCCGACACTCATCTCCTCGACCAAGTGTAGATAGAGGCCAAGCTCAACCTCTTGGCACAAGGTCGAGATAAAAGCTGACCAACCATGATATGAAAGAAACAAGCTACTCACCTCAGGTCCAAGACCCATCCACTGATGGATATAACCTGACCTCAATCGCGTGAACCGGGTCGGATCACCTCAAGTAAGCAAGACCCGCCCTCCACGGGATCTGACCTGACCTCTATCTGGTTTGTCCGTGATCTCAGCCAAAGATCTAGGAAATCATCCCCAATACGGCTCTACCTGGGATTCTAGCTAAGGATCCAGAAAGATTATCCCGCCAAGCAAGGAATCCAAATCCTACTATAATCCATCCTTACTAAAATATAGAGATGCCCTCCATGCCACCACCTCACCCCACCTATAAATAAGAGCATCCTTGATGGTGAAAGGTATGCACAATCTACAACTAAAAGTTCTCCTTTCGACTAAGACCCAAATTCTTTGTCTGACTTAGGCATCGGAGGGTCCCTTGTACAAGCTAGGGTTTTCCTTGCCTGTTCTTTGTGCAGGTTCACCGGTCTAGGGAGGGCTAACCATATTTCTGCATCAATAGTTTGGCGCCGTCTGTGGGAACAACAATGAAAGCCATTCTCATCTCTCCAGACTCAATGATGGCAAAAGGGAAGAAGAAGATAGCCCCCTTCACCGTTGCCCTTGATCTCGCGCCACCAGAGTAGTCCGGTAGCCACCGGGACTCCTCATCCCAGCTTCAGGCTAACTCTGTGCCCATAGGACCAATGCAATGGTCTAGGAACCGGGGAAGTCGGCTTGTCTCCCTCAAACAACAAGTTGAGATTTTGAATAAAAACTTAAACTCAATGAAGTAATTATTGGAACAATTACAACGTTGCCCTGTCCAAAGGACCGGGGAAGCTTCAAGATGAGTAACTACAGAAGTACTTAACCCGTCTGAAGCACCTGTTGGCTCTCAAAGAAGCAGGCAAATCGAAACCTCAAAGCCACTGCCTTATCACGTCTCGGCACCACTGTGTTGGCTGTATTCGACCTACGCCACGAATTGGAGAAAAAGAAACACAACAAAATTCCTAAAGCAGTGGGTAGGTGATGGTCGAGAGCGAAGACCCCTGGGAGGGCGAGCTCAATGACTTGTGGGGCCAAATTGGCGATATATGGCAAGCTTACCGCCTAATCGGTCCAACCTCGATTAAAACGATACTAGAGGAAACCAAGTAGCCATTCATTGCTGACATCATGCATGCCCAGCTACCATTGAGATTCCAGATGCCACAGATAACCCCGTACTATGGGACCACTGACCTAGCCGAGCATCTAGAATCCTTTAGGGCATGGATAGAACTCCACGGCACATCAACCACTGTCATATGCCAATCGTTTTCCTTACCCTAACAAGAGCAGCTTAGAAGTGGTTTCGATAACTAAAACTACAATCAATCAGCTCTTTCACATAGCTCAGTAAGGTATTCATTACCAACTTTATTGGAGGAAAACAAAGACTCAAGCCGGCCTCCCATCTTCTTAATTTCGTCTAAAAAGATGATGAACTGCTAAAAGACTACATTAAGCATTTTAATCTATAAACGATGCAAGTATAAAGACATTCGGAGGAGATCGCTCTAACCACCCTGATGGAGGGCCTCAGGGAGGGATGATTTCTCTTTTCACTAGATAAAAACCCTCCGACGGCAATGACCGACCTCTTCAATAGAACTCAAAAATATTCCAATGCTAAGGAGCTTGCTAGTCTACAAAAAGCTATTCGAAATAAGGGAGGTTCGACTAAAGAAAAATGATCCAAGGAGGAGCCAACCTCAACCAATAACAACAAAAGAAGGAAAGACGACTAGCTCCCTAGGGGCCAGTGCCCAAGCCGACGACCTGAGAGCAAGTTCAACTCGTATACCCCTCTCAACACAATGCCCGAGTAGGTCCTCATGGAAGTTCGGGACAAACAGATTCTTAAGTGGCCGAACGAGATGAAATATGACACCAACAAGTGAAAGTATTGTCATTTCCATCGCGATCACGGCCATTCGACTGATAACTGCTTCGATCTGAAAGAAGAAATTGAAGCCCTCATTCACAGGAATACGTCACCAAAAGAGAAGAGTGGGCGGACCCAAAGAACAAGCAGCCCATCAACAATGAGCCCAATGGAGAAATCTGCACTATCTTCGGTGGACCTGCTAGGGGAGGCGGCCCATGCTCGAAGTATCAGCCATTGTGGCTCGGAACACCAAATCTACGTCACCCGCAGACCTTTGAAGTAGTAGAGAATGATACCTTATGATCTGCCCTTCACCGAAGAGGACCCCTGATGTGTCCACTACCCTCATGACGATGCATTAATGGTATCTATGACCCTAGCCAACTGCAAAGTGTTTTAAATCTTGGTGGACACAAGCAGCTCAACAGACATCCTCTTCGTCGAAGCATTCGATAAGATGAGGGTCGAAAGATCCCGACTTCAACCTATCAGAACCCCCCTGATCGGATTCAAGGGAGATAAAGTTACCTTAGAAGGATCGATTCAGCTTTTGGTCACCGCAAGAGAAGGATAAAACCAAACAATAATCATGATCAACTTCCTAGTGGTCGACTGCCCCTCCGTCTATAATGTCATCCTCGGATGACCTTCCCTCAATACTGTCCGAGTAGTCATTTCAACATACCATCTCACAATGAAGTTCCCAACCAATCGCGGCACTGGGCTGGTCAAAGGAGATCAACAAGAAGCTCGGCAATGCTACTCCTTGGTAATGAGAAAGCAACATTAGGCGATAACCATCACTTCCCTTGATCCTCGAGAAGACTCTATCAAGAGAGGGTGTCTAATGGAGGACCTCATATCAATTCTGCTCAATGAGTTCAAGCTGACTCGTACTGTCTAGGTCGACTCAAAATTAACTCCAGCATTACGGGACAAGATGATGTGCCTCCTCTGAAAATATGTCGACGTGTTTGCCTGGTCACATCAGGACATGCCTGGCATCAACCAGAAGAGAATAGTTCACAAACTAGATGTCGATCCCGAGCATCGACCAGTCAGGAAACAATGAAGGGCATTTAAGGCTGAACGATACACCATCATATGAAAAGAAGTGGAAAACTCCTTGAAGCTAGCTTTATAGAAGAAATATACTACTCGAACTGGATAGCCAACTTTGTCCTGGTGAAAAAGTCTAATGGGAAGTGGCGGGTCTGTGTTGACTACACCGATCTGAACATAGCCTACCACAAGGATAGTTTCCCACTCCTTCGGATTGACCTGCTTGTCGATAGCACGGCCGTACATGAACTTCTGAGCTTTATAACGCATATTCAGGTTACAATAAAGTCGTGATGCACCCTTACGACAAGAAGAAGATGACCTTCGTTACCGACAAAGGTCTCTATTGTTATAAGGTCATGCCCTTCGGGATGAAAAATGCTAGGGCCATGTACCAGTGACTTGTCAACAAGATGTTTGCTTAGCAGATCGGGTGTGGAAGTCAAAGTCGATGATATGTTAATTAAGAGCGTCAGAGCTGCAGACCACCCTTCCAACCTCAAGGAGATATTCACGATCCTGCAGAAATATCAGATGAAATTGAATCCGAGTAAATATGCTTTTGGCATCAGCTTGGAAAAATTTCTCGAATTCCTAGTTAGCCAAAGGGGAATAGAAGCAAACCCTAATAAGATCCAGACTCTGCTCGACATGAGCTCACCAAAAACAACAAAGGAGATCTAATGCCGCACAGGAAGAATAGCTGCGCTCAGTCGTTTTGTCTCCTGAGCCATGAACAAATGCCTTCCCTTCTCCAAACAGTTGAAAGGAAATAAAAAAGCGGAGTGGACAGAGGAATGCGAGCTCGCCTTCTAAAAGATCAAGCAATACATGGGGTCTCCACTGCTTCTTTCGAAGCTCGAACAGGGAGAGCCACTTCTACTATACCTACTAGTCTCATCAACCACAATTAGCTCGGCCCTCATCAGGGAGTAGGGAGGGAAGTGCTAGCGATTCGCGATGATACCCCGTCAACCATCTAGATAGACTCCAGGCAATATACCTAAAAATACGATAAGTGCCATCGATTCGTGACAATACCCCATCAACCCCCCGAGCAACTAACCCCTATGACTAGACCGCGACCCTTCTCTTAATGGGGATCGACATCCATCAGTCCCTTACCAACTGGCAAGGGCCAGACCAAATTTGCAGTAGTTGCAATCGACTATTTCACTAAATGGGCCGAGGCTGAGCTCCTGACAAGATTACCAAATAGAAGATTACTAACTTCGTCTGGAAATACATCATGTACTGGATAAAATCCCCCACACGATCATCTCGGACAGTGGGAGACAGTTCGACAACAATTAATTCCAAGACATATGTGGAAACCTCAGAATCTAGAATGTCTACTCATCACCTCGGCACACCCAGGATAATGGACATGTCAAGGCAGTTAATAAGATTATCAAGGGTCATCTGTGAACCAAGCTCGAAAAAGCCAAAGGAGCCTGGGTAAAAGAACTCCCCCTTGTCCTCTGGGCATACTGAACTACTGCTAGAACGGCCACGAGAGAAAGCCCTTTTCCCTATGAAAGGACGAGCTATAGATGTCTTAAAGGGGGGGGGGGGTGAATAGGACAATGCCAAATATTTTGATATAATGTGGAATAATAAATCAATGGAATATAATTTTATAAAGTATTAAATTCTTGATATCAAATAGTTCATAGGACAACCTTACACCTAAAAGATTTAGGTAGGACAACCATATGTCACGACGTCTTTGAAATCAAAATATCAAATTAATGCAAAGAATAAGTAAATAGCAATAATAACACAAATAATAATATCCAATCACCACAATGTACAAAAGAGTTATAGTGTTTCGGTGCCTCAATGTAACCTACTCCACTCCCAAAGTTACTATCCTCACAATTTTGGCTTTCACTATTTCAAGGTTTTCCAGGGTCACCTTAACAACCTTATATAGTTATTGTGATTTTCATGGTCTATCACAATTAAACCCACTTTGTGATTTTACGGTGTCACCACAAATAAACCCGTTGAGATTTCCGGGCTATCTCAGAAAAACCCAAACTGAAATAATTTAAAAGACAGTACTTATCTTCGATTTAGCAAGTCGAAGTCGTAGCTGTAGCATGAATGCAGCGATCTTCTTCTTGGGATATTGATGAAGTCGTTGTATGAGTTCAACCCAAAAAGATATAAAGAGATTTAATAGATTTTCAATGAAATAAATGAAACCCTATTATTGTAGATTTGATTCTCTATTTTCTTAAGGTAAAGTAAGGATTACTCTATCAAAACATTTTAATCAAACCTGTCGAAGGAGAATAGAATAAGCTAATAATAATAAGAATTATAACACAAATAGCTTAAAGAGGCTTGAAGAATTTCTCTTTACAACACAATATGAAACTATGAATTTTCATTATTTTTGGAGTGAGAGAAATCTTCTATTTATAGCCAAGGATTTGAGTAGTTTGGCTATCCGAACTTTAAAGATTTCATTCTAATCAGAACTTGAATATCGTGGGATAAAATCTTTCAAAACATAGACTGGCCTAAGCCCAAGTTCGACTAGCTAAACATCAGATTCGGCTGATCGAGAAGGAGGTTCAGCTGGCCTAACTAGTCCAAAATTTGATTTTCTTCTATTGTTGGAAACTTGACCGAAACCACCTTGGGCTGGCCAAAAGCAAGTTCATCTAGACGAACCCTAGGTTGGGCTGGCCGAACCTACCGCAAAAAGTTTTTTTCAAATATGTCTTTTTGACCAAATATTGTAGGGTTGACCTAAATGGTTAGGCTGGCCGAACCGGACTTCGGACTGGCCTAACTTGAGTGTATTTAACATAAAATATGTTTCTAAATATGCATGAGTGAAATACACTTAACCTATGGTTAAACTAGGATTTTACCACCTGTAGGTTGACTCATACGAAGTGTTCTGCACTTCAAACCATGAATGATCTTGCTATGAGATGTTGAGTCTTCTTTCCAAATGCTTGATCGAGTTGATAACTTGTCTTTAATCGAGCTTGCGATCGTAACCGAACTACAAAATTTGACAAACTAAAATGTGTTTTAAGTATAGCGCTTACACCTTAGCCTTCGGCGCTAAAGCTGTCATCCTGATCGAGATCGAACTCCCAACCGCTCAGACCCAGTCCTACGACGAATAGTAGACCACTAAATAGATGACATTAGACTTGGACCTAGTCAAAGAAAAAGGGAGCAAGCCCAACTTAGGGTCGTAGCTTGGCAATAGCAAGTCGCACATTTTTACATCTCTAGAGTAAAGGTGAATAATTTTGAGATGGGGACCTAGTCCTCCTCAGGACCTTCTAGAATACCAAGGAGCTCGGTTCAAGAACTGTCATGCCCCAAACTTGGAAAACGGGCTCACAAGATTTCCGATCACTGAATCCGGCGCCGATAGCCTCTGCAGTGCCCCATTCTCGGATTCCGGCACTCACATGCCAGATTCTGATCCCGGGATTCTACAAGGAGGATTTTCAGTATGATTTTTTTTGTAATGGAGCATAACCACAAGTATAACCAAGTCACAAAACAACAACACCACATATCCACTATATCAAAAACTTTTAAGTACAATGCGGAAAGGGAAATACAGGGTGATCAAAAAGCTCCAAAATAAACTAAAGCGCACTCCTGCCTCAGCGCTGCTGCTGTCCAACGTTACCTGCATGCAATGGTCATGCATAAGCTTACACAAACTTAGAGGGTGGTGTAAGTGTGTACGCAAGGTAAGTGCCAAGTTTGCAATATCAGAGTAATGCGAAAATATGCGGTAAGTCCATGAATACAACTAGCCGTACTAAGGCTATGTGATGCAAGGCATGAATGCTATCGGCCATACCAAGGCCATATGATGCGAGACATGAATGTTATCGGCCATACTAATGCGATGCGAGGCCTACGTAGCCGAATGTCATATGCGAGATGCAATCCAAGCAAGCCAGTACTCATCAAGTACACATATCAGTATAGTTCCTCTCTAGATATCACTGATTGCCTCCACCCCAGCTGCACAGCCAAGCAAGTGGAATAGACCTCACTATCTGCCTGACCAGTAGTCTGCCAATACCTACCCGGCTCATCAATAGTGGACTCATTTGTGAGCTGGTCAAACTCAGCCTAGCTTATAGCCCCCTCACTTGAGCGAATAAGGCTACACCCCCTTCCAACTGACCACGACACAGTGGGAGACGTGGCCTACTGGTATTCAGCACTCGGGCGCTCGTGTATCCACTCGGTCTAGACGTTAGAGCAACTCCTGGTACCAAAAAGGTTTTGAGACTTTCCCCTAAGGACATCCTAAGTGCCCACAATGCTAGAGCCAATATTTTCGGTATCCGATACGACCATCCACCATATGCCTGTGGAGGCCACGACCCTGATGTCGCTAGGGTGTGCAGTGATCAAGTCACACATATGCGAGATGCATGAGTCACACCGTACAATCATGTAGCAATCCAGCGTGTACCGCCCGATCATGTGGGGCACTCTATCTCATAAGGAGTCCTGTAAATGTCTCAGCCTAATGGCTTATGCTGTGATCAAACATTCCTCATATCAAGCATACATATGATGCGTATGGGCATGAATCACGGAGCTACACTAAGCATGTTATAAAGTGATGAATTATCAACAAGTATGGGCCTATCAATGGGCCCTAAGGAGAGTCGTAATGCGGACATTTAACTAACATTATACTTATAATGTGGACGTCAAACCAACATTGCTCCCAAGGCATGGCTCGCCATAAATATCATTACACAAACTATGGAGGAATCACACATTGCAATGGACCTTAAGTACATCCCATTGGGCCTCGACCCATGGGCCTTAGATACATCAAGTGGGCCACATCACATGGGCCTTATATTCATAAAGTGGGCCGCATCAATGGGCCGCACCAATGGGCCTTATGTACATTGTAATGGGATATAACCCATGGGCCTTGAATACATCACAATGGGCCTTATAACATGGGCCTTACATTCACATCAAGGTGGGCCTCAACAACGGCCTCATACACATCAAGGTGAGCCTCAACAATGGGCCATAATTATGACAAGATGGGCCTAATCACTTGGGCCTTATATATATACCTAGGTGGGGTCCACTTGAATTATAGATCTGTCTTATTTTTAGTCTCAAGCCGTTAAGATAAGCTCGCCAAGTGGTTAGACGATTTGGATGCAACACATGCATCAAGGGTGGGGTCCACTAAACTATGAATCTGACTCATTCTTTAGCTCATGCCACAAAATGAGCCTTTAAAATGGTTGGACAGTTTGGATGCAACACATGCATCATGGTAGGTCCCATAAAGGCCCACCATCATATATATAATATAATATATAATATATATATATAATATATATATTATAATATATATATACATGCACACACACACACACACGAGGTGCAGCCCCCGCACGTGGGGTGGGTCCCATATAGATGAATGGCATGGATGAAACATATACCTCATGGTGGGGTCCCCTTGCCGTCCAGCAGCCAGCTAAAATGGCTGGACGGCATAGAAAAAACACATACATCTAGGTGGGCTCCACTGTCCATGGCAGTGGACGGTGTGAATAAAACACATACATCACTGTGGGCTCCACGTAGGGCCCACATAACATTTATAAGCCATCCAATCCGTTCATAAGGTCACACAGACCTGGATGAAGAGTAAAATCAAATTTCATGTTAATTTAAAACCTCTGTGCTGAACCAAAAGGGTTCCAATGGTAGATGTTAAATCTCCACTGTTTCCTGTGATGTGGGCCACCTGAGCGTCAGATCGGCCTGATCTTTGGAGGGGGCCCACTTCAGGGAGGGTCCCACCAAATGAATGGGGTGGATACATAATATACATTAGGGTGAGGCCCACGGCTGGGACCGTGGGTCCCTGTCGTCCGCTCGCTACATGCAGCAGCGGTCTGCTGCTGTTGACGCAGCCTCAGGCGCTGCCTTACATATATATTTTTTTTGGAAAAACTTTTTCGGGGGTTTTTCATATGTGGGGTCCGCATCAGGTGAATCCATCCTGCCCACTGGTTCCCATAGTTCAAGACAAGCCAAACAAGCCCAATATTTGATATTTTTCAGTGTATAGAAACGGCAGGGTGGTTTTCAACGGTAGGGACCACTGTTTTAGATGCTATGGCCCGCCAGAAGATCGGATGGACTTCATTTTTTGGCTCAACACCTAAAACGGGCTAAGGAATGGAATAGATGACATGGATTGAATACATACATCAAGGTGGGGCTTATATAAATGGCCCTTCCCAAAGCTTTGAAACAAGCTCATATTTGTGTTTTCATTTCACGTCCAGGACGTCCCTAGACGTGGACGGTCTGTGCATAATATATGCAACAAGGTGGGCCACCAAATGATGGATAGTGTGGATACAATACATATAAAGTGGTCCTCACCTACAAATGACTTGGATCCAATACATGCTTCATGGTGGAGTCCATCTAAGTGGGCCACACAACCATATCATCACATAAAAAAATAAATAAATAAAAAGAGAGGGAGAGAGAAAGAGAGAAAGAGGGACACGCGTGATGGAGGGACCCCGACACTATGGGCCCTCCGTTTCAAGCATCCAATCATACATCAAGTGGGTCCCATTGCATGTGGGCCCACCAAATCAAAGATCAACGGTGGTGATCCCTTCTCCACCAAGATGTAAGGTCTAGATGACCCCTTTTTAGTCTAAAAAGTAAACATCATGATGGGGTCTATGGAGAATGGACCCATCATGGAATGATAATACAATTAAGGTAGGCCATCGGCCACATCTAGGGTCCCAAGTGAGATCCATACCATCAATCGGTAGGCCTCACTTGGCCCATCATCAAAACATGGAAAGATCTAGCCTAATAAGCACCCACCGTTTGATCTTCTCAGTCCGTTGGAACGTCGATCACCTTGTGCTTTACTTTGATGGAGGGTGATGAGAGTTGAATGGCTAGGATGAAGGTTTTTGGGATGGGAAAGGTGGGTCACACAAGGTCACTCTTTTCTCACACTTGGAAAGGCTTGGACGTCCACGCTTTTGCTCTTGGTGTTGCTTGGAATGAGAGTGATGAGAGATGTAAGAGGGATGAGAAAGATGAGAGATGTGAGTGAGGGATGGCTTGTGTAAGATTTTTGTTGACTTTTGGGGTAGATTGTGTAAGAAAGATATGTGGTGTGTAAGAACTTTTGACTTATAGGGTTGCTTGGGGATGGGTTTGAGGTGATGTGTACTTGACATGTACTTGACCATTGATGGGATTGATTGATTGATTGAGGTGACATGTTGTAAAGATTCTCTTGGATTTTGCAACGTGCAACGTTTTCCTCGAACTGAACGTGGGACCACATCTCCTGGCTAGGGTATTGGATCGGTGTGTGAGTCACCGCGTTAGAACTGCGGTGACGGTACGGTCGCAATGGTACGAGTCTCAAATTAAACCGACTCAATTCTATAGGATATGACTTAGGGTCGCGCACAAACGTTGATTATCGTCGCAAGTTGCCGAAATTCGACGAGAAGGATCGCGAGAGTCGACGGAACAGTACGGAATAGGATACACGTCTTACAAGAACCCTAGGTCCAAACTGGGAAGGCCCCTACATAGTGACAAGCACGAGTCGACTAGGAACAAAATAACTTGAGGACATGGAGGGACGACCGCTACCGCATCCATGGAACGCCGAGCACCTAAAGATCTATCATGAGTGATCGACTGAGCTCGAGCTAAAAGTCTGCTTTTTTCTACTACATTAAATCTATGATGTCAAAATCTACATACTTCTTTAAGAAATTACAATAAGAATCCCAATTCAAGGGAATTTTCCACTGCATTCCTGTTTACTGATGCTCGACCTACAAAATCTACTAAGGGGTCCCCTTTTATAAGGGAAAAAACATCCTCATTAACGGCCCAACCCTTAAGGAAGAGTTCGAACCAACAATCAATTCGACTAATACAAGGGGTATCCCTCTGATAAAAGGGAGAAGCAGTCCCCGACCAGTCAATCGACCCATAATAGGGGGGTAAGACCTCCAACTATCATTACTACAACAACGCGGCCTAAAAAGGGTTAACTCGACCATTAATGATATGTTGAAGCGACCAGCGTACTTAGGAAATTTGAGAAAGCGATCATTGCAACAAAAATGTTTTCCATTAATGTGATTAAAAAATACAAAAATAAGTACACAAAAAGATGGTAAAGTCGACTCTCAGGGAATATCCCCAGCCTTGGGCCCAGTAGAGGCAAGAGCTTCGGTGGGAGCAGAAGCTTTGGTAGGAGCAAGAGTCTCAAGCGGCATCCTCGGCTAAGCCATCCAGATCTAATCTCTTCAGCTTAACTAACTCCTCACATCGAGTAAAACCCAAATTAAAATAATCCTTGAGTTCCTCGGTTCGCTCCTCAGAAGCCTTGAAAGCTTCCACCATAGCTGACCTTATGCCGGGGATAGAGGCTTCAACCTCGACAAATCGAGCTAAAGTCTCCATCAACTTGGAGACCGCCTCTACAAGAGCAACCTCCAACCTCAACTTCTCGGCTTCCAGAGAAGCCTTAGACCTCAACTTCTCAAATTTCAAGTCCTCCAGAGCGGACTACCTCGAGGCCCTCTCCAGGAGGGCCTAATCCAACTGAGTCCTCAATATCCTCCGATCCTCCCGCAACACCTGCAGGGCTCCTTGTAGAGCCTCTGATTGGGCCATAGTGGTGTCCCTAACACTCACCACGACCTTGAGTTCGAAGGTCATTGCTTGGAGATCAGCCTCCAGCTTCTCATAACCGAAGCTGACATCCTTGAAAATTAGCTGGGTTGATAAGAGAGCGGGAGCCTCCTGAAAATGAAAACAAAGTTAAAAACATACTATGCAAATAAAATTCAGAGGATCGTCTAGAGAAATACCTTTAGGAGAGAAATGGTTGCCTCACGCAGTGCATCCATCATGTGTAGGGCAGACAAAGCGACAGTCTCCTACTCATCCACGTGGTGAGAAGCCCACCTAGCAAGCTTCGCCAAAGGGCCCAACTCGGAAGTCGACCCACTGCCCTCCGCCTTATGGGCAGGAACCCAATGTCAAGAACAAAGCGAGCTCCTCCCTCCACCTTGGGGGTAACATGGATCGCTCCCTCAAGCTCCTGAGTAGGAGCTTCCTCTATGCGAATGTGCTATAGTTCAGGAGTAGTAGTAGCACCCTGGGATGATCAGCAAGCGATGGGATCCCAGGTGGAGGGTGGGTCACAACCCAAGCCTACCCCTTAACCCGATGAGGGGCTCCCTCCTTCATCCGCTTCCTGAGCCGATCAACCTCGACCGGGGAAGGGAGCTTCATCTTCTTTGAAGCACGAGGGTTGCCAAAAATATCTACAAAGATGAAAATGTCAGCAAGTGAAAAAACCAGAACTCGACAAACGATGAAAAATGCATGACCATATCATACCTATCAGCTCGGGAGCAACTTGGGAGATCCCGACATGGAACAAGGATTGACGAGTGATCAGCACCTTCCAACTTCATAAGGTAGGCTTCAACAACCATGCGTGAGTGATGTGCTGAAGCTGGGATGAGGAGAGCTCGGGTTGTACACAGGAAGAGCCTACTATACAAATAAAAAGGAGAAAGATTAACATAAACCTGAACTACACTCAACCTAGTTGCAACTTGACAATTCCCGACATGGAATCGTGAACTTAGCGGGGACATCAATTACCGGATCCGCCCACTCCTCGGACATAAAGAACCACTTGTCTTTCCATCCTTTGTTAGACGAAGTATCACCGGTGATGAGAGCTTGACCTTGATTGGCCCAGACATGAAAGTAATACCACCCGAAGTTCACGTGGTTAACCTTCACCTTATACAATTACAAAAATTTAGCTGCAGATAGCTCAGGAAAGCCGAGCTACTGCCAAAGAACACAAGTCCTAATCAATTCCCTCTAGGCATTCGGGATAAATTGACCCGGGGCTAACCTCACTGCCACAGGACTCTATGAGCCGTAGGATGTAGGGGTAAACGAAGACCGCATTGCAGAGCTACAATGTTGATGGCCAACTCGCCTATGCGAGGCTGGCCTGGTACCTCCCCCAATTCAGGAGCTCATAGCGCCATCAACTCAGGGATCTAATAATCCCCCTTCACCCAACCCTGGTCGGCCTTTGCCATTGTGGACTAGTTCGACATCCCGAGCAAGAAAAAAAAAGGAAAAAATAGGCCAGAAAAGGGAAAACTGCTGGAAAGAGGGAAATAAAAAGGATTTCCAACTTACCAGAAATTGCCTAGTCCGGTGGAAAGTAAGAAAAATGAGGGAAGTGAAGGGCTCTGGGCGCTCCTCCCCCCTTTATAGATACACCCATCCTGGTGCATTTATGACCTACAATTAATACCTTTGCACAAGGAGTCGCAACGTCGTATGCCACTATCATCCCTAAGGACCATGTGGCATGCTCTCGACCCGAGAGTGATCTCAAGCATTGGCCGGCAACTAGTTGGTGCCTGGCCGTACGCTTAGCAATCAAATGATGCCTACTCTTTAACCGAGACAGAAACACTATCATTGTCAACTTTGCTTCGAGCCCCACGCTCGTCGCCTTCCCATCATCGGTAATAATAGAGGAAACGATCCGCCTTCTCGACCCCCCGACCTACTCAATGATAAAGTTCACCAATCTGATCTGGAGCCCGTTCCCAACTTCAGTCTGACCTGCTAAAAATTCAATCTACTTATCAAGTCCACTACGCGAACTAGAAAGTAGTGGGGGCTTACTGTTCTAGGAAAAATGGACAGACCAACTATCTGCAGGCCAAGTTAACACTTCAAACAACAATAGGTGCAGCCCAACGATCCGATGCTCATCTCTTCGACTAAGTGTAGACAGAGGCCGAGCTTGACCTCTTGGCACAAGGTCGGGAAAAATGCTGACCAACTATGATATGAAAGAAACGAGCTACTCACCTCAGTTCGGCAAGACCCATCCTCTGACGGATACGACCTGACCTCAATCGCTTGAACCAGGTCAGATCACCTTAAGTTGGCAAGACCCGCTCTCCATGGGATCCGACCTGACCTTTATCTGGTCTGTCCATGATCTCAGCCGAAGATCCAGGAAACCAACCCTAATACGGCTCTACCCAAGATTCTATCCAAGGATCCAGAAAGATCCTCTCACCAAGCAAGGAATTTGAATCCCACTATAATCCATCCTTACCAAAATAGGGAGATGCCCTCCACGCCACCGCCTCTTCCCACCTATAAATTAGAGTATCCTTGATGGTGAAAGGTACGCACAATCTCCAACTCAAAGTTCTCCTTTCTACTAAGAGCCAGATTCTTTGTCTAAATTAAGTATTGGAGGGTCCCTTATACGAGCCAGGGTCTTCCTTGCCTATTCTCTGTGCAGGTTCACCGATCTAGGGAGGGCTAACCAGATTTATGCATCAACAATATATATATATATATATATATATATATATATATACATATATATATGTGTGTGTGTGTGTGTGTGTGTGTGTGTGTGTGTGTGTGTGTGTGTATATATATATATATATATAAAATCTTTTACATACGTTATTACATTGGAATCTCATAATCTTGTCCTAACCCATGTAGTCGAATTGATTTGATCCTTCTGCTATCATAGTCATCGACCATTGGTCCAATACCTATACAAATCAAGCGGTGGATCACACTATATTTAAATTATCAAATCATCATCAAATGCAAACAATTCTTTTTTAACAATTAAAATAAAATTTTAATAATTTAAAATATTTATAAAATCTTTTAGAACATTTTGAGTGTCGGGATGAAAATACTTAATAAACATCTTGTCCCCAAGATTTAAGCCACAAGTAATGTCCTAGAAAACTAGTAGATTCCTTTGGATCATGTGAGCCTCAATCAAACCTTGATGAATGCACATTGCTACAACACAACTTTTTTTGGCCATCTGATGATCTTGTAAAGAGATCCAAAGAACATGTAACCAAAATCATTGTTGATGTAGAAATCTGGTTAGCCCTCCCTAGACCAGTGAACCTACACAGAGAACAAGCAAGGAAGACCTTGACTTATATAGGGGACCCTCCGATGCCAAAGTCAGACAGGGAATCTGGGTCTTAGTTGAAAGGAGAACTTTGAGTTGGAGATTCTGCACACCTTTCACCATCGAGGATACTCTTATTTATAGGTGGGGAGAGGTGGTGGCGTGGAGGGCATCTCCCTGTTTTGGTAAGGATGGATTATAGTGGGACTTGGATTCCTTACTTGGCAGGAGGATCTTTCTGGATCCTTGGCTAGAATCCCGGGTAAAGCTGTATTAGGGTCAGTTTCCTGGATCTTTGGTAGAGATCGCGGACAGACCAGATAGAGGTCAGATTAGATCCTGTGGAGGACGGGTCTTGCCGACTTGAGGTGATCCGACCTGGTTCACGCGATTGAAGTCAGGTCGTATCCGTCAGAGGACGGGTCTTACTGACCTAAGGTGAGTAGCTCGTTTCTTCTAGATCATGGTTAGTCAGCGTTTATCTCGACCTTGTGCCAAGATGTCGAGCTTAGCCTCTGTTTACACTTGGTTAAGGAGATGAGCGTCGGATCGTTGGGTCACACCTACTGCTGTTTGAAGTGCTGACTTGGCCTGTAGATAGCTGGTTGGTCCATTTTTCCTATAACAGTAAGCCTCTCCTATTTTCTAGTCCGCGTAGTGGACTTGATAAGTAGGTTGAATTTTAGGCTGGTCTGACTGAAGTTGGGAATGGGCTCGAGATCGGATTGGTGAAGTTTATCGTTGAGCAGGTCGAGGGGTCGAGAAGGTAGATCGTTTTCTCTATTATTTCATATGATGGGAAGGAAGCGAGTGTGGGGCTCGAAGCAAAGTTAATGATGATAGTGTTTCTGGCTCAGTTAAAGAGACGTTGTTGTTTGATTGTCGAGCATACGGCCGGGCGCCAGCTACCTGCGGGCCAGTGTTCGAGATCTCTCTCGGGTCGAGAGCATGCCATGTGGTCCTCACGGATGACGGTGGCATGTGATGTTACGGCTCCTCGTACTGAGGAATTGATTGCAAGCCATAAATATGTCAGGCTGGGCGTGGCTATAAAGGGGGGAGGAGCGCCCGGTGCCCTTGACTTCCCTCATTTCTCTTGCTTTCCACTGGACTAGGTGATTTCTAGTAAGTTAGAAATCCTTTTTCTTTCCCTCTTTCTGGCAGTTTTCCCTTTTCTAGCCTATTTTTTCCTTTTTTGCTTGGCCGGGATGTTGGACTGGTCCACCATGGCGGAGGCCGACCTGGCTCGAGTGAGGGGGGATTATTAGATCCTTAAGTCGATGGCACTCTGAGCTCTTGAATTGGGAGAGGTATCGGGCTAGCCTCGCGTGGGCGAGTTGGTCGTCTACATTGTAGCTTTGTAGTGTAGTCTTCGTTTATCCCTGCATCTTACGGTTCATAGAGTCCTTGTGGTCGTGAGGTTGGCCCCGTGTCAATTTATCCCGAATGCCTGGAGGGCATTGATTGGGACTTGTGTTCTTTCATAGCAGCTCGGCTTTCCTAAGCTATCTATTGCTGAATTTTTGTAGTTATATAAGGTGAAGGTTAACCACGTGAACTTGGGGTGGTATTACTTTTCTGTCTGGGCCAATCAAGGCTACGTTCTCATCACCGGCGACACTTCGTCTAACAAAGGGTGGAAAGACAAGTGGTTCTTTGTGTCCGGGGAGTGGGCGGATCTAGCAATCGATGTCCCCACTAAGTTCACGATTCCAGATCAGGAATTGTCGAGTTGCAACTAGGTTGAGTGTAGTTCGGGTTTGTGTTAATCTTTCTCCTTTTTATTTGTATAGTAGGCTCTTCCCATGTACAACCCGAGCTCTCCTCATCCCAGCTTCAACACATTTCTCACTCACAGTTGTTGAAACCTGCCCTACGAAGTTAGAAAGTGCTGATCACCCCTCAGTCCTTGTTCCAGGCCAGGATCTCCTAGGTTGCTCGCGGGCCGCTAGGTATGATATGGTCATGCTTTTTTCATCATTTGCCGAGTTCTATTTCTTTCACTTGCTGACATTTTCATCTTTGAAGATATGTTTGGCAACCCCTGTCCTCTAAAGAAGATAAAGCTCCCTTTCCTGGCCAAGGTGGATTGGCTTAGGAAGCGGATGAAGGAGGGAGCCCCTCGTTGGGCTAAGGGTAAGGCTTGGGTTGTGACCCATCCTCTGCCTGGGATCCCACCTCTCACTGATCATCCCAGGGAGGAAGTTGTCGCCACCGCTGCTGCTACTCCTGAACTGGAGCACATTAGCGTGGAGGAAGCTCCTACTCAGAAGCTTGAGGGAACAATCCCTGTTGCTCCCAAGGCAGAGGGAGGAGGTCGCTTTGCTCCTAATGTTAGGGTTCTTGCCCATGAGGCAGAGGGCAGTGGGTTGACTTTCGAGTTGGGACCTTTGGCGAAGCTTGCCGGGTGGGCTTCTTGCCACGTGGATGAGCAGGAGATTGTCGCTTTGTCCGCCCTACAACCGATGGATGCGCTGTGTGATGCGACCATTTTTCTCTTGAAGGTATGTCTTTAGATGGTCCTCTAAATTTTATTCGCGTAGTATGTTTTTAACTTTGTTTTCGTTTTCAGGTGGTTCCCACTCTCTTGTCAACCTGACTGATTTTCAAGGATGTCGGATTCAGTTATGAGAAGCTAGAGGCCGATCTCCAAGTGATGACCTCCAAACTCAAGGTCGTGGCGAGTGCTAGGGACACCGCCATGGCGCAGTCGGAGGCTTTACAGGGAGCCCTACAGGTGTTGGGGGAGGATCAGAGGATCTTGAGGAATCAGTTGGATGAGACTCACTTGGAGAGTGCCTTGAGGCAGTCCGCTCTGGAGGACTTGAAAGCTGAGAAGTTGAGGTCAGAGGCTACTTTGAAAGCCAAGAAGTTGAGGTTAGAGGCTGCTCTTGTGGAGGTGGTCTCCAAGTCGACGGAGACTTCAGCTCGTTGGCTATGGTTGAAGCCTCTATCCCCGCATAAGGTCGATTGCAGTGGAAGCTTTCAATGCTTCCGAGGAGTGAACTGAGGAACTCGAGGATTAATTTAACAACATTGAGGACTGAGGGATTAACCAATATCATGGTTAATTTAAATGGTTCAATGTCGAGTAGTCAAAAGAATAAGGTTCATAACCTAAAATATCCTCCAATCGCTTTTATTGACTCCCGATATCCGTGACTTTATAAAAATTTTAGATGAAAAATAAGCATCTTGGTTGTCCCTAGAAAGGCTTCAACGGTAGTTATTCAATCCCCACTGCTTTTTGTGATATGGTCCACTTGAGCTTTGAATGTACCTCATTCTTGGGCTAATGCTCTAAATTGACCTAGAAAAATTGATGGACAGTGTGGATCTAACACATAAATCGTAGTGGGGCGAGAAAAGTTCCACATGTTAAAAGTTGTGGTGTAGCATCCAATCTATTCAGGAGAGAAAATCAGCATTTTTTGTGAGCAGGATCGTCGGAAATGAGATGGACCAATGAGAAGTGATGACACTGGAATTTGTGATGCCTTAAACATAGATTATCCGTACTTATAAATAGTAAATCCAAAATAAGAGTTGATAGAGTCTCCTATGATACTATAAAGAACATTTAAACCCATGCCTCACCGCAAAAAGTAGGAAATGATGGAGTCATTAGGGAAAACCCTAACACCAATTTCACAACGAAGAAAGACTCATCCAACGGCTAATATTCTCCTATTACAAGTTGCCTTTTTAAGATAGATAGCCCAGTCAACCCTGCAAATTCTAGACATTCACTCCCTATCATTCTCTAACTAAATTAGCTAATTAGCTACCATTGTTAATTCAGATGGTTTGACTGCCTTTATAAGAACTTTTTGGATTGAATTTCGAAGTGGGTTTTGTCTATTGGAAGATATTTGAGATGGTTAGCAGGAATTTCCTTCTCTTTTTCTATGCTATTATTTTCATCCACACGCCCCACATGTGTGGATGTCCATGGCTAAATACGCTTACCTAATATGGATACCATCATCATCATTTAAATGATAATAATATACATGATCAACTTATAAAACATATGGGGCTCAGGTTCTAAAAGTTTTCAGATTTGAAAATTTTCAATATCACCTTCATATTAGACTTGCTAAAAATGAAAAAATGAGAGAAACTTTTAAAATTGGTACAAGGTTCACACTAAAACATAAGAGAGAGAAAAGAGGAAGGTTATCCAAATGAGAAAAGTGGTTCATATATATATATATATATGCACACCTGCGTCCGTACAAATAATATTTTTCGTGGATTTAATTGGAATGATGCAGAATTAGTAAGACTTTAGTTTGTCAATTCATAATTCGGCACAGTATTATCTCGAATATTTGTGTCCGGGTGCTAAAATTATAGATAATGAAACATGGGGATTATAGTTTGTATTGACATAGTAGTCCTCCTAATAAGTATGATTACTTGTGTCCATATGGATCCGCTCCATCCATCTTGACCTCTTCCGTGAACTTGGTCCTCCAATGTTCTCCCCTTCGTGAATAGTCCACCGTGCATCTTTGGATCTTTCTCAATGATAAAACTTGAAAAAACTCTAAATCTATCCAAGCTATTTAAGATGATATACAAGATGGGATCAAAAGAAAGAAAAAAACTACAACCAATAGATTGTCGATGCATGATGATCATATATATAATTTTCTTGTAACAACATAAATGTATAACTTTCTAATCCAGACACAACATGTCACGTATTCCACAAGAAAAATATGTAAAACAAACCCTATATGCCCTAATTAAACATAGAATCAATGTTAACTGTCAGTGATACGACAACTGAAATTGATTGGAACTCCCAATCCATGCATCAGTTTGGTCTCAAAATTTGGCAAATATTTAGAAAAAATGACATCTTTGATACCATTTTTATTGGAATTTTTGAAACATAGTAGAAAATAAAAGTTTTTAGAAACTGAATTTTGGATGTGCATCCATATGAATCCCCATTTAAATATTCTTAAGTCTCTAGAAAGGAAAAACATAAATCCTAATGACTAAGATTACTTTAATTAGTGTCATAGAGAAATCATCAATTTTGTTAATTTTGTTCCTTCAACTAAAAGGTCTTTTCTCAATACATTCTAGATGAAGGAGAGGATAAGATGCAAGTCAGCCCTTAGAGCAGAGCTAAGAGAGAGGTATAAAGTCATTCACTCAGGTGGATTCTACATGTTTTACATGTGTTGAGAGTAAAGAATGACTCTCTCTCTCTCTCTCCTCTACTTTTCTTTCTCTCTCAGTTGTCTCTCCGCAAGTGATGCTTAGGGGGGTGGTGATGTCCGAGGCTCTCTTTTGTGTTGCTCTCCCTCTGGAATATGATATAAGTATAAAGAGTTTAAGGTCTCAGGGAGATATAAATTATGGTACTCTACCATCGTATTGTCTTTCACATGCCCCACCACATTGAAATCTTGTACTCTTGCCTTAATCTATGTACCCATTGATCAAATCATTTCACTATCATGGTCATCCATCATTAATACAATATCCATGCAAATCAAGTGGTAGACCACCCTTTATTTAAACCATTAAATTATCATCAAGTGTGATGAAAACATTTTTAGCGGTCAAAACAAAGGTTTAATGGTTGAAAACATTTGAAAATTTTTTTTTACAACATTTTGATTGCTTGATCTAGTGGAAAAAATACTTGATGAATATATGATCTCCAAGATCTAAGCCATAAGTAAGTTCCTAAGAAGCTAGTGGATCCCTTATTAAATCATGCGAGCCTTAAGCGAACCTCACCTAGCTACCCACTTTTGTTAATTAAATGATGACCTGATAAAGTAAGCCAAAGCAAATGTAATCATGACCTTGATCTCCTCAAATGCCCTCAAGTTTAAGAAATAATCAAAGCTAATACATCCTCAAGTCAATCATAGTCCAAACATGATAGGCATCCTAATTTGGAGACTTGAATTTAATCGACCAATACAAATGGCTAATAGGTCTAAGATTACACTCCTATGTGAGGTAGGTAAAAGGAACACCCACTCATTGTCGTGCTCGATGGTGGAGACCTTCCATCCTAACTCATCATCAATTGCTAGTAACTACATGTTGTCTTATAACCTACTAGATAGTTATGACATAACTAGGTATAAAGATCCATGGCTGACAACTCTTCCTTGGTAAGTGACTGTTACACTGAGTTCAAGTTCCATAGGACAATTAGAGGAATTGTTCTTCTTTAAATCACATCCATATATGATTTAAAATATACTCATACATTGATTATGACATTAATTAATACATGTCTGCACCCATGATTGACAGACAAGATCATCAATTCAACAATTAAGATCAATTATTGGCTTTGCAAGGCACATAACACTAAGGTGTCCCATATGGCTAACTAGTGTTCACACCCCAAGTATAGAGTTGTGATGTAGTAATAATCTTGGTGAGACCGAGGTCGAATCCACAGAGACTGAACCTTGTACATAATCTGAAAGTAACTGGAACTAGAACCTAGGTGAAGATGTAATCTAAATCAAGTGAATATGAGAGAAAAATGGTGAAATAGTAAACTAAAACTTATAGAATTCAAAGGTGGAAAACTAGGGATTCAGAGGATCCACTTGTAGAGATCAGGTAAATCTACGCTTGATTCACGAACTGAATTGGACTTCGAGTCTCATCTTCATCCAGTTGGAAGATATATCACTAAAGCACAATCTGAACTTCCTTTGATCTAGTTTTCAAAGAGATGAAAAGTATGAGAATTAGAGTGGATTTCATCACAAAACCATGCCCATAAGACAAAGTAAACAACAGAATTAAACCAATCCACAACCAATCTGAAGATGTATGAATGTTAGGAGGGATTCCATCATCCAACCATGTCCAAGGGGCAATGGTGAATAACAGAGCTGCCTATTTTCACAATCAAAATAAGGGAAAGGAAACACTCAAAGCCATCGCAGATCTATTGTAATTTCAGTCACAACAAACCATTAAAAACTGAAAGCATTGCTATTAATCAAACTAAAATCAACATAAGTTCAGTCTAACATAAATCAGAGCCGTAAAATTATTCTCATCACGCCACAAGCTTCATCTCTTAGCCCTAGCTAAGAGGTTTAACAAATCATGACCATGATTAACTGATCTCTAAAAAAAAAAAAAAACAAAGGAGAGAAAACGCTATTTAGAAACTGCTCCACGTCCAACTCTTTTTCTCTCTGCTCCACATCCAGAACTTGAATGATCTTTTCTCTCTCCCTTCCTTCTCCTTTTATAGCCAGGAAGGAGTGGTTAGGTCGGTCAGAGTCGGCCGAACCGACCTAGTTTACGGAGCAACAGTAGTGAACAAATCCCCCAGAAGTTTTTTTTTTTACGTAGACAGGCTGTGCATGCAACTCACCATGGAATTTTCCTGGTTCATCTTCCTACCTTTCTTTTTTTAAAAAAAGACAACGTCCCCTGGGACGTTTTTGGGTGATCTTCAACATGGATGGTTTGGATCAGCCATCCGATCAACGATGGTAGCCCATATAGATCGACCGTAAGTCTGTTTGCGAAACAGAGCCTGCGCAATACTATGCTGTGAGAGAAGGTGGGCCCGTGATTGATGCCGGACAGGGAATCCATTCCATTCATTTGGATCCTCTCGAAAAACCTGTCGGAAATGACGTAGTATGGCTCAAATTCGATGTGTCCCATTAGGCTTTTTACCCTACCCTCCATTCTTTGTTTGGATCCTTCTAGTACACAAAATAACTGAGGAAATTAGGCTGAAGATCGGAGCACGGTCGGTTTGACCCCCTGCATCTATTTAACGGTGTGGTTCATTGAAATGTATGATGATGGTGGCCCACCTGAAGCCGTCCGTAGGTCCCTGCTTTTTGAAATCTTTGAATTTGAGCAAGAGTCGGGTCAGCGTACGCTAACTGACTCCGCTCATTCGATGTTTTGCCAGTGCACAAGCACCTGCAAGTGGGGTCCACTCGTGATATTTCTCAGAAGATCTATTTTGTTCATCTCCTTCCCCATCCAATTTAAGGGGTTGATACCAATTTCGAAGCATATCCAGATATCAGGTGTGCCCCAGATTGACGATTTGTGGGTTGATCTATCCGTTAGGCTATTTCCACAAAGATCTAATGGCTGATTCTTGACGTGTACGGTTAATTTAAGGTCCTCAGGCTAGATATCAAGTTCGAGCCGAACGGATGGTGGGAACCCTATGATCATGCATTCTGGCCAACTTTCAGGCCCATTTAATGTGAGTTACTGGATTTTAACACAATTAAAATAGGCCGTTAAACAATATCATGTTTGCAAAATCGAGTAATAATTGGGGTCTAATATGTAATATTTGACCCTCAATACAACTCCCAACTAGCATTTTGCTAGTCCCGAGCAAAGTATGCGAAAAATAAGTTGAGAATTACAGGACAATTTCTTATAAACTCGAGTGAATTTTGAAAACAATCCTGGTACTAGAATTCTAAGTTTCATGAATGTTAGGGATTACTTTCTCCTGGACTCAAGCGCGTGGTAAACTTCATAATCAAGTTCAAAGTATTAATCCACCAATTAGAAAATTTCTAAACATTAAGATCCATGAGTGTATAGTGTAATCTCGGTTTATCAACATTAAGATTCACTTCTCTATTTTATGATATCATTGGTAACCAATAAGAGAATTCATGACAACCAAAACCTAAACTAAAACCTGCCTCATAGATCATCCTACCAACTTTTGATTTTTTCAAAAAATGACGCCAAGGAGGGGAATCAAATCTTCACCTATAGGGAGTAAACCTATAGTGAAGACCATTCGCCCAACCCTTTCTGAATGTCAACCTTGGGGAATCGAATCTTCACCTATAGGGAGTAAACCTATGGTGAAGACCATTCACCCAACCCTTTCAATTTTCTCAAGTTGGTTCCTTTCATGCTTAGGGATTACCAAGTTATTCCTTCAATATCGAGTTGAACTAAAACCGTGAGTGAGATGTGACATGTGAAATCATGACTCAATCAATGTTTAAAACTTCTAATCATGGATTGATAATTCGAACTCGACTGTGGGATCTATCAGATAGCTAAATCTAAGAGACGTAAATCCCCAACACTTCGTATCTTATAATTCTAAACCAACGATGGTCGTCATAATCACTTTGAATTCACAAGAATTTTCAGAAAAATTTTAAAAAAATTTTCACAAAATTTGCTCAAGACTGAGAAAACACTGATTAGGTCACCTAATCGCCCACTCCCAACCTAAAATCTACATTGTCCTCAATATAAAAGAAATAAGCAGGCAATGCATATGGGACAACGAAAGTAAAAGAGGAGTGATAGAAAGATAGTACATCGTTAAAAGAATCAAGAGGCTTTCCAAGGATATCAGCATGAGAGCGAGTCAACACAAGAATTAGATCAACGAAAACAACTATCCTAAAACAATGTAGAAAGCAAACTACCCTAGTCCTATGAAAGTAGTAAACCTACCTATACCTCCATCAGACTAGGAGATCAATCCTGGTAAACAGGATCAGTCAGAGGCATGGACATGTTCTCTGCATCAAATTTCTTGATAAATGGCTTTAGGCGATGTCCATTCACTTTAAACTCATTGCCATTGTTTGGATTCCGAATCTTGACAGCCCCATGAGGATAAATATAGATATCAGTAAAAGGGCCGGTCCAACGAGATCGAAGCTTACCTAGAAAAAGATATAATCGAGATTATACAAAAGGACTTTCTGACTAGGCGTGAATGATTTTTATAGAATATGTTGGTCATGAAATGCCTTCATCTTGTCTTTGTAAATTTTTGAGTTCTCATACATGTTATTTCGGATTTCTTTGAGTTCATTCAACTGAAGTTTGCACAGCGAGCCAGCATTGTCCAGATTGAAATTCAGATTTTTGATTGCCCAGTAGGCTCAATGTTCTAACTCCACAGGTAAGTGGTAAGCCTTCCCATAGACAAGTTTAAAGGGAGCATGCCAATAGGGGTTGTAAAAGCAGTACGGTAAGCCCATAAGGCATTGGTCAATCGGATTGATCAATCCTTATGGTCAAGGTTAACCGTTTTCTCCAAAATGTGTTTGATCTCCTTATTGGAAATCTCAGCTTGCCCACTTGTCTGCGGATGGTATGGGGTGCTCACTTATGAGAGATACCATATTTCTTCATTAAACTCTCAAATGGTCTATTACAAAAGTGTGAACCCCCATTACTAATGATGGATCGAGGTGTTCCGAATCGGGAAAGGATGTTTTCTTTTAAAAATTTAATGATCGTGCGATGGTTATTATTCCGACACGGAATGACTTTGACCCGTTTAGTGACATAGTCTACGGCGAGCAAAATATATAGATTTCCAAAAGATTAGGGGAATGGTCCCATGAAATCGATGGCCCAGCAATCAAATGCATCTATGATAAGAATGAGATTTAAGGGCATCATATTTTGACGGGACAACGCTCCCAAATTTTGATAATGCTCACAAGCTTTGCGAAACTCATAAATGTCCCTAAACAAAGTGGGCCAATAAAAGCCACATTGCAGAATCTTGTCTGTGGTCTTTTTAGCGGAAAAGTGACCACCATAGGCCTGTGAGTGAAGAAGGAGATGACACTCTGATCCTCATCGTCTGACACACATCTCCTTAATATTTGGTCTGGGCAATATTTAAACAAATATGGATCATCTTAAAAAAAGTTGCGCACTTCAGTGAAAAATTTCTTCTTATCTTATGTAGTCCAATGTGTCGGTATGAAACCTGTGGCAAGATAATTAGCAATATTAGCGAAACAAGATAAATGGGAGACTCTGAACAACTATTCATCAGGGAATATATCATTAACATGTGTCGTCTCAAGGGAATTAGAGGGATTAAGGTGAGAAAGATGGTCAGCGACTATGTTCTCTACTCCCTTTTTTATCTTTTATTTCTAGGTCAAATTCCTAGAGTAGGAGGATCCATTTTATTAGTCGGGGCTTAGCATCATTCTTAGATAGAAGATACTTGAGCGCCGCGTGATCTGTGTAAATAATGATCTTAGATTTGATCAAGTAGGACCTAAATTGATCCAAAACGAACATTATGACTAAGAGTTCCTTTTTCGTAGTCAAGTAGTTCACTTGGGCAGGATTTAGAGTCTTACTTGCATAATGAATAATGTAGGGTTTCTTATCTTTTCTCTGGCCTAGAACCGCCCTAAGAGCATAATCAGACGTGTCGCACATAAGTTCAAAAGGAATGTTCTAGTTAGGTGGCTGTATGATGGGTGCACTGGTCAACATGTCTTTAAGCTTAGTGAAAGCTTCCTGATAAGGCTCAGTCCACTCGTATGGTGCATCCTTTTGAAGTAGATTACATAGAGGACGAGAGATGAGACTAAAGTCCTGTATGAATCTTCTCTAAAACCTGGCATGTCTTTAAGAAGGATCGTACGTCCCGTATGTTTTTGGGTGAAGGTAGGTTAGAGATAAGATCAATTTTTGCCTTATCCACCTCGATTCCTTTAAACGAGATAATATGTCCGAGGACAATTCCCTCATGAACAATGAAGTGACACTTCTCTCAATTAAGTACCAAGTTCTTTTCTTCACATCTTTTCAGCACACATTTAAGACTTTCTAAGCACTCGTTGAAAAATGGACCGAAGACAGAAATCGTCCATGAAGACCTCTAGATATTGCCCTACTATGTCAGAAAAGATACTCATCATACATTGCTGAAAGATGGCAGGGGCATTGCATAGTCCGAATGACATCATTCGGTAAGCAAAAGTGTTATAGGGACATATAAATGTGGTCTTTTCGTGATCTTCAGGGGCTATCTCTATCTGATTGTAGCCCAAATACCCGTCAAAGAAACAGTAATAAGAATGACAAGCTAACCTTTCCAAGATCTAATCAATGAAGGGTAAAGGAAAGTGGTCCTCCCTTGTGACGGTATTCAACTTCATATAGTCAATGCACATTCTCCAACCAGTAGTAACTCTAGTTGGCACGAGTTCATTATTGACGTTGGCTATGATGGTGATTCCAGACTTCTTAGGAACCACCTGAGTTGAACTCGCCCATTGACTATCGGATATAGGGTATATGATACCCACATCCAATAGTTTAAGAACCTCGGCGTTAACCACTTCCTTCATGTTTGGATTTTGTCTACGTTGTGATTGCCGAGCTGTCTTCGTATTATCCTCAAGATAAATGTGGTGAGTATAAATTGAGGGGTCAATTCTGTTGAGGTTCGCAATCATCCATCGAAGGGCTCCCTTATGCTCAATGAGAATAGATATGAGCATACTCTCTTGTTCTTTCTCAAGGTGGGTAGAAATCACCACCAGGTATGTCTCATCTTGACCTAAATATGCATATTTCAAATCAGAGGGTAAAGGTTTTAGGTCAAGCTTTGGTGGCTTAAGGTTAGACGGTACAGGCACTTCATCAGTTTGTGACAACTCTTTAAATTGTGGCCTCCACTGGTTAACTTCAAGTACTGGTGCAGTATCTAGCATGGCACACATCTCCCTAATCATGTCATCATCAAAATCATTGGAGTACTGGGCCAGGCACGTCTCTAGAGGGTCAGAGGATAAGGTTAGGGGTGTCCTATTTTCCACGAAAGTATCAATCATGTTAATGTCGTGGAATCGTCATCATCCTCTAACCATTTCCCAGTGTTAAAAAAGATATTCATTTTTAATGTCATATTCCCGAAAGACATACTCATGACACCATTCTTGTAATTTATAATTGTGTTTGAGGTGGCAAGGAATGAGCGACCAAGAATGATGGGAATCTGAGTGCTCACGTTTCCGATGGGTTAGGTATCTAGGATGATAAAATCTACAGGTTAGTAAAATCTATCAACTTGAACCAGCACATCCTCAATTATCCCTCTTGGTACATGAACAGAGTGATCAGTAAGTTGTAGTGTAGTTAGTGTGAGTTTTAATTCACCCAACCCTAACTATTTGTATACCGAGTAGGGAATCATATTGATGCTCACTCCTAAGTCAAGAAGTGCATGCTCAATTCGATAGTCCCCGATTACACATGATATGGTTGGGCTACCGAGATTTTTAAATTTCTGCGGCACATCTTGCTTTAGGATGACACTCACTTTCTCAGTCAAGAAGATTTTCTTTTGAATATTTTACCATCTTTTGGTCGTAGATAAGTCTTTCAGGAATTTGGCATATGAAGGTATTTGTTTCACGACATCAAGTGGAGGAATATTGATCTTCACTTGTTTCAACACCTCTAGAATATCATGAGAGTTAGAGAGAGGTTTTAGTGCAACCAATCGTTAGGAAAATGGAGCAACCAGCTTCCCTTGAGGTTACGGTTCTAACTTCGGTGGGGCATGGCTAGATCCATCTTCTTTGTCCACTTTCGGGTCCTTGGACTTTTCAGCCCTAACTAGAATAGTTTTGTCAATGATCTTCGTACTCCTAATAGTGGTGATGGATTTATCTTACTCCATCTGATTTGAAGAGCTTGGGTTGCTAACTTCATATTGGGGTTTAAGATTGGGAAGAGGTTGAGTTAGGAAGCTCCCCTTGTTCCCAATCGTATTTTCAGCCTTAAGTCCTTGTATTGCTTTTGTAAGGTCTTGAAAGGCTTATATCATACCCTAATTGAAAAGCTCTTACTTTTGAAAGTGTTTTAGAACCAAATCCTCTTAAGGTTTCTCTTGTATTAGAATTTGATTTAGGAAACCTTGAGGTGTAGCAGTTTGTCCATTCCTTCAACTGAAGTTTAGATGATTTCTCTAACCAGGATTGTATGTGTTAAAGGTGGGCCCACTGAAAGGTCTTTGGTAATTGCTTACAACATTAGATTGCTCATTCAATACCTCTTGAAAGGCAGATATAGTTGGGCAGTTTTCAGTAGTGTGAATGTTGCAACCACAAATACTACAAACAATTTCCTTAGCCTTATCCTTCTTTAATTCCATGGCCTCAATTTTTCTGGTAAGATTAGCCACTTTAGCATCGATATCATCATCCTCTTTCAGGAGATACATTCCACCCCTTTCCTTGGAATGAGTTAGCCTAGACATAGTACTCAGTTTAGGGGAGATGTCCCATGATTATGTGTTCTCAGCAAGTTTATCAAAGTAGTCTCACACTTCATCGACACCTTTATTCATAAACTCCCCATTACACATCGTCTCGACTAATTGAGGCATGGGAGATGTTAGTCCATCATAGAAAAAGTTCGTGATGCACCACGTTTCAAACCATTTTGTGGGCATGAATTGACAAGATCCTTGAACCGCTCCTAACATTGGAAGAATGTTTCATCTTCCCTTTGGGCGAAGTTCATGATCAAATTTTTAAGGGTGTTCGTCTTATGGTATAGGAAAAATTTCTTGATGAACTCCCTTGTCATGTTATTCCATCTACCAATAGATCGAGGACGTAGTGAATGTAACCATGTCTTAGCTTTCTCTTTCAAAGAAAAGGGAAAGAGTTTTAACCTGACCGTGTCATCAGACATGTTAGGAAAGTATAAAGTAGCTATAATCTCATCAAACTCTTTCAGATGTAAATATGGATTTTCTGACTCAAGCCCATGAAATTTATGAAGGAGTTAGATCACCACTGACTTGATATCCATGTGTCCTGCATTCTCAGGAAAAACCATTCATAAGGGCGTACTCACTCCCGCTGGTTGTAAATAATCTCGTAAGGTACGAGGCGGGGGTGCTTGGCGCACCTCATTCTCATTCTGAATGTTCTCCACTCTAGGTTGGGGTAGAAGAGGTTGGTTTTCAGCCATCACTTCAATTAACTCACGAGATTTCGAGTAGTATCTAGTCTTGTGATGGATAGTTAACCCCTCAACAAATCCTCCTTTAGTCAAGAGACGTCAAGTGTTATCATGAGCCCACTTGGGCATGAAACACTCGTAGCCCTCAATCACAGATTCTAAACCTAAACCTAAAAAGAGAGAATAGAAATCTAGGAATGGAAAGCGAGAGGGTCGGAAAGAAGTTACTAAGTTGGAGTCCCTAAGTTAAAAACCTGCAAAACAAACCAAAACAAGTTAGTTTCTAAAAAAAGAAAGTATAAAAATAAAAAGTTCCTAAAACTTAAAATAGAAAGTAAACTAGTTTCTTAAAAAAAAAAATTCTAAAAAGGAAAAAAATAGAAAGTTTCTAAAGACAAATTAGGAAAGTTCTAAACCTAAATTAGAAAGTTTCTAAAAATAATTAGTAAAATTCTAACCTAGAATTAGGAAGTTTTTAAAAATAAAAGAAAGGAAAGATGAAATAAATTAGGAAGATTCATAGAACAAATCCTAATCTAGATATAGAAAGTTAGAAACACTGGAAATCAGAAAGAGATTACCAATTTAGAAGTTTCTATCTCAGAATCCTATAAAACAAGAAAGTTAAGTTAGTTTCTAAAAATCAAATAGAAAAACCTAAATCTAAAAAAAAAAAAAAAACCATAATCTTAAACTAATTTTAAAACTAGTTAATTTCAGAAAAACGTAACCGTTAATCCCCGCCAACGGTGCTAAAAACTTGTTCACACCCCAAGTATAGGGTTGTGATGTAGTAATAATCTTGGTGAGACCGAGGTCGAATCCACAGGGACTGAACCTTGTATGTAATTTGAAAGTAACTTGAACTAGAACCTAGGCGAAGATGTAATCTAAATCAAGTAAATATGAGGGAATAATGGTGAAATAGTAAATTAAAACTTGTAGAATTCAAAAGTGGAAAACTAGGGATTAAGAGGATCCACTTGCAGAGATCAGGGAAATCTATGCTTGATTCACGAACTCCCCTAAACTCTGAGTCCCATCTTCATCCAGTTGGAAGATATATTACTAAAACACAATCTGAACTTTCTTTGATCTAGTTTACAAAGAGATGAAAAGTATGAGAATTAGAGTGGATTTCATCACAAAACTGTGCCCATTAGACAAAGTAAACAACAGAATTAAACCAATTAACAACCAATCTGAAGATGTATGAATGTTAGGAGGGATTCCATCACCCAACCATGTCCAAGGGGCAATGGTGAACAAAAGAGCTGCCTATTTTCACAATCAAAATAAGGGAAAGGAAATACTCAAAGCCATCGCAGATCTATTGTAATTTCAGCTGCAACAAACCATTAAAAATTGAAAGCATTCTTATTAATCAAACTAAAATCAACATAAGTTAAGTCTAACATAAATCAGAGCTGTAGAATTATTCCCATCACGCCACAAGCTTCACCTCTTAGCCCTAGCTAAGAGGTTTAGCAAATCATGACCATGATCAACGAATCTCTAAAAAAAAAAAATATAAATTAAAAAACAAGGGAGAGAAAACTCTGTTTAGAAACTGCTCCACGTCCAGAACTTGAATTATCTTTTCTCTCTCCCTTCCTTCTCCTTTTATAGCCAACAACGAGTGGCTAGGTCGGTCAGAATCGGCCGAACCGACCTAGTTTACGGTGCAACAGTAGTGAAAAAATCCCGCGGAAGTTTTTTTATGCAGACATGCCGCGCATGCAACTCACCTCAAAATTTTCCTGGTTCATCTTCCTAATTTTCTTTTAAAAAAATACAACGTCCCCTTGGACATTTTTGGGTGATCTTCAACATGGATGGTTTGGATTAGCCATCCGATCAATGATGGTGGCCCATCTGGATCGACCGCAGGTCTGTTTGCGAAACAGAGCCTGCACAATACTGCGCTGTGAGAGAAGGTGGGCTCGTGATTGATGCCGAACAGGGAATCCATTCCGTTCATTGGAATCCTCTTGAAAAACCAGTCAGAAATGACGTAGTATGGCTCGAATTCGGTGTGACCTGTCAGGCTTTTTACCCTGCCATCCGTTCTCTGTTTGGATCCTTCAAGTACACGAAATAACTGAGGAAATCAGGCCGCAGATCGGGGCATGGTCGGTTTGACCCCCCTGAATCTATTGAATAGTGTGGAGCATTGAAACATAAAATGATGGTGGCCCACCTGAAGCCGTCCGTAGGTCCCTGCTCTTTGAAATCTTTGAATTTGAGCAGGAGTCGGGTCAGCGCACGCTGGCCGACTTCGCTCATTCGATGTTTTGCCAGTGCACATTAAACGTGCACATGCATCTGAAAGTGGGGTCCACTTGTTATATTTTTCAGAAGATCTATTCCGTTCAGCTGCTTACCCATCCAATTTAATTGTTCATACCAATTTGGAAGTGAACCTAGATATCAGGCGGGCCCCATATTGATGATTTGTGTGCTAATATTTTCGTTGGGCCATTTTACTAAAGATCTAATTGAACTGTATGCTCATTAATGGAATCCAACTCATTTGTAATTCCAGAGTTCTTCAAAAGCGAGTTACGATCACTTTTCTCGCATTGTATTTCTGGAATGAATTGTGGCTGCGATGAATGAGCCTCTTCTGCCTTATTAAGGCGTGAATTAAGCACTTCTAATGATTTTCTAATTTCCGTAAGATAGGCCATGTTACACTGAAATGAATCCTCTTGGATTGTTTCTGGCTGGTTCTCAAAGGTAGGGTATCCAAGAGAATACTCATTATAACATGTTGTTGGTTCATTTTTCCAATTTTGATGTTTCCACTGGTTATAGTTATACTGATCATACATGGGAGAATATGATGGTTGATAATAATCCTCATTCCCATAATTACGATCGTATACGGCCCTATTAACCGATGGAACATAACGTTCTATCGGTTCTCAATATCGGTTCTCGATGGAGAGAAATCTTGAGGTATACGTTGAATTCCACAACCCTCAGGCATTCCCCAATATCTCTTATCCATCTCAGCATATGCACGTACCCACGCTTCCATGGTAGAACCCTAACTCTGAGTCTAATCCTAAAGGAAAAATCCTACGGCAATATAGAAGGTAAGTAGAGGAGAAGTTAGAAAGAAGTTACTAGATTGGAGTTCCTATGTTAAAATCCTGCAAAAGGAAATAAAAGAAATTAGTTTCTAAAAACAGAAAAAATCCTAGAATTAGAAAGTTTCTAAAAATAAAAATAGAAAGTTAGTTTCTAAAAAAAAAATAAAAAAATCTAGAAGATAGAAAATTTTTTAAAAAAAGAAAACCTAAAATTAGAAAATTTCTAAAACTAAAACCCTAATTCTAAAAATAGAAAAAGTAGAGAATTTAGAAAGGGATTACCAAATTAGAAATTTTTGTCAAGATCCTACAAAATATGAAAACAGGCTAGTTTCTAGAAATCAACAGAAATTAATCTAACCTAAAATTAGAGAAATCCTGATCTTAAACTAATCCTAAAACTAGTTAATTTCGGAAAACATAACCGTCAGTCCCCGGCAACGGTGCCAAAAACTTGTTCACTCCCCAAGTGCAGGGTTGTGACGTAGTAATAAACTCGGTAAGACTGAGGTCGAATCCCAAGGGACTGAAACATATACTTTATCTGAAACTAGGTAGAAATAGAACTAGCCTACGATGAAATCTAAATCAAATATAAATTGATGAATAATGATGAGAGATTAATGTAAAACTTAAGAGAAATCAGAGATAAGAAACTAGGGATTCAGAGGATCCACTTGTAGAGATCAGGGAGATCTTATGCCTGCTTCAAAAATCATGGAAATTAAACTGAACTTCCTCTGATATAATTTTAAAGAGATGAAAGGTATATGAATTAGAATGGATTCCATCACCAAACCATGCCCAGGAGACAAAGCAAACAACAGAATTAAACTAATTACCAACCAATCAACATGCTATGAAGGTTAGGAAGGATATCGTCATCCGACCATGCCCAGGAGACGATGGTGAACAACAGGGCTTCCGACATCATAAACATAAAAAGTAAAGGAACATGCTCAATGCTATCGCAGACCCATTGTAATTTTAGTCACAACAGACCATTAAAAACTAAAACATTCCCTTAATTAAACCAAAATCAACATCAGTTCAATCTAAATAAAAGGCACAAGCGAAGAGTCTCCCATCACGCTACAAGCTTCACCTCTTAGCCCTAGCTAAGAGGTTTCGCCACAAATAAACATGATTAGGCTAAATCTCAAAAAGAAAAGAAAAAAAGAAGAAAAAAAAACTAAACAAAAATAGAAAAACAAACAAACTCTCTCTCCTCTGTGCTTCACGTCCAAGCTGTGGATCCCTTCCTCTCTCTCTTCTCTCCCTTTTATATATGTGAAAGACGGTGGAAGGGAAGGTTGCTGGAGTCGGTGTGCGTGGCTTTTATGCAGCCAGTTTTGCAGCAACACAAAGACAGCTGTGTTTGACGGCTTTTGGGGAATCTGCGATCAACAGTGACCGAATCTGTCTCCTTGGTAGTGTTCATGGGCCCCCTGGGCATCTTCTGGATGGTCTGGATCACTGATCCGACCCTGATATTGATCACAGAACGGCCCACCATGGCCGGTTTTCACGGGCGCGCGTTCCTGCGTAAACAGGGTACGCTGTGACGATCGGTGGGCCCCACAGTATGGTTTTTAGAGAAATCTACCCCGTTCATTGGATTCCTGGCGAAAAACCAATCAGGAAGTAATGGTTTTGGTAGAGTTTTCGTGCGGTCCAATGATGTTTTTCTTCCGTCGTTCGTCTTCTTTTAGACGGTTTGAAAACCGATCTTCATTACTTCCTGTAGTTCATTCATCTAGGCTTGGATTATAGGAAGCGTGGGCTTCTGATGGACGGTCCAGATTGGAGAGATAGCTTGTGTTGGTGGCCCACAGATGCCCGCAAAATGTAGACAGCTTTCGATTTCCACGAATAGAGCTGCAAGAAACGAAATTTCCATTTTTGTGGCTGAGGGCAGTGAGGTCCACACACTCTGTCGAAAGAGAAATCCACAACGTCCACCGGATTCTTCTTGAAAAAACATTTGGGTATGATCTATTTTAGTTCAGATTTGGTGTGGCCCACATGGTTTTCTGCTCTGCCGTCCATCTTACGTTTGGATGGTTGAGATCCGATATCTGCTGTCTTTTGAAATTAAACCATCTAGGCCTAAGTGAGAGAGGACGTGTGAGTCTCATAGACGGTCCGGACTGACTGTTGATGCACGGTGGTGGCCCACAAAGATCCGTCCGCAAGTCCCTGTGTGAACACTGGAAGGAAAATGGGATTTTCATTTTTAGGAAGGCGTCTCGGTCAAGAGATGGTTTAACCATCTCTTTGTTGCCGTGCATGACTAGTGCACTTGTGCACCATGCACACCCAACTCAGGTAGAGTCCAGTGTGCTACTTGTAAGAGATCTGATCCGTCCATCCATTTTCTCATCTCATTTAAGCTGTCTAGGTCCAGTTTGAAGAATATCCAGATCTTAGGTGGGCCCAAAATCAGAGTTTTTGGGGCTGATCTGTCCGTTGAGCCACTTTTACAGGGATAAAACGGATGAAATTTGACATGTACGGTTAATTTATAGTCCTCAAGCCATGTATGAAGTTTCGAGCCGAGAAGATGGTTAGAACCCTGTGATCTTGCATTCTGGCTGATATTTTGGGCTATTTGAGCTTCAGTTTCTTAGTTTTCTCGGATCTCTGGCATGTAAATCCATTGATCTTGGTCCCCTGGGGTCCATCCCTTGCCTTGGTGCATTCTGAGCATTAATTCCATGCTTTTAACATCCTTTTTCAGCCCAAGCTCCTAAAGTCACCTTGCAACACAAACACGATTAAAATAGTTTGTTAAATAGTATCATGTTCATAAATGCAGGCAATAACTGGGTCTAATATGTAATATTTGACCCTCAACATAAAACTGTGGATAGACGACATTATCGACGAGTACATTCATCAGTAAAACAATAATACCGACGAGTATGTTCGTCGGCATACGCCCGGATAAACAACATTATCGATGAGTATGTTCGTCGATAAAATAATAATACCGACGAGTATGTTCGTCGGCATAAGCCCACTATTATCGATGAAATAATTCATCGGTACATCTCATATATAAGTCGTTAGTATAAATTTTTGTATTAATTTGTACCTACGAAATATTTCGTCGGTATAAGTTTTCAACCTACCATTACCAATGAAATATTTCGTCGGTAATAGTTTGTTTCTTCATGGTTTCATTTATTTTCAAAAGTCAGAAAAAAAATTCCTGATATACACCTGTAAATACACCTGTTACAATACATTTTCATCATATTCACATCCATATCCGTCCAAACACAAACTACATCCATCCAAACACAAACCACATCCATCCATACACAAACAATCATATCCACATCTACATACAACCGATATTCATCCACGTACAAATACATATAAGTTTAACATTCGTATATAAAATAAATCATAAATAAATAAAAAAGTCCTATCCACATCCACATACAACCCACATTCATCCACACACAAATACATATAAGTTTAACATTCGTATATAAAATAAATCATAAATAAAATTAAAAAAATCACGAAGATGAAGGCGGATGTGGTGAGGCATCGGTGGCAAATCGTACAGTGAGAGCCTGAAACATCTCCTGCATCCGTCGCTCATGCTCCACCCACATCTCCTCGATCCTCCTCTCCTGCTCCTCCCATCACCTCTCCTCCTCTCTCCACCTCTGCTGCTCCTCCTCCTCCTCCCTATGCCTCTGCTCCTCCTCCCTCTGTGTCACGCTCCAAACTCGAAAACCGGTCTCACAAAATTTCTGATCGCCGAATCCGGTGTCGACAGCCTCCGTAGTACCCCATTCTCAGTTCCCGGCACCCATACACCAGCTTCTGATCTTGAGATTCTATAAGGAGGATTTCTAACAAGATTTTGATTCGTAATAAGCATAACCCAAGAATAATAACCACAAGAACACATCACAAAATCATTATGATAAAAAACTTTGAGTACAATATGTATGCAAGGAAATACAAGATAATAATAATAACGGAGACTCCTGAAGCTCGACTGCACGCTCTTGCTGCAACTAAGCTATGGCCGTGTCCTTGCGTCACCTGCACGCATCAATCATGCATAAGCTTATAGGAAGCTTAGAGGGTGGTGTAAGTGTGTGTGCAATACGAGCGTGCTCGGAATGCAATATCAGAGTAAAACGGAATCGTACTGATGAGTCCATGAATGCAATCAGTTGTACTAAGGCTATGCGATGCAAGACATGAATGCTATCGACGATATCAAGGCTATGCAATGGAAGGAGTGAATGATGTCGGCCATACAAAGGCCATGCGATACGAGATGCAACTCAAGCACATCAGTCCTCATCCAAATCCACATATCAATGCAACTCATCGCTAGAGCATCAAATATCAATACAGTTCTCACGCTGGACAATCACCAGGGTCTAATACATTCCATGCTAGCTTGCCGCCCCTATCCGAGTACACAACTAGGTAAGTGGAAGAGACCTCACTATCCGTCTGCCAATATCGGGCCAGGCTCGTTAATAGTGGACCAATTCCTTAAGCCGGTCAAACTCAACCTAAATATTGCCCCCTCACTCAGGCGAGTAAGGTCACACCCATTTCTAACCGATCACGACACGGTGGGAGATGCGACCTACTGGTATACTGCTCTTGTGCGCTCATGTATCCACTTGGTCTCGACATTGGAGTCATCCTTTGGTATCATCGAGTTTAGGAATATCCACCCAGGAACATCAATGGCACCCCGATGCTAGTAACAATATTTTTGGTGTCTGATCCTACCATCCACAATATGTCTGTGGAGGCCACAGTCCTGATGTCGCTAAGGCGTATAGTAATCATGTCATATAAATGTGAAGTACATGAATAACACTATCAGTCATGCATCAATCCTGCATGTACTATGCGCTAATGTGGGGTAACTCCGCCTATCATGGAGCCCATAAACAATCTGCCCGAAGGCATATGCTATGATCAGTCACTCTTCATATCAAGCATACATATGATGCACATGAGCATGAATCATGGAGCTATACTAAACATGTTATATGGTGATGGACTCTATTCATAACGAAGATGGGCCTAGACGGCCTACCATTACAAGTATGGGCCTAACAATGGGCCTTAGGGAGAGTTACAATGTGGACATTTAACCATCATTGCTCTTATAATGTGGACGTCAAATCATCATTGCTCCCAAGGCATGACTGCCATAAACATTATTACATACATCATGGTGGAATCTTACATCACAATGGGCCTCATACAACACATTCGACCCCACACAAAGGCCTCTCATATGTCTCATCGGGCCTCACTCATGGTCCTTATATACATCACATTGGACCTCAACCCATGGGCCTCAAATACATCTCAATGGGTCTCATATACATCAAGTGGACCACATCAAATGGGCTGCAACAATGGGCCAACATACATCAAATGGGCCCCATTATATGGGCCTTATGTAAGATGGACAGCGTGGATATAAAACATATGGGCGGCGTTGATATAAAACAGATGGATGGCATTGATGAAACACATATATCACGGTGGGGTCACATATCATGGTGGGCCACCGTTCCATCTGGATGGTGGAGCTGAAACACATACATCTGCAAGCCCCACATGTCTAGATGAACGGATAGTGTATATAAGACACATACATCATCTGTGGGGTCCACACATCCCAAACAAGAAGGACGGACAACCTAGTCAAACCCACAGAACTTGCTATTCCAGTATAACAACTATATAGCTAGTGTAAGGTACACTAGCCAGTCCGTTTCTACAGAGGTGGGTCCCATGTGGGGCCCACCATAACACTTATTTTCCATTCAATTTGTTCATAAGGTCACAGAGACCCGAATTAAGAAGAAAAACAAATCCAATATTTATCCAAAATCTCTGGGATGCAAAAAGGGTTTCAATGGTAAACGTTAATACCCAGCAGCTACTTGTAGTGCGGGCCACCTGAGTTTATTGTACGGCTGATTTTTGGGGTGATCCACTAATTAAAGGGGACCCATCAAATGCACAGTGTTGATGTTCAACTCACATTATGGGGCCTGAGGTGGGGCCCACTGACCCTGCGCCAACCAAGTAGCGGACGCTGCTTGCTACAGTGTCCTCTGGACATTGATAGCAATAGTGTCTGCTGCTTTGTGTGTGTGTGTGTATATATATATACTCTCTCTCTATATATATATATATATTGTTTATCTGAAGATTTTCGTAGGTGGGGCCCACATCAAGAGGATCCAGTTCATCGGCTAGGTTCCCGGGCTCGTGACGGGTCTAACAAGTCCAATATTGGATATGTTTTAATGTATAGAAAAATCATAGTGGGCCCTATCAATTTCTCACTTTTAAAATAATATTTAGATGGTGTGGCCTACCAGAGTTTCGGATTAGCTTCATTTTTCGGCTTAACGCTTAAAATGAATAGAGAATTTGGGTGCACGGTGTGGATCAAACACATATGTCACGGTGGGTCCCACCACACTAGCTGGACAGTGTGGACACCACACATGAGACACCTCACTGTCCCAGGACGGTGAGAAAACACATGCATTACGGTGGTTCCCACCGTCCACAAATGGATGGTGAGGGTAAAACCCACACATCACGGTGGTGCCACGTGGGTGGGCCACCAAGGTTTGGATCAAGCTGTTATTTGTGTTTTCCTTCACCTGGGGTAGGCCAGCAGGCTAGCCGCTGGATGGTCTAGCAAGGTGGGCCCAACATAAGGATGGCATTGATATAATACATACTTTATGGTGGGCCACACACACACACATACCAGGTGGGCCACACACCTCTTCATCATCACTATGCAAAGGAAGAGAGAGAGAGAGAGAGAGAGAGAGAGAGATGGTGTAGTTGAGGGAGCCCGCCACTATGGGTCCCTCATATGATTATAATGCAACATCAAATGGGTCCCATCACAAGTGGGCCATTGAATTAAAAATCAATGGTAGATCACTCACCTATTGGCCTTCTCCTTTAGTTCCTTGGACTTCTAGGCTCCTTAGCTTCGACCTTGATGGAGGATGATGAAGTTTTAATTATGGGGATGAGAGATTGGGTGATAGAGAAGTGGGCCACACTTGGGTTGCTCTTGGAAGGCTTGGACGTTGAATTTTTTTTTGTTGCTTGGGAGTGAAGAGAGAGAATGAGAGAGGGAAGTGATGGGATGAAAAGAGATGGAGTGATGGGTGATGGGTGGAGTGATGGAGTTGTAAGAAAGGGATGGGTAGAGAGAGAGAGAGCTGACTTTGAGAATGGAAAATGGATGGGTTGCTTGTACTTGTGGTATGGTGTGTACTTGATTGATTGATTGATGGGATAGGTCATAGAGATTCGCTCGAAATTCGCACGTGCGACATTTTCCTTAAAATAAATGTAGGCTCACATCTTCTGACCCGGGTATCGGATTGGCGCGCGAGGCACGGCGTTGGAACCGTGGCGACAGTGTGATCACTAGGATATAAGTTTCAAGTCGAGCCGACTTGGATCTACGGGTGGTAACTTAGGATTTGCACAAATGCCATTTTTAGGTCGAGGGTCATCGAAATTCGACCGGGAAGACCGCGGAAGCCTATGGAACGGTACAGACTATGATATGGGTCTTACAACTCTCCCCTCCTATTAAAAAAATTTTTTCCTTAAAATTTACACAATCATCACAATTATATATAACTCTTAAAGAAGATGAAACATAGAATCATCATAAAGTCAGAGACAACATACATGATACAAATATGATCAATCATCAAAGAGATAGGGATATCGCTCTCAAATCGCAGCCTCACGCTCCCAAGATGCCTCGTCAACAGAATGGTGTCCCCACTGAACCTTCACCAAGGGAATGACCTTGATCCGGAGGACCTACTCCTTTCAATCAAGGATATGAGTTGATTGCTTAATGTAAGAAGCGTCCTCACGAACCTTTAGCGGCTGCCAATCAATAACAGGAATGATGTCTGACCTACACTTCCTTATCATAGAGACATGGAAAACGTTGTGGACGCCAGACAACTGAGATGACAAGGCAAGTTGATAGGCTACAGTGCCAACACGCTTAGTGATCTCAAAAGGTCCAATGAATCTCGGGGCAAGCTTGCCCTTCGTTCCAAATCGAACCACGCCCTTCATGGGCGAGACCTTGAGATACACTCTGTCTCCAACAATGAACTCTAAAGGACTATGCCGACGATCAGCAAAATTCTTCTACCGGCTCTGAGTTATGTGCATCCTCTGCCTGATGATATCAATACCCTCTGACGTCTGCTGCACAAGCTCGGGACCTAGGAGACGCCGCTCCCCGACCTCGTTCCAAAAACTCAGAGATCTGCACGATCTGCCATACAATGCCTCAAAAGGAGTCATGTCAATGGTCGCTTGATAGCTATTGTTGTATACGAACTCAGCCAATCGTAGATGTTCATCCCAGCTACCCCCAAAATCAATTATGCAGGCCCAAAGTATATCCTCAAGGATCTGGTTGACCCTCTCAACCTGACCATCAGTCTGTGGATGATACGCGATGCTGAGCTGCAAAATAGACCCCATCACTCTCTGAAAGCTCTCCCAAAACTGAGACGTGAACCTCGGATCTCGGTCAGAAATGATCGAGACTGGAATGCCATGCAATCTCATAATCTCCTGGATGAATAACCTTGCAAGCCGATCCATAGACCAAATTGCACAAATCACAAGAAAATGTATCGACTTTGTTAGACGATCCACAACAACCCAGATGGCGTCATGACTGCTCTGAGTCCTCAGCAAGTCAATAATGAAATCTGTCGACATGCGCTCCCACTTCCACATCGGGACGCTCAACGGCTGTAATGGACCAGGAGGTCTTTAATGATCGGCCTTGACATGCTGGCATGTGTCACACTTGGCCATAAAACTGGCGATCTGACGCTTTATCCCTGCCCAAAAATACTGTCGCCTCATGTCACGGTACATCTTCGTCGAGCCAAGGTGGATAAAAAACCGCGATCAATGTGACTCGATCATAAGATATCTACGCAAGTCAGGAATATCCAGGACACATAATCGGCCTCTAAAGCGAAGTCCACCATCAGAACCAATTTACAAATCTGACTGACTCTCAGATGCCGCCTCAGCCCTATAACTTTGTAACGATTCGTTTGCTTGCTGAGCCTCGATCACCCTTGCGACAAAAGAGGGTTGAATCGATATGCTCGATAACTTCACGATAGAAGACTGCAGACTGAACTCAAAATCATATGTTGCCACATCCTCAAGCATCCTACACTCCAAAATCATCAAGTGTGCCACCAGGCCTCGTGGCTGACAGCTGAGGGCATCTGCCACCACGTTTGCCTTGCCTGGGTGGTACTGGAGATCAAAATCATAGTCCTTCAGGAGCTCCATCCAACGCCTCTACCTCATATTTAGCTCAGAATGAGAGAATAGGTACTTCAAGCTCTTATGGTCGGAGAAGAGCTCGAACCTAACCCCATAGAGATAGTGCCTCCACACCTTTAGTGCGAAGACGACTGCTGCCAGCTCCAAATCATGTGTGGGGTAGTTCAACTCATGGACCTTGAGATGGAGAGATGCATAAGCCACTAGTCTCCCGTGCTACATCAGGACAACACCCAAGCCAATACGCGAAGCATCGATAAATACAACCAATCCATCACTCCTAGAGGGAAGAGTGAGAATAGGAGCGGACGTGAGGCGGTTCTTCAGATCCATAAATACACGCTCACAAGCGTCGCTCCAAACAAACTCCGTGCCCTTCTGAGTCAACCTGGTCAATGGGGCTGCGATACGGGAGAAGCCCTTAATGAAACGTCGGTAGTAGCCCGCCAAACCAAGCAAACTATGGATCTCGGTCACTCTCGTGGGCTGGTCCCACTGTCGCACTGCCTCAACCTTCGAGGGGTCCACTGCGACACCGTCCCTCGTTATCACGTGACTGAAGAACTTCACCTCCTACCAAAACTCGTACTTCTCTAGCTTCACATACAGCTGGTGAGCACGGAGAAGTCGAAACTCTCGAAGAAGGGCGCTTGTGTGCTCCTGCTTTGCCTGGGCTGGTGAAACAACGGGGTGCCTGCCCTTCCCCTGAAGGGTAGCCGTCACAGCCTGCAACATTTACTGTAATTGGGAGGCACTCACAGGTACGGGCGGATCCACACCTGCCTCGGGTGGAGGAATGACATCCTCATACTGGGGAGCAAGGATCTTTGGTGGTGAAGCGAGAGTTGTAGGTGGTAAAGCGGGAGTCTTAGGTGGTGGAGTAAGATTCGCTTGGGTCACTCTCCTAGGCGGCATGTCCTATAAGAAACAATAAGTGCGCCTGTCATCCTTGAGAACTCTGGAAGGCATGCACATAAGGTAACTAAATCAGAAGGTTACGCTCTCGGGACCTAGTTGTTCTAAACTCATAATAAACATGTGATGTTGTTCTTGGTTATTCCCAAGTTATGCTCTGATACCAACTTCTTTCACGCCCCAAACTCGAAAACTGGGCTCATGAAATTCTGGATTGCCGAATCCGGTGCCGACAGCCTTCGTAGTACCCCATTCTCAACTCCCGGCACCCATACACCAGGTTCCGATCATGAGATTCTACAAGAAGAATTTCTAACATAATTTTAATTCATAATGCGTATAACCATAAGCATAACCCACGCACAATAACCACAAGAATAACATCACAAAATCCACTACGATAAAAAACTTTGAGTACAATACATATGCAGGGAAATACAAGATAATAATAATAATGAAAACTCCTGAAGCTCGACTACATGCTCTTATTGTGACTAAGCTACGGCTGCGTCTTGGAGTCACCTGCACTATCAATCGTGCATAAGCTTATAAGAAGCTTAGAGGGTAGTGTAAGTGTGTGCGCAATACGAGCGTGCTCAAAATGCAATATCAGAGTAAAGCGGAATCATATTGATGAGTCTATGAATGCGATCAGCCGTACCAAGGCTATGCGATGTAAGGCATGAATGTTATCGGCCATATTAAGGCTATACAATGCAATGAGTGAATGATGTCGGCCATACCAAGGCCATGCGATGCGAGATGCAACTTAAGCACACCAGTCCTTATCCGAATCCACATATCAATGCAACTCATCGCTAGAGCATCAAATATCAGTACAGTTCTCACGCTGGATAATCACTGGGGTCTAGTACACTGTACGCCAGCTTGCCACTCCTATCCGAGCGCACAACTGGGCAAGTGGAAGAGACCTTACTATCCGCCTTCCAATATCGGGCCCGGCTCGTCGATAGTGGACCCATTCCTCAAGCTGGTCAAACTTAACCTAGATATTGTCCCCTCACTCAGGCAGGTAAGGTTACACCCCTTTCCAACTGACCATGACACAATGGGAGATGTAGCCTACTGGTATATGGTCCTCGTGTGCTCATCTATCCACTCGGTCTCGATGTTGGAGTCATCCTCTAGTACCATCGAGTTTAGAGATTTTCACCCAGGGACATCTATGGTGCCCCAATGCTAGTAATAATATTTTTGGTGTCTGATCCTACCATCCATGATATGTCTATGTAGGCCACAACCTTAATGTCACTAAGGCGTATAGTAATCATGTCATACAAATTTGAAGTGCATAAATCACATTATCAGTCATGCATCAATCCCGCGCGTACCATGCGCTAATCTAGGGCAACTCCGCCTATCAGGGAGTCCATAAACAATCAGCCTGAAGGCATATGCTATGATCAGTCACTCCTCATATCAAGCATACATATGATGTGTATGAGCATGAATCATGGAGCTATACTAAACATGTTATATGGTGATGGACTCTATTCATAAGGTAGATGGGCCTAGACGGCCTACACACTGTAAGTATGGTCTTAACAATGGGCCCTAGGGAGAGTTACAATGCAAACATTTAACCATCATTTCTCATACAATGTGGACGTCAAACCATCATTGCTCCTAAGGTATGGCCGCCATAAACATCATTACATACATCATGGTTGAATCCCACATCACAATGGGCCTCATACAACACATTCGACCCCACACAAAGGCCTCTCATATGTCTCATCGGGCCTCACTCGTGGTCCCTATATACATCACATTGGACCTCAACCCATGGGTCTCAAATACATCTCAATGGGCCTCATATACATCAAGTGGACCGCATCAAATGGACCGCACTAATGGGCCAACATACATCAAATGGGCTGCATTATTTGGGCGCACCAATGGGCCAACATACATCAAATGGGTTACATTATATGGGCCTTATGTAAGATGGACAACATGGATATAAAACATATGGACGACGTTAATGAAACACATATATCACAGTGGGGTCGCATATCATGGTGGGCCACCATTCCATCTGGACAGTGGAGCTAAAACACATACACTAGTGGGCCCCATACGTCCAGATGAATGGACGGTTTATATAAGACACATATATCATGTGTGGGGTCCACACGTCCCAAACAGGAAGGACGGATAACCTAGTCAAACCCACAGAACTTGCTGCGCCAGTATAGCAACTATATAGCTAGTGTAAGGTACACTAGCCAGTCCGTTTCCACAGAGGTGGGTCCCACATGGGGCCCACCATAATGCTTATTTTCCATTCAATCTGTTCATAAGGTCATAGAGACCTGAATTAAGAAGAAAAACAAATCTCATATTTATCCAAAATCTCTGGGACGTAAAAAGGGTTTCAATGGTATACGTTAATACCCCGTTGCTCCTTGTAGTGTGGCTACCTGAGTTTATTGTACGGCTGATTTTTGGGGTGACCCACTGATTAAAGGGTACCCATCAAATGCACGGTGTTAGTGTTCAACTCACATCATGGTGGGGCCTGAGGTGGGGCCCACTGACCCTACACTAACCAAGCAGTGGACGCTGCTTGCTACAGCCTCCTTTGGACGCTGACAGCAACAATGTCTGCTGTTTTGTAAATATATATATATATATATATATATATATATATATTATTTATCTGAAAATTTTCATAGGTGGGGCCCACATCAAGAGGATCCAGTCCGTCAGTTAGGTTCTTGGGCTCGTGACGGGTTTAACAAGCCCAATATTGGATATGTTTTGATGTATAGAAACATTGCAGTGGGCCCTATCAATTTCTCACTATTACAATAATATTTAAATGGTGTAGCCTACCAGAGTTTCGGATTGACATCATTTTTCAGCTCAACACATAAAATGAATAGGGAATTTGGGTGCACGGTGTGGATCAAACACATATGTCACGGTGGGTCCCACTGTCCTAGCTGGACAGTGTGGACACCACACGTGAGACACCTCACTGTCTCAGGATGGTGAGAAAACACATGTATTACGGTGGTTCCCATTGTCCACAGATGGACGGTGAGGGTAAATGCCACACATCATGGTGGTGCCACTTGGGTGGGCTACCAAGGTTTGAATCAAGCTGTTATTTGTGTTTTCCTTCACCTGGGACAGGCCAGCGGGCTAGCCGCTAGACGGTCTAGTAAGGTGGGCCCAACATAAGGATGGCATGGATATAATACATACTTCATGGTGGGCCACACACCTCTTTATCATCACCATGCAAAGGAAAAGAGAGAGAGAGAGAGAGAGAGAGAGAGAGAGACGGTACAGTTGAGGGAGCCCACCACTATGGGTCCCTCACATGATTATAATACATACATCAAATGGGTCCCATCACAAGTGGGCCATTGAATTAAAAATCAATGGTAGATCACTCATCTATTGGCCTTCTCCTTTAGTTCCTTGGACTCCTAGGCTCAGCGTCGACCTTGATGGAGGATGATGAAATTTTGATGGTGGGGATGAAAGATTGGGTGATAGAGAAGTGGGCCACACTTGGGTTGCTCTTGGAAGGCTTGGACGTTGGATTTTTTTGTTGCTTGGGAGTGAAGAGAGAGAATGAGAGAGAGAGAGGGAAGTGATGGGATGAAAAGAGATGGAGTGATGGGTGATGGGTGGAGTGATGGTGTCACGCCCCAAACTCGGAGACCGGGCTCACAAAATTCCCGATCGCCGAATCTGGCGCCGACAGCCTCCGTAGAACCCCATTCTCGGCTCCCAGCGCCCATTCGCTAGATTCCGATCCTGGGATGCTACAAGGAGGATTTTCAACATCAGTTTAATTCGTAATAAGCATAACCAAAGGCATAACCCACACACAACAACCAAAAACTCCATCACATTTCCACTATAATAAAAAACTTTACAAGTACAATGAGCATAAGGGAAATACAATAAAGATGAACAAAACTCCAAAAATGATCTGCCACGCGCCTAAGCCTCAGCGCTGCTGCGATCCAACGTCACCTGCACGCAACAGTCGTGCATAAGCTTATAAAAAGCTTAGAGGGTGGTGAAAGTGTATGCTCAAGGTGGTAATGCAGCTATACAGTATTAGAGTAATGTGGAACAAGCTGATGAATGCCAAGAATACTATAGCCGTACCAAGGCCATGCGGTGCAAAGAATGATGTCGGCCATACCAAGGCCATGTAATGCGAAATGCAAGTCAAGCATACAAATTCTCGTCTAAGTCCACATGTCAATACGGCTCAAATCTGGAATATCACCGGGGTCTAGTACACTCCAAGCCAGATTGCCGCCCCATCGCGCGCAATAAGGTGAGTGGAAAAGACCTCACTATCCGCTTGCCAATATCGGGCTCGGCTCGTCAATAGCGGACCCATTCCTCGAGCTGGTCAGACTCAGCCTAGCATTGCCCCCTACTCTCGGGCGGGTAAGGCCGCACCCCCTTCCAACCGACTACGACACAGTGGAAAGCGCAACCGTCTGGTAATCGGCACTCAGGTCTCATGCATCCACTCGGTCTAGACGTTGGAGCAACCTCCTGGTACCATAAGGGTTTAGGGACTTTCACCCAGGGATATCTATCGCACCCCATGTAGAACAGTATTTCCGGTATCCAATCCTGCCAACCACGATACGTCTGTGGAGGCTACGGCCTTGACGTCGCTAGGGCGTACAGTAACCATATCACTCAATGCGAATGCATAAATCACACTATCCAGTCATGCAGCAATCCTGCGCGTATCGTGCGCTCATGTAGGGCAACACCCCTGTACGGGGCCCCTAGACAATCTGCCTGAAGGCATATGCTATGATCAGTCATTTCTCATATTAAGCATACGTATGATGCATATGATCATGAATCATGGAACTAAGCATGTTATATAGGATGGATGATAATCATAACAAAGATGGGTCTAGACGGCCTACACATCAGACGTACGAGCCTAACAATGGGCCCTAGGGAAAGTCATAATGCGGACATTTAACCACACTATACTTGCAATGTGGACGTCAAACCACCATTGCTCCCAAGGCATAGCCCTGATGTAAACATCATTACATAAATCATGTTGGGACTGCACATTGCAATGAACCTTAGGTATATCTCATTGGGCCTTCAATACATTAAATGGGCCGTATCATATGAGCCTCATGTTCATCAAGTGAGCCACATCAATGGGCCACACCAATGGGCCTTATGTGCATTGCAATGGGCCATAACCCGTGGGCCTTAGAATGCATTAAATGGGCCTAATCTTATGGGCCTTATATGTATCAAATGGGCCTCGCCAGTTGGGCCCCATATATGCATCAAATGGGCCTCAACCCATTAGCCCCATTACACTTTTAATGGGCCATAACCCATGGGCCCCTAATACATCTATGGGCCTCGACCCATGGGCCTTACATCTATATCAAGGTGGCCTTAATCACAGGCCACAAGCAACTGAGGTGGGCCTCCCACCAATATTATATTAAATATGATATAATATAATATATATACACATATATATATATACATATGATATTATATCTATTATAATATAATATATATATATATATATATATATATATATATATATATACATACACACCACACACGCACGCACGCACACACACACGCACGCACACACATCATAGTGGGCTCCCCAAATCACAGTGGGCTCCACGCATCACAGTGGGCTCCACGTCCACCGTCTAGGCGGACGGTGAAACACATACATATATGTGGGCTCCATGTGGGGCCCACCATAATATTTATATGTCATCCAACCCCTTGAGAAGGCCACGTGGGCCTAGATGAAGGGTAGAAACAAATTTCATTTTGATCCGAAACTTCTGTGGGCCCAAAAGAGGTTTCAATGGCAGCGGTTCAATCCCACTGTTTCATATGGTGTGGGCCGCCTGCGTCTTAGATCAGGCTGATTTTTGGGGTGGGCCCACGTCAGGGGGTGGCCCACCCTATGAATAGTTTAGATGGTATATAAACATCAAGGTGGGGCCCACGGCTACAGCCGTGGGTGGCTGTTACTACGTCCGTCCGCCCGGACGCCGTGCACAGGCGCTGCCTGCTGCGTCAGCGCCTGACACAGCAGCAGCAGCTGATGTGTTAACGCATGTTTTATTTTTTTTTTAATTTCTGTTTTCTCATGGATTTTACAGGTGGGGTCCACATATCACAAATCCACTCCGTCCAACGGCCTTCCATAGCTCCTGACAAGCAAAACAAGCCCAATATTGGGCCTGTTTCGGCGTATAGAAACAACAGGGAAAATTCAATGGTAAACCCGTCGTTTGCCGTACCATGGCCCGCCTGAAAGTCTGATTGGTCCCATCTTTTGGCTTAACGCTTAAAATAAGCATGGGAGAGGAATGGACGACATGGATTTAATACAGACATCAAGGTGGGACCTACATAAGTGGACCACCCCCAAACCAAGCTAATGTTTGCATTTCCCATGAAACGTCCAGCGTCCCTGGACGCTGGACTCTGTAAATACAGTAGAGGTGGGCCTTGCTTATGTGGGCCACCTCATGGCGGATGGTGTGGATACTACACATAAAGTGGGCCCCACTTGTAGGTGATTTGGATGGAATACATACCCTATGGTGGGGTCCATTCAAGTGGGCCACACAACCTCATCATCATACAAAAAAATAAAATAAAAATAAAATAAAAAGGGAGAGAGATAGAGAGTGAGACCGTATGATGGAGGGACCCCGGCACTATGGGCCCTCCCTTGCACTAAATCATACATCAAGTGGGTCCCATTACATGTGGGTCCATGAAATCGAAATCCAACGGTGGAGATCCCTTCTCCACTAAAATAAATGGTCTAGATGACCCTAAGCATGCAAGAAATAAACATCATGATGGGGTCCATGGAGAATGGCCCCATCATGGAATGATCATGATGATCCAAGTGGGCCATCGGCCACATCTTAGGGTCCAAAGTGAGATCCAAACCATTGATCGGTTGGCCTCACTTGGCCCATCTTAAAAATATCAAAATCTACCCTATCAAGACACCCACCACTTGATCTTCTTGCTCCCTTGGCTTCCTTAGCTCCTTGTGCTCCTCTTTGATGGAGGAAGATGAAAAATGGATGGTTGAGATGAGAGATCTAAGGATGGAAAGGTGGGCCACACATGTAGCTTGGGAGGAATGGGAGAGGCTCATACGTATGAGATTTTTTTGCTATGGGAGAGTTTGAAATGAGAGAGAGACTTGTAAGGGAGAGAGAGAGAGAGAATGATGGGTGATGGAGTGATGGATGGGAGAGAGGGATGGGAGTGTAAGAACTTTTTTGACTTTTTTGGCTAAATGTGTAAGAAAAGCATGGGTTGTGTAAGAGCTTTTTGACTTTGGGGGTTGCTTGGGAAAGGGTGAAAGTTGATGTGTACTTGACATGATGGGATTGATGGGATTGATTGATTGATGTGACACCTCGTAGAGATTCTCTCGGGATTCGCACGCGCGGCGTTTCCTTGCACCGAACGCTGGCCCATAACTCCCGACCAGAGCATCGCATCAGCGCGGGAGTCGCGGCATTGGAACCGCAACGACGACGCGGTCGCTAAGGTACGAGTCCTGGGTTAAGTCGACTCAGGTTGACGGCATGAGAATCCAGGTCGCGCGCAATTACCGGTTAAAGGTCGAAGGTTGCCGAAATTCGACCGGGAAGACCGCGGAAGCCTATGGAACGGTACGGTCTAGGATACGGGGCTTATAGATGGAGTTGTAAGAAAGGGATGGGTAGAGAGAGAGTTGACTTTGGGAATGAGAAAGGGATGGGTTGCTTCTACTTGTGGTATGATGTGTACTTGATTGATTGATTGATTGATTAATGGGATAGGTTGTAAAGATTCTCTCAGAATTTGCATGTGCAGTGTTTTCCTTGAAATGAACGCGGGCCTACATCTTCTGGACCGGGTATCGGATCGGCGCGGGAGGTGCAGGGTTGGAACCACAGCCACGCCGCAGTTGGTTGGATATAAGTTTCGAGTAGTGCCAACTTAGATCTATGGGATACAACTTAGGATTATGTGCATATGCCAATTTCATGTCGTGGGTTACCAGAGTTTAACCGGGAGGACCGCGAAAGCCTTCGTAATGGTACGGACTTGGATACGGGTCTTACACTCTGCCTATGTAGCTGCTATTTGATCTCATCGACGATGACCCGTATCTACTGAACCTCTTTCTCTCTACGATATCTACTCGGCGTAGGGCGCTCCCCCAGCAACAGATCGGCTGGAGGTAGCTCTAGCGGGTGCCATTAGCTTGGCACCATGGCCAAGCCCACGCACATATCCAGAACGGGTGCCAAGCACCTTGCTAAGGATATCTGACTCACTCCGCTGACTACCATCGGGAGTGGGCTGACTGCGTATGGTGTCCATTGCCACCTGTAATGAAAATATATGAATTTCATAACGAATGATTTTATTTTAATATAATTTAATTAAATTTTACAATATAAGGATTTTTTTAATTCTCGTTGGCTCTAGGATGAATCCAAGATCCCGTCGCCTGCCGACAGTGAGTCCCTCTGTAGAGGTCTACTGGTCCAAGCTCCTACCCAGTGACGGAATCTCGCTGCGCAATTGAAAAGACAATAGAGTTAATATAAATGTATGGAAAGAATATATCAACTTAATAATTACTATTAATTTCTTACCATGTCGTAACGATGTTATGCAAATAACTTTGAACTAGCTATGTGGTTCACTTGTAACTTTTTCCTGTTCGCAGAATTTATTCTGCTCTTCTTCTGAACACATTATTCATAATATTTTGTTATTAATTGTGAATTTAATTGGTACCTTAAGATATCTTAAATATGTAAATATTACCTAAAAATTATCAGATGAAAATCTCTCACAGAGTATCTACTAGTCGTCTATAGTCACGTACGACGGTGTGGATAGTACGGCCTCATCGTGGGTCTTGCACCACTTGTACTGCTGGTGTAACTCTTCGCGGTACTCCTTGAACCACTCCCTGACTATGTCGTCGACGACATAAGAAATGTAAGGAACACTCAAATCTAAGATAAATTTATCCTGTAGTTTCGTAAAACTTATTAAGAAAATAACTTAACCGTAAATGAACTTTCACAAAAGAAAATTTAATTTACTAAAATTTACTTGAAGGTGTTGACAGATGAGCTGCCACACATCATCCATCACGTCTGCCTAACGGGGGTGGTGGCGGGGATCAGAGATCAGCATAGGACACCGACCTTCGACGTAAACAACCTGGCGTTGTCCCCAACAGGTTTAAGGCAATCCTGTGGGAACTCTACCGTCACCCTACCCCACGCGTAAGTCGATCTAAAATTAACCCACGCATGGGTCCACATCCTCGTTGGTTGGTCGACGATGCTATCGTGAAAAAAGTATGTAAGTCTAAACATAAACAGAAGTCACTAAATAAATATATGCCTAGACTTACATGCAATGCTCGGTGTATGCTCAAACGAGGGCTCAAATGCCTGTGATGCAGCATATGATGTCGATGCTGTCTCCATCGTATCATGGGTAGAAGGGGTAGATCTAGTGTGCGAATGACTTGATCTCCCACCTGGTGCCATGACTGAATATGTGAGAATTACGAACTTATAAATTTAAACAATGTCAGTACAAGTGTATGAACATCAATATAACAAATACATTAAACTTTATAGTGCAAGTGGAATATACTAAAACATTATACAAGTAGTGTTGATGGTAGAATGAATTTGTGCTTCTGCTTAGAGAGATAATTAAAATATGATTAGACCATTACACTATAATGCAAGTAGAATATAATAAAACCGTAAATATTCTAGTAAAATATGAAAATTTCATTACACATTGTCATTCTATATTAAATACATGTATTTCATTGTAATACGAAACAACTTCAGATCAACTATCGGAAGTACTCCCTGCGTTAGTTATCGTACGCTGCAGAAGTATATGTCAAGCTATGTGAAGTACTCGACATTGTTACAACCAACATGCCAATCACAATAGGAGAAATCTGGTCTCTTAGGACTCCATTTAGATATGCAAGTGACAAAACCGCATCTTCCATACGAAGTTTCCCGTGGTTATATTCCTCCATCAAGTCCAGAATTTCTTTGAGATTATATAATCTTTCATCTAAGTCATCATCGATATATTCCTCCCTACACTCATCGACCAGACTGAGTATCTCTTTGGCCCTAACAGAAGAAGATATGGCCGGAAAGTCCATCCGCAACAGCTGATGAAGTATGCTGCATGTTTCCTGTACGCTCCGGTTTGAGGAAGACATGATCAGAAATTGAGTCAACTGTAAATGTGGATTATAAACAAGTCAATTAAAGGAATAAATCATGATTTGTAAAACATGTATACATGTAATAATCAAATTATTTGAATTGAAAAATGACATATAAATCATGTGTACATTTAATAATCGTCGTCTATATCATTATTGCTTAGGACATTTCTTCTTCGCTATTACTATCACTGATCGGTATTTCCTCTTCATCATCTGCAATGTCGTCATCAATGAAACCACTATCATCTCTAACAACGCCATGTATTATTGAGGCATCAACTTGATCAGGTGGCACATCATCTCTATCCAATTGCATCACATCAATATCAACATTTGGATCAGTCTCTCTATCCCCAGATGGCATGTCTTCTTGATATGCTTGTTTAACCCTAGATGTTTCATTTTCCCCGTCCTTGCTATCTTCAACATCTGGTTCGGGAATGTTAAATAAGTTCCTGGGCTTTATTTTCTGTACCACGTGCCAAGAGCCGCCTAACTTGGTGTCAGCAAGGTAAAACACTTGTTCGGCTTGGTTGGTGATGACAAATGGGTTGTCCTTAAACCACTTTCGAGATAAATTTATGCTCATAAAGTAGTCGCTAGTCTGCATTCCCAACTTCTTATTTCCAATGTCCCACCAATCACATTTAATTAAGTACACCCACTTTCTCATACAATAACTCAGCTAAATAATATCCGTCAAAATGCCATAAAAGTCAATTTCTACCTCTATATGTGTTCCCTTCACAACCACCCCACTATTTGTGTGGTCCTATACTTCTCATGCCCTTCAATGTGAAAACGAATCCTATTTACAATACAACTTGTATATCTAGATACACGTCTATTAGGGCCACACGTCAGTGAGTAGAGTGCATCAGATGCATCTGCAGAGTTACTAGCGCGCAACATCTTCATCTATTATCATGTACAAAATATATTTGTTTAAGGATTTTCTTAGGTTTAAATATTGTGCAATACAACAAAATTCTAAGTGTAGTGAGATACAAGGTGAAATCTTACATATTTTGCGAACCATTCTGGAAACTGATCCTGATGCATTCGATCATAATTTATAGGGTATTGGGACTTCATCTCCTCGATGTGTTTACAACACATAATTGGCACGTCATCAGTAAGAAACATTAAGATCATTATATGTAGAGATACAATTATCGAGGGAAGACTTACTCTAAGTATGACTCTATTTTTTCACAATTATGCAACACATACCACCGCACCTTTGCTTGATCCCCAAGGTCCATATCCTGAAACGTTGGGGATCCTAAAGGATAGACATTATGTGTGAATACAGATATGAGTCCTTGATAATGCTCATGCCCTTCATCGGCATTCCGATCTTCTCGGTTGAATCTAGTCTCTATGCCACGAAGATACATGGAGCAAAATGTCAACCACTCATTATCAATGTACACCTCAGCAATGGATCCCTCTGGACGTGCCTTATTCCTCACAAATTATTTTAGTTTGTGAAGGTATCTATACACAAAACCACTATGCTATACGTATGAAAACATGGATATATATAGTTTATGGAATGAATAAAAATTTTAATAGGTTTTACCACCTTTCGATCGGATACATCCAATGATATTGTACTGGGCTTACAAGCTTCGCCTCATGTGGTAAGTGAATCACTAGGTGTACCATGACATCGAAAAATGAAGGTGAAAATATTCTTTCAAGTTTGTAAAGGATTACCATAATGTCCTTCTCCGGTCGTTTAATAACCTCTACATTCAACAATTTTGAACACAAATCCTTAAAGAATATCTCCAACTCAATTAGCACCGCACCGATATCCTTGCTTAGGAATTCATAAATCGCAACCGGTAGTAGACGTTGTAGAAGGACGTGACAATCATGACTTTTCATTCCTGTTACCTTACAGTCCGTAATATTTACTCGTCGAGAGATATTTGACACATACCCATTGAAAAACTTCACCGATCTCAACCATTCACATAAACGCTTTTTCTCTAGTTTTGTCAATGTGTAGCAAGCTGCTGGTATAGTATATGAATTTTCATGCGGTTGCAAGTGCAACTCTTTCCTTAAACTCATTGCTTAAGCCTTAAAACTGTCTTTTGTTTTCTTTTCTATGTTCATTAATATTTCGAAGACATTATCACATATATTCTTCTTAATATGCAAGACATCCAAGTTGTGTCATAATTTCCGATCACTCTAATAGGGCAACTAAAAAAAATGTTCTTCTTCCTCTAGTTATAATCCAACACTATACATTTCCTCTTCTTCAAGTGCAGTGCCTTACCAAATCTAACTTCTTCAATGTTACTCAGTTGTTGTATCATATCTTCTCCATATAGCTCTTTCGGTGGTAGCCTATGATCTTGTTTGCCATTAAAGATCATCATCTTCCTATGCTAACTATGATCTCTTGGAAGGAAGCGACGATGTCCCATATAACACCTTTTTTTTATCATGCTTTAATGACAATGAACAAGTCTCAATACTACATGTAGGACAATCCAACTTTCCCTTCGTGCTACACCCAGACATATTCCCATACGTGGGGAAGTCATTTATTATCCACAAGACCGCTGCATGCAATCGAAATGTCTGTCCTGCAAATGTATCATACGTCTGTACACCTTGACACCATAACTCGTTTAACTTATCTACTAACGGTCGTAAATATACATCAATATCATTCCCGGGTGACCTAGGTCAAGGAATAAGCAATGACATCATGAAAAATGACTCCTTCATATACAACCAATGTGGTAAATTGTAGGGCATAAGTACTACTGGCCACATATTGTACGAGCTACTCATATTACTAAATAGATTAAAACCATCACTTGCAAGACCTAGTCGAACATTACGAGAATCCTTTGCAAACCAGTCATATTGCTTGTCAAAATTTTGCCAGGCTTCATAGTCCGTAAGGTGCCTCAGTGTACTATCATTATGAACGTGTTTCTTCTTATGCCACCTCATATCTTCAGCCGTCTTATGAGACGTAAACAATCTTTGCATACTGGGTTCAATGGAAATTACCTTAACACCTTTTATGGGATTTTTTTATGCTTGGCTTCGTCATACTTCCACTTAGACTCTCCACATTTTGGATACTCTTCAACATTTTCATGCTCTTTCCAATACAATATATAATCATTTATACATATATATATGGGGATGTAACTAAGACTCGAGTCTCGCATCAAGGATTTTACCTCGTAATGAGACTTAGGTAATGTCTCACTGTCCGGTAATGCTTCTTTTAGCAAGTTAAGCAACATGTCAAACGATTTGTTACTCCAACAATTTATTGTCTTTAAATGAAGTAACCTTGTAAGAAAATTCAACTTGGAGAAGTTCTCACACCCCGGATAAAGTAGACATTGCGCATCCCTCAATAACCTACTAAACTTTTTTGATTCGACATCACCCATACGAGGAATATCTTGGCTACTACTTGTCATTGCAAAATCAGTATCCACAATTGTTCCCTTGAACATATCCCTTATGATATCTTGCATTTCGTCAACGTCTTCATCCTCGTCATCCGGCACAATTGGGTCAACAAGGAATTTAGTGGCCTTGACTCTTTGGTGGAACTCTTCACCATGATGGATCCACCAAGTGTAACCCTGGTCAATTGCAACTATGAAAAAATCATCTTCTACTTTATCTAAAGTTTTATTAACCATGTTCTTGCATTTTCGACATCGACACCTAATCCTATTGCCTGAATTTACCCGATATCGCGTAAATTCCATGAACTCTTGAACCCCTTATTTATACTCTGGGTCAAACCTATTCTTAGCTTGCATCCAACTCTTATCCATCTTTACAATGAAAAGATTAGAGTCAGTTTATGGAAATAGGTTTAAGATTAGGTTAGGGTTATAAGTTTAGGATTAGGTGTAAGTTTAGGTTTAGAGTCAGTTTACAGAAATAGATTTAAGATTAGTTTATCTATACCGTCCATCTGCTTTTCCAAATCATTTAAGGGGTTGAAACCAAATTGAATCATATCTAAAACTCAGGTGGACCATACCACAGGAAACAGTGAGTATAATGATTTCCATCATTAAAACCTTTCTAGGGCCTGTAGTGATGTTTATTTATCATCTAACTTGTTCAAAAGATCACACAGACATTGATGAAGGGAAAAGATAAATATCAGCGGTTCCCACCTTCCAGGGACCCCCACTCAACATTTGGATAGCTCCGACGCACATCCGGGTCTACTCCATCAATTTCGAGCTAATACATAAACACGGGCCTATCCAAATGGCCAGACCACCCATATTGCTATCCATAGAAAATGGATAACTTCGTAATGGTCATATCAGCAGTTCTCACCTTTCAGGGACCATCGGTCAACATCCGGATAGCTCCGACGCACATCCGGGTATGCTCTATTAGGTGGGTCATGCTCTTTCAAAACTCAGGTAGGCTAAATCATATAGAACAAATGGATAGATAAAAAGCATCCATTTCATTGTTAGTTCACTTTGCATATTGTGGCCCATCGAGGAGTAAAACTGCCTGACTTTTGAGAAAAAACTGCCTCACAAGTCACAACTATAAACTAACAAGTCACAATAATATTTTTTTTTAAAAAATATAATACATATTAAGCTAACTATATATAATGCACAATAATGAGAGAAGTGAAGAAGCAATGTAATACAATTAGTTAATTATACAATTGTTGGGATTTAAATGTCTAATTTATGGGCTTGGGGTTGGCTTCTTCATGGATTTTGAATTGTTTGAGCTAGGCCTGATGGGCCAGTCCTATTCAAAATTTTGATTTTGGCGGGCTCAAACACGGCCCATTGATAGTAATTTTATCCCTAAAGCATTTGTCAAACAGATTATTGGGAGATGCTACAGTGCTTTTAGATCACTACAAGTTTCAGTGCTCTGAGTTGCAGTGGTACACTTCAACAGTCTATCTATCTAGATTTTCAAGTAGATCCAACACACATTCTAGGTTGTAACGCCCTGAAATTCGGGTGTCGAGCATAACTCGGCTCCCGAGTTCCAAAACATCACTTATGCAACATAATTAATGAGAGATGTATGTTGACTGTATTAGTGCATAAAACATGGAATAGATTAAGCCAAAACACAGATATGATTCAGGGACAAGTGAATAAAGAAAGCGGAAGACTTATAGTAAAATATGTGTACAATTGTAAATCCCTGAATTACATATACAAGCTAGATCGCAGGAAAGTGTTATGTAACAAAATTCGAGTATAAATTACATCATTTCAGTTCCAAAAATATAATCCCAGAGATCCCGCGCAACAGACCGAGGCTCGCTAGAACCCGTCTGAAAACTGCATATAGGAGAAGGCAGCCTCGTCGTCATCCAGCTCCCGCTCTGCCTCAGACGTCGCATCCACATCTGCAACATCAGAGCCTAAGACAGAGTCTGGTGGGTGTGTAACACCGCCCCAGAAACGTGGGAGTGAGTGATCAACTCAGTGGAACAATAAGGCACTGGTTAACATGTTATCAGTTCAATCAAACAGTAATGATAAAGCAGAACAATTAAATAAATCCTAAGTACTCTTGTTAATGCAAAGATGTATGTAATATGATGGGTGCCCTCACGCGTACACCCTCAGCGTCTTCATCTTACGTTACGCATGGCATCGCCTCAAAGTGCGCCACATCTACAAAGCACATGCAAATGCGGTGCATGGATATGATTACCAAGTTGTTATTAGTCCATTTCACACAACAGGATTGGGAAGCTAAGATACCTACCTCATATCACCATCCAAACAGTGATCCATACTAGGGTCATTAATCCTAGACATCTCATACGATCATATAGTTGAGGTCGTAGCAAAGGGCTCGTCACCAAATCAATGCACGCCTTTCATGCCCTTACTACCACAGATCGGCTCGTCACCTCCTTGCGGTATCCAGGTATGCTCGAGGTCACTACAAAGGGCTCGTCACCAATCAATGTAGGCCGACAGCACGAATATAGTGTCCCATACCACCATAATTAGCTCACGAGTTTAATTGCTCACTGGTCACTACGGGGAGGCTCGTCACCCCAGCGTAGGCCGACAGCTCGACCACGGTGTCCCATACCACCATGTTCGGCTTATGAGTCTTAGCAGATCAGGTACCATGGTTATTAGGATTTCACTGGTAAGTTCGGTACCCTAAATTCAAGCAATAGCGTCCATACATGGTAAACATACATCGGACAATCGGGTTACTTGATGAACTCGACTAGCACGAGCGCACGTTGAATTGAACGACATAGAGTGCGCAAACACTCCGCGTGGCCAAACCACTGCCGCCAACTCTAATACGGCTCGGGTTCGTCTCATACGTCCTACATGGCGAAAGCAATCTCAGCCACGAACATAGGGTCAATTACCGATTTCCTGGACTAAGGCATAGTCCCAAACACATTACGCTACTACAGATACTCATATGGAATGTAAAACAGTAATGGAACAATAACTCAAATCATGGTACATCATCACTTGAAGAAATAACAACTTAACATACATGTAAGCATAGGTAATGCTTGAATTTAAATAACTTGGAACGTAACTGCATAAAGGAAAACATGCACATCCATAGGAGTATTGAGAATCACTTCTCAACGCCCACATTTAGTGTAATTAGTTACACTTAGATCATTCATGCATTTCTACCAACACTTAGCATACATGGAACAACATACATGGCGTATGTTGGAATACATGCACTTAGACAATTCCTTTTACCAAGGAGTCGTCATACATGCATCTAGCATACATACATGCCAAATAATCATGGCAAACACAAGTGCGTATTTTATACGTATACGGTACTTTATAAATACACTTAGAATACACAAATCTCAATATAGCACATGCATATCAGGAAAGCAATGTAAACACAACATTTGGCATGTGAAATCTCATCCATAACAAGAATAAATCACTAACTGGGATTGAAAGCCTTGAAAACCAAAACCTATACACTTAAAGTCCGCACCTTAAGCAAAGAAAGAACCACCGAACTGATTTAGACGAGTTGTCTTCGTCAACGGCGCTAGAATACCCTAAAATAAGGATAGAAATGAGATACAACAACACCAAGACTAATCTAAGCTCTAACACAGGTTAGGGTTAGGTTAACTTACCCCAAAAGAACTCAGAATCGTCGGGAGAACGATTCAAAGTGAAGGTTCAAAGATGAAGATGAACAAGGAGGAATCCAAGGTGATTCACCAACTTATCTCTCTCACTTTCTCTCTCTTTTCCACTCTCTTTCCAAGCTAGGGTTAGAGAAAATCGTATGGAAAAGAGGGCTAGGGTTTAAGGACCATAAATAGGCCTATTCTTGATGAAAATAACCCTAGGGACAAGGTATACTTAGGTTATAACCAAAGTAAGCCTTCCTCGATCCAACGAAGCACTTCTGGTGGGCCTATAACCACGAAAGGTCGGACTTAAGCTCCTTGACCATGGATCTAGGTCAAGCTGAGTTTTCATACCGACCGGCTCTTCAGATCAGCCGTGGCGGACCACACTCAATTCAACGGTCACGGAAACTCGATCAGGTCCACAAGCACTAGGATATGCCTGGGCCAACTATCCTGATCAGAGGGTGAAATTGGGTCAGAATCCAACGGTCAGATAGCTTAAAATCGTCGCGCAAGCGACACGACTCAGATTTCAATAAAAGCTTAATAAATTCCAACCGTTCTCACACTCTTCACTCCGAGCTCAAGGAAATCGACCCAGAACATCACATGGACTTCATATCCTGATACATCTTCGTGCTACCTGGATGCATCGCAAGCTTAGAACTATGGGCTAACTCGAGAATCTCACGTCTCAAGTCAGGAATGTCAGGAACACATAACCGGCCACGAAAACGTAGGCCCCCATCAGAACTAACACTCCAGTCGGAGTTCTCATCTGTACCAACCCGCTGCCTCATCTTCACCAAAAGCTCATCATCTGCCTGAGCTGCAACGATCCTCTCGTCGATAACGGGCTGTACACGAATGTGTGCGATAACCTCATACGGCTCAACCACCATAAGCTTCTGCTCAAAATCGCGCACGAACTCCAACATATCCCACTCTGCTATCATCAGCGGAGCCGCAAACTCAATAGCCTTCTTGCGACTCAACGCATCTGCCACAAGGTTCGCCTTACCAGGATGGTAAGAAACATCGAACTTGAAGTCCTTCAATGTTTCCATCCACCTGCGCTGCCTCATATTCAAATCACGCTGCGTGAAAATATACTTAAGGCTCTTGTGGTCGCAAAAGAGCTCGAACTCCTCACCATAGAGGTAATGTCTCCAAAGCTTTAATGCGAAGATGACATGTGTTAATTCCAGGTCATGCGTAGGGTAATTCTCATCGTGTTTCCTCAACTGACGCGAAGCATAAGCAATCACCCTGTCCTTCTGCATAAGGACACAACCCAGACCAACGCGAGAGGTGTCAGTATATATAATATACTTAACCCCTTGCTCTGGCAATACTAGCACAGGGGCGGACGTCAACTTGTCCTTCAGCTCCTGAAAAGCTAACTCCGCCTGCTCACTCCAAGAAAACTTCAAATCCTTCCGTGTCAGCTGCGACAACGGTCTGGCAATCTTCGAGAAGTCCTGAATAAAGCGTCGATAATAGCCTGCAAGACCCAGAAAACTCCTCACCTCAGTAACTGAACCAGGCTGCTTCCAGTCCTGCACTGCAGCTACCTTGGCAAGGTCGACGGCTATTCCTTCCTTGGACACCACATGTCCCAGGAACTTGACTTCCTCTTTCCAGAAATCACACTTCTTGAACTGTGCGAAAAGCTGATGCTCCCTAAGAGTACCCAAAACCGCTCTTAAGTGCTCCTCGTGCTCTGCCCGGCTCGCTGAATAAATCAAAATGTCATCAATAAAGACAATGACGAATCGAAACAGGAATGGCCGAAACACCCTGTTCATCAGATCCATGAACACGGCCGGTGCGTTCGTCAGACCGAACGACATCACAAGGAACTCATAATGACCGAAGCTGGTCCTAAAAGCGGTCTTCTGCACGTCCCCATCCTTGACGCGCAACTGATGATACCCTGACTGCAGATCAACCTTCGAAAAGTACCGTGCCCCCTTCAACTGATCAAACAGATCATCAATCCTGGGCAAAGGGTACTTATTCTTCACAGTTACTAGATTCAACCTGCGATAATCAATACACAATAGCAAGGAACCATCCTTCTTCTTCACAAACAGTACAGGTGCTCCCCAAGGAGACACACAGGGCCGAATAAAACCCAATTCCAGCAAACCATCTATCTGCTTCCTCAACTCCTCCATTTCACTCGGAGGCATCCGATAGGTGGGTAAAGAAATGGGCACCGCACCAGGCATAAGATCGATAGCAAAATCAATCTCACGTTGAGGAGGTAATCCAGGAATCGACTCAAACACATCTTCAAACTCCTGAACTATCGGCGTACTAACCAACGCCAATTCGGCCGAACTCTCTAACAGAGAAGAATAAAAATCAATACGAAGAGGGTAACTGACCTGAACTGGGAAAGTAACAATCTCGCCCTCAGGTCCATGGATCGTCACTGATCTCGCTTCACAATCAATCTCAGCTCGCATCCTCGTGAGCCAATCCATACCCATAATAACATCGTAGTGATAAAGCGGTGCGACTAGCAAATCAACACGGATCGATCCACTTCCCAGATCGACCAAACAATCCATACAACGCTTGCCCAAAGCAGAGGACATCCCCGTAGCGGTAGTAAGCGTCACTCCTTGCATAGGAACAGATCTCAAACCCAAACGCCTAACTTCCGCATAAGAAATAAGAGAAGTAGTGGACCCTGTATCCACTAGCACAGAAACGGGAATACCTTCAATATGCGTTGTCACCTCAAAGGACCTCGGCACCAAGTCAGACATAGGCGCTTTAGCTGAAAGCGCATGAACACGAGCCTACTGCTGACGATTCGGCAGAGGAACCATGGGCCGCTGAGGTGGCCTGAAACCAGGAACTGCAGGTCTGAAGGATGGATGAGCTGGCGCTGATCGAAGAGGAGGAGAAATAACCTGAGGCATCGGACGGCTAACCCTCTTCGGTGGAGTAAAACCACCTGCTCGCATACGGGAAAAGCAGAAACGGTCTAAGTGCCCCACCTTTCCACAATAAGAACATCTCAGATCAGCTCTCATCTGCTGAGCGGGCGGCGCTGAACGCCTCGGAGGAGAATCAACTCACGGCCTCTTGCTAAGAAAAGGTGCACCCTGAAAGTCCGGTCGCGGCCTAGGAACCATCGGTGCTCGCATGCGGGACGCTCTATCTCCGTCCTGCTCTGCTCGCAAGGACATGCTCACCAGCTCCGCATAAGAAGAAATGCTAGCACAGCAAATCTTCGATCGGATCTCAGGTCTCAGTCCCTCAGAAAAATGTCGCATCCTCATCGGCTGATCACCTAGGATCAAAGGAACATACCGTCCCAACTTAGTAAACCGGTTCTCATACTCCGTGACCGACAACCCTCCCTGGCGGAGGCGAAGGAACTCACTCTCCTTCTCATGTCGGTACGTCACCGGGAAATACTTCTCTTGGAAGCGCGCCTCAAATGCCTGCCACGACCATACGAAGTCCTCCTCGACAGTGCGAAGCACACTGTCCCACCACAAACTGGCCTCCTTCTTGAACATGAAGGTGGCAAGCTCAACCTGCTCGACCTCAGAGCAGTGCAACGGCCTCAGCATCTTAGAGATGCGGTCAATCCAATACTCGGCCTCCTCGGGTCTATGAGAACCCACAAAAGTAGGAGGTCGCAAGCGCTGGAATAGCTCGAATGTGCCGCTGGCACTAGCACTGACACTGACACTCCCAGATAGAGGCATAGGCGAAACAGGTGGAGTCGCCCCCATAGACTGAGCAAAGATGCCAGCCATGGAAGAGAGGAACTCCTGCTGCTGCTGTTGCTGCTGCTGCATCAACAGCATCATCTGCTCAAACCTATCAACAGGTGGAGTAGATGAAGGTGCACGGCTCGGCTCAGGAACCGTGGGTGTGACTGGAGGAGCCATAGGTGTTGACCCAACACCGGCACAAGATGGACCCGCCTGCGGATCTGAATGGCTATCGCTCAAGGGAGGAACCCCAGCAAGCGACTCAATCAGAGAGAGACGGGCCGAAGCCTTCGAACCCTTAGGAGGCATCCCTACATTAAATCAGAGGATGCAACCTGTCAGATTCTTAGTCACATAATCCATCCACACAACACCACAGCACAACACAACTCCAAAAATAAACAACATGCATTCCATTAATCAAAATCGTCGCCATCGGACTTTATTTTCGAGGTGATGGTCAAGCCCAACTCGGTGACAGCAACAGCCTAAGATCATCGCCATCGGACTTTCGACGCGCGGTCCAGGTCCGATCCAGATCTTCCAAAAATTCCCCAGAACAACTGGATTTAGCGATGGATCCCAGATTTCAGAGTAACGTAGCGCTCACTAATCTACACGTTTAGAGCCATGCAGATACAATTTAAAGTGATTGATGCGGATTCCACAAGCAATCGAGTAAAGCGCTAATTACCCCAAAACAACTACTTAAGGAAAGATTAGCACAGAAAATTCCAAGGTCGTTACATAGGTACTTAGAAATTACTTAGAAATTGCATTGGCTACATATAAGTAGTTCAAATCAAATAGTCATGTTTAGATGGATCATTCTATCTAGGGAATTGATGTTTAATACTAAGAAATTACTTACAAATTGCATATACAGCATATAAGTAGTTCAAATCAAATAGTCCAGTTTAGATGGATCATTCTATCTAGGGAATTAGTGTTTAATACTGAGAAATTACAATGAAATTGCATATGCAGCATACAAGTAGTTCAAATTAAACAGTGCAGTTTAGATGGATCGTTCTATCTAGGGAATTGATGTTTATGCACACTCTCATTGATTTACATACACCCATTTTAAATTTACAGATTGTTACATCCGACACAAAAAAGGTGCATGCAAATGGATGACATTAATTCCTTGATAGAAGGATCCATTTAAACTGGACTATTTGATTGGAACTTTCTATGCCTATGTATCATCCACCACACCCTGCCAGCTCTTCCTTGAATACTCCCATAGTCCCATACTAAGAAGAAAAATCACTAAAAGTGCAGCTCAAAATTCCTTCTAATATAAGTATCATCTAAGAAAAATGCTCTAGTTCTCTCATAGTACTACAAGTTATGGTGCTCATAGTTTCATTTAGACACTTAGACAATCTAATAAAAAAAATCTAGCCTATCCACTGGATCCAATATATGTCATACAATACGATGCATATACCACCCCAATCTGGAGATTGTAACAATTTGATCATTAGCATTTAATATGGACTATGGACAGTAAACCAAGCATGGCACTTGCTGCTTCACTGTTCATATAAGATTATAATATGTAATGGCATGCCAACTTTTCTAATAGTGTTGTTATTGGAGACTTTTTTTTAGACATTTTAATATTTCTCTTATTTTAAAAGAAAGCATCCAAATTCCAGTGCTACATAATAATATCTAAGTTTGTTGTCAAGCACTCAATATCTGTCCACTAGCATACATGAGATCCAGACTGTTCATATATTGTACCCAAGCATGGATGGAGAATATGCCCAAATCACACCAATCAGATGATCCTAACCACTGGTCCGAGGATTTTGTAATCCTTGAGAGCCTGCTAATAGCTAGAATACTTGAGTAATGTGATTTTTTGGGGTAAGCCATATGGACTATGGACAGTAGACCCAATAGATGAAAGTTTGGATCGTTAGAAATAACCCCAGATACAAAGGCTAGATTCTAGACATATACCGTTGAAATACACCCAAGTATTCAAGCAAACATCTACATGCAACAAAGCATAAGGGAATTTTTCCTTATTTTAAAGGTAGAACAAGGCAAGGATCATTTCGAAAATGGCAGCCAAGCAGATTGCTCTGTTGAGCTGTGAAATAACAAAAAAGAATTGTGATGAGTCGACCATGATGTTTATATGCCATCCATGATGTGGGGTCCACCGTGATGTTTATATGCCATTCAACCCATTCACAAGGTGATTTCCACCAGGATGAAGGGAAAACGAGATATCAGCAAGATCCAAAGCTTCTGTCAGTCCCAAGCATTTAATATCTATTGTTTCTTTTGGTGGGGCCCACCTGAGTTTTAGATTTGCCCTGTGAATGGGATAAATGTGAGCTGAAGAGATTGATGGATGGAATGGATGTTATAAAGACATTATGATGGGCCCAACCAAGCATTGTGTTACATGGGCTCCTGAAAGCCCCTCCAGTTGCTCGATCCCTATTCAATAGAGGCCAAAAATCTGTCTAACACCAAACATGGGAGGGGATGCTACTAATGTGTGGGTATCCCTGAGCACACACATATATACCAAAATGCTCTCCTAAGATGGGAATTTCATAAAAAAATTTGGCATGTGTTGTGGGTATAGCATTTACCCCCATTTCATTTATAGGCAAAAAGGTCAGATTTCATTTACAGGCTCTCCAAATGGAAAGATTGACTCTCCATTTATAGGACTTAAAAAATTTACAGGCTATGCAAAGATAGACAATCATTTACACCTTGCAGCCAAAACAGGACATGCTGTAAATGATTGATTACCACTTAAACCATTTACGGGCAACCAAACGAAAATTGATTTACCCCCATTTCAAAAAGACTGGAATCATAAGAACGAAATAAAATACCGTCTGAGCCATAGAATCTTCCTTCGATCATCAAATCGAAAGACAAAAACAGAAAAATGCATAATAGATATCCATCTAATGATTGTAATCTATACAGAATAGATCGAATCGGTAGAAAGTAGAATTAGAAAAAAAGTGAAAGAGAAGAAATCGATGAGAGAAAAAAATATACAGATTACCTGTTTGACCAACGTAAGAGAGATTTAAGACGAGAGAGACGGAGAGGGAGATAATTGGGTGTCGGGCAGGCAGCATCGAGTTACGTTTTAGGGTGACCAGAATAGGGGCGTCGGACATGCAGCAGCGCTCGTTCGGGCGGGAGAGGGGGTAGGGTAAGAAGAGGGAAAGGTAAAAAATATTTTCAACTTAAAACATGACATTATTACCGATGAAAATTTTCGTTGGTGATAGTTTTCACAATTCGTTGGTAAAAGGATTCAAAAATATTTGGGCCCACCTATGCTCTATCAGCCCCATCCACTCCGTACATATGTTTTTAAATATTCTTATTAGCTACACCAAAAATAAAAATTACAACTCAACATCCATGATTAACTACACAAAGTGAAATAATATGTCCACCATTCATTTTGTTCGATGATGTATCTATTTTGTCGGTAAAAAGCTCCTTTATCGACGATTTTTTTGTCGATAAAAAGTTCCTTTACCAATGATATTGTATAATGTCAGTAAAAATAGCCTCTCCATCATTGGAAAGGACACCAAGGGATCTTTTGCTGACGAACTATTTGGTTCGTCAAGAAAAATTACATTTACTGACGAAACATAATGTCGTCGGGAAAAGTTTTCAGGCCATCGTTGTAAATGGCAGCGAGAACATATTTGGTCGTGGCGGGAATCTTTTGCCGATGAAATATGATTTTGTCGGGGAAAGTCATGTTTACCGACGAAATTGATTTCGTCAGAAATAAGTTCGTTATTAAAAGGCCAATTTCTTGTAGTGAAAAATTATCCACACATGCACAGTAACCAGTCCCTAATCCAAGGGATTCACCAATTCCAATTCAGAGGACCCTAGGGTGAGAAAAGGGATAGAAATTGGGGATTTATGCAATCTAGGGTTAGGGTTTATGAAAAACAAGTATGAGAGAGTAAAAGAAGAAGGAAACATGAACTAGAGGACAGCCTCCACATGCAGACAATGATTGGGGCCTGACGCAAGTGCGGTGGTGGCCGGCCGCATGTGTGTGGGGCCCACGTACTCAAAAATCGCTCTCATGGGGCTGGTCGGCTAGGCCTGGGCTTCAAAATCCCAAAGTTTCACGTTGATCCGAGCTACAGTCTGTGCGTAGTGCTCCGCCGACGTTTCAGCCCTCCTGCAGGGCCAGATTTTGGAAACTAACTGTAGGGAGACGATCTGCTACAAGACCTGATGAATTCGAGGTGAGAATGGTTGTAGAAGGTGAGAGATATAGATGGAAGAAGATAGGGGTAGATTGGGATATGCGTGGCTTCGCACCATAGTAGTCAGTCCTTTGAAAGGGAGTGCTTCGCTCCCACTTAAAATTTTCCACAACTCAAAACTTAGAGAGTAGAAAAAACACGTAGGAATTTTTTTATTTCTTCAATGAATCAAAAAAATACAAGGGTTGCCTATTATAAGAAAAACCTATACCCTAAAACTCATGCCATGTGCACAACCTATTACTTGGTGATGAAGTAAACCAAAATAAAAACCAATTAAAGATATCTAAAACATTCATAATGTTCTAAATAACATAAATAAGCAAAACTTAAAATATGAACTTGATCCGACTAGTGAACCACGATCATGAGATCCCGTGATGGGATTTACCTGATTATTGGGCCCACTCTTTTGAACCAAAACTCCGTCTTCTAACCAGGAGGCCCTTCCTGGATGTTGTTATCGAGGCAGATTGACGGTGGGGCCCTCCTTCTCCATGTGTACGTGCGTAGGGGGGCGGCGTGCATGCGTATGTGCGCGTGATGTCCCCATCAGCTATGCCTCAAATTTATACATTCATTTTAATTGAACAGTTGAAAGGATGTCATATTTAAGTTCCATTATTAATTTATATAACATGTAGTATATAAAATATAACACTTGTGTATATGTGTTAGAACCATATAGGGCCCTGGTCGAAATGGGCCAAGGTTATTGTAGCCCAAGCTCAGCCCAAAATTGTTTGGGCTTGTATATATAAGCCTAACCTATTTCATGGGCCTAAAGGCATGCCAAACCTAACCTAAATAATTATCAGCCCAAAAGCTCACCTACCAGGCTGGCCCATTAACAACTCTTATGACCATTGTGAAAGGAACAAGATTTTCACTTGCTATCTAAATAAAAATCAATAGAAATTCGTGTTTCAGTAATGGTCATGGAGTCCATCATTCAATAGTCATTGTCCCTTTCTTCTTTTTTATTTTCTTTTTTCACTGTCGAAAGCAGACCTTGTGTGTAGAGCCATGCTCACCTGTGCAACTTCTTACATGAACACTTTTGTACAACTTTGCATACATTTCATAGGCATAAAATATGAATGGTTCATGTGATGCGGCGCCCCATAAAACCCTTAGCGTCCAACTTTCAACCTGATCCAAAATCTGGTGAGCCATAGAAAAGAGATAGAAAAATTAAGGGTGGTAACTATTTCCTTTTTTCATGGCTGGCTAGAGTTTTGGATCAGGCTGAAAGTTACACTTTAAGGGTTTCATGGGGTGTTGCATCACGTGAATGGTTCGGATTTTGTGCGCACATCATGTATCAAAAAGTGCTTACGAGTTATATATATAGAGAGACTCACTTGCGCGCCTTTTTACATGCGCACTCATGTGCATCTTTGCACACATGTCCTGTGCGCAAAATTTGAATGACCCATGTGATGTGGCACCGCATAAAACCCCTAGAGCCCAACTTTCACCCATATCTAAAACTCCAGTGGGCCATAGCAAAGAGAGACCTCATGTAATATGAGCTCAAAATCTGAATGGTCCATGTGATGCAACACCCCATAAAACCCTAAGGCCCAACTTTCACCTTGATCCGAAACTCTAGTATACTATAGTAAAAGGAAACAATTTCCTTAATTGATTTGCCTCTCTCTTTACTACGACCCACCAAAGTTTTGGAACAGGTTAAAAGTTGAGTCCTAGTGGTGGGTTTTAAGGGGTGCCATATCACATGGACCATTCAGATTTTTGGCTCATGACATATGTGCAAGGGTTCGCACATGCACAGGTGAGAATATATATATATATATATATATATATATATATATATATATATATATATATGGAAATGGTACTATGAGGTTGACCTCATGGGAACTTCCTATGAGGTGGAGCTGTGTGGGCCCCACTATGATGTGTGTCGAACATCTACACCATCAGTCAGATGCACCATTCCATGGTGGGCCATGAGCTTAAAAATCAAGTCAATCCATTACTTGGGTGGTCCACACCACATATAACAGTTGAGAGGTGTTATCCTCCAAGTAAAACATTCATAATCATTTATTAGGCCCACCGAGATGTGGTTCATAAATCCAGCCCATCTATTATGTGTGTCCCACTTGGATGAGGGGTCATACCAAGGTTCAGTTGCATCCAAAACTCAGGTGGGCCCCACCAAGTAATCATATGGTTTTAGATGGTATGGCCCACTTGAGTTTCGTATACAGCTGATTTTTGGGATATCCCATAAACTATAGGTGACCCATCAAATGCGCGGTGTTGATGTTCTACGCGCATCACGTGGGGCCCACACAGCTCGACCTCATGGGAAGTTCCAATAGTTCGATCTCACAGTACCATTTCCCATATATATATATATATATATATGGAAAAGGTTCTATATGGTCGAGCTCATGGGAACTCCCCATGAGGTTGAGCTGTGTGGGCCCCACCTTGATGTATGTCAGACATCAACACCATGCATTTGATGGGTCCCCTTTAAATGAAGGGATATGCCAAAAATCAGCCGTATACGGAACTCCGGTGGGCCATACCATCTAAAATCATGTGAAGACATGCCTAAAACATATCAAAGCGCTTTTTGGGGCCCACTTGAAATTTGGATGCATCTGAAACTTGGTCTAACCCCTCATCCAAGTGGGACACACATAATGGATGGGCTGGATTTGTGAATCACATCTCATTGGGACCAAAAAATGATTATGAATGTTTTAATGGAGGTTAACCCCTCTCAACTTTTGTATGTGGTGTGGCCCACACAAAGCACGGATTGACTTGATTTTTAAGTCCTAGGCCCACTATGGAATGGTGCATCTGACTGATGAGGTAGATGTTCGACATACATCAAGGTGGGGCCCACACAGCTCGACCTCATGGGGAGTTCCCATGAGCTCGACCGTATAGAACCTTTTCCAATATATATATATATATATATATATATATAGAGAGAGAGAGAGAGAGAGAGAGGCATGCTCACCTGCACACCTTTGTACATGTGTCATGGGCCTAAAATCCGAACGGTCCATGTAATGCAACACCCCATAGAACCCCCATGAATCAATTTTCACCCTGATCCAAAACTCGGTTGGCCATAGCAAATAGAGATGCAAATCAAAGGAGGAAACTGTTTTCTTTTGCCATGGCCCACCAAAGTTTTGGATCAAGGTAAAAGTCATTCATAGGGTGTTGGATTATGTGGACCATTTAGATTTTGAAATCAATGACATGTGATGAGTTCTCAAAAAGTTTTAGTGAGAGAACTGAGCATCTGAGCATTGTTATATATACGCGGTGGAGCTCACGGGAACTTCCCATGAGGTCGAGCTGTGTGGGCCCCACCATGATGCGTGTCAAACATTTACCCCATTAGTCAAATGCACCATTCCATGATGGGCCTAGGGCTTAAAAATCAAGTCAATCCCTGACTTGTGTGGGCCACACCCATACAAAAGTTAAGAGGGGTTACCCTCCATTAAAACATTCATAATCATAAGGATATGATAAACTTCCGGCGCATTCTAGGCCTTAGCATGAAGAAATAGATCAAAGAAAATGATACGTATAGCTCCAATCCTACAAGGCTCCATAGGTAGGGTATGAGAAGAAGATCGAGTGGCCGGTCGTGGGGCCGCACGAGAGGCCGCACTCCCACGTACAAAGGAGTTTCTGCTTCATCACCGGCCAGGAAAAGGAACAATAATTCTACATTTGCGCTCTTCATTGGTAACCTAGCATTCAACTGATCGACTGCAGACCTCTTCCAGATCTTCCAGAGATATGGCAGGGTGATTGAGGTTCACCTACCGCTTTTCCCCAGCACAGGAAAATCTCGGGGATTTGCGTTCGTCTAGTTCATGTACGAAGATGATGTAAGAGCCACTATAGGAGTGCTCGATGGGAAGAGGTTCAATGGCAAGTGGTATCTGTCCAATACGTGCATCTTAAAACCCATATCCTAAAAAACCCTTCCTACCCCGCTCCTAAACCCACCGATTTCCCACCTATCCCCCCACCCTCAAACCCCTCTACCCAAACAAACCCTAATCCTAGGAATAGAGGATGGGGAGCACCTCCTCTGAACCCGAGTGATGAGAGCCCCCCTCTAAGGCAGATTTCGGCGGACCGGGCTGTTGTGGCTGTAAAACTTCAGGCCTTGGAACTCACACTGATTGGATGTTCAAGCGAGAGAGATTTCCATTACTCAGCTGCAGGGAGGAATTAGGGATTCCCGATTCAGGGCCGCTGCCATAGACATTGTCAGGTTCCCCAATACGCTGTTCCTTCTCGTCTTCAAAACCAGGTCTGAAATGAACGAGTTTGTTGATGATATTCCCCTCTGGCAAGACCTTGGGCTAGTGAGGGTAACCCTTTGGTCCCTGGATATCTACTCAGTGTGAGAAGATGTTTGGATCAGGCTATATGGAATTCCAGCACATGCGTGGATCGAGTCTGTGCTCCGCGATCTGGGAGCCTCATTTGGGATGGTTCTTCGGCTAGATTCTTGTTCTCACTACGGGATTTTCCAACAATTTGCTAGAATTCAGGTGCGGATGGTCCTAGGCTCTTTTCTTCATTCCAAGTTATCCCTTCTGGTAGCAAGGAAATTGTACCCCATTTGGTGCCATTTGGAGAACAACAAGGCTAATGCCTCAGTCAGATCCAACGGTAATACAAATGGTTTTCACGAAGCGGCCCTAGAATCCACCAGGGAGTGGGTCTCCAACAGATTTTATGGAGGAAAATCTTGTGCAGAGGAGCGCCCTACAACTATTTGTGCAAATGCCAGCGTCAATACCAAGTCTATTATGAGGCCCTCCCACACCTATGTTTGGATGCTTGAGGTGGATCTTGGCCCACACTGCTCTCCTAACCTGATAAAGTCCCATCCGGGCGACCCTATATTGACTACATCTGTAGTTGATCTGGCAGTACTACCCATAGAAGCTGCCCCGCTCCTTCCCATGCTTCCATGGCCAAAACCTGCCGACCACATCATCTCGTCAAGCATCTTCACAGAACTCCTCGCTATCGACATCATCCACCCGTCCCCATCAATGGTGGATGGAGGAACGCATGCTGCTAGTCCCTCCTCTCAGCCAGCTGCTGCTGAAGAGATCCTCGCTGTTGCTCATGATCCCTCTGTTATCAAAGAGAAGGCCCATTCTATGGAAGATAATCACAGAATCCTTCCCTCGGACGTCCCTCCTCCTGCATCGATGAAGACCAGGCCCAACAGCTTGGTGCGTAATTTTATTGATAGTAGTAATGTTAATTCCCCTACAGGATGGTTGGTTACGACGAGAGCCCAGAGGCTGACAGTAGGTGATACATTAGTTGATTTCCACCCCCCGGGATTATCCAAATCTGCTGGGAACTCTCCCATTTATCCTGTGGAGGATAGCGACTTCGATCCGGACTCCTTGGACTCTGCATCCCCTATCCAAACTCCCCTGCCTCTCATGGATACAGAAGGAATTCCGATACCCCCTGGGCTGTTTGATGGCTGTGTTTCTGTATATAGGAAGTTACATCTCTTGGTTGACCTTTCCCCATATCGCCTGTCTCATAGCAAAGGAGGAAACCGTAGAGCCATTTTCCAGGAGATCCATGCCTTGGCTGATGGCAGCCCTATTTGTAGCCCAACGGCTAATGTTGGCCCCCCTTTGGATGAGAGGGGTCCCCCTCAGTGTAAAGAGGACCCTCATCCCCAATCTCACCTCACCACTCTCAACCGCTCCCCCATCAGTTCAGTTAAGACTGGACATGAGACCCCATGGTCTGAGATGCTCAGGAAGTCTAATCATGCGAAGCTTGCAAGGGACTCTCACCTGGATAGTAGCGTCAGGAAAGGAAGCTGTTCTCGTTTTAATGGAAAAGCTGCTACTATCCGAACTCTGGTAGTGTGTTTGATGGATAAAATCCTCATATGAATGTTTGGGGCATAACCAACCCGGCCACTATCCGAACTGTCCATAGGTTGATTAAGGAACATAACCCAGCTATTTTAGCCATCTTAAAACCCATGGCTAGTGAGCATAAACGAACCGGGATTGGCCTTAAGCTGGGCTTTCACTTGTCTTTCTCCAAAGCTAAAGAAGGGGGTAAATTTTGGGTCTTCTGCAGCAATTCTATATCTGTCTCCCTCATTAATATGACTAACCAGATCATTTATGTAAATGTTTGCCAGGATGATCATTCTCCCTCTAGCAGGATGTCCTTTGTCTATGCTAAATGTTCTAGATATGATTGTAGGCTTCTATGGGATAGCTTGAAGCCAATGGCAGCAAGTACTACGGGGCCGTGGACAGTCGGTGGGGACTTTGATGCAGTGTTGAACCCCTCCGAGAGAATTAGCAGTAGGAATTTTGACTAGGCTAGCTCCAGCGAATTCTGAGATGCTATTGATTCGGTGGGTCTGTTGGACGTGGGATTTATAGGTAACAATTACACCTGGAGCAACAACCAGGCTGGTAGGGCCAGGGTTTGGGCCAGACTGGATAAAGTTTTGTGCAACGGAGACTGGATGAGTGACTTTCCTGGTTTCCGTATATACCATCTGCCGCGAATGAATTATGACCATTTTCCCTTGCTTATATCTTTCCCGAGGCCCTCCCATTCTGCCCCGAGGCCTTTCAGGTTCTAGAGGATGTGATTGCTTGATTCATCCTTTCTCAAAGTCATTGATGATGCATGGAGAATCCCTCTATCAGATCAGCCCATGTTGAATCTCCTCCTTAAACTTAAGAATGCCAAAAGAAATTTGAGGATTTGAAATCACGATGTTTTTGGGAATGTCTCCCAAAACATTAAAGCAGCAGAATTGGCCCTAGAGCAGCTAGATGCGTCGACCCAATCCCCTTCTTCGAACATTAGCTCGGATGACATATTGGCAGCTAGATCTCAGTTGGCCCGTATGGAGCTTGCAAGCAAGATTTTCTAGAAGCATAAATCTCACAACAGGTGGCTAACGGAAGGCGATGAGAACACCAAAATTTTCCATCTTTTTGTCTCTGACAGGATTAGAAGGTCCGGTATCTTCCAAATCAAGCTCGACTCTGTTGAAACATATACTGATCAGGAGACAATCAAGCAAGAAGCAGTCAATTTCCTGCAGAAATTGCTATCTGCGCCCTCTGTAACTGTCAACGGATCAACCTGTGATCCGGCAGTCTTCCCCATTCCTTTGCTTGTCTCGATGGAAGATAACTCCCTCCTCATGCAAATCCCATCCTTGGATGAAGTCCGATGTGCTATGGCTGCCATTCCCCTTGATGGAGCTCCTGGGCCCGATGGATTCTCAGGAGCTTTCTTCTCCAGCTGTTGGAACATTGTGGGGGCTGATATCCACAAAGCGGCGGTGGATTTTTTTCAAGGGGGAGATCTTCCATGGGCTTTCACGTCCACTCTTATAGCCTTGATCCCTAAGTCAACTGGGTCGAAATCATTCTCGGATTATCGCCCCATAAGTTTATGCAATTGCATCTATAAGATCTTTGCCAAAATCTTAGTGGCCAGATTAAGCTCAGTGTTACCTAAGCTAATTTTCCAAGAACACACTACAACAATTCAGTCTTTTCATGACAAGTCAACTCGTCGCTAAAAACTCCAAACTCGTCGCTAAAAACTTTTAGTGACGAGTGTTGCTCGTCACCACGTTTGTTGTAGATACGGCATCACTAATTCTATTTAGCGATGAAAATGGTAATCGATTGCCAATAACTCAACTATTTGCGACGACCTAATAACTTGTCGTAAAATACAGTTAATTAGGGACGAGTTGACACGTCACCATTGCATATCGTAAAACGTCGCGAATAAAGACGTGTTGCGACGAATCCTCGTCATCGCTAACAGACCCAAACTTGTCACAAAAAGTTTTTTGCAACGAGTGTTGCTTGTCGCCAATTTTGTTGTAAATAATAATTATTTGTGATGACTTAATATATCATCGCTAAATAAAGTTTATTTGTGATGAGTGTACACGTCACCATTGCATATCGTAAAACGTCGCTAAATATGAGACTCGTCGTGAATAAAGACGTGTTGCGATGAATCCTCGTCGTCACTAACAAACCTAAATTTGTCACAAAAAGTTTTTTATGGCAAATGTTGCTTGTCGCCAATTTTGTTATAAATAATAATTATTTACGACGACTTAATACATTGTTGCTAAATAAAGCTTATTTGCGACGAGTTTATAAGTCATCATTGCATATCGTAAAACGTCGCTAAATATGAGACTCGTCACGAATAAAGATGTGTTGCGATGAGTTTTCGTTGTCGCTAACAAACCCAAATTTGTCACAAAAAGTTTTTGCGGCGAGTGTTTCTTGTTGCCAATTTTGTTGCAAATAATAATTATTTGCGATGACTTAATACAACGTCACTAAATAAAGCTTATTTGGGACAAGTTTACACGTCGCCATTACATATCGTAAAACATTACTATATATGAAAGTCATTACGAATAAAGACGTTTTGTGACAAGTCTTCATTATTGCTAATAACCTCACACTTGTCGCAAAAGCTTTTTTGCGATGAGTATTGTTTGTCGCCAATTTTGTTGTAAATACTAATTATTTTTGACGACTTAATAAATTATCACTAAATATATCTTATTTGCGACAAGTTTACACGTCGTCATTACATATCGTAAAATGTCGCTAAACATAAAACTCGTCGCGAATAAAGACGTATTTCGACAAGTCCACTTATTACTAAAGAAATCATAAAGTCGTCGCAAAAGCCTTTGTGGTAACGATTGTTGATCATCGTCAATTATATCGCAAATACGATGTCACAAATTGTATTTAGTGACAAAAACAACAAGTCATCGCTAATGATTTAATTATTTGCCACGACCTAACAACTTGTCACAAATTATTAGCGATGAGCTAACATGTCACCATTACATATCAGAAAATGACATCAATTTTTTTGTTTGAAATAATCTGTATTAATCAATATTCATCATCATCCATTGAAATATAAAAAGTAATGAGATCAAACAAAATAATTAAATTTATAATTATCAAGAACATAAAAAAAAGTACACATGTCCAAATTGTCCAATAAAAATGAATAATAAAAAAAATAAATATGCGTCATCGATAATGTGGTGCGGCTTGGGAAGATAACACCAATCTGTAGAGAAATCTACAAAATTATTAAAATAAAATATTATTAGTGACTATTTTATACTAGCATAATTTAACTGTAAAAAATTATATAAATGGAAGACATTAACTCAAAAATCAAATTATTTAAACAATGTTTTATGCTCGGGCACTCAAAAATTATATACATGACAAGCGTTAGGACTAGATTGAGGAAGTTGTAGGTAAATTCAAAAATCAAATTATTTAAACAATCTTACTCTCCACTCATGGGCTTTTATTTATTCAAATCATAGCATTGGATATTTTTTATTTTTAGTTGTCCCATATATATCCACCAATCCGGCTCTTGTTTATTCAAATCAGACCATTGGATATTTTTCATATTTCAACTGTCCCATATATATCCGCTCAATCTGATAGGAAGAAAATCAATGCCTGTAATATGGGACCATAATTCGGATGGTTTAACATGAATCTATTTTATTCCACCTATGCAATTTCTAAGTGATGGGACATCATCCATTACACTCTATGAGAATGTGGATAAACAAAGTAGATAAAACTAATACATCACGGTAGGCCCCATAAAGCCTCTGCCTAGACCGATTTCGGTCCGAGGCTGGATGTAATATGCTTCCAGCTTAGGTGGTTTTTGATTATTTTTATTTTTATTATTAAAAAAAACCCTTTTAATACTCCAGCCTGGTGTGGGCTGATTATTGATCAAGATTCAAAATAGGCCCATATTAAACTAAACAGAAACCCACCCTGCCAAGAGGTCTTAAAACGTCGCTTTAAATGTCAATGTAAATTTGATTTACATTACTAGGGAATAATGACATTTTGGTCATTAGAGATGAATGTACCCACTCGGCTGATCACCTACAGGTGCATTGCACCATAACAGTTGTACAGTTCCTTTTTTAGTATTAAAAAAAAATAAAAATACATATTCTCATCCCCCTTTTATTCTGGCTGAAATTGCACTGTGTTGCTGTTAAGGTGCAGTGCGCCAAGTGTGACAAATACAAAGGAGATGTTGAAAATATTACAAGAAATACTTAAACAATGTTATCACGATATTATCGTGAAATTTCAAAATCTCAGTAGATTTTAAAATATCATAATATTGACTCAATAAATAATAAAAAGTTAAAAGATTTGTTATATTATATAATTATATATAAGTTTATATTAATTTAATAATTCACAGCAAAGATTTTTAAATATTTTTATTTTTGGCAAGATTCTACTGATAATATCTTGAGAAAAAACCTTAAAATTAAATATTTCATGATTTGTGTAAATCCGTACACGTGGAGCCGTGGTTCCGTGATCCAAAGCATTCCAATCGTTCATTTATAGGCCACAGAAAATAATGTTTAACAAACGGTCCGTGTTCAAAGAAAAATATCTGAAGTTAGGAAAATGCCTTGGCCCACTCCATTCGCTATATGGCCCATCTCATAAACGGCTTGGATCATCCAAAATTGGGGGCGGACCCATCCACTGTTGAAGCTTTTTGGGCAATCAGGGATGTACATTAGCACAAAAATCACAGCAACCAATCAATCCTAACCATTCAAATAGCAGCCATCAAAATGGACGGTAAAACCAGTCGTTCCAAAAGGTCCAAATGGCTGTACATGAGAATATTCACTTCTTCCACGATGGCAGTGAACCACTCTCCATTATCGTACCGGAATCGTCTGAAACAACTGCGTAAAAGCTCAAGTCGTGGGGTCCACATGTTGTATATGTAAAATCCACTCCGTCCATCAGGTGAGTATCACTATTTATACCATATATTCAAAGATAAACCCCATTAAAATCTAATATGGGCCACACAAATGGGACCATGAAAAAGTGTTCTGTTTCACACTGATTTTTCTACTCATCTTCATCCTAGTGAAATACACCTGATTAACGGCTTTGATGAAAGATAAACACCATGGTGGCCCAACACAGAAACCTACATTTGGCATCCCATCCCCATTGTTCCATTTGACGTGGCCCATCTGAGCCGTGAATCTAGCTGATTTTTGTCCTGAGGATCAAACATCGAGGAAAAAACTAGATAAATGGAGTAGATTTCACATATACAACAAAGTGGGCCCCACGGAGGGTGTTTCACGTAGTTCCCAAAACTAGTGTTGCAGAAAAGCGTAAATCGGGAATAGAAACGAGAGGAAGGAAATACTCTAATACAGATTGCACAATGGCGTTTAAGATCCTATGGGGGATTTTTAATGGGTTCTTGGGGCTTTTATCTTGGATCGCAATAGGAAAACTGAATAATAAGAGATCCTTGTTTATTCTCTCCCTGAATTCTTATCATGATTCATGAACTAGTGTAGTGTCTAATTATTTTTCGTAATCAAAATATTTATCATATTTTTTGTATAGTTTTTTTTTTTTTCATTTCGGTAAAATTTCATAACCCTTCAATAAGCATGCACATGATTTGCAATATAATTGATGTCAATCTCACTGAACAGCAGCTTCAACAACCACTCTGGAATTACAATTTATGGGATCAGATATGTCAGTAACATTTGGACATGTGTATTGTTGAATCCGGTAGCATTATTTTGTCAACTATATACATGCCAACAAACACATACATGCACAAAGATGAGTGCACATCCACATCTGCATGTATATTACTGACTCGTGTCTTGTAGTAGGTTATATCTAATAGTTGTTTAGTGTGCATCGAGTCCACTGTGACATAAGCCACAAAAAATCTCATGAACTATTGTTGGCATTTAACATGCATGAGCATGAAAAGCAGGACATGTTACCATTGCTTTTAACTGTATGACAGGTTATCACTATGTACGTTGCATTAGAAAGCAAGTTAACTTTTGTGATCAATTAGACATGTGGCAGGATTTGACGAGCACTTGTGTTCCATAACTGATGTAGTAGAAAAAGGTTTCTTTGAGACTACATATCTCATCAGCTTCCTATTTTACACTGCCAGTCGATCCGAGACAAGCTTTGCCCAGCTGGCTCGACTCGGTCAATAAGACACCCCGGTTCTAATGTTTTTTCCATAAATGAGGCAGATCAAAATCTAACATGGATCACAAGAGCTAAATCATTCATATAGTGGGGTCCATTGCAAACATACCTCCACAAAATATAGATATAACTCAGAAGAGGAACACGCACAAAGAACACCAATTGAACTTGACCACTGCTTTGATGTTGACTTCTCTTTGCACTTTACCGTTCAACGCTTTTTATCTTCTTTACATGAGGATGGAGAGTTGGATGGATATTTTTAATTTTATGAAAGATGGAGAGTGGGATGGATCTTTTTTATTTTAAGGAGTATAAGGAATAACGTCTGCGGCTGCTCAAACTTAGAGAGTGGAAGAGTCTCTTGCCTTACCATTAATGCTCCTTCCGTTGGAGCTTCTCTCCCTTTGGCAGTGCATGAACACGGATTGCATTAGGGATCTGTGGGGCCCACCATAATGTAACTGTTTTATCCACGCCGTTAAACGCTTTTATCAAATCATTTTAAGATAAGAACCAAAAAATGAGGTAGGGACACATCTCCAATGGAGCACACCAGATGAAGCTGCAGTGATAATGATACCCACCGTTGAAGCCTTTCTAAGGGAAACCGTGACGTTTTTTTTACCATTCAACCTATTCACAAGGTTATGTAGATGTGGATGATGTGAAAACACAAATATTAGCTTGATCTGAAACTTCTCCAGCTCTCCACTTTGTGGTCCACTTAAGACATGGAGCTGCCTCATTTTTTAGCTAATACCTTAAAATGACCTGAGAAATGCGATTAACGGCGTGGACAAAATACTTACATCACTGTGGGCCCCATAGAGCCCTGCCCTGTCCAGGCAGGCGGGGGTAGGACGCAATCCGCGTCCACTATATTAGGGAAGGGGATTGCGTACTGAGTAACACAATATGCTAACCGTAGTGAGTAAACTCTGTGGACCCCACTATCATTCATGCACTGTATCCACTCGGTCCATCTCTTTTACTACATGATTTTAGTTTTTTATCCCCAAAATGGGGCATATCCAAACCTTAATTGGATCACAACACCAGAAATAGTGTGAATTGAACATCCATCGTTGAAAAATTCTTGGGACCAACCGAAGTTTTAGATCAAGCTGATATTTGTGTTTTCCTTTCATCCATTTGTTTATGATCTTATGAACAGGTTTGATGACAAATAAACATCACTGGTGCCTTAGAAAGTTTTCAATGGTGGAAATCAATACTTCCACTTTTTTCTATGGTATGGTCCACTTGATCATTGTACATGCATCAATTTTGGGTTGAACCCTTAAAATTATCTGAAAAATGAATAGACTGCGTGGATAAACCACATGTATTCACGGTGGCCCCACAGAGTTAACTAGTGCAATAGTGAGAGGGGAGCGGATTGGATACTTAACACTTCAGTAGACAAAACGCTACTGAAGTGACGTGGTGAAATACATTTGGTTGAATACTATTAGTTTTTCCTTATAATTAATGCTCTTTTCTTTAGAGTTCTGCTAGACGTCTCTCTCCGTTGTCCCGGGGCACGCACTCGACGACATGATGGTAAACTTTATTTACATGACATTTTATTTCCGTGCTCCCCTGCTGAAGTGACATCTCCATGGGCGCTACCATAACGTATGTATTGTATCCACACTGTCCATCCATTTCGTGATATCATTTTAGGGCATGATCTAAAGAGTGAGAAAGATCCAAATTTCAAGTGCACCACTCCGTAGAAAACAATGGAGATTGAATGCCTATCATTAAAACATCTTTGGGTCACAGAAGCTTTCGATCAAGTTAATATTTATGCTTTACCTTATTCCATGTCTTTTTCTACTTATAAAAAGGTTGGATCTCAAATAAACATCATGGTCGGCTCTAGGAAGGTTTCAATGGTGACCGTCACCTCCCACTGTTTTCTGTGGTGGGGTCCACTTAAACTTTGGATCTGCCTAATTCTTTTGCTTACTCCTTAAAATGATCTCTCCAAATAGATGGATGGTGTTGATACAACACATACATCATGGTGGCCACAAAGAACTTGGTGATGTACCATCTGTCCGGTTCCGAAGCCAACCAGCTTCCGTTTCCAATCCGTTTCCAATCGCAGCCAAGAACTTCCTTCCACGGCAAGCTAGGTGGGGGCACAGAGTGATATTTGCGAGAAATCCTTTATCCATCATTTTTTCCATATCACCTGATAATAAAGGCTAAAAAATGAGGCAGATCTAAAACTCATGTGGGCCGTACGGCTTGGAAATAGTAAGTGGGCGAATTCCCGTAGTTGAAAATTTTCTGGTCCACCATGATATATATGTCATCCATATGGTTCATGAGGTCATTCCTGCCAAGATGAACTGAAATTATAAAAACATTAACATAATCCGAAGCTTTTGTGGCCACTTGAATATTTCAATGGCAGAAGCTTAATCCTCACCTTTTCCTATCGTGTGGCCCACTAAAAGTTTGGATCAATATCATTGCTAGGTAGAGCTGGGCATTTTATACCCGATCCGGTGGATCCGACCCAATCAGACCCGATCCGACCCGATTCGAACAGAACCGATGGTCAGGATCGGGTAGCATAATCCAGACCCGAAATAGTTTCGGGTTGAATCTAGATAGGTCCTGTTCCGAACCGACCTGATTCGAAATCCGATCCGATTGGATCCGATTCGGACCGAACAGATCCGGACCTATATATATATATATATATATATATATATATATATATAGATAACTTTTACTCGCCGGAATATTATTTTACCCTATAGAACAGAGTTCTCAGCGATGCCATGGTAGCGGGCAGATTGGCTACTCACCTCCCACCCGCTAATGGTTGGTGGTCAGTGCTTTGTGAGCCCCACCATGATGTATGTGTTTCATCCATGCCGTTTATCTATTTTTCTAGATCATTTTATCGTAGGAGACCAAAATTGAGATATATCCCAATTTCAAATGGACCACGTTACATGAAATGGTGTCGAATGAACGTTGACCATTAAAAACTTTTTAAAGGCCACAAAGTTTTTTAACACGCTGAACTTTGTTTTTTCCCTTCATCTAGGTGTGTATGACCTAATCACCAGATTGGATGTCAAATAAACAGTACAGTAGGCCTTAGGAGGATTTTAATGGTGGATATCCAATCACCATTCTTTTCCTGTGGTGTGGTCTACTTTACATTTATATCCTTCTCATTTTTGGGATCAAGCCCTAAAATGATCGGTTAAAATGGATGAACGGAATGGATGAAACACATATATCATGGTGGGACCCACCGGGCTGGTGCTAGGGGGAGTAGCCAATCCGTTTCCCACATGATGTCTGTCAGTCAGCTGACATCCGCTCCAGCTATATACTGTTGTAGTAGGTACGTGTCATGCAGAGACGAGCACTAGAGCTCCTCGAGCTCCGAGTTGTACGAACGGTTCAAAGGATATCAAAGTTCCATGGCCCCACAGTGACTTCTACCGTTGAAACCTTGCTAGGGCCACGTTGATTTTTATTTGTCATTCGTTCGTAAGATTACGCAGACATGGATGAAGGTGGAAAACAAATATCAGCTTGATCCAAAACTTCTGTGGGCCCTAAGAAATTTTCAATGGTAGAATTTCATTTCACACTATTTCCCGTGGTGAGGTCTACTTGAGATTTGGATATATCTCATTTTTTGGATGAAACCATAAATTTATCTGTTAAAATGGATGGATGGAGTAGATAAAATATACAAATCACGGTGGACCCCACTGATTTTACTCAGTACACATAGCATACTGAGTTACATAGTACGTTATCCGCCGCATGCTAGCTGGCCAGGGAAGTGAGAAGACGAGACCGATGCTCCTCGAGTTCCGAGTTGTACGAACGGTTCAAAGGATATCAAAGTTATATGGGCCCGACGGTGATGTATTTATTATATGTAAACCGTTCATGTATTTTTAGATATAATTGTAGCTTATTATCCAAAAAATGAATAATATCCGAAGATCATTTGGACCACACCACAAATAGCAACAGAGAATGATTTTCATCGTTAAATATCTCGTGTGGTTCACTTAATGGTTGGATCTGTCTTATTTTTCATCTCAAGTTTTAATACGAGGTCACCAAATGGATGGACGGTTTGGATATAATACATAACCCATAATTAAACCCACACAACTCACTAATATAGATACAAAATTAGTGCATGTGCTTGCGTGAAAAGCAGGTATTGCAATTTCTTGCCGTGCACGTAACATAATGTCCAATGAAAACCGGAATACGTAGGTGAAAGGCTCTTTCAGAGCCATGTGGGGCCCACCTTGATGTATATTTTTTATCTAAGCCGTTCATCCATTTTGACATACCAATTTACGCCTTGAGCAAAAAAATAGCCTATATTAAAGGTTAAAGTGGATCACATTATATGAAACGTTAAATTAAATTCACACATATTCGAATCGTACCCATCTCGATCCGACTCAGTTTCTCCGACCGAGTCGGACTCGGTTCGGGTCAGGCAAATGATGTATCGGATCTGTTCGGATCAGGTGACCCGGATTTGATTCCGAATCTGATCGAGTTCGGGTCAAACCATTGTCATTTCGGATCTGATCGGGTTGAACCCAATCCGCTCCGATTCAAACCGATGCCCACCTCTGCGTTTACCCCTTATTTGGTCGAGTGCGTGCACAAGCAAACGGAGAGAGCCGTCTAACGGAACTCCAAAGAAAAGAGCATTAATTGTGACGGGCGTTTTGGCTACTGAGGCGTTCAGTATCCAATCCGCTCCCTAGTGAGAGATTCACTTTATACACAATCCGATTTCCAATATAGAGAGGGGAAACAGGATTGGCTACTCCCCCTGCCACCGGCCAATGGTTGGTGGTCGGTGCTCAATGGGCCCTATCATGATGTACTTGTTTCATCCATGCCGTCCATCTATTTTTCTAGATAATTTTATACTATAAGAATAAAAATGAGGTATATCCCAATCTCAGCTGGACCACATTACAAGAAACAGAGTTGAATGAGCGTGGACCATTAAAAACCTTTTGGGGGCCATATAAGTTTTGGATCAAGCCGATTTTTGGTTTTTCCTCTCATCTGGTCCTCTATGACCTAATCAACATATTGGATGTCAAATAAACAGTACAGTGGGCCTTGGGAGGATTTTAATGGTGGATATCCAATCACCATTGTTTTCCTGTGGTGTGGTCCACCTGGGATTTATATCCCTCTCATTTTTTGTTTAAAATTCTTAAATAATCTGTAAAAATGGATGAACGGAATGGATGAAACACATACATCATAGTGGGCCCACGGAACACCGACCACCAACCACGGGGCTGGTGGCAAGGGGAGTAGCCAATCCGTTTCCAGAGAGAGGGGCGCGGATTGGATACTAACCAGGTTAGCAGCCAAATCTCTACTGAAGTGACGTGACCAAGCTCTGTGGACCCTACCATGATGCATGTGTTGTATCCATACCGCCCAACCATTTTTAAAGATCTATTTATGAAATTACAAAGAGAATGAGATGGATCTAAAGTTCAAAGTGGACCCCACCATAGAAAATAGTGGGGATAGTGACATCCACCGTTTAAAACTTCTTAGGGGCCATAGTAGTTTTCGATGAAGCTGATATTTTTGTTTTCGCTTCATCTATCTCTATGTTAACTCATCAATAGGATGGATCTTAAAAATACATCACTGTGGGCCCTATAAATGTTTCAATGGTGGGTGTATAAATGTTTTAACGGTGGGTGTGACTGACGGCTCCCATGGTTTTCTGTAGTGGGTCCACTTGAAATTTAGATCTATCTCATTCTCTTTATAATGCCATAAAAATAATTTAAATTAAACCATCTAGATTTGGGGTACGAGTTTAGGTGTAGCAAAATAATAAGAAAAAAACACTACTCCTGGTTAATTATTGATTGTCACATTGGTGGACATTGATTGGACCATTAAAAATGAAAAAAAATATCTAGTGGACTTGTTTCACCGAACAAGTGGTTGTGTATCAGAGGCTCGGATTGTTCTATAATTTAGTAAATTGGGCTCCATAATTTAGTCTGTCTAATTTAAGTCAGATTCTTCAAGCAAGATCTAGAATTGAATAAAGCCCTGAAAATGAAGGATTTTTTACCAAAAATTTCTGAGGAATCTTTATTTTACATTTATTTTTTATTTAAAAAGTAGTGAAGTTCAAGACTGGTCAGGCCACATGGAATGTATATAACATCCAACCATCCAACTTATGCACCCTATCATAGTTATAAGTTTATAACGTACATCACGTCAATCAGATCATCAAATTAGCAACATCTGAAATCGGATATATTGAATGGTGTTTTTTTTTTTTGTTTGGGATGTGCATCTTATGATCGTATCCGCCATAAATTTTTTTGTTCATCTAATGTAGGATACTTGGAAATGAATAATAGCAGACATGGCATAGTGTCATGTGTGGGTACATGAAGCCAAATTGCTACATACATTTTATGTGTAAATCAATATTTATAGGGCCCACAGTGATGTATTTATAATCCAAACTGAATGGATTCGATTCGATCCGAACCGATCCGATCTGATCCGGAGTTATTCTTGTGAATATTTATCACATATATTTATCTTATGAACATGTTGGATGAAAAATAAACATCACTGGGGCCTTATAAATTTATCAACGGTGAAAATCAATACTTCTACTTTTTCCTGTGGTATAGTCTACATGAGCTTTGGATATGCATCAATTTTGGGTTCAACCACTAAAATGATGGGTTCAACTAGTAAAATGATCTGGAAAAACGAATGGACAACGTGGATAAACCACATGCATTCACAGTGGGCCCCAACAGAGTTTACTCAGTACTATAAGGGCCCACTGAGAAATTTTGTGATGTGCACGTTAAGTCGTCAATGCATAGCTTGGAAGCGGATTGCGTAGTGAGCAACTCACTACACTTAGCGTACTGAGTGAAGTCTGTGGGGTCCACCATGATTTATGTATTTTATTCGCTCCGTTCATTCATTTTACAAAATAATTTCAGGGCTTGAGCCCAAAATTTAAAGATATCCAATATTCAAATGGACCACACCATAGTAAACAGTTGAATTGAACATCTACCGTTGAAAAATTCTTGAGGGCCACAGAAGTTTTGGATCAAGCTTATATTTGTGTTTTCTCTTCATCCATGTATTTATGATATTATGAACAGGTTGGATGATAAATAAGCATCACTGTGGGCCTAAAAAGGTTTCAACAATGGAAATCATTATCTCCACTATTTCAAGTGGTATGATCCACTTGATCATTAGATATGCTTCAATTTTGGGATCAACCCCTTAAATTAGATGGAAAAACGGACGAACGTCATGGATAGACTACATACATTCAAGGTGGGCCCAACTGAGTTCACTCAGTACGATGAGAGCGTACTGACTACTGAGTAACTCAATACGTAATCCGATTTGCAGCAGCTTACAGGCTGTAAGTTGTCGCCTGTAAGTTAGAGCTGGTGTATAGATATGTGTCGTGCAAAGACGGGCAGTGTGGATAGAATTCATACATCTTGTTGGCCCCTTAGTGGCCCATCGAAGCTTCATTCATCTCATCCTCCATCCAACCATTGCATCTCCCATCAAACCATCCATTTATCTCATACAATCATCCAAACATCCATCAATCCATCTATCCAACCATTCCATCCATCTACATATCCAGTCATCCAAACATCCATCCATGCATCCATCATCCAACCATACCATCCATCCATCCAACATCCAACCATCTCGTTCATACATCTGATCATCCCATCAATCATCAGAACATCCATCCATCCATGCCATCTATCCATACAACCACCCCATCCATCCATCCATCCATCCAACGATCCCATCCATCCATTCATCCACCTATCCCAGCTATCCATCTAACCATCCATCGAACCAACCCATCCATCCATTCAGTCTATCCAATCATCAAAACATCCATCCATCCATATCATCTATCCATCCAAACAACCACCCATCCCAACCATCCAATCATCTATCCATCCCATCCAACCATCCCATCGATCAATCTATCCATCTGTCCATCCAATCATCAGATCCGTCCATCTAACCATCTAGCCATCCCATCCAAACATCCATCCATCCCATCAATCCATCCCAAATATCTCATTCATCGGTCCATCCATCCCATCTATTCACATATTGATCCATCCAACCATCTCATTCAAACATCCATCTAACCAACCATCCAACCATCCCATCTATCCATCCATCTAACTATTCCATCCAACCGTCCAAACATCCAACCATCCATCCATCCCATCCATCCACCATGCAATCGATGATTGGAGGTTGATTTAATGGTCGAAAGCACTTTATGTTGTATGATTATTGATTGGGAGGTCAATCTTGCGATTGTCGGTGATGTGCAACATTCCATTGTTGATTGAAGACTTAATGAAGTGATGCAAGATGATTTCCACCATCCGATAAAGGATTAGAGGTTGATCGGATGGTCAACAACACTTTTTATATATCGTTCGATTGTTGATTGGAGGTCGATCAAGCGATTGTCGATGTGCACTATTCCATCGTCAATAGGGAAATTGATAAAAAGATTTATATTGGTTTGTACCATTCAATCATTAATTAGAGGTTTATCAGATGTTTAACAAAACTTCTTGTCATCCGATTTGTTAATTAGGAAGTCGATCGACCGATCATCAGTAATGTGTAGTGTTCGATCATCGATCAGGAACTTAATGAGGCAATATACATTGGTTTTCACTGTTTAATTGATGAGCACATAGACAGATGAAGGAAAACTATTCATAAGAGTACACAGGCAGATAATTTACGATGTTATTGCAAATACTCTACCCTTTCGCAATGAAACTACATTCGTCGTAAAAAGATTCAATTGATATTTGTCGCAACGAGTTAACCTGGTTGTCGCTAAAACAAACTATTTACAGCGACTTTTGTGTCACTGCAAAAAATAATGTTTTGCCACGACACTCAATTCATCGCATAAAGTGGACATTAGCGATGACCATGGAAACGCGTGGCGAAACGTCTTTCCCGCCATGTAATTTTTCTAAGAGAAATTAGTGGGAAACATTTTAGCGACGATAATTATAGCTCATCGCAAAAAGTCAACTATTTGCGATGATTTATAATGTTGTTCCAAATACTCTAACTTTTCGCAATGAAACTACATTCGTCGCAAAAAACTTTGGTTGGTAATGTTATAATGAGTTAAAATGGTTGTCGATAAAACAAACTATTGCAAAAAATAATATTTTGTCATGACACTCAATTCGTCACATAAAGTGGACATTAGCGATGACGATTGAAACGCGTGGCGAAACGTCTTTCTCGCTATGTAATTTTTTCGGGAGAAATTGGTGGGAAATGTTTTAGCGATGATAATTGTAGCTCGTCGCAAAAACGTCGACTATTTACGATGATTTACAATGTTGTTGCAAATACTCTAACATTTTGTAATGAAACTATGTTCGTCGCAAAAAGCTTCAGTTTGTATTTGTCACAACGAGTTAACCTGGTCGTCGCTAAAACAAACTATTTGCACGACTTTTGTGTCGCTGTAAAAAATAATATTTTTCCACAACACTGAATTCGTCGCATAAAGTGGACATTAGCGATGACCATAGAAACGCGTGGCGAAACGTCTTTCCCGCCATGTAATTTTTCCAAGAGAAATTGGTGGGAAATATTTTAGCAACGATAATTATAACTCGTCGTAAAAATGTCTACTATTTGTGATGATTTACGATGTTGTTGCAAATGCTCTAACATTTAGCAATGAAACTACGTTCGTCGCAAAAAGCTTCAGTTTGTATTTGTTGCAACGAGTTAATCTGGTCGTTACTAAAATAAACTATTTGCAGCGACTTTTGTTTCACTGCAAAAAATAATGTTTTGCCACGACACTTAAGTTGTTACATAAAGTGGATATTAGCAATGACCATGGAAATGCGTAGCGAAATGTCTTTCCCACCATGTAATTTTTTCAGGAGAAATTGGTGGGAAACGTTTTAGTGACGATAATTATAGCTCGTTGTAAAAATGTCAACTATTTGTGATGATTTACAATGTTGTTGAAAATACTCTAATATTTCGCAATGAAACTACGTTCGTTGCAAAAAGCTTTAGTTTGTATTTGTTGCAACGAGTTAACTTGGTCGTCGCTAAAATAAACTATTTGCAGCGACTTTTGTTTCACTGCAAAAAATAATATTTTGCCACGACACTTAAGTCGTTACATAAAGTGGACATTAGTGATGACCATGGAAACGCATGGCGAACGTCTTTCCCGCTATGTAATTTTCCTAGGAGAAATTGGTGGGAAACATTTTAGCGACGATAATTATAGCTTGTCGCAAAAATGTTGACTATTTGCGATGATTTACAATGTTGTTGTAAATATTCTAGCATTTCACAATGAAACTATATTCGTCGTAAAAAGCTTCAATTTGTATTTGTCGCAACAAGTTAATCTGGTCATCGTTAAAATAAACTATTTGTAGCGACTTTTGTTTCACTGCAAAAAATAATATTTTGCCATGACACTCAATTCGTCGTATAAAATCGACATTAGCGATAATGATAGAAACGTGTGGCGAAACGTCTTTCCCGCCATGTAATTTTTCTAGGAGAAATTGGTGGGAAACGTTTTAGTGACGATAATTATAGCTCGTCGCAAAAACGTCGACTATTTGTGATGATTTACAATGCTGTTGCAAATACTCTAACATTTCGCCATGAAACTACATTCGTCGCAAAAAGTATAATTCAGTATTTTTTGCAATGAGTTGATCTAGTCGTTGCAAAAAGAACTGTGGAAAAAAGTCTAATGTTGTATTTTCGCAATGAGCTTAACCAGTTGTTGCAAAAGCTACTATTTGCGACAACTTTTGTGTCGTCATAATTTTTTTTTACGACACCTAATTTGTCACAGAAAGTGGCTATTAACGACGAGTGGTTAAGCTTGTTGTGAAAAATTCATACGACAACTATTCGCGACAAGTTTTGTGACGACAATTGAAGCTCGTTGTAAAAAAATTAACTATTAGTGACGATTTAAACTGTCATCGTAAATAATCTATTTTTTGCAACGGCTTGAAATGTCATTGTAAAAAATTAACTTTTTGTAATGAAATTAGACTCGTTGCTAAAAAAATCGTTGCAAAAAGTCTAATTTGTTGTAGTGACAAGGTGCATTTTTTAAGGGAAGATCAATTACAGAAAATATCGCCATTGCCCATGAAGCTTTTAGAGAGATAAACAGGAAGGCGCGTGGTGGGAATCTTCTTTTAAAACTTGATATGGAGAAGGCCTATGACAAGGTGGACTGGTCTTTCCTGAAAGAGGTCCTGCTTGAGTTTGGTTTTGCGCCCCCCCCCCCACCCAGGTTAAGATGATTGAATCTTGCTGGAAAAATAACTGGTTCTCGGTCCTAGTGAATGGGGAGAGCTGTGGATTCTTCAAATCCACCCGTGGGCTTCGGCAGGGTGACTCTCTATCCTCGATTTTATTCATCATTGTAGCGGAGGCTCTCAGTAGAGGCTTTTCTAGGCTGATTGTAGACGGGCTGTGCAAGCCTTTCAAGTTGAAGCAGGGCTGCTACCAACTCCCCCATCTCCTCTACGCAGATGATACTGTTCGCAGCTTCAAATGTGTTAACATGTGTAAGAGTGCGTTCTTCTGTTCATCTAAGCTCTCTGCTGGTAGAATCAGAACCATTGAGTGTACTTTAGGTTTTGGGAAAGCTCCTAGTGGCCTTACATATCTGGGAATCCCTATTGTGCAGGGGAGAATTACCAGCAGAGATTTCAGCCCCCTAGTGTCCAATATTCTAGCCAGGATACAAGGCTGGAATAGTCGGCTTCTCTCCCAAGCGGGGAGGCTGACGTTAATATCTTCAGTCTTGTGTAGCATACCCGTCCACATCATGTCAGCCTTGGTTGTCCCTTCAAAAACTCTGCAGCAGATTGAAAAGTTCATTGTAAATTTCCTATGGGGTTGGCGAGATAGTAGGAATAAACTTCATTGGAAGAACTGGGTAGGCGTCTCTACCCCTAAGGCCGAAGGTGGGTTGGGAATCCGAAAGTTTAAAGATGTCATGTGTGCTCTTCACCTCAGGATGGCATGGAGGGTTAGATTTAACAGTGAAGACAATCTTTGGGCGAAATTTCTGCTATCTAAATACCGGTCAGCTGGCCTGAATAATATCAACCTCAGATCAGGAGTTGGATGTTCTCCATTTTGGAACAAGCTCTCCAAGTTATTCCCCTTCCTGGATAGGCATTCCCAATGGGAAATTGGCTGCAACAACTGCAATGTATGGCAATGTAACTGGTCAGGATTGGGCCCTTTGCAGGACATTCCTTCCATTCATATCTCACCCGATGTTTGACACCTAGTGGTGGCTAATTTCGATCCTAGGTGCTAACGGATTGAAGCAGGATGTGCTGGTAACTCTTCCGGCTTGGATTAGGGCCCACGTCATGCATGAAGGTTTCTGCACTTTTGATAACAATGATTCTTGCATCTGGCCTCTTGGCCCCTCTGGGCAATTTTCTGTGAAATCAGGGTGGGACGTGGTTAGGATGCACGGCCAGAGAAGGGCCCGTGCTAAGTGGGTATGACACCTTTGCTTCCCCCCAAGATCTCTATTTTTCTATAGAAGGTACTGATGAATGCGCTACTCAGTGATGAAAACGTTCAACACAAAGGGATCTCCCTGGCTTCAAAATGTGAATGTTGTGAGTTGGGATAGACTTCCTCTTCATCTCCCCTTCCCAAATTGTTGTCTCATCTCTTCCTGCACGGGTCCCTTGCGCAAGAAGTCTGGAGTCGTGCTGCCAACCTGATGGACCTGATTACTGTTCCTCATTCTTCCATTCAAGATCAACTCTTCCGGTGGTGGCTGCTTCCTTGCCCTCACAGCTATGCTTCCTCTATCTTTCGTCTTGCTCTAGCCTTAATGTTATGGGAGATTTGGAAGGCAAGAAATGGGTCCAAATTCGATGGCCTGAAAGTCTCAGTCCAAAGCATCATCTATAAGGCCTGCTGGTGGCTGGGCAACATTACTACATGGCATAGGCCCCGACTCGAAACTCCTCTCCACCCAGCCTTTCCCTGCGCCCTGCTAGTTTTGAGGTCATTAGGTTGTATAAACTGCCTGCTAGCTGTTTCAAGCTCAATGTCAACAGTTCCGCCATCGGGAATCCGGGGCCTGCCAGGGTGGCCGCATTTGCAAAGATCACAACGGCCTTATGAAGTTCCTCTTCTCCAACGATTACGGCGTTGCAACCAACAACAGGGCGGAACTTCAGGCTCTTCACGACAAGGTGGAGTTATGCGTCCTCCATGGCCTCTTAAATGTCCTCATCGAATCAGACTCTAGATGTGTTGTTGATTGCATTCTAGGGAATTCCTCCGTTGCTTGGAAATGTAAATATTGGAAGGAGAGGATCAAGAAGCTCCTTCTCAGCGGTTCATTTTCCCTTGCCCTCATCCCTAGAGAGGCTAACGGACCGGCTGATTGTTTAGCTAGGCTAAGTAGTGCTTCTCAAAACTCCAATCGTTACTCGGTCCCCTCTGATCTCCCTACTCTTGCTAGAGGTTCTTTTTTTTTTTTCCAGACAAAATAGGGCTGGGATCAATTAGAAAGAAAAAAACTGCTATGTACAGAACATGATAGGCAGGCCAACCTTTTGGCTTTGGTTTTCGTCCGAAATTCAATCTTGTAAATTTTGCCTCATCAATGAAGTCCTGGTTTAATAAATAAAAAAAACAAAAAACAAACATTAATAATCATTTGTTGGGCCCACCGAGATGTGTTTCACAAATCCAGCCCATCCATTATGTGTGTCCCACTTGGATGAGGGGTCAGACCAAGTTTTAGACGCATCCAAATTTTAGGTGGGTCCCACCAAGTGCTTTTATATGTTTTAGTCATGTCTTCATATGATTTTAGAAGGTATGGCCTACCTGAGTTTCATATACGGTTGATTTTTGGGATATCCCATAATTTAAAGGGAACCCATCAAATGCACGGTGTTGATGTTCCACACACATCACGGTGGGGCTCACACAGCTCGACCTCATGGGAAGTTCCCATAAGCTCAACCGCATAGAACATTTTTCATATATATATATATATATATGTATAATGCTCACCTGCACACTAGTTTGTACGTTATTATATGCGAACCTTGATGTCAACAACAAGATCTGACGTATGGTTTAAATAACATGCGAGTATGAGACTGAGTTTGAGTTTCAGTCATGTGCACCTCGCGAAGAGAGATGCCTCCTAATGTGATTTCCCATGGAAGCCTTTCGCATGAAGTTACTGTGCTGAGATTCTAGGTGGCCGCCACCATAATGTTTGTAAGAAATCCACCTCGTCCATCCATTTTATGAGATCATTTTATTTTATTAGACCAAAATTGGAGTGGATCCAAAATTTTAGTACGTTGCACGAGAGGAAACAATGGGGATTCATGGACTACCATTGAAACATTCATTTGGCCACAAAAGCTACTTATCAAGTTAAGTTTTTTGTGATTTTACTTCATCCCCATTAGGAATGACCTTATAAATGGTTTGGATGACATATAAACATCAAGGTGGATCCCAAGAAGGTTTCTATGGTAGGAAAGTCTTTTCCCAGTTTTCCATCTTATATGGCCCACTCTAGTTTTGACTCCGTCCCATTTTTTGTTGCATGTCCTAAGATGATCTCACAAAATAGATGAATGAGGTGGATTTCTTACAAACATCACAGTGGGGCCTAGATAACATCCCTGCCTACTTCATGTGACAGGCTTCCACAGGAACCCACTGCAAATGAAAACGGATTGGCTACTCCCCATGCCACTGGCCAATACCTAGTGGTCGATGCTCTATGGACCCCCAACATGGTGTATGTGTCTCATCCATGCCGTCCATCCATTTTTACAGATAATTTTATAGTATGAACCCAAAAATAAGGTAGATCAAAATCTCAAGTGGGCCACACAATGTTGATTGAACTCTCACCGTTAAAAACTTCCTAAGGCTACAAAATTTTTGGATCAAGCTGATATTTGGTTTTTTCCTTCATCCAAGTCTGTATGACCTGATCAACAGGTTGGATGTCAAATAAACATTACAGTGGGCCATAGGAGGTTTTTAATGGTAGACGTTTAATCACTACTATTTTCCCATGGTGTGGTCCACTTGAGATTTTGATCTGCTTCATTTAAGGGATAGATTATTAAAATGATGCGTAAAAAATGGATGGGTGTGGATAAAATACATAGATCATGGTGAGGCCCACGGAGCACCAACCACTAGACACCATGGACAGTGGCAGTGTAACTCGCCAAACCGTGTCCTCAGTACGCGGACGCAGATTTCCAGTTAAAGGCTTCCACATGAAGTTCCCGTGCAAGGATGCTGATGGGGCTCATCAAGGTGTTTGCGAGAAATCCACCCCGTCCATCTGTCTTTAGAGCTCATTTTAGGTTGTGTGATAAAAAATGAGGTGTATCCAACAATCGAATGGGACACAGAATAGGAAACAGTGGGAATTCGGTGATCACCGGAAGCATTCTTATGGGCATAAAAATTTTGTATTACTTTTAGTGTTTTCACTTCGTCCCATTGGTAATGACTTTATAAACGGTTTAGATAGCATATAAACATCAAGGTGGAGCCTAAGAAGGTTTCAATGGCAGGAATTTCTTTCCCCAATTTTTACTCTGGTTTGACTCACTTGAGTTTTGCATCTACTTCATTTTTGGTTGAACATCCTAAAATGATCTCGAAAATGGATTTATGGAATGGATTTCTCACATACATTGCAGTGGCCCCACCTAGCATCCTTGCGCAAGAACTTCCAGCGGAAAATATGCATCATCGCGCAATCCACTCCTAGACTATCTCTGGACGCAATCAGCTCCTTTTACAAGAAATTACGGCTACGAAAACCTACGTGGAGCCTGTCTACCGTAATGTTTGTGAAAAATCTAGCTTGTTCATCTGCTTTTTGAACACATTTTAAGGACTTAGTCCAAAAGTAAGCATGATACAATACTCAAGTGGGCCACACTAAAGGAAAAAGGTGAGTAGGAAAATTCTTATCATTGAAACCTCTCTAGGTTGACATGTTAGAAAAACTTTTTTTTTGGATACACCGAAAAAAAATAAAATAAAATAAAATAAAATAAAGATTATCACTAGGCTGAATCACGTATAAAATAAGCTGTCCTTAAAGCGTGATTTGCCCCCTTATCAACTGCTGATGGGTTACAGGCGAATTGCTTCCAGGATAAGACAAGCCTTATCAGGATCCAGCGTGCAGCAATCACAATAGGTCCAATCTGGAACAATTTAACGCAGTAGATTTATTCTGGCAGACTTAGACAATGGAGATGATAACAGTATTCTAAAATGAAGGTATGGACTGTATCTGATTTGATGGGAGAGATAGTGTGTTGAGATGATGAAATTGGACTGGAATGGTCTAGTTTATATAGGCCTCAGGTTTAGACCCGTTGCTGTGTGGTATTCAATGGTCCAGAACGTTTGAAAAATGTTTCTGGCCGTTGTCCATTAATCTCAGACATTTCTGGTCATTAGATCTGTAGATCTGACCGTTGGATCATCCTGGCCCGTCCATTTTCGGACCGTTGTGGCTTTTAAGGTAGCTATCCGTTTAAGAAACGGCTGGACGTTTCAGATTTAAGATCCGACCATTCTCAGTCACCTATAAAACCCAGGCTCATTTCCAACATTTCAGATCCACACCGCCCTAAGGCTCTGACCAAACCCATCGCACCGCGATCTCACCAAGTTCGCGTAAGGTCGCGAGGGAGCGACCACTCTGCGACACGATGCACATGTGCGAAGTGCAAAGTGCGCCATCTAGCACCACTACAGCCACACTGCCTCACTGCCCATCCCCTTGCCCACGCCCACGCCCGTGCCCATGCTCGAACCCGAGCCAGAGCCCGAGCGTGAGTGCCAGCTCGCGCGCGCGTGCGTGGGTGCGTGTGTTCCAGTGCTTCGCACTGAAACACGCAGCCCGTGTTTCATCTCCTCCAAAAGGCTCCAAGTAAGAATACCCTTCTCAACGTCTCATATAAACCACAAAACTTTTCTTTGCATTTCCGATGTGGGACAAAGCACACACACCGCACTTTTTAATTTAAAAATTCAAAAAGGTATTTTGGCCGGAAAATCCCGAAATTTGAAAATTTTGAATTTTCATTTTTTTATTATTTTTTAAACCACTGATTTTCAACATGACATTGATGTTTACATGTTATCTATACCGTTTATAATGTTCATAATGTTATTTTTACTGGGATGAACTAAGAACACAGATATTAGCCTGATTCAAAACTTTTGTGGCCTCACAAATATTTCAACGGTAGTCACTGAATCCTCATTGTTTCCTATCGTGTGGCATTAGAATTTTGGATCCACTATAATTTTGGTCTAATGAAATAAAATGATCTCGCAAAATGGATGTATGGAATGAATTTCTCACAAACATTATGGTGGGGCTCACCTAGCATCCTCGCACATTAACTTCATGCTAAAAGCTTCAACAGGATACCGAGAGCATACGAGTTAGGTGTGGCCTAAAATCACTTTCAAACTCGCACGTCATCTAAATTATACATCAGATCTTAGGGTTGACATTAAGGCTTGCACATAATAACGTCTGAACTTCCGTACTAGTGTGCAGGTGAGCATCCCCCCATTGTTTCCTATCGTGCGGCATTGGAATTTTGAATCCACTATAATTTTGGTCTAATGAAATAAAATGATCTCGTAAAATGGATGTACGGAATGAATTTCTCACAAACATTATGGTGGGGCTCACCTAGCATCCTCGCACATTAACTTCATGCCAAAAGCTTCAACAGGAAACCGAGAGCATGCGAGTTAGGCGTGGCCCAAAATCACTCTCAAACTCACACGTCATCTAAATTATACATCAGATCTTAGGGTTGACATCAAGGCTTGCACATAATAACGTCCGAACTTCCGAACTAGTGTGCAGGTGGGCATCCACCCCCTCCCCCCCCCCCCCCTCTCTCTCTCTATATATATATATATATAGTTGGGGGAAAATTATGACAAGTCCGAAGACCTGGTTATGGAATGGACCAACTCTACTGATACTGTCCGAGGGTCCAGGGCAACAGGCTGGACCGAGACAAGATGAAGCCTAAAGGAGAGACTTAGCTCGGATTGCAGGAAATGAATCCCGGCTGAGACTTAAAGAGGAGTCATAGGCAAAATAAATAAGACACATAAAGTTGTGTCAGACAACGAGCCAGGAACATCTAAATGAGACCAATTAAGGCTATAAGTCACCTGACCAACCACGAAACTGACCCATATTAAATCGGTTGTAGTATCGGCTACTGGAGTGAGAAGGGGTATCGACTATGGACCGACTCTATTTCATCCGATAGAAGGCAAAATGCCCTATCCCTGCAGCCAGCCGAGACTCATCTTTCACTAGAGTCGGTTAAGGCCGAACTAAGTAAGGAAGAGACGGTGTAAGCATAAATACCATCCCGAAAATCTTGTAAAAGGATTCCTGACCCCAAAAATCTTGGGATCGGGAAGCATCCGTAAGCAGATTGTAATTAAATCAAATCTCCGAGATATTTGGAAGAGAATCCCTACATGGCGGGACCTCCCATTCCTATAAAAGGAGGACATCTCCAAGATAAATGGTAGGTAGAAAATACCTTAAAAAGACCTTCTTCCTTGCCCAGTCACTAACTTAAGCATCGGAGGTTCCCCGGCTCTAGCTAGGGTCCCCTTTATTTCTTCCTTATGCAGGTGACGACGAAGAAGAAGGTGTATCAGGTTTTTTGCATCAACAGATTGGCGCCGTCTGTGGGAAGCAGTACAAAAAGTTATTTTCCACGCTTTATCCAGAAGCTGTAAAAGTGTTTTAATTGCAAGAAATAGAAGAATGGTCCAAGAAGAGCAAAATGAGGCTGTTGTCACTGGACCACCAAGTGCGAGCGAAGCCCAAGGAGCCCATAATCAACCTGAAAACCCCTAGGATTCCGCTGCTCGTCTAGCAGCCTCTGCTGCGACAAGAAATACCCAGTGAAACCGATGCAGTGGGCGATTGGATAAAGAGGTCTAGGAACTCCGATCCGACATAAACATCATGAAACAAATGTTGGAGCATATGCATCAGCAGTAAATTCAGTCCTATTATCAGGTGATGAACGTCCCGCGACAAGTCGCTGACCCTGAGCCTATCGCTCCACGATTGATTCATCAGCGAAGTCAACCCCAGGGTCCGTCCGAGCCAGCGCCAGCTCATTTCGTGACTGCCGTGTTGCCCCACATTAATCTCCGACACGAGATAGATCGACGGAGGTGCAAACGGTCTCTGGTTGAAGGAATGGCAGAAAGCGACAAGCCCTGGAAAGTCAAACCCCAGGACTTCAGGAAAGAGGTATAGGAAGAGATCGCGGACATGAAGCAGAGTCGGGATGCACATCAAAATAGGCCCGAAACAAAGGCATCCCCATTTGTAGAGGAAGTAATGCAGGCTCAGCTACCGGAACGGTTTCACCTTCCACAGATTACACCTTTCACCGATAAAGCCAACCCAACTGAACACATCGAATGTTTTTGAACATATATGAAATTACATGACGCTTCGGATGCCGTGATATGCCGAGCTTTCTCCTTCACCTTAGCCAACGTAACTCGACTTTGGTTCAAGTAGCTGAAACCAAAGTCCATTAGCTCATTCGCCGAACTCAGCAATGCCTTCCTCACCAACTTCATTGGTGGGAAGAAGAAATTGAAGCCACCTGTGCATCTGAACAACATAGTTTAGAAGGAGGGAGAGCTACTGAAAGACTACATCAAGTGTTTCAACTTTGAGTTGCTCCAAGTTCAAAAACATTCAGAGAAGACAACACTCAATTCAATCATGCAAGGCATTAGGGATAAGCCATTTCTGGCATCCCTGGATAAGAATTCGCCTATGACTAGCCGAGTTTATGACTCGATCGGACAAGTACATGGATGCCGAGGAAACGCGAATTATACGTGAGGCCACCCAAAATGCAAAAGCCCCAGCCAAAGAGTCAGCTAAAAAGGAAGTTGACTCGGCTGGAGGGAAGAAGCGTAAGGATGACCAAATGTGTGATGAGCGCAAGTTGGGTAAGCGACCCGACCGAAAGTTTTCTACATACACTCCGCTTAATAAACCCCAAGAGCAGGTGCTAATGGAGATTAAAAGTGAGGGATTTATCAATTGGCTAGATAAACTCTGAGGCAATCCCAACCAATGGAGTAGAATAAGTATTGCCACTATCATCGCGATCATGGGCATAATACAAGTGATCGTTTTCATGTGAAAGAAGAAATCGAAAGGCTCATCTGAGAAGGCCGACTCAGAGAACACGTCGAAAGAACCAGGACGACGGAAGAACGCCCAGGTGACAACCGACCCAAGAAGGAAATCTGGACTATCGTCGGTGGTCCCTAAGGCGGAGGCGACTCAAACAATGCTCAGAAAAATCATGCCAGGAGCATCAGCTGACCTGAGGCCGAGATCCTGATCATAGCTTGGCCTCCAAAAGAAAAGAAGAGAGAAAAATACTTTATCTCGTTAACCGATGAAGACGCTCGAGGCATTCACCATCCCCATGATGATGCATTAGTCATCACTCTCACCATTGCGAACTGAAGAGTATTCCACATACTTGTCAACATAGGATCGTCTGCAGATGTGCTGTTTACTAAAGTGTTCGATAAAATGGGAGTTAAACGATTGGCATTACGTCCAGTTCGTACCCCATTGATAGGTTTCTCAGGTGGATAGACACTCCTCGAAGGAATCATCTTGTTGCTTCTTACTACCAGGAACCCCCTGCATCAGATGACAGTGATGGTCAACTTTCTGATAGTCAATCAATCATCAGTTTACAATGCTATACTCGGCTGACCCTCTCTAAGTCTCCTCCAAGCTGTGGTGCCTACATACTAGCTCTCCATGAAATTTCTGACTGAGTCGGGAGTAAGAGTCGTCAAAGGAGATCAACAAGATGCATGGCGCTGCTACGCAACAGTCGTAAAAGCTCCAGCTGAGATATCTATGATCGAGTCATTGGATCCTCGGGTCAAAACTCATGAACGAGGACAACCGGTGGAAAACCTTATCTCGGTACCTTTGTTCGAGACAGATGAATCCAAAATGGTGCAAATTGGCTCGTCTCTGCAATCACCCCTGAAAGACAATCTGATAGCCCTGTTCCGACGATATGCTGATCTATTTGTATGAAGTCATGATGATATGCAAGGGATCGATCCTTCGGTGATGACTCACCGACTCAACATCGATCCGGCCAATCTGACAGGAGCGACGCCTGCTCGACCCTGAAAGGTACGCTATCATTGAAGAAGAGGTCAGCAAACTCCTCAAGGATAAATTCATAAAAGAGATATACTACCCAGAATGGGTAGCTAATGTCATACTTGTGAAGAAAGCCAATGGAAAGTGATGAGTCTGTATTAACTATACCGACCTAAACAAAGCCTGCCCAAAGGATAGTTTCCCTCTTCCGAGGATTGATTAGCTGGTGGATAGCACAGCAGGGCATGAACTCCTTACCTTTATGGATGCTTATTCAGGATATAATCAAATTGTAATGCATCAATCTGATAAATCTAAGACCACCTTTGTCACTGACAAAGGTCTTTATTGTTATCATGTGATGCCATTTGGTTTGAAAAATGCTGAGGCGACTTATCAAAGATTAGTGAACAAAATATTTGCTTGGCAAATCGGCCAAACCATAGAAGTATACATTGATGACATGTTCATAAAAAGCATACATGCGGCCGACCATATAGCCGACCTAGAAGAAATGTTCCTGATCTTACACAAGTTCTAAATGAAGTTAAATCTGAGCAAGTGTGCCTTTGGCATAAGCTCAGGAAAGTTCCTCGGATTCCTGGTTAGCCAACGAGGGATCGAGGCGAATTTGGAGAAAATCAAGGCATTTCTCGACATGGAATCTCCGAAAATAATTAAGGACATACAAAGGCTGACCGGACGAGTAGTCGCACTCAACTGCTTCCCCTCCTGAGCTACCGATAAGTGCCTGCCATTCTTCAAACAACTAAAGGGATGGCAAACAGTGGATTGAACAGAAGAGTGCGAAGCAGCGTTCCAACAATTAAAATCTTACTTTGGATCAAACTTGAACCTGGGGAAGCTCTGCTGTTATATCTCATTGTGTCCGATGTAGCGGTTAGCTCAGCTCTGATACGAGAGCACGAAGGAAAGCAACTGCTTGTCTATTACGTCAACAAAACACTATTACCAGTAGAGACAAGATACCCACTCCTAAAAAAGTGGCCTTAGTCCTGGTAGTCTCCTCGCGACGACTTCGGCCATACTTTCAAGCTCATACCATTGTCGTGATGACCGACCTCCCACTGCGCCAGATCCTTCAGAAACCAGAGGCATCCGCTAGGCTTACAAAATGGGCAATCGAACTAAGCGAATTCGACATTCAATGCAAGCTGAGAGTAGTAATCAAAGGGAAAGCCATGGCCGACTTTATTACTGAAGTGACACCACAAGCCAATCCAATGACTGAGCATGCTACCAAGCTTATTGAGGAATCGATGACCGCTTCTCCCGAGTTAGCACCTGACCCACTCCCCTGGAAGCTGTATGTCGACAGCTCTTCCAACTCTAAGGCAAGTAGGGCAGGAGTCGTCCTGAAAACTCCCAATCAAACCTACATGCAGTATGCCTTAAGACTTGAATTTCAAGTCTCGAACAATACAGCGGAACATGAAGATTTATTGCTCGGCCTTTGACTCGCAGCCAGTTTGGGTGTTACTCATCTCAACATCTTCAGCGATTCACAATTGGTAGTCAATCAAGTCACCGGTGTATATCAGACACGTAAAGAGCAATTGAAAGCATCATGGAGAAAGCCAATGAGTTAATCGATAGATTTCAACAGTGTATAGTCACTTGGATCCCTCGAACAGAAAACGCCAAAGCGATTTACTAGCAAAACTTGTCTCTTCCGACGAAGACGACATACCCAGGTTCGTTCCAATCGAGTACGTCGCTAAGCCAAGTATCACTAACCTGGTTAGCTCGACTGTTCACACAATTGATTCGGAACCTACTTGGTTCGATCCGATTATCCGATAACTCGATAATGGAGAGTTGTCTGAAGATTGTACAGAGGCTTGACGATTGAAGATCCGATCTTCCCGCTACACCATTCTTAATGGGATGCAATATAAAAAAGGTTTCTATGCTTCGTTATGACGATGCCTAAATCCCGATGAAGCCAACTACTTACTACGAGAGATCCACGAAGGGATTTGTGGAAACCACTCAGGAGGACTATCACTCGCGCATAAGGTCTTACGTCAAGGATACTATTGGCCGACTATCCAACACGACGCTCATGAACTCATCTAAAGATGCGACAAATGCCAACGGTTCGCAGCCATTTCAAGACAAGCTCTGGAGGACCTGATTCCTATGATCGATCCTTGGCCCTTTGCACAATGGGGAATTGACACCATTGGACCACTCTCTTTGGGAAAAGGCCAAACCAAGTTTGCCTTCGTAGCAGTGGACTACTTTACAAAGTAGGCCGAGGCAGAGCAATTGGTGAGGATAACCGAACAGAAAATGTAAGACCCGTGTCCTAGTCCGTACCGTTCCATTAGCTTCCGCGATTCTTCTGGTTGAATTCTGGCAACCTTCGCATCATATCCGACATTTACGCGTAATTCTAAGCAGAGACTTGTATGCCAAAGTCGGCTCGAACCGAAACCTATATCTTGGCGATCGCGTCGTCGCCGTGATTCCAACGCCGCGACTCGCGCACCGAACCGATACCCAGGTTAGAAGATGTCGATCTGCATTTATTTCGAAGAAACACCGCGCGTTGCGAATCTCGAGGGAATCTCTATGATATGTCCCATCAATCAATCAATCAATCAATGTCAAGTACAATCATACCTCAAGTACAACAACCAATCCCTACTTTTTCAAAAGTCCACTCTCTTTCTACCTCACCATTCCTCTTTTTCCCATTTTCAACAATAACCATACCCCTTTTTCAAAATTTTCAACCCAACCCATCACCCATCATACCTCACCCATCCATATCATCTCTCTCTCTCTCTCTCTCTCTCTCTCTCTCTCATTTCTCAAATCTCCCAAGCCACTCAAGCCTCACACGTCCAACCCCTCTCTTCCAAAAACATCAAGTGTGGCCCACCCTCTCATCTCTCATCCACACCATCAAAACCCCATCAACCTCCATCAAAGTTGAAGCTAAGGAGCATTGGAGTCTAAGGGACCAAGAAGAAGGAAGATAAGGTGGGTGATCTACAATTGTTTTCAATTTTAAGGGCCACTTGTTGTGGGACCCACTTAATGTATGTGTTGTATTAATGGAGGGCCCATAGTGGCGGGGTCCCTCCTCTTCATCGCCGTCTCTCTTGTCTCTCTCTCTTTCTCTCTTTCCATTGTGATGGTGTGGACCCCACCAAAATGTGTTATATCTACTCCGTCCACCAACATCAGACGGGATGACCCACCCTATTACAGGTGATGATCCACACCATCCATTATTTAGATGGACTCAATATACCATTACTTCTATATATTATATATGATATATATGATATATAATATATATATATATATATATGTATATACATGCAGGTGGGCCACGTGTATGTGGGACCCACCATGAAGCTGTAGGCATCCAGCGTCTGTGGACGCTGGGCTGGGGTGGCTAACATGGATTGTGTGTACTTACAGGGTGTGTACTTTCAAGCTAACAAAAAAAAGAAGGGGCTTTTGGGATGGGCCACGCATGCAGGCCCCACCTTGATGTATACATTTAATCCAAGCCGTCCATTCCCTTCCTCAGATCATTTTAGGTGTTGAGCCGAAAAATGAGACTGATCTGGTTTCCTGGCAGGCCATGGTATAAGAAACAGTATTCCTACCATTGATATACTCCCTGATGCTCCTATACATCAAAAACCACCCAATATTGGACTCGATGGGATTGTATCGAGCCATAGGGACCATTGGCTGGGTTGGATTCATCCGAGGTGGGCCCCACCTACTAAAAACCATGGATTTTCATTTTTTTTAAAAAAATGCAGCAGCGCTGCCGCTGTCAGTATGCAACAGGCGCTGCCTGCGGCTGACGAGCGGGCGAACGGGCTGGGGCTCACGGCCCCAGCTGTGGGCCCCACGTGATGCGTTTCGAACATCAAAACCATGCATTTGGGGGGTCCCCACGGACCAGCCGTCCACCCCAAAAATTAGCCGTAAACAGAACTCAGGCGGGCTATACCATCTAAAATCATGTGAAGACATGCCTAAAACATATAAAATCATTTGGTGGGGCCTACCTGAGTTTTGGATGTGATTGAAACTTGGTCTGGACCCTTAACCAGGTGGGACACGCACAATGGGCGAACTGGATTTGTGAACCACATCACGGTGGGCCCTAGTCCACGTGATCTCATGAATAGATTGGATGGCAATAAACATTACCGTGGCCCATGGTCCACGTGAACAGTTTGGATGGCAAATAAATATTATAGTGGGCCCCAGTCCAGTGGGCCCTCCTCTGGTCTACACGACCTTACGAAAAGATTGGATGATAAATAAATATTACAGTGGGCCCTACCCTGGACCATGTGACTTTATGAACAGTTGGTTGGAAAATAAACATTATGTTGGGCCCTAGATTGCTTGGAAAATAAACATTACTGTGGGCCCTGGGTCTGATTGACCTTATCAATGGGTTGGATGGGAAATAAACATTATGGTAGGCCCACTTGGGACCCACTTAAGTATGTATTCCACACCCTCCATTAGTGTGGGCCCCACCATGATGTATGTGTTTCATCTAAATTGTCCAATCATTTGGAAAATATTTTGATGCAATGTGATAAGGCCCATCTTGGTATGTTTGTGGGCCATCCGTTGAGGCCCACCTTGATACATACAAGGCCCACCTTGATTTGTATAAGGCCCATATTATGAGGCCCATTGTGATGTATGCAAAGCCTATGTGACTAGGCCCATGTTGATGCATTTGTGGCCCATCATTGAGGCCCACCTTGATATGTATATACGAGACCCATGTATGAGGCCCATTTGATGTATTTGTGCCCTTGGGTCGAGGCCCAATAAGATCTATATAAGGCCCATTATAACGTGATTCTACCATGGTTCATGTGTTGACTATTGTAGTGGGTTATGCCTTGGGAACAATGTTGGTTTGACGTCCACATTGAATGGATAATGTTGGTTAAATGTCCGTATTATAACTCTCCTTAAGGGCCACTGGTAGGCCCATACTTGTAGTAAGTAGGCCGTCTAGGCCCATCTCCATTATACACAGAGCCATCTCTTTATACATGTTTAGTATAGATCTATGATTCATGATCATTCGCATCATATGTATGCCTGATGTGAGGAGTGACCGATCATAGCATATGCCTTCGGGTGGACTGTTTATGGGCTCTCTGATAGGCGGAGTTACCCCATATAAGTGCATGGTACATGCAGGACTGTTGCATGACTGATAGTGTGACTCATGCACTTGCATTTATGTGATTATAATTACGGTATGCCCTAGCGACATCAGGGCCATAGCCTCCATAGACACATCGTGGATGGCAGGATTGGATACCGAAAATATTTGGTTCTAACATATGGGCGCCATAGATGTCCCTGGGTGAAAATTTCTAAACCCGATGGTACCAGAGGATGACTCCAACGTCGAGACCGAGTGGATACACGAGAGCGCGAGGGCCGTATACCAGTAGGCCGCGTCTCCCATTGTGTCGTAGTCGGTTGGAAAGGGGTGTGACCTTACCTACCTGAGTGAGGGGGCAATTTCTAGGTTGAGTTTGACCAGCTTGAGGAATCGGTCCGCTATTGACGAGCCGGGCCCGATATTGGCAGGCGGACAGTGAGGTCTCTTTCACCCTCTCAGTTGTGCGCCCGGATAAGGGCGGTAAGCTGGTGTAGAGTGTATTTAACCCCGGTGATTATCCAAACTGAGAATCGTATTGATTTGATGCTCTAGTGAGGAGCTGCATTGATATGTGGATGAGGATTGACATGCTTGACTTGCATTCTGCATCGCATGACCTTGATGTGGTCGATCGCATTCATGTTTTGCACTGCATGACCTTGGTACGGCTGATTGCATTCATGTACTCATCACCATGATTCCGCATTACTCTGACCTTGCATTCTGAGCACGCTTATATTGCGCATACACTTGCACCACCCTCTAAGCTTTCTATAAGCTTATGCACATTGATACGTGCAGGTGATGCTAGGACGCAGCCGTAGCCTTGTTAGAGTTGGAGCATGTAGTCGAGCTTTTGGAGTTCCTGTTATTATCATCATATTGTATTTTCCTTTTACACGCATTATACTTAAAGTTTTTTATCATAGTGAATTTTGTGATGGTGTTCTTGTGTTTATTGTTCGTGGGTTATGCTTTTGGTTATGCTCATTATAATTGAACTGATGATTTGAAATCCTCCTTGTAGCATCCCAGGATCGGAACCTGATATATAGGTACCGGGAGCCGAGAATAAGGTACTACGGAGGCTGTCGGCTCCAGATTTGGTGATCGAGAATTTTGTGACCCCGGTTTCTGAGTTTGGGGCCTGACAGAAAATCACGGATTTTGTATGGAAAAACATTGTCCGTCGGTTCGGGATACCCCAGACTATTATCACTGACAATGGAAAACAGTTCGACAATAGGAGCTATCAAGAGATGTGCGATAATCTCAGGATCAGAAATGTGCACTCATCGCCCCATCATCCTCAAACGAATGGACAGGTTGAGGTGGTCAATAAGGTCATCAAACAGCATCTTCGAACCAAGCGCGACCGAGCCAAAGGAGCATGGGCTGAAGAACTCCTGAAGATACTGTGGGCATACCGAACCGCGGTTCGAACCGGTACGAGAAAGCCGTCACCCCAATCGAGATCGGGTTGCCTTCAGCACGAGTCAGTTTGTTTAAGAAAGAGGGTAATGAAGAACTCTTTGCCCTCAAACTCGATCTTACAGACGAATAAATGGAAAGAGTTCAGCTGCGAATGATGGCTCGATAACAATAAGTAGCTCAGTTCTACAATGCCTGAATCAAGGTTAGGCATTTTCGAGTTAGAGACATGGTCCTCCAAAAAATGTTTCTCAATACTAAGGAAGATGGTGCGGGCACACTAGGACCCAATTGGGAAGGACCCTACGTCGTCTCAAGCACTATCCGACCTGGAACGTATCATTTGGAAGACCTAACCGGGTGATTGCTACCTCACCCTTGGAATGTTGAGCATCTAAAGATATACTACCCTTAGGTCAATCAATTTAATACATAAGAAGACTCAAATATGACAAGCATGTAAACTGAGTCAAAATGAATAAAAGGAAACCAAAGTATATTCATTCATCAGTACGTTTGTTACATCGAGTTACATCTTGCTTCGACGCTACATTGACAGAGTAAAAAGGTTAAAAGCAAAAGAAAGACTGGCCGAGACATGCAAGCCTCTTCCTCGACTATAGATACTCTTGAGCATGCCCTGGAGCTTGGTTTGTATAAAGTGCTGGTGTGAGTGCCAAAAATCAGGCTCCAAGGTTCATTAGGAGCTAACTCAGGAGGTGGCTCAGACTCAGCTACTACCACCACTTGGAGCGACCTCTGGAGCTCCTTAGACTCGACCTCGATACCAGCCGCAGCACCATCAGACCCGGCAACTTCGGCCTCCGGGCCCTCAGAACCAGCGGCATCGTCATCGAATCCCGAGAGATCAAGGTTGGGAAAAGATTGCTTCATCAGCTGGAAACAAGCTGTATAACCACCCTGATAAAACCAATCTCTCTCATCCAAAAACTCTTGGGACTCAAGAAAGGCCTTTATGGCCTGGTCCTTGGCCTCATCTTTAGCCCGCTCAATGGCTGCCTCGGCTTTAGCCTTGACTCGGGCTAGTTTATCCCCGCAAGAGGCATGAGCTTGAAGGGCTCGCCGACTCCCCTCTTAAGCCTCTTTCAGTAGCAAGGCTACACGGGTACACTCAGCTTTGGCATCCTCGACAGCCTTTTTGGTGAGACTCAAATCGCCCGCCAGGAAGCCGACCCAACTCATAGCGCCTTCAAGCTACGCCTCCAGCTCAGTGACTCGCTCTCAGCATCAGCAAGATCCGAGCTACCGCTAAGCACACAAGGGGTAAACTGCAAAAAGAAAACTTGAGGTTAGAACTAAGTCACCGAGACAAATGTGAAGCTACTTAAGATGACAAAAATTAAAGACGTTACCTTAAGCAGCACCTTCACCGGGTGAGCGAGAACCCGCCTCGAGGGGGAGCTAAGGAGGCCAGCATAATCCTTCTCTCCCCTGTGAGAGATGGCCCAAGGAATCATGGCCAACACGTCGCGTTGAAGGGGCGAAGGCTCCTGTTGAGTCGTCTCCCCCTTAAGGTCTCCCCTCTCTGCTCCTCTCTCAGTTCCGAGACCTGCTCTACAACGGGTCCTGGCTCAGGAGCCACCCGGGGCTTGGCAAGAGCCGTGTCCACCTCTTCCGCCCTCTCTTTTGGGTTAGAGAGTACAACCATGGTCGGGATGACCGGGGCAGGGGCGACCAGGGCAAATAGCCCCTTAGCCTTTAGAGCCGTCTTCGGCTTCTTTGAAGGCCAAGTCTCCGACAGAATCACCGACCTCAGGGGAGCCTTCATCTTGGAAGCTGGTTTCAGAAGGGACCGAGCTTTAACCATATCTGTATCAGACAAAGCACAGAGTTAGAATAAAGTTCAAGGAGAATGCATCAGATCTATAAAAAACTAGCGAATACCTGTCACGCTCGAGTCTAAGCCCGATAGAAGAAGACGCTCGTGTTGTAGAAGAGTCTTCCAAGACTGATCCTTTGGACTTAGCACCTTCAGATCTTTGATCCAAGCTAGAGCACCAGCTTCTAACTTCGGCCTTTTCTTAGGAGTATCTACAGAAGACATTCAGTCAGACTCAAAAATATCATAGCAAGAAAATACAGAGAAAGGACACGTCGAGTCATCTGCTTTAGAAAACGCCCGAGGAACACGAGGTTCGAAGAGCTCAGACTCGGTAGTCTCCCAGCGACCGCAAGCCCAGAACCATCCCTCTCTCTAATATTTGTTGGAGGTAGGGGGTTGGTTATCAAAGAACTGCCCTTGTTCCGCCAAGCGCTCAAGAAGTACCAGCCGGGCTGTTGAGGGTTTGGCCGTACTTGGTACAGATAGAGGAATTCGTTGATAGTTAGTGCGGGCTGCTCTGTCTCAACCCACAATACTGTACACTCGAACAAGTTTCTCCACCTGTTCGAAACTATCTGCCCGGGATCGATTTGGAGTCTGGAAAGAAAGTCCTGAGCAACGGGTTGGAGGGGCAGACGCAACCCACATTACATAGCGACTTGAAAAATTGCGACCATCCCAACAAGATGATGGTTGGGTAATTCACTCGGGAGTGGGAGATGAAGAATAACTAAGTCAGGCACATGGTACCCGACTCGAATTCTGTCCAAGTCTGCCTCAGTTAAGACCGAAGGGACCGGACCCCTCTGCTCATCTTCAGCCTCCCCTCCCTCAGCATCCTCCCCTTCCTCGTTTGCTGATTCAACAGCCCTTGCCGATCTCCTAAGAGGAACCGACTCAGTGGCTTCCTCAAACTCTTCATCCTCTTCCTCTAAGTCTTCCCTAGGAGGATTAGGCCTCCTAGGGGTAGTCGTCAGTGACACACCACCGCCAGAAGGACCTGCCGAAGTAGGGCGTTTCACTGAAATCCTAGACACTCTTTCAGAGAACTGGAAAGCTTCATTGACACCAATCTCCATCTCCGTCAGCAATGAGGGCAATTCCGAGATATTTCAAAGATGTCTCGTTTTGTCCTCATCACCGAAAATCCCCTCCCGGGGACTAGAAGAATGCATTGCCATTAAGATTGAAAAGAAAAGGGAGGAAGAGAAAACTCACCGGAGAGGCAAAAAGCACACAAATGGGGGAGCAAAGAGGAAAAGGAAGATGAAAACAGCCGTAAAAATGACAACAACGAAGAAGGGAAATTGAGATAGAAGGAACAGACGCGCAAAAATGGGGAAGAGGCATCCCGCTCCTCCTTTTATACCTCTGCCACGTGGCAGAGCCATTTAAGGAGGAGTCGAATCGATGTCTATTTCGACTCCCTCGCCCGACACGTAGCACACGCCGACTAACGCAAGTAACGCCCTCACCACATGTCTGCTGCTCATAAGTGGAAGAAACGTTCTGACGGTTGTCAGCTCGTGCGACCTTGAGCATCGAACCGACTCCCGTTAAAGACGACACAAGAAGCATTAAATGCTCCATTATAACCTTGGTCTTCAACGTGAACCGAATTAAAAACTCGTTACTCCTCAGTGTCAACATAGCTGACACAAGGAATAAGGGGGCTTACTGTTGGGGAAAAATACGACAAGTCCGGAGACCCGATTATGGAATGGACCAACTCTACTAATACTGTCCGAGGGTCTGGGGTAACGAGCCGGACCGAAACAAGACGAAGCCTAAAGGAGAGACTTAGCTCGGCTTGCAGGAAATGAATCCCGGCCGAGACTTAAAGAGGAGCCATAGGCAAAATATATAAGACACATAAAGTTGTCTTAGATAACGAGCCAGCAATGTCTAAATGGGACCAATTAAGGCTATAAGTCACCTGACCGACCACAAAACCGACCCATATTAAATCGGTTGTAATGTCGGCTATCGAAGTGAGAAGGGTTATCGGTTATAAACTGACTCTATTTCGTTTAACAGAAGGCAAAAAACTCTATCCTTGCAGCCAACCGAGACTCATCTTTTACCAGAGTCGGTTAAGGCCGAGCCGAGCAAGGAAGAGACGGTGTAAGCATAAATTTCTTCCTGAAAATCTTGTAAAAGGATTCCCGACCCCAAAAATATCGAGATCGGGAAGCATCCATAAACAGATCGCAATTAAATTAAATCTCCGAGATATTTGTATGAGAATTCCTACAAGGCGGGACCTCCCATTCCTATAAAAGGAGGACATCTTTAAGATAAAAGGTAGGTAGAAAATACCTCAAAAAGACCTTCTTCCTTGTCCAGTCACTGACTTAAGCATTGGAGGTTCCCTGGCTCTAGATAGGGTCCCCTTTATTTCTACCTTGTGCAGGTGACGACGAAGAAGGTGTATCAATCATTACCTTTAACTTATATATATATATATATATATATATATATATATATATATATATATATATATATATATATATATATATTAGAGTAGCTTTTATTTTAAAAGAGATGCTGCTAGCAAATGAACCATTAAAAACTGCAAAATTGCCTAATAATTATCCCGAAAAGACTCTCAAATTTGCATCCCCGGCATTGCCTGTGAACGGATTGGCTACTCCCCCTGACACCAGCCCCGTGGCTGGTGGTTAGTGCTCTGTGTGCCCCCACCATGATGTATGTGTTTCATCCATTCCGTTCATCCATTTTTATAGATCATTTTATGTCTTTATTCCAAAAATTAGAGTTATATAAATCTCAGGTGGACCACACCACATGAAAACAATAGTGGTTGGATATCCATCATTAAAATCCTCCTAAGGCCCACTGTACTTTTTATTTGACATCCAATATGTTGATTAGGTCATACGGGCCCAGATGAAGGGAAAAAACAAAAATCAGCTTGATCCAAAACTTTTATGGCCCCAAAATGTTTTTTAATGGTCTACGCTCATTCAACACTGTTTCCTGTAACGTGGTCCACTTAAGATTGGGATATACCTTATTTTTGGTCTCATACCATAAAATTATCTGTAAAAATATATGAACGGCGTGGATGAAACACATACATCACGGTGGGGACAACGGAGCACCGACCACCAGCCATTGGCTGGTGTCAGGGGGAGTTGCCAATCCGTTTCCGCATTGCCTTCACAAGGGGAAAGGTAATGCTCGTCTATTGTGTGGGCGCCATTATGAATAAAAAAACAAATCTTTAAAGATCCAACAAGTGTCCGACAAATGAAAATGAATAAATAAATAAAAAAAAAGTGATTTTTTCAACTGTAACGGTACTTTTCAAGCACATAACGGTCCTTCTCAAACACATTTTAGGTGGTTAGGGAGTAGGATTCTCCGATCCTAGCGATCCCTCAGTTGAGGTGGTGGGCCCACAAAGTCGTGCCACGTGTCAATGGGTGGGCCACTATTCGGGGAGTCTATACGGTGGCGGATTCGCTGTTACCCGGGTAACAATTTTGTGGATGTTACTCTTGCGGTGTGGGCCCATATTGATGAATGTGTTTACACCGTCCATCTGTATTTCAGCTCATTTAAGTACTTAATGTTAAAACTTTATTAGATCCAAATTTATGGTGGACCACTTTATCAGAAAAAGTAGTAATTGACACTTTATCAATGAGTAAGGTGGCAAATAAACATCTTCTTACAGTGGCCTTTAGGAAAGTTTTATTGATTAGCGTTTAATCATGACTGTTTCTTGTGGTGTGGTCCACATGAGATTTGAATATAGTTAATATCTAAGTATCGTGTCCTAAAATGAGCTTGAAAAATGAACGGACGAATTGGATGTGCAATATATCAACAAGATGGGACTTACGGTAAGGGTAACATCTAATTCACGCCCACTCCATCCTCTGAATTTTCTTTCCATCTTTAAATAGTATACTTCTTTGAACTTTCTTTCCATCCATGAACAGGAAGAGAGTGCTGTGTTGAATGCCAAGGTGATTGCGTGTTGAGTAAAAGCACTGAGTAAATTCTATAGAGCCATTGTGATTTATATATTTTATCCACTTCGTTCATCCATTTTATCAAATAAGTTTAGAGCTTGAGTCCAAAAATGAAGCATATTTAAATCTCAAGTCAAACACAACATAGGAAATAATATGAATTTAACATCTACCATTGAAAAAAATTCTTACGAGCCAAAGAAGTTCTGGATCAATCTGATATTTGTGTTTTCTCTTCATCCATGCCAGTGTTATCTTATTAACAAGTTGGATGACAAATAAACATCACTTATAGGCCCTATGAAGGTTTCAACAGTAGAAATATATTCCCACTGTTTCCTACAGTTTGGTCCACTTGAGCTATAGATATGCTTCAATTTTAGTCTTAAACCCTAAAATTAGCTATTAAATTAAAGAAAAAAGAAAAGAAAAGATGGATGGCGTGGATAAGGCACATATATTCAGGCGGGCCCAACCCCAGTTACTCCATAGGATAAAAGCAAACCTAGCAACTCAGCAGGCAATCCGATTTCTTGATGGCAATGTAAAATTCAGTGCCGTCTCTTCTCATTGCTCCACGTTGTCGCCCGAGACACCAGCTCCCAAAGTATACCCATCTTCTCTCTCCCCTATTTATCACCCAGCTTTTAACATGGGGATCTTCTCTCGGCCCCACCATAATTTATGTATTAGATCCACACGGTCCATAAAACTTTCCAAGATCATTCTTGAGAATGAGATGAAAACTGAGGCACATCCAAATTTCAAGTGGACCACACCACCTAAAGCAGAGGGGATTAAACGAATTCCAAGGTGCACTGTAAGGTTTATTTGCAAAATAAACTCTGAGTAAAGGTGCACTGTAAGGTTTATTTGCAATATAAACTCTTCATAAGGTCACTCATGGGTGAATGGAAAACACAAATATTGATTGGAGCCTTATTCGACCTAATGTAAATTTCAACCATAGGTATCTAATGCTGTTGTTGCCTATAGTGTGGCCCATTTGAGCCTTTGATCTGCCTCATCTTTTGTCTCGTGCTCTAAAATGGTCAGGAAAAAATGGATGAACAGCGTGAATCTGATTCATACATTATGATGGGCTCACTGAAGTTCCATACGTCAACCCTTCATTTTCTACCACACGGCCATCAGTGACTTCTTCACATGTGAAATTTATATGGGCCCCACAATGATGTACTTCTTATATTCACACAGTTCATTCATTTTTTAAAAAAATCATTCTACATTAAGAATTCTAAAACAAAACAAAGTAGATTCAAAACTCAAGTGGACCACACTACACTACAGGAAAACAGTAGGAATTGACACTAATGTTGAAAGCTTCTTAGGGCCTTATAATGCTCCGATCAAAATGATATTTGTGTTATACCTTCATCCTGGTATTTTCTTATGAACAGGTTAGATGGAAAATAAGCCTTGTCATTGGCCCTAAAAAGGCTTCAACGATGTTATTCAATCCCCATTGCTTTCCGTGGTATGGTCAATTTGAATTTTGTATGTGCTTCGTTTTTAGATTAATGTTTTATATTGAACTGAAAAAATGGATGAACGGTGTAGATCTAACACATAAATCGTACTGGGCCAGGAAAGTTCTGCACGTTAGAAGTCGCGTTGTGCCGCGGGCAATTTATTCGCGCGGGAGAGAGAATAGCGTCTATCTTGTGAAGTCGAGTCATGGGAAATTACGTGGACCAATGAGAAGCGGAATTTCCAGCGACTTCAACGGCAGCGGATTAGCCCTTACCCGGGCAACAGCTTTCGTAAGTATTACCATAACCGTGTGGGGCTCACCTTGATCTATTTTCTGTATATCCACGCCGTTCATCTGTTTTTTCATTTCATTTCATTTTATCTATATATCCCAAAGCTTAAAAAGATACAAATCTCAGGTGGGCCATACCACTAGAAATAGTGATGAATGACCATTAAAAACTGTTTATGTGCCACCTAAGTTTTGAATCAAGCAGATATTTGTATTTCCCTTCATCCAGATCTTCTTGACATTATCAACCGGTTGGATTGCAAATAAACATTACCAAAACCTTAAGATGGGCTCTTTAGAAATTTTAATGCTGAGGCTCTCAACTACCACTGTTTCCTGTGGTGTGGGCCACCTGAGATTTGGATCTGTATAATTTTTATAACCCTTCTTAAAATGGGCTGGAGAAACGGATGAACGGCATGGATATACAAAACATCATCAAGGTGGGCCCCACGGTAATGGTAACACCCACTAATGTGTTACCCGGATAACACTTAATCTGCTGCCACCATCAACATAGGACGCGGATCTCTTGCGAAAGCCTTTCGCAGGCAGTTCTTGCGCACGGATTATGTGTGGGGCCCACTGTGATATTTGTAAGGAAGTCACTCCGTCCATCTGTTTTTGGAGCTCATTTTAAGACATGCGACCAAAAATAAGGTATATCCAAAACTTATATTGGACACACGGGAGGAAATAGTGGGGATTTAGTGACCACTTTTGAAACATTTATATGGCCATAAAAGATTTGCATCGGTTTAAGTCCACGGTGTTTTCACTTCATTGCAGTGAAAATGACCTTTTAAACGGTTTGGATGGAATATAAGCATCAAAGTGGAGCCAAGGAAGGTTTCAACGGTAGGCATTCCTTTCCCCACCGTTTCATCTCGTATGGCCCACTTGAGTTTTGGATCCTCCTCATTTTTTGTTGAATGTCCTAAATAGAGCTCAAAAAAATGAATGGACGTGTTGGATTTCTCATAAACATCACTGTGGGCCCCAACTAGAATCTCTAAATAGTAAATCTAAATTAAAAGTTTGACGAATTCCTGTGATTCTATAAAAAGAGGCTAAACAGAAGCATTACCACTAAAGTAGAAAAGGGGAGAGTCTTTCTGCTCTAACATTAATTTCACAACAGAATTAAGACAAATGCCTAGTCAACACTACTAATTCTAGACATTTATTCCTTATCCTTCTGTAACTAAATTAGTTAATTAGCTAAAATTGCTTAATTTAGATGGTTTGGCTGTCTTTATAAGACCTTCTTAGATTGAATTTCAATGTGGGTCTTACCTTTTGGAAGAGATTGAGATGGTTAGCAGGAGCTTCCTTCTCTCTCTTCTTCTGTGCAGTTATTTTTCATTAAGTTTAGGAGATGATGTAACAGTTACAGTAAAAGGTGTGACCACCATTGCTAAGACAGATGATACTTTTGTGTGTGCCACCCTTGATTGGTGGCCCCCTAGCAAGTGCAATTACAATATGTGCCCTTGGGAGCAAGCTGGTCTTCTTAATCTGGTATGCATCATAATCTTTTTTAAGTTGTATGTGCATCAATTCCTTCTATCCAATTCCATGCAAGTACAAATGCAAGTGGCACGTGGAAAACTGTGTTAGTCTATTTGGAAGATTGATCACATGTAGTCGGATGGTAATGTGTGGCCCATATCTTGTGTTTATGACATCCAGAACATCCAATAGGTTTAACCCATCATAAAGATCATCTAGAGATAAAATCAGGCTAGTCCGATCATCAGGTGGGCCACACCTTAGAGAACAATGGTCTGCAGCTCCAAAAGTTCGAAGGCATGTGTGTCCTTTATTTATTATTATTATTATTATTATTATTATTATTATTGTTGTTGTTGTTGTTGTTGTTGTTGTTGTTGTTTGTAAGTGGACTCTAGCCACAAGTTGCATTCATCACAGAAAATATTTTGTACAGCCCTTCGGCCATTCATCACAGAAGACGTGTGTCATTAATTTGGGCTTTTGGGGTGGTTAATTTATTTGAAAGATTGATCATATATATGCAGTCGTATGGTAATGTGTGGTCCATATCATGTATTTATGAAATCCAGCACATCCAACAGATTCAACATATCATAAAGATCACCAAGAGATAAAATCAGGCTAGTCCCATCATCAGGTGGGCCATGCCTTAGAGAACAAGGATCAACAATCCCAAAAGCTTGAAACGCACATGTAGTGTGTCTTTGGACTTTTTGGGTGGTTATTTTTATTTTGAAGATTGATTATATGCAATGTGCAGCTCATATCATGTATTTATAACATCCAGCACGTCCAACAAGTTCAACACATGATGAAGATTACCAGTAATAGGAGTGCATGATCACTGCAACCCAAGTTACCTTTTCCATGCATGAATGTATTTTTATTTTTATTAGCTTGGTAGTATACCCATTGTCAGTTCACACTTCACTGTTACCCACCCCGATGAGGGAATCGGTACCAATACCTCAGTGTTGAAACGAGGTATCTTTCACTCAGTCTACCACTTTGAATTATGGATCTGGGTTGCATGCATGTAATTGAGGACTATAACACATGTATGCATTTAAATTATATCTATCATGGATTGGATTTATGTAAATTCATGCCGGTGGTGTGACTCCTATTTACGTACGTACGCATGCATCCATGCTGTCATAATACGAAAATAAATAACCAAGTTTAAATGGGTGGTTGTCACTGGTTACCTGTGGTGTGGCCCACCTAATGGTTGGATCAGTCTGATGTTTGGGTTGTCCCATTTTGATGATTGGACAACCCTGGTAGACAGGTTGGATTTATACATGCACCATAAAGGGACCACAAACAGGTGACCGCATGAAATTCTCATCTTAAACTAGTTGCATCCATGACATCTGTCTAATAGTCTATAAAATAAGCTTGGAATTGTGTGTTTTTTGCAGAATTTGAGTAACCCAATTCTTCCAAAGGCTATCAAAGGTAAGTGGGTGAAGATATTGGATTTTCTTAATTAGTGTTGGGGAATTCACTGTTTAAATCAGAACTCAACAGTATGAAAAGAACGATTTCTCTTTCTTCCTATATCCATATATATATATATATATATATATATATATATATATATATATATATATATATCTATATATATATGTTTATATATAAGATATTGGATTTTCTTAATTAGTGCCGGGGAATTCACTGTTTAAATCAGAACTCAACAGTATGAAAAGAACGATCTCTCTTTCTTCCAATATATATATATATATATATATATTGTTGGGCATTGTTTGATTTTTATTTTTTAGTAATGGTTTTAAGCTCTTGACGATTTCTGCTATTTGAAATTTCAGCTTTCAACTCATTGAGACTCAGGCTGGGAGGTTCATTGCAAGACCAGATGCTGTACAATGTGAATGGCACAGTTCGCAAATGCCATTACTTCAAAAAGAAGGAAAGTGGCTTGTTTGGATTTTCCAATGGTTGCCTTAACATGGATAGATGGGATGCACTCTATGAATTATTTTCCAGCCAAGGGTAAGGATCTCTCTTTTAGTAGTGTTATTCATGAGAGACTACATTTTGGAAAATGCTCGTATATAATTCTATTGAAAATGACAAAAATATATAGAATAGGTGGGGCATCTGTAGAGATTTGAAATCCTATTCTAGTAGTGAAATTTTCAAGTAAACTCAGCACACTCAAATCCTTGGCAAGACAACAAGGGCTCCTTTCCTTTCTTTCCTTTGTTCTGATTTAGATTCCACTTACAAGGTGGATTGGTTGTGCTGAAAAATAAAAATAAAAATAGAACTAGAATTAAATTTTGGGTCTCCCAAATGGGCCTTAAATGATGTCTGGTTGTGTTCGTCTCTCAAACGGATTAGAATAGAATCTTTTACAGCCTGAAATGATGTATCTAAATGCAAATGCACACAGGTTAACTGAATTGCAAACTCGATGTGTCCCATCTAATCAGGAGTATGAATGAAGATTAGTGATGTTTACTAGCATTCAAGTGAGGAAGTAGCCTATTATGTTCCATCAAAATCTGGAGGCTGGTTCCTCTACAACAATCATAGAAAATTTCTTAAAACTAGCTACATATGGGGCCCACCATGCTGTTTGTATGGAATCCAATCATCCAGCAGGTTCACCTACCATGAAAATGTGGCAACACAAAAATCAAGCCAATCCAAGCATCATCTGGGCCACACCATAGAAAACAATGAATAACCTCCAAAAACATCAAATTCAAAAGGTATCTCACCTGATGATTGGATCACCTGATTTTGAGTTTTCCCATTCTCACTCGCTGAGTGATCTGGCTGGACGGATTGGTATGTAAATACTCACAAGGAATTCTCCTAAAACAGAACCTATTCAATTCAATAGTGCATCTAAACACACACCTTTAAAATGCAGCTAAGTAGAGAGTTCTTAAGGCAGTTGCTTTATGATGTAACTAAGCAATTCTTTCTGAATGGGTGCAGAGCTGTGCTAACATTTGGATTGAATGCACTCATTGGGAGAAAGAAGGCAAATCAAGATCCAAAAGATACTCTTTACATAGGCAATTGGAACCCATCAAACACTCGTGCTTTCATGCAGTACATCCTCTCAAAGGGGCAAAAGATCGATTCATGGGAATTCGGTAATCATAATCACAATCTCAGATCTTAAATTGAACAGCTCATGTCTTAATTTTTTAAAATTAAGTTCTCTCTAATTTTTTATATGGTACATTTCCTATCAGGAAATGAACTCTGTGGAGGCGGAATTGCTGCAAAGGTAGAACCTAAACAATATGGAGAGGACATGATCATACTTAGAAAACTTGTTGACGAGCTATATCAGAATTCCGGGAAAAAACCACAGATTATGGCCCCTGGAGGTTTCTTTGAGAAAAAGTGGTTTGATGACTTCCTTCTGGCCTCAGGGCCCAATGTCGTCGATGTAGTGAGCCATCATATCTACAACCTTGGTGCAGGTCAGTGAGGATTTTGCATTGAATTCTGAATTTAGTGGAGCCCATCTGATTGTTTGCATTGGCATCTTCGGCATTTCTTATAAACATGTAAATTGTGAATGCATATGTAGAGAAGATGCTTTCATTGCCGCCCAATGAATTGATCAAATGGGTACATATATGTGCTAATGTATGGTAAGATGGCAAAATTAATGGTGTTTATGGATTCTTTCATTTAGGTGTTGATCCGACTCTATTTGACAAGATGCAAGATCCATATCATCTCGATGAGATAGTTCAGACATACAATGACCTTGAGGTCACGCTTAAGGAGTTCAGCCCATGGTCGTCGGCTTGGGTTTCAGAATCTGGTGGTGCATACAACAGCGGAGGCAAACTCATATCGCATGCCTTCATTAATAGCTTCTGGTGATGGACTCTTTTCTCTTTCTTTCCTATAGATGTTATTCATGCATCTCTTTTCATGTTGGTTTTCCAAGGTGGTTCTTCTAGTATCACCCCTGAAACTATGTATCTAGTGAAATTGCACTAAGTTATTTAGTTCTATGAACTGCATTTGGATAGATGGGAATGATCAATCATTCTCGACTGTCCGTTTGGTCCAGATCACTCTTCATGTGCACCCGAAAAGACCATGATGAGAAGATGATACCATCTTGCCAATGACTCTGAAGAATATTTTTCCTTAAGACAATTTGAACCATCCCATCTATTACCTTGACCTAATGAACCATCTAGATCAATTCATCGTGATGTCCATAAGTCTGAATTTGGCTCCTAGCATTGTAATTTACAGCGAGCAATGTGGGCACAATTGAATATTGTCAAAATTGACAAAGGACACTATAAAAATTAGAGAAAAATATTCCATAACATTTATAACCCACTAAGGATTCATATACAAGAGGAAACGTATGCATACACATGTGCTGGCAACACAGTATACATCTAAATCAAAAGATCATAATACATGCCAGCTAAGCCAACTAGCTATATCCTTATCCCTACAAATATTTCCCATTAAACAATATGTTTGTATCTTAAATTTTAGATCAATCCGTCTATAAGCCATCAACTGATTGATTCATTGTGTTTGTAACAGGTTCTTGGATCAGCTTGGTATGACATCGACATATAACCACAAAGTTTTCTGCCGGCAGACATTGATTGGCGGAAACTATGGTCTCCTCAACACCACAACAATGGTACCCAACCCTGACTATTATAGGTGAGATTTGAAACTATAGAGCCAAAATACCTACATTTTCAGTAGTCTTTTATCTTTATATTATAGAACTGTCGACAAATCATTTTATGTTGTTTTACTGTTTACCAGCGCTCTTCTTTTCCACCGGTTAATGGGGAGGGGTGTTCTTGCTACCAATCACAATGGCTCACCGTACTTACGTGCATATACTCATTGCCGTAGAAATGGGGTATGATCATCTTCTAGTTAATGTGGTTTTACTTCTTTTTTTTTTTCTTAAATTTGTTTTTATTTGTTGACTTTATTTCCTTCATTGATGATTTCAAAATGAAGCTATTTTGTTTGTGGGGGAAAAGATCTCTCTCTCTCTCTCTCTCTAATAGCTACTTATACGCACTTAATAGCATAAAGTCAAACAGGATAGTCTGTAAGCGCTTTACACCTGAAAGGAGTTTCAAGTGTTTACACTTAAATTTTACATGCATCCAAACGATCTCTTAATGTTTATAAAGAAGGTAGATTGAATCTTTAAACCAACCGTGCCTATGTTTGAGACCGTTGTGTAGTTTGCTGAGGCCTGTGAAGATATATGCGGGTGGGGTCAATAGTCAGTATTCCAGACCATTGATTTTGTGGGTCCCATCATGCCTAGGAAATGCCACAAGAATCTGACATTGAACGACCTAACCCTGGTTAGTCTAATTACAGTTACTGCAAAAAAACTACGTCAACCTTCCACTTCCAACAGGACAGAGGCTAACAATACAAGGGCCTAATCTTTCCAATCTGGGTGATTTTGGGGCCACTCCCTGCCATGTCAAATCATAGTTCTAAAATTCGCACACTCGACCCTTAGTTCGGCTTAGTCACCTCAACTCAGATAGATTTCAAGGCAGGTCACTGAGAAACTCACTCATGTTCAATCCCTACTTGGCCAGACTCACTGACTCGACAAGACGAGGCATGATTTGGGCCAAGTCACTTGCTTGAGGTATTGGACCCATCTATTAGATGCAGTACCTCATAAAACTTCTAGGAACCAAAAGTCAACCTGATCTAAAACAAAGATGGGCCACAACGAAGGGAATGAATTCGGAGGGAATGCTCACCCTTGAATTTCAAAGGGGCCCACCTACCCTTCATTTGGATTGGATGAAGATCTGGAGCAGCCTTGATTATATATGTTCCCTTTGACGTCGCACATATGAGTTTTCGATTGGACTGATTTTGGACCTTGGGAGTCTTCTACGGTGAGGCATCTTATGGACAGGTTGGATTTCTACACGATAGCTATAGACCATCTTATGCTTTATAGGACAAACATGTAAGGTAACTCTGGAACAACATGTTCATAAGCGTAGCTTAAATAACTCTGGAACAACATGTTCATGTAAGGTTAGATGAGGAAGGATAAAATTAGATATGAATGCATTTAAGGAAACTTAGGAGTATCACCAAGAGGTGATAAGATAAAGGAAAATAGACAGTGAAACCGATGTGCACGACCGGTTGGAATATTCTTTTTACTAAAGAACATATATATTCTTATGTAATCTCTCTCTCTCTCTCTCTCTCTCTCTCTCTCTCTCTCTCTCTCTCAGGCTGCTGGAGTTACTCTGCTTCTGATTAATCTATCCAACTCAACATCCTTCAATGTTTCGCTGGCCAACGACCTGAACTTGTACCCACCATTGGAAGCTTCAGCGCAAGCTGTAGCAGGTGCGCAAAGAGATGAGTATCATTTGACTGCCAAAGATGGTGATCTAAAGAGCACCACCATGCTGCTCAATGGGTCACCGTTGGAGCTTACAGAAAATGGTGACATCCCTGATTTGAAACCAACCCAAGTCGACAGTTCGAAACCTGTGAGTGTTGCTCAGTCGTCGATTGTCTTTGCTGTCTTCAAGGACTTCAAGGCTCCAGCCTGCTGAGGGACCATTGCAAATCTGAAATTTGTGGTTGTACCTGAGTATCATCATTGTATCTGCTCTTTGCAATTGAATACACATAAAAAGAGTCTCTCTCTCTCTCTCTCTCTCTCTCTCTCTCTCTCTCTCTCTCTCTCTGTGTGTGTGTGTGTGTGTGTGTGTGTACGGTTTCTTTCTAGGGCGTCACTCAGTTATGATTGGCTTGGGCTATTTTTATATTGGATGCATGTCGTTGTGTTGCAAGCCTGTTGGACAGGTTGAATGTCATTCACACATCACGCAGGCCTCGTAAACATGGTTAAAGGACTGTTCATTCTAGGCTTCTTCATACATACACTTTGGAAATGCACTGGCCTAATTTCTTCTTAGAAACGCTCAACCCTTTATTGCAACAAGTTGGTCAGAGTTCAAAAAATCATCTCCATTGTATGCCGTATCCGCGTCTTCCTTCTTCTTCTTCTTCTTCTTCGTTTTTTTTTTTTTTTTTAAAATTATTTTAATTATTTTTGGTTTAATGTGTTCTGGTCATCAGTTTTTCCCTTTGCAAGATTCCATGTTTGAATGGGGGCCTCATGGTAAGTCGAGTTCTAAAACCATGCCCACAAATATAGACCATGATAACTATTTTATTTTATTTTATTATTATTTTTAGACCATGATAACTAAACATGTGCACATGGATAGTGACTAGTTCCTCTATGAGGCGCTCCTTGAGATTATTGAATGTCTCCCAATACACGTTGGTCCATCACCACTCCGGATCCTTTGTGTTTTTTTTTTTTCCAGAAAATGTGCTAATTTAGCACCCCACCCCTGCTAACCTTTGATGAACCATTGACAGTCCCACCCCGACTAACCTTTGATGAACCAATATTGACAGTTATTGATAAGCCCAAAAAAGGACCTCATCTCCACTACCGTAGTGAGTCCCTCACTCTCTTATGACCAGTTAACCTACTCATTGAAAGGAAGAGGATTTGCTCAAGAGGCTGATTTTTTCCATCACTCTTTTAAGTTAGAGAAAATGCTAGCTAAAATAGAGGCAGCTGCCTCCTTCCCACCACCCTCAATGGTTGCCTTTGAGTCCCAAACTCCACACGGTGAAGGAGCATTGATGTTTGTGAGGTCTTGATCAGTTACATGGGGGCCACTTCTCATACCGTTTGTGGGAATTTGATGATCTATGAACCAATTGAATGATGATGGGTCATGCTTGAGCATATATATCTTATGTTGTAATTTCCGATGTCAAAACTGTTGAATTAATGCACTTGAAGAGAGATACATGTATTTGTTCCAATACATGTACCTTTTGGAATACATGTATTTGTTGCAATACATGCATGTATTCATGCTTAGAATTTTGTGAAAAGGTTCATGTCTCTTTGTTGAAGAGTCACATGTCCCTTAGTTTTTTATGCATCTTTTAAATAGCTTTTATTTGTTGAATGTAACCAAAAGCCTATAAATATGTGTATGGATTTCATTTTCAAGTATGAAGAAAGCAATACAACAAAAATCCGTTTTCTCCTATTCCCTTCTAAGTTATTTTTTCTAAGTAAAAAGGCTACAATAGCCTACAAAGTGGTATCAAAGCAAAGTTTTGGGTTTTGACTGGGTGTTAGAAACTTCTAAAGAAGTAGAATCGATGGAAACGAATGGTGCAACGATTCATCGTGCAATTTCCATTTTTGGAGGGGAGAACTTTGATCATTGGAGCATTAAAATGAAGACCTTGTTCCAATCTCAAGGGCTAGCTATGGGAAATTGTTGAAACCGGTTATCCAACTACAACCGATCTCACATCTCTCTCAGCCATACAACAAGAACAACTGAAGGAGAATAAGAAGAAAGATGCGAAGGCCCTCTTCTTCATCCAACAAAGTGTCTCTATCTTCTCTAGAATCATTCCATCTCAAACTGCAAAGCAAGCTTGGGACACTTTACAACAGGAGTTCAAAGGTACGTCTAAAGTGATTGCCATAAAGTTACAAACTCTATGGAGGGAGTATGAAAATCTGAAAATGAAAGACTTGGAAAAGATGAAAGATTATCTTTCACGAGTGATTGAAGTGGTGAATTAGATTAGGATCTATGGAAATTTTATTTCTAATGAAAAGGTGGTTTAACAAGCCTCCCTGCAAAATATAATACTGTCGTTGCTGCAATAGAGGAATATAAGGACCTTTCAACCTTATCATTGGTTAAGTTGATGGACTCTTTAGAATCACATGAGCAAAGATTGTTGAGGCATGAAGAAAAATCAGGTGAAAGTGCATTTCAAACAAAACTTTCAATTGGTTCACAAAGTTCTTCTGAGAAGACACAAGTTGGTTCCGGAAAGAATCAAGGCAATTACAAGAAAGGTGAAAAATCAATGCAAGGGAAATGACAAAATCGAAACAAAGGTAAAAATTCAAATCTTACCTGCAATTTTTGCAAAAAGTCCAGCCATATTGAAAGTGAGTGTTGGAATCAAGGCAAACCTTAGTGTTTTAACTGTAAAAAGTTTGGACACGTGAAGAAGGATTGTCGTTTCAAAGACAATCAGCATGCTGCAAACTTCTCTGAAGAAAAAGTTGAAGAAAACATTTTTTTTGCATGTCAGTACTCACTCAAAATGAAGACATATGGTACTTGGACAATGGTTACAACAATCATATGACAAGTGATGATTGGATATTCACAAATATAGACTCATCCATCAGATCTCAAGTCCGTATGGGAAATGGTGCTATTTTGGAAGCAAATGGAAAGGGGATAATTGCCATTAAAACCATGAAAGGGGTCAAGTATATAAAAGATGTTTTACTTGTTCCAGACTTGGATTAAATTTGCTAAGTGTTGGGCAACTTGTTCAAAATGGGCACTCTATATTCTTCGAAAATGATTCTTGCATTATCTATGACAAGAATGGCACAAATCAAGTGATCGCTAAGGTGAATATGAGAAAAAATCATAATTTTCCTAGTAAGTTGCAATATTTGATCGATTGTGCATGGAAAGCCAAGACAGTTGATGAATCTTGGCTTTGGCATAAAAGACTGGGGCATTTGAGCTTTCATGGGCTAAAGTTGATGGATTAGAAGAATCTGGTAAATGGTTACCATTTGTCGAAATTAAAAATGACATTTGTTGGGGTTGTGCATTGGGAAAACATCATCATGCACCTTTCTCAAGAAGCACGTGGAGAGCAAAGGCACCATTGGAGTTGATCCACACTGATATTTGTGGGAAAATGCAAATTCCATCACTTAGTGGTAGCTTGTATTTTATCATCTTTGTTGATGATTATACAAGAATGATGTGGGTGTACTTCATAAAGCAAAAGTCAGAAGCCCTTTTGATCTTCAAGGGATTCAAATCACAAGTTGAGAGACAAAGTGACCTCAAAATCAAGATGCTGAGAAGTGATCGTGGCAGCGATTATGTCTCTGAGGAATTTGAGACATTGTGAAGAAGAAGGAATCAAGAGGCAACTGACTATTGCTTACACACCTCAGCAAAACGGCGTTGAAGAACAGAAGAATAGAACAATTGTCGAAATGGCTCATTCTATGTTGAAGGAGAAAGGCCCAAATACTTTTTGGGTTGAAGTTGTGTCTACAACTGTTTACTTGTTTAATCAGAGTCCTACAAAAGCTGTGGATGGCGAAACACCGATTGAAGCATGGTCAGGTCACAAACCTTCTATAAAACATCTCAAAATTCCGGTTGCATTTGTTATGTTCATATTCCATCTCAAAAGCATCAAAAACTTGATGAAAAATCTGACATTTGTATTTTCATTGGTTATAATACTTCGTCGAAAGGTTATCGAGTATATAACCTTGAGACGGGGAAGCTAATGATTAGTCGAGTGTTTTGTTTAGTGAAAGTACAGGATGGGATTAGAAAAAGAAAAATATATAACAACAAGCTGTTCTTATACAAGAAGATGATCCGAAAAGCACTCAAGATGTGGAAGAAGAAACAGAAGCAGAAAATGACGAAGAAGATTATCGACCCACAACTCCATTCTCTTCACCAGAAGCTACTCCATCCGCATCATCAAGTTCTCCATCAACAACTTTGAGTATTTCATCCGAATCGCCCCCGAGAAAAATGAAGAGTCTGAGAGACATCTACGAGCATTGCAATTTTTCAGTTGTAGAATCGGAAAGCTTTAAAGTTGCAGCTCGAGAAGACAATTAGGTGAAAGCTATGGAAGAGGAAATTTGCATGATCGAGAAGAACTTTACTTGGGAGTTAGTTGATCGTCCAAGCGGCAAAGATGTTGTTGGAGTAAAATGGGTTTACAAGTTAAACTCAATTTTGATGGCTCAATCCAAAAATATAAGGAAAGGGTCGTTGCAAAAGGTTTTACACAACAACCAGGCATCGATTATAATGAAACCTTTGCACCAGTTGCTCGATTGGAGACTATATGAACCCTCATTACTCTTGCAGCTCAAAGAAAGTGGTCCATTTTTCAGCTTGATGTCAAATCAGCCTTCTTGAATGGTGTCCTCGATGAAGAAATTTATGTTGCTCAACCACAAGGATTTGTGGTGGAAGGAAAAGAAGATAAAGTCTATCAGTTGAAGAAAGTGTTGTATGGACTAAAGCAAGCGTTGTGTGCTTGGTATAGCCAAATCGATAGTTATTTTGCCAAGAATCAATTTCATCGGAGCAAGTGTGAGCCTACCTTATATGTCAAGACTGAGGGTACATCTATTCTCATTGTATCATTGTATGTTGATGATTTGATACTCATGGGAAATGGTCATAGTATGCTCCATTAGTTCAAAATGGATATGATGAAGACATATAAGATGAATGATCTTGGCATGATGCATTATTTTTTAGGAATAGAAGTTTCTCAAGACGAAAATGGAATCTTTATTTCTCAAAAAAGGTACGCTGAATCTATTCTTGCAAAAATCAGGATGGAAGGATACAACCTAGTTACTACTCCTCTTGTAGTAAACGAGAAGCTAATAAAAGATGATGGTACGAAAAAGGTGGATGAATCATTGTACAGAAGTATCGTTGGAAGCCTTTTGTGTCTCACTACTACAAGGCTTGATATTGCGTTTGCTACAAGTTTACTCTTGAGATTCATGAATTGTCCAGAGCAAACTCACTTAGGAGTTGCAAAAAGGGTGTTACGATACATCTAAGGATCGTTGGATTATGGAATCATGTATACTCCTATTCCAAACTCAAAATTAGTAGGATATACAGATAGTGATTGGGCAGGATACATAGATGATATGAAAAGCACATCGGCATATACTTTCTCTCTTGGATCCGGGATATTTTCTTGGGCGTCAACGAAATGAAGTATCATTGCTCAATCTATAGCAGAAGTAGAGTATGTGGTGGCATCTCTTGCAGTTTCTCAAGCAATATGGTTACGAAAAATTCTTGAAGATATTGGCAAAAAGAAAAATGAAGGAGCTACTAGATATTGGCCAAGCCTACGATTTAAGAAGTACATCAGGCGGTTCTTTTGATCCCTAGAGATGGGGCTACGGGACCGGATGGTTTTTCCACCCCTTTCTTTGCCGGTTGCTGGGACATCGTAGGGCAGAACCTTCTCAATGTAGCATTTTTTTTTTATTTGAAGGAGGATCTATACCTAGGGCCTTCACTTCTACACTGATTGTCCTCATCCCCAAAAAGGCAGCGCCAAACAAATTTTCAGACTTCAGGCCCCTTAGTCTCTGCAACGTCGTTTATAAGATTTTTGCCAAGGTTATAGCGATTAGATTGAGTACATTACTTCCCTCGCTAATCTCTCAGGAGCAAGGTGCTTTTGTTCAGGGTCGTTCCATCTCATAAAACATAGCCCTCTCCCAGGAGCTTCTTAGAGAATTGAATCGAAAAGTCAGAGGTGGGAATATCATGATTAAGTTGGACATGGAGAAAGCTTATAACAGAGCTGATTGGATTTTCCTTAAAAGGGTGCTCAACTGTTTTGGTTTCTCCAATGCCTGGATCAAGCTGGTGGAGAGCTGCTGGAGCAACTGTTGGTTCTCGGTTCTAATTAAAGGCGAGTCGGGTGGTTTCTTTAAGTCCACTCACGGTCTCTGTCAGGGAGACCCACTCTCCCCCAGCTTATTCATCTTAGCTTCTGAGGTGCTCAGTCGAGGCTTTAGTAAGCTAGTGGCTTCTGGTTCCTGTCTTCCGTTCAAAGGTTAAAGGGGTAATGTAGTGGTGTCTAACCTCCTTTTTGCAGATGACACTTTACTTTTCATAAATGGAGGCCTTCGTTCCGTCCGTGCGGCAAAGGATTTTCTTGTGAAATTTTAGCAGGTGTCGAGGCAAAAAATCAACCTCCAGAAGAGTGTTTTTCTTTGTGCCGAAACCATGAACTCTGCCAGGGTTGCTACTATCCAAAGAAAGCTGGAGATCACTAAATCAGCTAATAGTATCATTTATTTGGGGGTCCCAACATCTGTAGGTAGAAGGAAAAATAATGACTTCTAGAAACTAGTTGATAGAGTGGACGGTCGCATCAACGGTTGGCAAGCCCGGTATCTCTCAATGGCAGGTAGAGCCACTCTGGTAAAACACATGCTGGCAAGTGTCCCAATACACACTTTGGCTGCTACTCATATCCCATCTAGGGTTTTGAAAGTGCTGGAAAGACGATTTTTTGATTTTCTCTGTGGCTGGGTAGACGGTAGAAAAAAACTGCACTGGAAATCTTGGCAGCATATTACAACCCCAAAATGGGAAGGGGGGCTTGGCATCAGGAGCTTGTTTGATGTGATGTCAGCATTCCGCCTGAAAATTGCCTGGACTGTGTCGTTTTGTGCAATCCAAGTACGCCTAGGACCTCTTGATCGAGGGCCCTCCTCAACCGACCTCCTCATTCTCTCCTTTCTGGAAAAGGATTAGAGTACTCTTCTCGGTCCTGGATACCCACATGCAATGGCAAATAGGTGAGGGCAATCAGAACTTATGGAAAGCAAATTGGACTGGTTTAGGTCCTTTGGAAAACAGGGTAGCCTACAATATCGGGCCTCCTCTCAGGGACCTTAAGATTAAAGATTTTCTGGGAAAATCTGGCCCTCTCTCGCCTTCGACTGCTCTCACTGTTCTATCCCAGCAAGACATCGACTTCATCTTCCATGGAGGGCTTTGTTTATCGGATGGCCTAGATCTCCCTATCTGGCCTAGAAATCCCACAAGAACCTTCACTGTTGTATCGGTTTGGGACGTCACTAGGTCGCGCAGCCCCGACATGATCTAGGGTTCCAAAATCTTGAATGTCAAAATCCCCCTGAAGATATCTTTGCTTGTTTGGAGAATTATCACGTGAGCGCTCCCGGTTGATGTGAGGGTTCAATCTCATGGCGTCCACCTCACCTCTCAATGCTGTTGTTGTAATGACGATAGAAGCCAGGGCCAGAGACCATAGATTTAGAATATTCTCCATCTCTTCATTCAGAGCAGGATGGCGGGTGCCATTTGGTCTCATTTTGCTATAATCTTCAACGTCCACATGCCCCCTTCACCATCAGTTGAGGCCTGCTTAACCCACTGGTGGGAATCACGCTAAAAAAATGGACCGTCAGCCCCTTTCAAGAAACTTATACCTTGTTTTATCTTATGGGAACTTTAGAAGAGCAGGAATTTGGCACGATATGAAGGGGTGTCTATGAAGCAAGGGGTGATCATCTCCCGTATCTATAGCTAGGTTCGCTTCATCGTTAACAGATGGGGAGTTCCACCCTCCTGGTCTGATCATCTCCCGCATCTATACCTGTGAGCAGGGCTCTTGGGGCTATGGGCATTTCAGTGACAGCCCAGCCTAGAAGTACACCCCAGGTGGTGATTTGGAGAAAGCCCTCACCGGGCTAGGTCAAATTAAATATTGATGGATCTTCCAGGGGAAATCCAGGTGAGGCTGGGGGAGGAGGAGTTTGCAGACATGAGAAGAGTGAGTTCCTCTTCGGTTTTCACATTGGCTATGGTGTCACCTCGAACACTCGGGCAGAGCTTCGGGTGATTCATGATGGCCTTCAGCATTGTCTTCATCTGGGGTACCCCAATATTCTAGTTGAATCCGATTCGCTTCTGGTCGTGAACTTCCTCTCGAGTCACTCTGTTCCCGGTTGGAAATGAAAATGTTGGATAGGCAGAATAAACAACATCTCCATGTCTAGAAATGTAAAGTTTGTTCATATCTTTAGAGAAGGAAATAGGCCGGCGGATGCCTTGGCCAAATTGGGGAGTGAATGTCAAAGGTCAGCTTTGTTTTTAGACCATGCCGACCTCCCACCAATAGCCAGGGGCCTCCTTTTCCTAGACAGATTGTCGTTAGGGTCAGTGAGGAGGGGGACCAAGCTTTTGGATCCCTCCTTTGCTAGTTGCTTCTCTTTTCTTTTTCCTTCTTTTCCTTACTATATGCATCCCTCGCCTTTTGTCTGAGGGAGCCCGAAGCCTGGTTGCTGCAAGTCAGCTTTGTAAATCCTTTTTTTCTTTGAAATGAAAGCATCCTTTTTTTAATATATATATGTGTGTGTGTGTGTGTGTGTGTGTGTGTGTATTGCGATAACATGTGAACCATTTCAATTGCAAAAAATCCAGTATATCATAACAAGACAAAACATATTGCGATCAAGTATCACTTCATCCGCGAAGTTATTGAGAGTGGCGAGATCAAGTTGAAGTATTGCAAGACGAAAGAACAAATGGCTGACATGTTCACCAAGGCACTCCCTAAAGAAAGGTTTTGTCATCTTCAAGAGATGTTGGGAGTAATTCAGAAAGTGCATTAAGGGGGAGTGTTGAATTAATGCACTTGAAGAGAGATACATGTATTTGTTCCAATACATGTACCTTTTGGAATACATGTATTTGTTGCAATACATGCATGTATTCATGCTTAGAATTTTGTGAAAAGGTTCATGTCTCTTTGTTAAAAAGTCACGTGTCCCTTAGTTTTTTATGCATCTATTAAATAGCTTTTATTTGTTGAATGTATCCAAAAGCCTATAAATATGTGTATGGATTTCATTTTCAAGTATGAAGAAAGCAATACAACAAAAATTAGTATTCTCCTATTCCCTTCTAAGTTATTTTTCCTAAGTAAAAAGGTTACAATAGCCTACAAAAACCCTTCACTCCAACAGTGAGATTGCCCAAACTTCTGCAATGAGGGGCAAAAAAGACTGTTCTTGAATCCAATTATCCATAGAAAACAATGGAAAACACCTAAAAGCTTTATTTTCATGTGGACAAGACAATCTGTTTTTGGATCAGCCTAACCATTGGGTTGTCTATTTTCATGGTGGGGGCGACCCCAACTAAGAGGTTGGACAACATTCACACATCATGGTGGGCCCCATGCTAAATTTGGGGGTTTGGGTGGATGTATATTTTTGTCTATCATGCAGCCCACCTGATGACTGAATCAGCTTGATTTTCGAGGCAAACCCGCCAGATGATCAGATCATCCTGTTCGACAGATTGGATGCCATACACAGACCCCAAGGCAGGCCCCATAAACCAGTTGTCTAAAAGATCATACCATGTAGTTAACTACATATGATTATCATACTACACACATAGATATGAAATCCCTCCCTCTCTTGCTATTGCTTTCTCAACTTGATACATGACACCAACCTTCCCTCAACGTGCAAGTTAAGCAACATGTAGGTTAGGGTTTATGGAGCTGAAGAAAAAACCTGTTTGGGAGTCGCCTTAAACTGAGTTCATCTCATTTTAGTTAACAGTAATGATGTACTACAGAACTACTGTTTACATGAATTCATTATGTTATAGAAATCAAGATTTTTAATACATAATTACTGTCAACAAAAAATGAGATGAACTCATTTTTGGGCATCTATCTACCAAACAAAGCCTAAGTGAACAATTTCATCATCATAGCCTTATCCTAACTAATTGGGAATGGCTACATGAATCCTTTTCCACTTGGATTCATGTTGGAAGTTATGGAATACCCTCCTTTATCCAGGCTAGGGACCGGGGATGAGATCCTAAAACAGTCACAGGTCCAATGTATAGTTACATAGGTTGATTACAATTAAGCGCTATCTAATAGTTTATTATATGTTGATTCCAATCAAACAATTTCTATCTTAATCAATGAATCTAATTAATATAAAGATACGGCCATTCAGACATCTTTTACTAAGCAAGTAAAGCAAAAGCAAGATGTCTTATACCCAAATCACTAACTCAATGCATCTTAAAATGGGCATGCTGTTGCGGGGAAGATGTGGGGCCCATACGATTTATCCACACAATCCAATTAATCTCAGATGTGTCAGCTGAAGAAACCTCGGCTGCCTTGAACTTCGGCAAAGAGGCGAAGGCAATGGACAAAGGAGCTATGGCCATAGGCGAGCTCACGTCGACAAGAATCGGATCCAAATCCTCGGTTAGTGCCAAAGGACTCCCATTGAGGAGCATGGTTTAGATTCGGAGGTAGCCATCTTTGGGGGTCAGATGATACTCTTTTGACGCAGGGGAGGACATGAGGTCGAGCACCGTCTTCCTCAAGAGGATAACTATTCCGAATCCACAGAACTTCTTTGGACTCCTCACAGAGACTTCTCGAATCCACAAGAAAAGAAAGCAGAAAATAGAAATAAATTCTAATAAATTCGAAATTGATTGATCAATTATTAAAAACGAGTTCACAACCCTTTAAATAAGGGTACCAAGCAATGGGAAAGAAAGTAGAATCAAACTACAACTTAAACTCCTACAATCCGTGACTTACTATAAATAATAAACTTACTATTTACAGACAGTCGTGATGTCTACTAGTGCGCAAGGTTTTCGGCCAAAAATAGTAAGTGTCCTATTTGGCTTCACCAAAATGTTCTCCTAATTATTTTAAGCTCTTTTCAAGTTGGGCACAACTCCTAAAGCCCGACGGATGAAGAGTTATAATCAAACTAAAACTTACTATTTATAGTAAAAACGAAATTAAAACAGGAAAATGACCGTCGATCAAGGGGCTTTTTGCAATTCTGGGCTGTACAACTCAGCATAGCTGGGTTGGTTGGCTAAATTAGCTCGTTCTACCCCAAAATCATATATTTTACGTCAGATAACTCATTTCGGATTGCGAGATACACCCGATCTAAGGTCCGATGGTCTGGATCACTTCTGTCGTCGACCGAGCCTTTTCTGATCCATCTTGGCCATGAAACTGTCCGCAACCCGCTCTACATCATCTTCCCTCTGGTCTGACACATCTGATGCTCTCCTACCAACCCATGCAACTGTTCTCTTGAGACCGATAATAAAAGAACCTTCTCTTTAAACGTCCACATCTACTCGACGATTGAGGTTCATCTCGTTTTTGAAGGTGACAACAAACTTAGTGGTGTTGCTTAGATTAATCAGAAGCAACGCCAGCCTGCAATTAGACTAATCATCTTCTTTTGTTTTCATGCATTAGGGAGTTCCCAGGCATTAAGGAAAATGACACTTGGACAAACGTGATGAGGTCGATCACCGTCTTCCTCAAGGATAACTACTTCGAATCCACGAAGCTTCTCTTGACTCCTCACATGGACTTCTCAAATCCACGAGAAAAAAAAAGAAAGAAAATAATAATAATATTCATAAAAATTCGTAAATTGATTGATGTCTGATATAAATAAGTTTTCAACCCCGATACTATAATAAGTTTCGGAATCAAACTGCAACTAAAACTCCCTAAAATTTGTAGCTTACAAGTAAATTTACTATTTATAGTAAGTGTCCTATGTGACTTGACCACATTATTCTCCTAATTATTCTAAGCACTTTTCATGTTGGACATAACTCTTAGAGCCCCATTGATGAAGAGTTACCGTCAAACCAAAACTTTAGAAAAATAGTAAAAACAGAAATTAACAGGGATTTTGACCTTCAAACTGATGAAATCTCGCAAATTCAGCATGGGCAACATGGAATAGCCAGGTTGATTGACTAAAGTAGCTTGTCCTACCCCAAAATCATATATGGTACATCGAGTAACTCATTCCAGTTTACGAGATATGTTTGTTTTAAAATTCCGACACTCTTGATAACTTCTACCTCCGATTGGGCCTTCTCTGATCCATCTTGGACATGAAAATGTCTGCAACCCTCTCTACATCAGAAAATAAGGCCAATGCCGTCGAAGCAGAATTAGTCATAAGAGAGCTATGTGTATGAACAATGTGATAGTCTTGGCATGAGAAAAGTTGGATTAAAAAAAAAGAAGACTTGGACTTGTTTTTATTTTTACACACGCACTCCCACAATGGTTTTTCACCACAATGGGTACTCGAACCCATGAATTCATGTTGAAACTCTTATGAATCTACCACTGAGGCATGAGTAAGAACCCCTTGGACTTGATGGTATATGTAGGTGCATATGGAAGCTAACATTTAAGTGGAATGGTGTTGGTCCGAAAATGCAACTGAGCATATTTCTTCAATTTGAAGAAGTGAGCTCATGGTCCATAGGAGTTAGTTTGATGGACTTGGATTTGTCTCTTTCAAATGTAAACAAGTATAAATAGAAGGGAAGGAGTAGGAGCAAGATTTCAAAGTGGGAGATGCACCTAGTTAGTGTTGGGGGACCGCGGAAACACATCTAGGATAGTAATCCAAAAGCACTAAGCAAAAACAAGAAGTACAGAACAATTTTAACATGGAAAAACCCTTGCGGGAAAAAACCACGGCATGATGTGACAAATGATCACTATGAAAGCGGAATTACAAAGTTATAGAGCTTACTAGATTTGAACAACCTCGAATCTCACCCTTGCTACACCCCTTTAAAACCCTTGGATGATTTAGAACCCTTGAAGGCTGGAAAATACTCCCAATTCCGATTGCACTCAAATATATAACCTTTGGAGGAAGCACAATTGAAATAGGAAACAAATTTCACAAATTTGCAACTCTGCAAAAATCTGTGCCTATCAGTTTGATGGCATCGAACACACTTCGATGTCATCGAAACTTATCCTTCGATGGCATCAAAGCCATGTCGATGGCATCGAACTAACACCTAAACTGTCAAGAGACATAACATGAAAAATCTGATTTTCTCCGATTGTATTGAGCCATGTTCGATGGCATCAAAACTTAGCCTTCAATGGCATCGTACAACTATTGATGGCATCAAAAAGATGCCCAATTAGTCTAGCGACCAATTGAAGAAAAATAAAAAAATCTTGATGGGATCGAGCACTGTTCGATGCCATCGACAGTGACATCAAATAATCTGTCGATTACATCGATAGGCCCAGTAACAGACTCGATTTAAGACATCTATTACAACAATCTCCACCATATCTTCAATCATTAAATGTGTAGCTTATTGTCCTCTTCACTTATCTCTGCCTCGCATCATAGCTCCATCATTGCTTCTCATGCACACTCTGTCCTTCTTTTATGCCATTGCCAAGCCTAGAGAAGTTTTTTTTTTTTGGAGGAAAGTAGCAGATGCCACAAATTTCATTTAATCACAGCAATATACAACCCTTCGGGTGGGTCTGAAGAAAAAGAAACAGATCGCACTTATCATATGACCTGGGACTCTATAAACAAATGACTAAACAAAACAAAATAGCGAGAAGACAAAAGAGTAACCAACAAAACTAGGGAGCTACTCTGCTCCACTACATCGTTTTAATCGTCCCCAGCCCTACTCTATCTAAGAATAGGAGGCCTCTTATCTCGGGCGGAAGGGACTCAAAATGATTAAAGAAGACCGTGCCTTGGTTCTCACTACCCAGGCAAGCCAGGGCATCCACCAGGGCATTACCTTCCCTATAGATGTGGGAAAACAAAAACTGCTCCCTACCCTTCATCCTAATGATCTTGCTGATCCAGTAGTACCATTTCCAACTCGGTTGGGAAAAACCGGTCAACACATTCACCACTTGGAGCGAGTCTGACTCAACTATGATTCGATTAAATCCCTTAGAGAGGCAGCGGACCATCCTGTCATGCACCGCCCAAAGTTCTGCGTAGGAGTTTGATCCCACTCCATACCCCATGGAGAAAACAAAAAGAAATTGCCCCTTGTCTCCCTTGTATACTCCTCCACCGCTCTCATAGCCCGGGTTCGTTATTGAGGAACCGTCAATGTTTATCTTCACCCACATATCAGTTGGTTTCAACCACTTAACAACCTCAGCACAGCGTCTCGAGTTGGCCACAACCTGGAACAATGAATGCCGGGCAGAAATACTATAGTTCACAGTTGGAGGAGCTGGTGAAATCCTCTACTGCTGGTAGGCAGCAAGTTGACAGATATTTCGCTGGGTCATGCTAGACGGTGGACTACAAACGGTCGACAGCCACCAGCGGACTTTCGTCATCAAAGCAAGGAGGGAACATGATTTTCCTTCAAAACGTGCTGAGTTTCTGGCTTTTCAGACTTCCCACATCAGAAATCCCTACGTCAGAAGCCTAGTCATGGACTGATTGCTTTCGACAGACTGTGCACCCCACCATTACAGCAATCTGGCAACAACCGAGGTGGCTGGCAATACATTTATCCCAAACAGAACGCCGAAGTGCTGCGACACCTGATCCGCCAGCCCATTATGTAGCAACAAATGGTTGATGGATTCCACTGAAGATCCTTTCACCGAGTGCCACTACAACACATACATTTGGACGCAAGGTGAATCCCATAATCCTGGACCTCGTTGTCGAACGGCAACGCCCTATGCAGTACCTTCCAAAGGAACATCGAAATACAGGGGGCATCTTCACATGCCACACTCTGGACTCCCAGCCTTTTCGAGCACGAGCTGCCTACTTATCACCCAGGCTAATTTGATAGTGAAACATCCAAATGGGGAGAGGGGCCAAAAAGGAACATTTGGGCCATCGGAAAGGCAAAAGCCCTGCTAGAAGATGATGTCTATTGCGTCCTGTGGCAGAAATTGGAAAACCTCAAAAGGAGGGAGAGGGCCGTTGATGTCCAAGAAATGGTGGACCTTCCAGGGCCTAAGGGAAAGAGGAATAGGAGCCGTCACCAGGTTTTGCAAGGGGCCCAGGCCCATCCAGTTGGAGCTCCAAAGATCGCAACTACTTAAACTAAGCTTCCACTGACCTGTTGCATCAAGGAGAGGGACCACTGCACTTATCTTCTTCCACAAAGGAGAGGGGGCAGGGGAGGAGTTGCCACCATATTTGGAGCTCATGAAAGAGCCCCATAAACTTGCGGCTGTGCTGAAATGATATGCCCAAGCCATTTTTAAACAGAAGGCTTTCATTGTCTCCGAGAGACTACGAATTCCCAAGCCACCTTTGTGCTTAGGAAGGGCCACTATTTTCCAGTTACGCCAATGCATCTTTCTTCTACCATCGGCCCAACCCTAAAAAAAAATAAGCAAAACACTTTTCTAAAATAGTAAGAACTTAAGTCGGGAGGTGAGCGGCCGCTAACGTATGGATCGGAACACTACCTAGCACGTGCTTAATTAGCACCACTCTACCTGCTTAGGAGAGGCATTTCGCTTGCCATCCGTGAATACGACCTACAATTTTGTCAATAAGTGGCTAGATATAACAGGCTTTCACTCTACCTGCCACAATAGGGACACCCAGGTACACCAACACAGCCGTAGACCTAGGGATGTCCTTGAAGTTCACGATCACCCGAGCTATAGCCACCGAGAGCTTGATGGAAGTGAACAAAGAGCTTTTATAGAGGTTTATGGATTGGACCGAGGCCATCTGATAATTGTCGAGGAAGGATTTCAACACCCGAAGGGACTCCTTCCCCCCATTTGCGAAGAGAAGAGTGTCGTCTGCATATAGAAGGTGGGAGACTTGTTGACATCCACGAGGTAGTTTAAACGGCTGGCAGAAACCCCTCTCCACCAAAATCTTTAGGCCCCTACTTAGGACTTCCACAGCAATGATGAATAGGCTGGGGGAAAGGGGGTCTCCCTAGCAGAGGCGTCTAGAAGACTTGAAGAAACTGGCCGGCTCACCATTGACAAGAATGGAAAACCAAGCATTATTCCAACACCTTTCAACCATATGAATCCAAGCAGGGCTGAAGCCAAATCTTGACAAAACTTGCTTCAAGAAGTCCCACTCCACCCCGTCGTAGGCCTTTTCCTAAAGAAGTTGCACATAACTTAAACTTTTCTGTAAGAACGATCTAGGTGAGTTGGTATGAATCTTTTCCAGAGTTACACCTCCTTCTAGTACCTGTTGGATAAAATGGTGATAAACATCAATGTGTCTAGTATGTGAGTGATAAATAAAATTTCTAGCCAAATTAATAGTGCTCTCACTATTAAAATTAACAGGCACGACCTCATACTGAATCCCCAATTGATTTATCATGCCTTTTAACTAAACACCTTCCTTAAACACTTCAGTCACTACCATATACTCAACTTCGGTCGTGGAAAGAACCACCACAGACTGAAGCTTCAACATCTAACTGATTGCTCCGCCCTAATGAGTGTGAAATATTGCATATTTCCTCCTATTTATACCTTGGTTTTATAAATATGATAGTGCTTAATCGATTTAATTATGCATGTTTTCATGTGTGAGGTGATTTCGAGAGCTTAAGGTGAAATTGATGTCAAACAAAAAATTAATACTCAAAAGATTATTAAATGAAGATTTGGAGATATGAAAGTCATTAATGAAGAATTAACATACCAAAGATCCAAGGAATCTGAGTGAGGAATGAAGAGAATCTAAGATTTTAAGTGAAGAAAATGAATCATGAAATTGCCTTGAAAAAAATACATATTCCTGAAATTGTCCTGAAAAAACATGTTTTGAAACTTTGAGTCTAAAAAATGAAAGTTCTGAAAGTCTATTTTGGAAAACTCTGCAGAGTGCGTAAATTTAAGGTGGTTTCTAGATTTTTCCAACTCGGTGCGAAAGTTAGGGTTCTACAACTATAAATAGGACTCTCTAGGATGCTCCAAAGCATCTTCTAGGATTTGGAAAGGTTTCAAGGAGCATATCTGTAACACCCCGTATCTTTGATACTCGGATGTTACCCCTGATGACCCCGATTATTGAAATAAAAGGCGATTAAGAAAGATAACTTTAACTATACACGTGTAGGTCGAGTCTCCCGTTCGACGATGAAGCCAACCACCACGGTCCAAATAAGCCAAGTCGAACCCAACACCAGCCAAAAGGTTAAAAAACTCAGCAAAACCCTTAGATTTAAAACAGGCTATGAACAAATCAACTGAGTCACTTTGACGCAATACGCCCATTAACAACCTTGGGAGTATAAATTATGACTAGCAAGGCACTTAAAACCCCTTGAATCCCGATTCAATCGTCAGACCGAAACCTCGGACCTATCGAACCTTTAGTTCACGATATATGGGCAAATGAGGCCCTGAATGGTATGATATGGCCCACCTGGGCCTCGGCCCCACCCCAAACTGGGCTAGGACCTTTATGACTGGACCCCAAGATAGTTGATCAGGGCAGATCAAGCACCAGAGTCATGGTGGGCCCCCAAATCCAGGTGCAAGTGCACCCCAACCACTAGTGCACGATGTGCACTGAACGTAGAGGATCGATCAAAGGTTTTGTTTACCGACCCTTTTTTACAAATTGAGAAGAATCCTCTCCCGCCATTTTCATCATTTAAAACAAATGGGTTCAAACCCCTAAGTGAGCCACCCTGATCGTTTTTCGAGCAATCCAAACCGTCCATTTTGTCGGTGGGGCCCACCCCAACAAAACCATATAAGGATGAGGGGCCCCAAAAACAAACGAAGGGAATCGATCCCTGACCGTCCATTCTATCATGAATAAACAGAAGGTGAACAGACCGCTGAAGTTATGGGCAGAGCCGCGTCAGTTAGATTTTCGACATGCAGATGCCAGCTCTCTCTCTCGCTTAAGCCAAAAAAATATCCAAACAAGGAGAACTTACAAGCCGCATTTATCTGTTTTGAGAAAAATAGAGGCAGCAACTGATGGCCACTGCCTAGGGATTCGCAAGACCCATCCCAGCCACTGGATCTTTAGCTCCATGCTTATAAATGGGGAGGTTCAACCCTCCCAAACTCCACACAGGAGAGAAGTAAGAAAGGAAGGAAGTAAGGAGAGAAAACAGAGAGAGAGAGAGAGAGAGAGAGAGAGAGAGAGAGAACAGTGAAGGAAGGTGAGCTTAGCTCACACTATCCCCACTCAGTCCATGAGAACGGACCAAGCCGAGTCAGTGTAAGTCTGCAGCCACACCACTCCTATGGAAAGAGAGAGAAAAGAGAGAGGAAGGTGTAGGGGCGGTGGGTGCATACAAGTCAGCTCAAGTTCGAACCCAACTATGGAAGATAGAGCCCTTCCCTCCATTTTTCTTAAAGAGATACACTAAACTCCATTACACCTAACCTTGGCTGAAAAACACCCATCAACAAGGACCATTCAGGGAGCTAAAAACAGGCTCTGTTTGAAGGCTGAATGCGGCCTACGAGCAGACCCTATTTTAAGGACAAAATAGCCTAAGTGCGGGACATGTTTGGAGCCAAGCAACGACACGAAGATGGCCCCAGCCGAGGGCTGAAACCTAGTCCAAGAACAGCTCCCAACACGAGCTCGGTCTGCTGTAGCTCGGACTGCCATAAGTCTGAAACTAAAAGAGATAATGTCCCATTTTGGGCCGTCCCTTGACTGAAAAAGATGGCTGCCACCATGCCCCATTGTGCACTGAGATGGGTTGAAAAAAACAAGGCGTGAAAGTGTGCAGTGATGGAGCCAAAATCAGGGCTGGAAGTAGCTTCAAAAACATTGCACTACAGGGGAAGAAACCTGTGCACCCTAACAGTGAAAGGAGGAGCAGACTTTGGGCCTCACTAAAGTTCAACTGGGCCTTGCAAAATGCAGGTGGGCCTCACAAAAGACTAAGGGGCTACCTTGGTTTTGGGTCTTGCACACGTGCAGTGGGCCGCACCCTGCATCAGCAAGTGGGCCTCACCTAACAAGAATTGGTGGGCCACCCCACCTTGATTACGTGGCACGTCCTGGCTGTCCATCAAAGGACGCCAGACCACTGGACATTTTTGTGAGGAAAAAAAAAATATATATTTATTTCATATATACATGCACATATAACACGTACATGTGAAAATTTAAGTAATATTATATTATAGTACCTCTGGTATATGAACAGCATGGTGTATGTGGACTGGATCCTGGCCGTCCATTCCAGGTCATCCATCCATGGGAGTCCAGTGATGGACGTTTGAAAATATATATATATATATATATATATATATATATATATATATATATATATATATAATATAATATAATATAATATAATATAATATAATATGTATAAAAGTAAAGGTACATGTATGCATATATGTACACCTGTACATGCATGCAAACTTTAATTTATATTATATAAGGTGCCTCTGGTATATGAGATCCATCAAAGCACGTGAGGTACGTGGATTACATCCTGACCGTCCACCATGGTCTCCAACACTGGGCCTTTTATAACATATGCACGTGATGTGCCCATGTGGGACCCACGCTAATATCATGCTCAAATAAATATCAGATGCATGTGATATATATAATATTTAAATATCAGAAGATGTGATATATATATATATATATATATAAATAATATTTAAATATCAGAGGCATGATATAGTATTCTAATATATATTAGATGCACAAGACATTGAATATTCAAATATTAGACGTGTGTGGTTAGCCCCATGTGGGACCCACCTGACACCATGTTGAATCCAGACCGTCCGAGGTTTGGACATAACCCACCTTAATACATTTATTTTATCCAGACCGTCCACCTGTGGACGCCCAGCTCTGGACATGATCACTCAGATCCATAGCTCAATTGGCAAACTGAGTGGAGATACTTCATTTCAACGCTGAAGGTCTTGGTATCGATCCCTAGTAGGGGGTGGCTAGCAGAGAATCGGGTGGGCTACTCCTCGGTGCTCCATGGGCCCCACCTTGACGTATGTGCTTCATCCAAACCATCCATCCATTTGGTGAACTTGTCCTAAGCCTTGAGGAGAAAGATAAAGGCGGACTCTTGTCAAATAGACCACTGCCTATTGATATCCCTTGGGACGACCTGACTGAATAAATATATGGTGGGCCTAACGCAAGCCTAAATGGCCTTATTATTGAGTTCCTTTGAACTTTTATACAAGGCCATAGAATCACCTGGCCAATACAAGCTATAATTTTTAGGAGATCCTTTGAGTGAACCCAGACCACAAGGAAACTCAGACCAAGTTCGTGAACTCTATCATTCAGGTGATGACTTTCCCCTTGGGCTTTCCATTTCTAAATTAGCTAAACCTAGTTTGTACTAGATCACCATTATTGTGATACTTACCCACTTGCTAATTAATCCTTAATCACTATTCACATGACTTGGTAATATATCCTCATCAGTTATTAATTCATGATGCTTCCTTACATGCCTTATTTGAAGTCATATATTGTCACATGTTAACATGATTTGCCTCTATATATAACCTCTTGATGCAACACATGGGGGATTCCATGATTGTATGTAAGCCACACTTGGGATGTAATTAGACAAATGTGTGAAAAATAGGGATCTTGAACTGGTGTCATTTTGATCAAGGTATCCTATTAAAACATCCCAAGGTGAAGGACTTCATGAGCTGGGGCTTACGCTGGGCTCTAAGCTCCCCGTAGTGACCATTGAGTTACTTAAATTGGCTGATTGTAACTAGTAAATAATGGATGGCTAATCATGCATTCATAACATATTGGCGATGACGGATGGCTATTCTGGATGCTGTAGCACGTGCCCTAGTATTGTTAAGGTATCGTTTCGCTAGCTCCCAGACCATCAACTATCAGCCCCTATTCTGACTGGATGATCATTCCCAGGTCGATGATTGCATGGGCAATGAGTCCAAGTCCGACTGGATGTGCATCCCCAGGTGGATGTGCATTTATGCTTCCATGCATCTAATAAGATTACATATTACCTGTTTTGGATTACTGCTTGTTTTCCTTTTAACTGTTTGTTAAGGCGACAATGTGTAATCTTGAGGGGAATTCACACTGAGCTGGCCACTCATCCATCAACTATCCAACCGTACAGAGTATGCAGGGACGGATGTAGAGGATGTCGGTGCCGACCTAGAGGGTGCGACTGTGGAGACCGAGGGAGAATGCTATGATGATGAACTGTAACAAGAAGCAGCGGCGTACTTTGAAATTAATCATTAGTCAGACATTTTAATAGTTAGAATTTTGGAAACTTTTGAAATTTTGTAACTAAGACCCCCAGCTGAGCAGGTCAAATATTTGGGCTCTCATGGATATACATGCTTCTTTTGGCTATCGCACTATGAGTTTACATTACGTTGTTTATCTAATTTATAAACTCCCAAATTTCTAAAGATGAGTCTTGTACTCAGGTTTTAGAAATCGAGGTGTTACATTATCAAAAGGGTGGAGCAGTCGCCAAAGAGTTTTTCTTCTTCCATAGTTTATTTTTCATGATTTGTTTAAGAGGTTTAGTTTCAATCCTGTCTATGGTTGGATAAACTTCTTAGCTAGGGTTAAGAGGTGAAGCTTGTAGCATATTTAGATGATTATCTTGCTTTGATTTTTGTTCTTGTTGAACCTCGTTGTTTTCTAATTTGATATTAAAGTAATATTTTTTAGTTTTCTATGATTTATTGTGACTCAAATTACAATAGATGTTGTGATTGCTTTAGATATCTTCTTTTCAAGTTTTGAGGTTGTGAGATTACTAAATCTTGTTATTCACCGTTGTCTCCTGGGCATGGTAGGGTGATAGAATCCCTTCTAATCATCACAACTCTCCTCCATTGAGAATTAGGTCAATGAAAAGTTAAGATTTGATTTAAATTGCTTTATCTTGCAATTGGATAGGATAAGACTCCAATTCCAATTGTGTTCCTTGAATCAAGTATGGTAGCATCTTGATAGCTACAAGTGGATCCTTGTCACCCTAGTTCCCACCTTTAAATTCATAAGTTTTAATCAACATTATTCATCATTACTCTTAATTATTCAGATTTTAATTTAGATCTTTTTCTAGTTCTAGTTCTAGTTATTTTCAGAATACGTACAAGTTTAGTCCTTGTGGATTCGACCTCGGTCTTACCGAGTTATTACTACATCGCAACCCTACATTTGGGGTTGTGAACAAGTTTTTGACGTCATTGCTAGGGATTATGGCTATATTTTCTTGAGGTTTATTGGTATTAGAATTAAGTTAAGATTTTGGTTAACCTTTTTTTTTATAGGTTAGGATTTTTTTTTTCTGAAATTGTTTTTAGAAACTAACATTGTTCTCTGTTTTGTAGGATCTTAACATAGCAACTCCAATCCGGTAACCTCTTTCCAATTCTCTCTCTCTCTCTCTCTCTCTCTCTCTCTCTCTCTTTTCTAGATTTTTTATTTGCTTTAGTTTTCTTTCTTCTAAGATTTACTTGTTTGGTGCTTGAGGGTTGTGCATGTTTCATGCCCAATTAGGTTCGTGATAACACTCTCCGTCTCTTGAGTGAAGGAGAATTAGTCAAAGGGTTGCCTATCCATCAAAAGATTAGACACCACTTGAGATCCTCTCAGTTAATTGAAGTAATAGCTGCAAATCAACCTCAACCTCTAGTTAAGGAGGTTCAAGATGAGAATGAGGTGCATAATGCTCCCCCGCCTCGTATTTTATGAGATTATTTACCACCGACAGGGTTAAGTACACATTTTTGCATGATATTTCCATTGAATGCAGGAACTGTGGATGTTAAACCGGGGGTTATATATTCAACTCCTTCCTAAGTTTCATGGACTTGAATCTGAAAGTCCTTGCTTACATATGAAAGAGTTTGATGAGATCATATCTACACTAAACTTCCCAAACGTGTCTGAGGACACAGTAAGACTAAAATTGTTCCGTTTCTCTTTGAAAGAAATGGCTAAGTCATGGTTACATTCCTTAAGACCACGGTCCATTGGCACATAGGATGAGATGACAAGGGAGTTCCTTAAAAAGTTCTTCCCATATCATAAAACTAATACCTTTAGAAAAGCAATCATGAATTTTGCGCAAAAAGAAGGTAAGACCTTCTTCCAATGTTGGGAGCGATTTAAGGATCTCATAAATTCATGTCCACAACATGGTTACGAGACATAGCGTATAACAAGCTTCTTTTATGAAGGATTAACCTCATCCATGCGCCAATTTGTGGAGATGATATGTAATGGGAAATTCATGAACAAGGAAGCCGATGATGTGTGAGATTATTTTGATAAACTTGCTGAAAACACGTAATCAAGGGATACCTAAAGAACAACCACTTCTAAGCCAACTCGATCAAAGGAAAGGGGAAGAATTTATGTCTTAAAAGAGAAAGATGATGTAAATGCAAGATTGGTCAAACTCACAAGAAAAGTCAAGGCCAGGGAACTTAAGAAGGTAGACCTGTTTACACCCCAAGTATAGGGTTGTGATGTAGTAATAAACTCGACAAGACCGAGGTTGAATCCACAGGGAAACCTGTACGTAATCTGAAAATAACCAGAACTAGAACTAGAATGAGATGAAATCTAAACCAAGTGAATATGAGGGAATAATGGTGAAAATATTAATATAGAAATTATAAAAATCAAAGGTAGGAAGCTAGGGTGCCAAGGATCCACTTGTAGAGATCAGGGAGATCTACACTTGATTCAAGAACTCAATTGGACTTCGAGTCCCATCTTCATTCAGTTGGAAGATATAACCATGAAAATCAAATCTAAACTTCTTTTGATCTAGTTTTGATCGAGTCCCATCTTCTCTTTCTTTTATAGTAGGAGAGGGCGGTGGAGAGCTGTCGGTGGAGAATCGACCTTGCTGGAGTCGGTGGAGTGCGTGAACGCACCCCTTTCGCAGGTCGTGCGCAGCTACCCGTGTGAGTCTAGAGTTTCTACCTTTGCTAGTGTTCGTGGCATCCTCAAACGTTGTAAAGAAAAAGGTCCCTATGGATGGTTTTGACCCCTATACAAGATAGACAGTCCGGATCAAGTCCCTGATGAATGATAGTGGCCCACCTGGATCGACCGCAGCTCTGTTTGTAAAACAGAACCTGCACTGTCTTGCACTGTGAAAGTCGGTGGGGCCCATGATCGATTTTGACGAGTAGATCCATTCAGTCCATTCACTTCATGTCGAAAAACTATTCAGATATGGATGGTTTTGGATTGGGTTGAGTGTGGCCCATTGAATTTTAAACCTGCTGTCCGTCTTGTGTTTGGGCAGTTAAAAACTGATCCACGCTATCTTATGAATTTTGTCACTTAGGATTCAATCATATGGCCTTTGGAAACCTAATGGATGGTCTGAATCCTCAAATTACATAATGAGTGGGGCCCACTGAGCAAACCCGACGTCGAACAGCGTTAATGCTGTTGTGTTTTGGAAATTCATGGAATTTTGTCGGTCAACGCCCGTTGACCTACTTTGAGTGCATGGGTGCACGGCTAGTGCACCTGCACACTGTGTGTATGCAGTGCACATGGGGTTCTCCATATAATTTAAGGTGTTGAGACCGAAGATGAGGCATATCCAGAGATCAGGTGGGCCCCAAATCAGGATTTTAGGGGCTAATCTATCCGTTGGGCCACTTCCTCAAAGATTCAATGGTTGAAATTTGACGTGTACAGTTAATTAATGGTCCTCAGGCCATAAATGAAGTTTTGAGCCGAACGGATGGTGGGAACCCTGTGATCTCACATTTTGGATGATTTTTGAGCTCGTTTAATGTGAGTGGCATGATTTTCTCAGATTTCTGGTGTGTAAATTCTTCGATCTCGGTCCTCTGGGGTCCGTTCCTTTCCTTGGTGGCTTAAGAACATCAAATCCACATTTTTAGTAACATTTTTCAATCCAGGTTCCTAAATACACCCTACATCACAAACACGATTAAAATAGGGTGTTAACCGGTATCATGCTCGCAAAATTTCTCAGACTGGTTCCTTTCATGCGAAGTGATTACCAAGTTAATCCTTCAATATTGAACTAAAACCTTAATGTGTAAGCGAGATGTGACATGTGAAATCATGACTCAATCAATGTTTACAACTTCTAATCATGGATTAACAATTCTAATGTAACTGTGGAATCTATCAGACAGCTAAATCCATGAGAAGTAAAACCCCAACATCCGTCTCTTATAATTTTAAATCAACAATGGCCGTCAAAATCACTTCAAATTCACAAGAATTTCTAAAAATTTTTTAAATATTTTCACAAATTTTGCTCAAGACCAAGAAAACACTGGTTAAGTAACCTAATCTCCCACCCCCAACCTAAAATCTACATTGTCCACAATGTCATGCAATGCACATGGGACAATGACAGTAAAAGAGGAGTGATGGAAAGATAGTACCTGGACGAACGAATCAAGAGGCTTTTCCAAAGATATCAGTGAGAGAGCGGGTCAACACAAAAGTGAAAACAACAAAAACAACCTATCCTAAAACAACGTAAAAATCAAACTAACCTAATAGCATAAAACCGTCTATCCTAGAACAACATAAAGTAAATTACCTTAGTCCTATGAAAGTAGGGGAAGAGCTACTCAGTCATGCCACAAGGTTCCTCTTCCGGCCAATATCTTAACAGGATTATCCAAAAGCCCTTTTTGCAATAGGCTTGGATACTTTGGAGCATGAATGTCTAGAGAAATTTATGGACCTCATCAAAAATTTATCGTTGATTTGCCTGAGGTATCCAAAGTATATATATGATTCACTTGTGTTAGAAAAAGTTTCAAAGTTAGTATCCCAAGGTGAATCAGAGACTACAAGTAAATAAAACTCAGAAAACTTCTTAGAAAGTGATGTAGTCTCGACACATTCCGAAGTTCAAGACTTCGGTTCAATTTTCAGCTCCTCCTCCCTTAATGGTAAACAATCAGGATCTAGGGAAGAATGGGCTTTAGAGTAAGGGTTCTCTCAGTCCGTGATAACTACCGAGGTACTGTCTTGTAAGGCATCTACTTTGTCTATTATCATGGGATCGTTTGACTCTGCAAAGTGTGCCAAGTAATCATCCAAAGAGGTGAAAAATTTAGCTAAGAGTGATTTATTTTCCACAATGAAGTTTGGGATGATCTGCCCAAGGATTTCAATCAAGCATGTCAGATGAGTGGAATAGATCCTTATGACCGATCACTTCGTATACTTCTTGATCACTAACCTAGACCATACTTGAGATTGATTTCAGGGGAATTTAGGCTGAATATTCATGATCATCATCCCAATACACATCATCGTCTAATTCTGTGCAGTGCACACTTGGGACGGGATCACTTTCCTCACATTCTATTCATAAATTCCGTTGAGGTTCGAATAAACTAACCTCTACTTCATCATTGAAATCCTGTGTCATGGGAGTGCAGTGTGTCACTATCATTATATTTGAAAGACAACACCCACGTCTCTTGACCATTTCTTTGGACCATCATCGAGATCGACTCATTGAGAAATTGAACCATATGATCATTAATGGACTTTAACTCTTTATTCGTAATTTTAGTTTCTTCCACAAGCGAGTTAGCACTACACTAAAATTGTCATTTAGGAATGGTTTTAAATCGTTCCTAAATGAGGCATCGCAAAAACAAAAGGAATGGTTTAGAACCGTTTTGGGTACCATTTCAAGTTTTAGAGACAAAATTTTAGGAACGGTTTTAAACCGTTCTAGTACCAATGGTCCTATTTTAGGAACGAAATTATTTAACACACATCATGATATTCTCCACCGGGTATAGGGTTGCAATAATCTCTTTGGCCAATTGCTACAGGCAATCAACTACAATCCAACAATTCAACATTTCCACATTAAATGAAAAAGTAAAAACATTACATGAATCAGCTACAATCCAACAATTCCTGTTTTGAGTCTTAGGAACCCACTACAGCTACAATCCTTGTTCTTTTGCAAACCCAAGCTACATGCAAACCCAAGAATGTGAATCAACTTGCTTGAGTAATTGTTCTTGTAATGCTTATGCTTATGATAGTGGTTGCTTGATTTGGAATGTGAATCTTTTGAATCTGAGACAGCTCATTGTTGGTGGTAGTAATGGTGGGACTCTCTATATCCATCTTGCGGCTTCTGAGTTTCCGAGTTCTAGCAGTAAGAAGGGAGTGATTACTAGGACTATTGTCGGTGTCGTTGCTGGCGTAGCAGTCATACTCCTTTGATCGGTAATCCAAGCTAGGATCTTCTAATGTGGAAGATTTTTGGCGAACCCAAATGCTTGAATCCATCATATGACAATCATATCAACAACTTTGATCATCAAACCATGGGTGCCACCTACAATGAATGGCAATATCAGGATAGTATTCATGTGTTATTCTTCTTTAAGTAGTGAAAATCAGTTGGTACTTTTCAACTACTAATATGCTCAAGTAAAAAATTCTGCCTTTCCGATTATAACACTCAAGCTGTAGTTTTTCAATATTTGTAGTTCCTCTGGGAAGTAGACTACTTGGGAGCTTGTTTTAGACTATAGAGGTTGTTCTATACGAAAGCTCAAGATTTTGAATTCTAGTCTTACTTTTTTGGAAGCTCCCAAATTCATGTATAGTATGCGTATTATGTGTGACCATATTTTTGTTGTATGCCAAATTGCTAACTATGGTTAGGTCTAGTAGTGCACTTCACTAGACCATTGGGCTTCTAAGGCTCGTGCACCATGTTTTCACTATGCCGTCAACTTAAGAATATGAGAATACCTGCTAATTACAATTATGAAAGGAAGAAATAGACAAATAGCTACAAGGATCTGATTTGGGAGCATTATTAAGTAGTGATAAATGAATGTAGTTTTCATGAGGACTTACTTCATGAGATTCAGGAATTTGCTGTAATGATGAGTCATTTATAATGTAAATGATTGGTATAACGTAAGCAAAAGAACCACTCACTACCGTTGGCAATCGTGTTCCAACCAATACTTATAGAAGTGTATTTACATCATATACAAATAGCAGAGTTTGTATGACATGTATCTTGTCACCCTGTGATTCATCACAAAAAATTAAAAAATATCTAAACAAGTCAAGAATAAAAAGAGTTGGAAAGAACAAAATTAGTGAGGATATATGCTATCTAAACTAAGATCTGAACTTGCATTGGTTCCTCCCATTGCTGGAACAAGCATTGATGGAATCATTACGCTAGTTCCCAGCATCAAGATCTCATTTTGAAATGCCAATAAGATAGTTTCAGCTGAAGGAGAACGATCAAGCATAAATAAATATAATGATAATAACAATTAGCTTATCAAGCATGCTCTCAAGACTCAATAGTCCCATAAGAGATATATACGCTTTGGCCATTACAATATATGCATGTAATTAGATACGTCTATGCATTTTCACATTATGTACATAACAAACCTTAAGAGATTAAAAAAAAATTGTATATTCTTTTGAGAGCTTACTCTAGATGTCAAGTGACATTAGGGTAGATGCCACTTTAGATAAAATGACATCATTCTTAAGGTAATGGTTATCAAAGAGGTCTTTTTCTTGCCTATGAAGAAATTAACCAACTTTTACTTTTTCACATCAAGGTTGATGTATGGCCCTCTTTCCTTCTACAATGTAAATTTATTAGTAACAAAAGAAAAAGTGAGAGTACATGAAGTTAATGGATAAGAAAGGCTAATGTATAAACAAGATCGACTGACCATTATTTGCCACCTCCACCAAATCCTGGATTTTAGGCAGCTTCTTTCCCATGAGAAAGTCTTAGGCAGCCTCTTTCCCAACAGTTCCATCCATATTTCCAGGAAATGCCTCGATTATCAAAGCTGATTCCGATTGTCAAGGCCAATTATCAAGGCTGATTCTGATTGTTGAGTCCGATTCCGATTGTCGAGGCTAATTCTGATTATCGAGGCTGATTTCGATTATCAAGGCCAATTGTTGAGGCTGATTCTGATTGCCGAGACGAATTGTCGAGGCCGATTGTATAGGTCGATTATTAATGTCGATTATCGGTGCCGATTGTCGATACCAATTATGTCTATGTGAAGCATAACATTATGTACATGCCCATACGCATCATTTGCATGTTTATTATGAGATGTGGTTAACCATTGCATATGTCATTGGGCAGGTTGTTATGAGACTCCCTGATAGGCGGAGATTGTCTCACATGAGCGCACGGTATGCACAGGATTGATGCATGACTGGATTGTATAACTCATGCATCTTGTATTGTGTGTTGTGATTACTGTACGCCCTAATGACATCAGGGTTGTAGCCTCCACAAGCATGTCGTGGATGGCTAGATGGGACACCGAAAATGTCTGGTTCGAGCATCTGGGCACTTTGGATGTCCGTGAGTGAAAGTCCCTAAACCTCCATGGCCAGGAGACGCCCCAACGTTTAGACCGAGTGGATACATGAGCGCCAGAGTGCCAAATACCAGTAGGTCGCATCTCCCACTGTGTCATGGTCGGTTGGGAAGGGGTGTGGCCTTATCCGTCCGATTCATAGTGGGCAAAACTAGGCTAAGTTTGACTAGCTCATAAATGGGTCCGCTATCGACGTCTCGGGTAGGTATTGGCTGACTACTAGCCAAGTGGATAGTGAGGTCTCTTTCACTCACCTGGTTGCGCGTGATGGGGCGGCAATCTAATTTGGGTTGTAGTAGACCTCGGTGATGGTACTAAAGAGGTACGGTGTTGATATGTGGACTTATTGAGCAAGAGTTGTATACTCAGCATCTTACTCATTCATTCATTCACTATCCACTCGAGCTGGTGGTGCGTAATTATTTGTTACGTGTACCTTTACAATGGCCAGGATTTTGGTTGTAGCGCACAACTAACCTAAGATCCGGAGTTTACCACATTGAGTTTGACTATCTAAATTAGTTATGAGACTAGTTTGGATAGAAGTCCCTTGTGATGGACCCCATAGCCTGTAATATTACGTACTATCATCCTAACTTCACACTCCTGTATGGTCATTCGCATCGCATATTGCATTGTATCCTCGGCATCTGATATTTGGCTCTCTATGTCTCCGCATTACATAGCTGATTTACATTCTTCCCTCGGTATATGATGTTGGCCTATTATGTTTTTACATCGCATAGCCTGGATAAGGCTGATGATATTTATGGACTTAGCAGCATGTTTCTACACTACTTTGATATTATATGATTTATGGATTGCCAGTATTTTCACTTACTCTGATATTTATATGCTTGGCACGTGCATCACACACCCTTTCACCACCCTTTAAACTTTCTATAAGCTTATGTATGATAGATGTGTGCAGGTAGCGTTATGTCGTAGCAACGTTGAGCTGGAGCGTGCAGCCATCTTCTAGAGCTTTGATTACTGATATATGTATTTTCCTTTCAGTACTGTATTCAAATGTTTATATTAGTGGATATATGATGATGATGTTGCTTTTGTGATTTGGGTAAACTTGTGGTTATGCTTCTTATGAGATAAATGTACGTTGGAAAAATCCTCCTTGTAGGATCCCAGGATTGGAATCTGGTGTATGCGCGGTGGGAGCCGAGAATGGGGAACTACGGAGGCTGTTGGCACTGGATTCGGCGATAGAGAATTTTGTGAGCTCGGTTTCCGAGTTTGGGGTGTGACATATTGTAAACCACGATCCATGCACATGACAACTATGACCCATGCAAACCACAACCCAAATGGGCTCACATTATTGTATGTGTATAATCTATGCCACCCATCCTTTTTGCCATATCATTTGAGGGGTAGGGCACAAATATTAGCATGATCCAGCGCTCGTTTGGGTCACAAAATAGAAAATATTGGTAATTGTTGAAACTTTCCAAGCTCAGTATGATGTTTGTTAGAAGTGGACACTGCCCATGTTAAGTTAGCCGAAAAGGTGGATGGATCATATCATCCCACTGTGGGTCATAAGCTATGGTACCAATAGTTTAGTAGAAGAGGAAGTGAACACGTTACAAACCACAATCCATGCAACATGTCAACCACGATCCATACAAACCACGACCCAAATGGGCCCACATTGATATGTATGTGTGTATGTGTAATCTATGCCGCCCATCCTTTTTGCCGTGTCATTTTAGGGGTTGGGCATAAATATCATCCTGATCCAGCGCTCATGTGGGCCATAAAATAGAAAATATTGGTGATTGTTGCAACTTTTTAGGCTCACTGTGATGTTTGTTAGAAGTAGACACTTCCCAAGTCGGGACTTTTTAGGCCCACGACAAGCTGGCCGACAAGGTGGATGGATCAGATCACTCCATTGTGGCCCATAAGCTATGGTACCAATGGTTTAGTAGAAGAGGAAGTGAACATGTTACAAACCACGATCCATGCAATGTGACAATTACGACCCATGCAAACCACGACCCAAATGGGCCCACATTAATGTATGTGTATAATCCATACTACCCATCCTTTTTGCCGTGTCATTTTTGGGCTAGGGCCCAAATATCAGCCTGATCCGGTGCTCGTGTGGGCCACAAAATTGAAAATAATGGTGATTGTTGAAACTTTCCAAGCTCACCGTGATGCTTGATAGAGTGGACATTGCCCATTTCAGGACTTTTTGGGCCCACGTCGAGCTGTCCAACAAGGTTTATGGATCAAATCACCCATTTTGGGTTCATTTGGGTCGTGGTTTGAATGGGTCATAGTTGTCATGTTGCATGGATCGTGGTTGTCATGTTGCATGGATCATGGTTTGTGTTCACTTCCTCTTCTACCAAACCATTGGTACTATAACTTATAGCCCATGATGGGGTGATCTGATCCATCCAACTTGTCGGCTAGCTTGTTGTGGGCCAAAAAGTCCTAACTTAGGTAGTGTCCACTTCTAACAAACATTAAGGTAGGCCAGAAAAGTTTCAACGGTTACCAATATTTTCTATTTTGTGCCCACATGAGCGATGGATCAGGCTGATATTTGTGCTCTACCATTAAAATGACACGGCAAAAGGGATGGGCGGCATAGATTATACACATACATCAAGGTGGGCCCATTTGGATTGTCGTTTGCATGGGTCGTAGTTGTCATGTTGCATGGATCATGGTTGTCATGTTGCATGGATCGTTGTTGTAAGACTCATATCCTAGTCCGTACTGTTTCGTCGACTCTTGCAATCCTTCCCATCGAATTCCGACAATCCGTGACCTGTAATCGATGTTTGCGCATGACCCTAAGTCGTATCCTATAGATTTGAGTCGGCTTAATCCGAGACTTATACCATTGCGACCGCACCGTCGCTGTGGTTCCAACGCCACGACTCGCATCCAATTTGATACCCAGGTCAGAAGATGTGAGCCAACGTTAATTTCAAGAAAAGACCACGCGTTTACAATTCCAAAAGAATCTCTACAACATGTCCCATCAATCAATCAATTAATCAATCACCTCATGTCAAGTACATACAACCCATACTTTCTTTCTCCCCAAGTCAAGCAACCACCAAGTTAACTCTCTCTCACCATCTCTCTTACACACCCATACATGTCAAGTACAATATCACCTCACACCCATCACTCACATTCATCACCTCTCTTACAACCACCTCTCTCTCTCCCTTTCTCTTCACATTTTCCAAGCCATTCCAAGCAACCAAAAACCACACGTCCAAGCATTTCATGTGAGATAGAAAAGTGAGTTTGTGTATGGCCCACTTCCCATCTCAAATCCATCATCCTAGCCATTCAAACCTTATCTTCCACCATCAAAGTGAGACACAAGGAGATTGGCTTTCCAACGGACCAAGATGACCGAAGTGGGTGCTTATTAAGCTAGATCTTTCCATGTTTTGATGATGGGCTAAGTGAGGCCTACCGATTGATGGTATGGATCTTACTTGGGACCCTAGATGTGGCCGATGGCCCACCTTAATTTTTATTATTATTCCATGATGGGGCCATTCTCCATGGACCCCATCATGATGTTTACTTTCTATTCTTAAAAAAAAGGTCATTTAGACCTTAAATCTTGGTGGAGAAGGGATCTCTACCGTTGATCTTTGTTTTGGTGGGCCCACATGCAATGGGACCCACTTAATGTATGATTGGATGCTTGAAACGGAGGGCCTATAGTGCCGGGGTCCCTCCATCATGCGTGTCCTTCTTTCTCTCTTTCTCTCCCCCTCTTTTATTTATTTATTTATTTTTGTGTGTGATGATATGGCCATATGGCCCACTTGGATGGACCCCACCATGAAGCATGTATTGGATTCAAGTCATTTGTAGGTAAGGCCCACTTTATATGTGTTGTTCCACACCACCTAGCCATGTGGTGGCCCACCTGAGTAGGGCCCACCTTAAACATTCTTGTGCGCCAGAACGTCCAGCGTCCCCTGGACACTGGACGTGAAAACAAATATAAGCGTGATTTCAAGCTTATTGGGTGAGCCACTTGCGTAGGCCCCACCTTGGTGTATGTATTCAATCCACGTTGTCCATTCCATTCCTCGGTCCATTTTAGGTGTTGAGCCGAAAAATGAAGTCCATCCGATCTTCTGGCGGGCCATAGCATATAAAATAGTGGTTCCTACCGTTGAAAACCACCCTGCCATTTCTATACCCCGAAAAATATCAGATATTGGGCTTGTTTGGCTTGTCTTGAACTATGGGAACCAGTGGGAGGGGTGGATTTGCCTGATGCAGGCCCCACACGTGAAAAACTATGATATTTCAAGATTAAAAAAAATGTATATAGGCAGCAAACGCTGTTACTGCCAGAGGCGCAAGCAGCTCCTGAGCGTGTAGGCGGGCGGACAGGGACCCACGGTCCTAGCCGTGGGCCCCACCATAAAGTATGTTTAGTATCCACCTTGTTCAGTTGGTGGCCCCTCCCTGAAGTGGCCCCCCTCCAAAGGTCAGACCCATCTTACGCTCAGGTGGCCCACATCACAGGAAACAGTGGAGATTTAACATCTGCCATTAGAACCCTTTTGGGTCAGCACAGAAGTTTTGAATCAATATGAAATTTGTTTTTTCCATTCATCCAGGTACATGCGACCTCATCAATGGGTTGGATTGTAAATAAAGATTATGGTGGGCCCCACGTGGGACCCACAGTGATATATGTGTTTTCTTCCCACCGTCCACCTATGATGTATGTGTTCATGCACACCACCCACAGTGGACGGTGGAACCCACTTGGTTCTCACCACTGTCCACTGTTGGGACAGTGGGACCCACCATGATGCATATGTTGCATCCAAACCGTCTATCCATTTTGAAAGATCATTTTCTTTTGGCATGAGCTTAAGAATAAGACAGATCTAGAGTCATGTGGACCACACTATAGAAACAGTGTTGGATTGAATGTCCACCATTAAAACCTTTGGATTGCAAGGTTAGACAAGTATGATATTTGCTTCCCCTCTAAATCTAGGTCCTTGTGACCTTATGAATAGATTGGACAGGAAATAAATGCTATGGCGGGCCTTGGGAATTTTAATGGTGGAAGTCATCATCACCATTTATATTTTGGATATGGCCCATTTGATACACATAAGGCCCATGTGATTAGGCCGATTTTAATGCATTCTAAGGCCCATGAGTTATGGCCCATTGCAATGTACATAAGGCCCATTAGTGTGGCCCATTGATGTGGCCCACTTGATGAATATAAGGCCCATGTGATATGGCCCATTTGATGTATTTAAGGCCCAATGGGATGTACCTAAGGTCCATTGCAATATGTCATCCCAACATGGTTTAGGTAATGATGTTTATGGCAGGCAATGCCTTGGGAACAATGCTAATTTGACGTCCACATTGTAAGAATAATGTTGGTTAAATATCCACATTATGACTCTCCCTAGGGCCCATTGATAGGCCTATACTTGTTGTGTATGGGCCATCTAGGCCCACCTTCGTTGTGAGGATAGTTCATTACCTTATAACATGCTTAGTGTAACTCCACGACTCATGCTCATATGCATCATTTGTATGCTTGATATGAGGAATGTTTGATCATAGCATAAGCCAGTTAGGCTGAGATATTTACGGGACTCCTTATGAGACGAAGTGCCCCACATGATCCCGCGGTACGCACTGGATTGCTGCATGATTTGACGGTGTGATTCATGCATCTCGCATTTGTGTTTCATGATCATTGTACGCCCTAGCGACATCAAGGCCGTGGCTCCACAGGCACATCGTGGATGGCTGTATCGAATACTAAAAATACTTGGTTCTAGCACTGTGGGCACTTAGGATGTCCTTGGGTGAAAGTCCCAGAACCTTTTTGGTACCAGGAGTTGCTCCAACGTCTAGACCGAGTGGATACACGAGCGCCAGAGTGTCGAATACCAGTAGATCGCGTCTCCCACTGTGTCATGGTTGGTTGGAAGGGAGTGGGGCCTTATCCGCCCGAGTGAGGGGACTGTAAGTTAGGCTGAGTTTGACCAGCTCATAAATGAGTTCGCTATCAATGAGCTGGGTAGGTATTGACAAACTACTGGTCAGACAGATCGTGAGGTCTATTCCACTTGATTGGCTATGCAGCTAGGGAGGAGGCAGTAGTGTGAAGTGTATTAGACCCCGGTGATATCCAGAGAGGAACCATATTGATATATGTACTTGATGAGTACTAATATGCTTACTTTGCATCTTGCATAGGACATTTGGCTACTTGCATGGTCTTGGTATGACTGATAGCATTCATGTCTTGCATCACATAGCTTTGGTACAGCTGATATCATTGTGGACTTACCTGCATATTTTCGCATTACTCTAATATTGTACACTTGGTGCTTGCCTTGCCCACACACTTACACCACCCTCTAAGCTTTTGTAAGCTTATGTACGACCATTGTGTGCAGATGGCATTAGATCGCAACAGCGCTGAGGCAGGAGCGCACATCAGTTCATTTTGGAGTTTTTGATTACCTTGTATTTCCCTTTCCGCATTTGTACTCAAAGTTTTTGATATAGTGGATATGTGGTGATGTTGTTTTATGACTTGATTATGCTTGTGGTTATGCTCTATTACAAAAAAAATCATACTGAAAATTCTCCTTGTAGGATCCCAAGATCAAAATCTAGCATGTGAGTGCCGGAATCTGAGAATGGGGCACTATGGAGGCTGTCGGTGCCGGATTCGGCAATCTGGAATTTTGTGAGCCCATTTTTCGAGTTTGGGGTATGGCAGAAGTTGGTATTAGAGCATAACTTGGGAATACCTGAGGATCACATCACATATCTACTATGAATTTAGAATGAATAGGTTCCGAGTCTTAATGACTTAGCGATTTTTCGGCATAGATCCTTAACGTGTATGCCCTCAAGAATTCTCAAGGCTGATAGGCCCTTGTTCCTTCCTGTAGGACGTGATGCCTAGAAGAGTTACCCGAGCGAATCCCGTTCAACCACCTGCTACTCCCGCTCTACCACTTGCGACCCCCGCTCCACCACCAGATATTCTTACTTTCCAGCCTGAGGATGCCACTCCTTTACCTGAGACCGGTGTGGATCCAACCGTACCTATGAGTACTACTCAGCTGTAGCAAATGCTACAAGCGATGACTGTTATTCTTCAGGGACAGAGCAGGCGTCCCACTATGACACCGGCCGAGGCTGAGCAGGAGTGTGCAAGCGCCCTTCTCAAGGACTTCCAACAGCATGATCCTCCGTGTTTCTGGGGTGAGCCAGACCCTACTGCAGCAGAGATATGGTGCTCCGAGGTGGAGAAGATATTTAATACCATGATATGTACGACCCATCAGCGGGTTCCATTAGCTATATTCCTTCTCCAGGGTGAGGCTCAGCATTGGTGGGCATCAGTCGCCCGAACAGTAGTAGACGATTTCATATGGACCTGGGAAGACTTTATAGACCGGTTTGACCGGAAGTTCTTTCCCGAGCATGTGCGACAGCAGCGCGCATTGGAGTTTGAGACTCTAGTCCAGGGAGACATGACTGTGTCCCAGTATGAGCCACGTTTCATCGCATTATCGAGATTCGTGACATATCTTGTTGATGATGTGGGGTGGAAGGCCCACCGTTTTGTGAACGGCTTACGTCCTGCCCTCAGAAGCCGTGCGATCGGACACATGCTTCCAAAATTTGAGCAGATCATGGAGAGGGCCCAGATCTATGAGTCAGATTGGGCTGGTTTGCAGAGATCCCGTGACCAGAGGGGAGATCAGAAGAGGAAGGCGCCCTCTGGTAGTTCCCACCAGCAGCGTCATTCACAGCGATGGCGCAAGACCCGTCCAGCACTTCGATCACCAGTGACACCCCCAGCACCACCTTCGGGACCGTTCATAGGTACCTGTTTTGAATGCGGTAGGACAGGACATCGCCTGCACGAGTGTCACCATCTGCAGCAGTAGCCGAGGGCAACATATCCACCTCCATGATAGCCACCACAGCAGCAGCAACGACCACAGCACCAGCCTCTAGGGCCTCCCCCACAGTAGTAGAGGCTGTAGATCAGGCCGCCATAGTGGCAGTGGTATCAGAAGAGACCTCAGAGGGGACCTGCACCCCCTCAGCAGGCCCAAGGCAGATTTTATGCCATCCAGCAGGACCCTCAGTCATCAAGAGGGGTCGTCGAGGGTACTCTCCTTGTTTCTGCATGCATTGCACTTGTATTATTTGATTCTGGTGCATCGCATTCCTTTGTGGCCTATGATTTCAGCCGATCGACTGGTTTGCTGATGGAGTTTGCCTGTGAGGGTTTATCAGTATCGACGCCGTTGGAGAAGACTGCAGTATTAGACTAATTTTGCTCATCTTGCCCTGTTCTGATTGGGGATATCTTTTTGCCTGTCGACCTGTTCGTATTACCGATGTTCGAGTTTGATGTTATCTTGGGCATAGATTGGCTCGCCGAGTACCATGCCATATTGGACTGCTTCGCAATGACAGTCACGTTCTGTATACCCGGCGTGCCAGAGTTCCAATTTGTTGTTGAGCGCAGAGAAGAGCAGCTTTTCTGCTTATTGTCGTGTGCCGTTGAGGAGTTAATTGCTTTGAGTATCAACCAGCTATTGGTCATTTGTGGTTTTTCCGATGTGTTCCAGGAGATTTCGGGGTTACTACCTCATCGGCACACTGAGTTCCAGATTGATCTCGTGCCTGGTACCGCACCTATTTCGAAGGCCCTGTATCGTATGACACAATTGGAGTTACAGGAACTGAGAAGCAGTTGGACGAGTTGCGTAAGTTAGGCTTTATCTGTCTGAGCAGTTCATCGTGGGGAGCGCAGGTACTCTTTGTGAAATAGAAGGATGGCTCATTGAGGCTTTGCATAGATTACCATGAGCTCAATAAGGTTACGATCAAGAATAAGTACCCGCTACCGAGGATCGATGATTTGTTTGATCAGCTACAGGAGGCGCAGTTCTTTTCGAAGATAGACTTGTGGTCCGGATCATCAAGTTCAGGTTCGAGATAAGGATATCCCAAAGACAGCTTTCAGGACGTGTCACGCCCCAAACCCGGAAATCGGATTCATAGAAATCCCGATTGCCGAATCTGGTGCCGACAGCCTCCGTAGTACCCCATTCTCGGATCCTAGCGTTCACACGCCAGATTCCGATCCTGGGATCCTACAAGGAGGATTTTTTTTTTTGCCAATGTACATTTATCTCGTAATAAGCATAACCACAAGTATACCCAAATCATAAAGGCAACATCATCATCACATATCCACTAATATAATCATTTGAATACAATGCTGAAAGGGAAATACATATATCGAAATCAAAGCTCCAGAATACAACTGCACGCTCCAAGCTCAACGCTGCTGCAACCTAAAAACACCTGCACGCATCTATCGTGCATAAGCTTATAGAAAGCTTAGAGGGTGGTGTAAGTGTGTGCACAAGGTAAGTGCCAAGTATTCGATACAATGCCATTATCATACAAACTGGAAGTACTGGTAATCCATAAACCGTACAATATCGGAATAAGCAAAGATACTAGCAAGATCATGAATTATCTGAGTAAACAGAAATGCTCACAAGATCATAGATCATACGATAACAGAGTAAGCGGAAATATGAACAAGTCCATGAGCCAATCGATATATACGCAATATATAACAGCTACGCAAACGAGGAGTCATAAAGAGCCAAATATCAAATGTAGAGGATGCAATACAATATACATTTCTGATGAGTAACACAAATAGCATCAGTCGTACCTAGACCATATAACCATATAAATGCAATTGGGTATATAATTCCTTATGTGTTCACAAATACGTCAGCCATATCTAAACCATATAAATGTAGAAACACAGTAACCCAAGATGTCGTATGCCGCGGATGTAATGCAATATGCGGTGCGGATGGAATGACCATACTGGAGTGTGAAGTCGGGATGGTAGTACGTAGTATCGCAGGCTATGGGGTCCATCACAAGAGACTTCTATCCAAACCAGTCCCATACCTAAATTTGGATAGTCAGACTCAATGTGGTAGACTCCTGATCTCAGGTTAGTCGCGCGCCCCAACCGAAATCCTGGCCATTGCGAAGGCACACGTATCAACTAGTTGCTTACCACCAACCCGAGTAGATAGTGAATGAATGAATGCATGAATGAGTATGCAACTCCTGCTCACTAAATCCACATATCAGTACGGTTCATCTCTGGGATCATCACCGGGGTTTAGTACACTCCAAATGGCACTGCCGCTCTCCCAGCCGCACAGTCCAAGTGAGCATAAGAAACCTCACTATCCGCCTTGCCAATAGTCTGCCAATACCTATCCGGCACGTCGATAGCGGACCCATTCACGAGCTGGTCAAACTCAGCCTAGTATTGCCCCCTACCCTCGGGCGAGTAAGGCCACACCCCCTCCCAACCGACCACGACACAGTGGGAGACGCGGCCTCCTGGTATTTGGCACTCGGGCGCTCATGTATCCACTCGGTCTCGACGTTGGGGCGTCTCCTGGCCACGGAGGTTTAGGGATTTTCACCCAGGGACATCTATGGCGCCCGTATGCTAGAACCAAACATTTCCTGTGTCCTATTTGGCCATCCACGATATGCCTGTGGAGGCTACGACCCTGATGTCGCTAGGGCGTATAGTAATCATAATGCGAGATGCATGAGTCATACAATCCATCATGCATCGATCCCGCACATACCGTGTGCTCATGTGAGATAACCTCCACCTATCGGGAGTCTCATAACAACATGCTCAATGACATATGCAATGATCAACCGCCTCTCATAAGAAACTTGCAGATGATGCGTATGGGCATGTATCATGATGCTATGTGTCACATACTCATAATCGGTATCAACAACCAGCATCGATAATCGACCTCGACCATGTGGACACTTAACCAACATTGCCCCCAAGGAATGGCCTACATAGAGTCAAACATATAATGGGCCCACGGCCTCACACAAGGGCCTAATATACAACACAATGGGTCTTACTCAAAGGCCACATATACACAACAGGTGGACCCTGCTCATGGGTCTAATACATATCACAATGGGCCTTGCCCATAGGCCTCAAACACAGGACATGTGGGCCCTACACATGGGTCTTGAATTCATTAAATGGACCATGCATCATAGGCTTAATACATATCACAATGGCCCTCAACTACGGGTCACATATACATCATGCAGGTCTCGACAATCGGCCATGGCAATCGAATTCGATACTCAGAATCGGCCTCGACAATCGGAACCGGCCAATACAATCGACCTCGACAAATCGACACCGATAATCTACATCGATAACTAGCACCGACAATCAGCTTCGATAATCAACACCGACGACCGGTCACATAGACAAGACTGGGTCCATAGATGAACATCTGATCAATCATAATATAAAGATCAGCCCTCGACCATGGTTATATCAAATCTGGTAGCATGGAGCCATCCGTCCATGGTAAATGGGGCCCACTTATTTGGGTTAACCCACTAAGAGAATGATGAGAATGGGCCTGATAAGGCTTAAGGAAGGGTCACAATGTGGACATCCAACCATCACTGCCCAGCAATGTGGACATTTAACCAACATTGCTCCCAAGGAGTGGTCCACATAGAGTCAAACATAAGATGGGCCCAAATATCAACAAGTGGGCCTCAAATAGTCATCACAGGTGGGCCTTACACATACAGCACGTGGACCTACACATCGCGGTGGGTCGATACATTGGGCCGCACGCCACACCAATGGGCCTCAATTCAACAAGTGGGCCGCATCAATGAGCCAGAAATACATCTCAATGGGCCTCATCACAAGAGTAGGAATATTTCACAATGGCCTCACTAAATGGGTCGGAAACACATCTCAATGGGCCACGACGTATGGGCCGAGTATATATCACAATGGGCCACGACCCATGGGCCGCAACCCGTGTGCCTCAAATACAAGTGGGCCACATTAATGGGGCCCATATATAAACCTCAGGTGGGCTCTGCTCATGGGCTTCAAATACATAATATGTGGGCCCTACCCATGGGTCTTATACACATCAAATGGGTCACGCGTCATGGGCCTAATACATGTCACAATAGGCCTTGCATCAATGGGCCGCCCTAATGGGCCTCGTACACATCAAGTGGGTTGTATCAAATAGCAGCACTAATGGGCCTCGACCCATGGGCCCTGATATATATATCATAATGGGGTGCCTGCCCTGGATGGCGTGGATAAAGATACATCAAAGTGGGCCTGACAAATGGGCCACAACATACATCAAAGTAGGCCTCATAACATGGTCATACATACATCAAATTGGCCACATCAATGGGCCCCATGTATGTTAAATGGGCCACACTCAATATAAGTGGTGATAATGATTTCCACTACTAAAATTTTCAAGGTCCGCCATAACATTTATTTCCCATCTAATCTAATCATAGGGTCTCAAGATTTCAAAGATAGCCGTTCAATCCTCACCGTGCACTATGGTCCACTTGATAAGTAAATCTGACTTATTTTCGTCCCAAACCTAAAAAAAGGATCATTTTCCAAAAATGGTTGGACGGTTGGATGAAACACATGCATCATAGTGGGTCCCATAGGGATGGAAGGAATAGATAAGTCACATGTTCCATGATGGAGGTCCACAGTTGTGGACACAACACATACATAAATAAGTCTTAAGTAAGACCCACCAAAATGTTTATTTTCCACCCAACCTAGGGCCCAACATACTGTCCATCCAAAATGAGGCCAACATGATGTTTATCTTCCATCCAAACTAGTCATAGGGTCACATGGGCCTAGGGCCCACTGTAATATTTATTTATCATCCAACTTGGGCCACTATAACATCTATTTGCATCCAACCTGTTGATAAGGTCTTATAGACCTGGGGCCCACCAAAATGTTTATTTCCATTCAAACCTGTTGATAAGGTCATATAGACCTGGGGCCCACTACAGTATTTATTTATTTATTTATTTATTTTTATTATTATTATTATTATTATTATTTTCAACCTTGTGATAGGGTCACATGATCATGGGACCCACTGAAATGTTTACTTGCATCCAATCTGTTGATAAAGTCACATGGGCCAGGGGCCCACTGCAATGTTTACTTGCCATACAACCTCTTTATAAGGTCACGTGGATTGAGCCACTGTAATATTTATTTGTCCACCAAACTTTTGGTACGGCTATGTGATCCTAGGGTCCACCATGATGTAGTTCACAAATCCCACCCATTCATTATGTGTGTCCCACCAATTTAAGGGTCCAAACCGAGTTTTAGGTGGATCCAAGCTGCATGTGGACCCCAGCAGTTGATTCCATGTGGCTTGACATACCACCGCATGAAAGGTGATGGTGTGGGCCATACGAGAACTTTTTATGACTGATTTTTAGAACCAACGTATCAAAAAAGGGAACCTATTAAATGAATGACATGGATGTAGAACATACATCATGGTAGGGTCCACCATTGGGGCCAATGGGACCCTCCCTACTTAACGTTGGACGTCCAGAGAGTCTGGACGTCAATGTACATGCATGCATATTTATTTATTTTTTTCTTTTATCCTAGGTGGGACCCACATTAACCAGATCTACTCCATCCATTATATGTGTCCCATAAAATTAGGGGTCCAAACCAAGTTTCAATCACATCCAAAACTCAAGGAGGCCCCACCAGATGATTTTATATTTTTAGGCATGTTATCACATGATTTTAGATGGTATGGCCCACCTGAGTTCTGTATACAGCTAATTTTTGGTATGGACGGCTGGTCCATGGGGACCCATCAAATGCACGGTTTCGATGTTCAAAATGCATCACGTGGGGCCCATGGCTGGAGCCGTGAGGTCCAGCCAGGCCGTCCGCCCGCCCATGCAATCTTCTGACAGCAGCAGCATTCTGTGTTTTTTTTTTCTCTAAATCCAATTTTTCTAGGGAATTTCTTAGGTGGGGCCCTCATCAGGAAAATCTATCCTGACCATTGCATCTCACGGCTCAATATTGACCAAACAAGACCAATATTGAGTATTTTTCAGCATGTAGAATCGTTGGGTGAGTTTTCAACGGTAAAAATTACCATTTCCTACAGTATGGCCCGCTTGATTGTCAGATTAGCCTCATCTTTTGGCTCAACGCCTAAAATGAGATGAGAAGTGAAATGGGTGGCGTGGATTTTATACATACATCAAGGTGGGGCCTGCATGAGCAGCCCACCTCCAAATACTATTCTTCTTCCTCTCCTTTACTTATTAGTACACCACCATTTCAGTGCACGCACACCACTTTAGCCACTCCCTGTCCAGCGTCCCATGGACGTTGGACAGCATAGGTATAACATAATCATCATAGTGGGTCCTACGTGTAGGTGGTCCATGTGTCACCAAGGTGGGTCCCACATGAACGTGGCCCACCATATTTAAATCAACTTGATATTTGTGTATTTCCATCACTATAAAGTAGGGTCCACATGACTTGTACGGTTGGGATAAAACATACCTCAAGATGGGATTCATCCAAGTGGGCCACACATCACAAAAAAAATGAGAGGAAAAGAAAGGAGCACCCACCTCGAGATCTCTTCTTCCTTCTTCCGTCAATGCATGATAGAGCCCCAAAGAAACAATTTCAATGGTGGAGATGATCATTGGATGGTGGAGATGGGAGATAGGGAGGTGGTCCACACTAGCTCTCTCATGGGAGCCATGGACGTGGGTTGCTCCATGGAGGGATTGCTTGGAATGGAGAGAAGTGAAAGAGAGAAATGATGTAAGGGAGTGATGGGAGAGAGGGATGGTGAGGTAATGGGAATTAATGAGTTTGACTTATGGGGAAAAGGGAAGGTAAGGTGGTATGGTAGGGTGATGTCACCCCTAGGGTGACATCATAGTAATTAATGTTTCTAGGGAAGTACAACAATAGGGATAGGTGGGTCCCACAATCAAGCGATCAACGGCCTAGATAATGCACGGGCCGGATCTTATAATCTGAGCATCGTATTGACGCACAAGATGCATCGTCGGAACCGCGGCGACGGCACGGTCAAAATGACATAGGTCTCATTTTGAGTCGGCTCGGGTTTACAGGATGTGACTCAAGAGCATGCGCCAATGCTATCTACTCCTCCCGGGTCGCCGAAACTCGACTAGAGGGAACCGTAGAAGTTTATGGAATGGTACAGGCTAGGTTACGGGTCTTACAGGACGCGCTACCGTCATTTTGAGTTTATAGTCATGTCCTTCGGACTGACCAATGCGCCTGCAGTATTCATACAGTTGATGAACGAGGTCTTCCGTCCGTATTTCGACTAGTTTGTTGTGGTGTTCATCGATGACATTATGATATATTCGAGGACTCGTGAGGAGCATGAGCGGCATCTGGAGATTACCTTACAGACCCTCCGTGCACACCACCTTTATACAAAGCTGGAGAAGTGCGAGTTCTGGTAAGAGGAGGTGAAGTTACTCGATCATGTGGTGACGAGGCAGGGTGTTGCAATGGACCCCTCGAAGATTGATCCCATGCGTCAGTGGGGCCAGCCCACGAACACATTCGAGATCCGCAGTTTCCATGGTTTGGCGGGCTACTATCGATGTTTTATTGAGGGATTCTCTCGCATTGTAGCCCCGTTGACCAGGTTGACCCGGAAGGGTGTCGAGTTCATTTGGAACGACACTTGTGAGCAGGCATTTATGGCGCTAAAGGACCACCTCATGTCCACTCTTGTCCTCACACTTCCCTCTAAGAGTGATGGATTTGTTGTATTTACCGATGCCTCGCGAGTTGGTTTGGGTGATGTCCTGATGCAGCAGGGGAAGTCAGTGACTTATGCATCTAGCCAGCTTAAGGTCCATGAGCTGAACTACCTCATGCATGATTTGGAGTTAGCAACAATTATCTTTGCCTTAAAGGTGTGGAGGCACTATCTTTATGGGGTGAGGTTCGAGCTCTTCTCCAACCATAAGAGCTTGAAGTATCTATTCTCTCAGTCCGAGTTGAACATGAGGCAGAGGCATTAGATGGAGCTCCTAAAGGATTATAATTTTAATTTCTAGTACCACCCGGGCAAGGCAAACGTGGTGGCGGATGCCCTCAGCCGTCAGCCATGAGGCCTGGTGACGCACATGATGATTCAGGAGTGGAGGATGCTCGAGGATATAACAGAATATGATTTCAAGTTTGGTCTGCAGTCTTCTATTGTTCAGCTATCGAGCCTGTCGATTCAACCCTCTCTTATCGCAAGGGTGATCGAGGCTCAGCAAACAGATGAGTCATTACAGGTTTACCTAGCAGAGGCTGCATCTGAGAGTCAGACAAATTGGCAGATTAGTTCTGATGGTGGACTTCGCTTCAGAGGCCGACTATGTGTCCCGGATGTTCCTGAGTTACGTCGAAATCTTATGACCGAGGCACATTGATCGCGATTCTCTATCCATCCTGGCTCGACGAAGATGTATCGCGATATGAGGTGTTAGTATTTTTGGACAGGGATGAAGCGCTAGATAACTAGCTTTGTGGCTAAGTGTGACACATGTCAATGTGTCAAGGCCGATCACTAGAGGACCCCCGGTCTATTGCAACCATTGAGCATCCCGATGTGGAAGTGGGAGCACATATGTACTGATTTTGTCATGGGTTTACCGAGGACACAGCATGGTCATGACGCTATCCAGGTTGTCGTGGACCGTCTGATGAAGTTGGCACATTTTCTTGCGATTCATGAGACTTGGCATACGGACTGACTCGCCAAGATGTTTGTCGATGAGATCGTGAGACTGCACGGTATTCTTATCTCGATCGTTTCAAACCGAGACCCGAGGTTCATGTCTCAGTTTTAGAAGAGCTTTCAGAGTGCGATGGGCACTAATTTATAGCTCAGCATCGCGTATCATCCGCAGACCGATGAGCAGACCGAAAGGGTCAACCAGATCCTTGAGGATATGCTTTGGGCCTATGCGATTGATTTCTCGGGTAGTTGGGACAAACACCTGCGATTGGCTAAGTTCGCCTACAACAATAGACATCAGGTGATCATTGGCATGACTCCTTTTGAAGCATTATATGGCAGACTGTGCAGATCTCTGAGTTGTTGGACCAATATTGGAGAGCGGCGTCTCTTAGGTCCTGAGCTTGTGTAGCAGACGTCAGAGGTTATCGATATCATCAGACAGAGGATGCGGACAGCTCAGAGCCGGTAGAAGAGTTTTGCTAACCGTCGGCTTCGTCCCTTGGAGTTTGCTGGTGGGGACCATATGTATCTTAAGGTCTCACCCATGAAGGGTGTGGTTCGTTTTAGAGCGAAGGGTGAGCTTGCCCCGAGATTTATAAGACCTTTTGAGATCACCGGGCACATTGGCGCCGTGGCCTATCGGCTTGCCTTGCTATCTCAGTTGTCTAGCATCCACAACATTTTTCATGTCCACAACGTTTTTCCCAGCCGTGAGCCCCACCATAAAGTATGTTTAGTATCCACCCCATTCAATTGGTGGGCCCTTCCCTGAAGTGGCCCCCCTCCATAGGTCAGACCCATCTTACGCTCAGGTGGCCCACATCGCAGGACACAGTGGAGATTTAATGTCTGCCATTGGAACCCATTTGGGTCAGCACAGAAGTTTTGAATCAATATGAAATTTGTTTTTTCCATTCATCCAGGTACGTGTGACCTCATCAATGGGTTGGATTGTAGATAAACATTATGGTGGGCCCCACGTGGGACCCACAGTGATATATGTGTTTTCTTCCCACGCGGACGGTGGAGCCTACTATGATGTATGTGTTCATACACGCCACCCACAGTGGATGGTGGAACCCACTCGGTTCTCACCACTGGCCACTGTTGGGACAGTGGGACCCACCATGATGCATATGTTGCATCCAAACCGTCTATCCATTTTGAAAGATCATTTTCTTTTGGCATGAGCTTAAGAATAAGACAAATCTAGAGTCATGTGGACCACACTATAGAAACAGTGTTGGATTGAATGTCCACCATTAAAACCTTTGGATTGCAAGGTTGGACAAGTATGATATTTGCTTTCCCTCTAAATCCAGGTCCTTGTGACCTTATGAATAGATTGGACAGGAAATAAATGCTATGGCGGACCTTGGGAATTTTAATGGTGGAAGTCATCATCACCATTTATATTTTGGATATGGCCCATTTGATACACATAAGGCCCATGTGATTAGGCCGATTTTGATGCATTCTAAGGCCCATGGGTTATGGCCCATTACAATGTACATAAGGTCCATTGGTGTGGCCCATTGGTGTGGCCCACTTGATGAATATAAGGCCCATGTGATATGGCCTATTTGATGTATTTAAGGCCCAATGGGATGTACTTAAGGTCCATTGCAATGTGTCATCCCAACATGGTTTAGGTAATGATGTTTATGGTAGGCTATGCCTTAGGAACAATGCTGGTTTAACGTCCACATTGTAAGAATAATATTGGTTAAATGTCTGCATTATGACTCTCCCTAGGGCTCATTGATAGGCCTGTACTTGTTGTGCATAGGCCATCTAGGCCCACCTTCGTTGTGAGGATAATTCATCACCTTATAACATACTTAGTGTAACTCCATGACTCATGATCATATGCATCATTTGTATGCTTGATATGAGGAATTTTTTATCATAGCATAAGCCAGTTAGGCTGAGACATTTACGGGACTCCTTATGAGACGGAGTGCCCCACATGATCGCGCGGTACGTGTTGGATTGCTGTATGATTTGACGGTGTGATTAATGCATCTCGTATTTGTGTGTCATGATCATTGTACGCCCTAGCGACATCAGGGTTGTGGCTCCACGAGCACATCGTGGATGACCGTATCGAATACCAAAAATAGTTGGTTCTAGCACTGTGGGCACTTAGGATATCCTTGGGTGAAAGTCTCAGAACCTTTTTGGTACCAGGAGTTGCTCCAACGTCTAGACCGAGTGGATACACGAGCGCCCGAGTGCCGAATACCAGTAGGTCGCGTCTCCCACTGTGTCGTGGTCGGTTGGAAGGGAGTGTGGCCTTATCCGCCCGAGTGAGGCGGATATAAGCTAGGCTGAGTCTGACCAGCTCGTAAATGAGTCCGCTATCGACGAGCCAGGTAGGTATTGGTAGACTAATGGTCAGGTGGATAGTGAGGTCTATTCCACTTGCTTGGTTGTGCAGCTAGGGAGGAGGCAATCAGTGTGAAGTGTATTAGACCCCTGTGATATCCAGAGAGGAACCATATTGATATATGTACTTGATGAGTACTGGCATGCTTGCTTTACATCTTGCATATGACATTTGGCTACATAGGTCTCGCATCGCATGGTCTTGGTATGACCGATAACATTCATGACTTGCATCACATAGCTTTGGTACAGCTAATATCATTATGGACTTACCCGCATATTTCTACATTACTCTGATATTGTACACTTGGCGCTTGCCTTGCACACACACTTACACCACCCTCTAGGCTTTTGTAAGCTTATGCATGACCATTGCGTGTAGGTGGCATTGGATCGCAATAGCGCTGAGGCAGGAGCGCACATCAGTTCATTTTGGAGTTTTTGATTACCTTGTATTTCCCTTTCCACATTTGTACTCAAAATTTTTGATATAGTGGATATGTGGTGATGTTGTTTTGTAACTTGGTTATGCTTATGGTTATACTCCATTACAAAAAAAAGATTCATACTGAAAATCCTCCTTGTAGCATCCTAGGATCAGAATCTGGCATGTGAGTGCCAGAATTCGAGAATGGGGCACTACGGAGGCTGTCAGCACCAGATTCAGTGATCGAGAATTTTGTAAGCCCGTTTTTCGAGTTTGGGGCATGCCAAAAGTTGGTATCAGAGCATAACTTAGGAATACTTGAGGATCACATCACATATCTGCTATGAATTTAGAATGAATAGGTTCTGAGTCTGAATGACTTAGCGATTTTCCGACATAGATCCTTAACATGTATGCCCTCGAGAATTCTCAAGGCTGATAGGCCCTTGTTCCTTCCTGTAGGACGTGATGCCTAGAAGCGCGACCCGAGCGAATCCCACTCCACCTGCGACTCCCGCTCTACCACCTGCGACTCCCGCTCCACCACCAGATATTTTTGCTTTCCAGCCTGAGGATGTTACTCCTTTACCTGAGACCAGTGCGGATCCGACCATGCCAGTGAGTGCTACTCAACTACAGCAGATGCTACAGGCGAAGACTGCTATTCTTCAAGGACAGAGCAGACATCCCACTATGACACTGGCCGAGGCTGAGCAGGAGCGTGTGAGCACCCTTCTCAAGGACTCCCGACAGCATGATCCTCCGCGTTTCCGAGGTGAGCCAGACCCCACTGCAGCAGAGATATAGTGCTCCGAGGTGGAGAAGATATTTGACATCATGAGATGTACGACCAAGCAGTGAGTTCCATTAGCTGTATTCATTCTCCAGGGTGAGGCTCAACATTAGTGGGCATTTGTCGCCCGATCGGTAGCAGCCGATTTCGTATGGACCTGAGAGGACTTTGTAGACCGGTTTGACCGAAAGTTCTTTCCCGAGCATGTGCGACAGCAGCGTGCATTGGAGTTTGAGACTCTGGTCCAGGGAGACATGACTGTGTCCCAGTATGAGGCACATTTCATCGCACTATTGAGATTCGCGACGTATCTTGTTGATGATGAGGGGTGGAAGGCCCGATGTTTTGAGAAAGGCTTGCGTCCTGCCATCAGAAGCCGTGTGATCAGATACATGCTTTCGACGTTTGAGTAGATCGTGGAGAGGGCCTAGATCTACGAGTCACATTGGGCCGGTTTATAGAGAGCCCGTGACCAGAGAGGAGATCAGAAGAGGAAAGCGCCCTCTGGTAGTTCCTACCAGTAGCGTCGTTCACAGCGGTGGCGCAAGACCCGTCCAGCACTTTGAGCACCAGTTGCACCCCTAGCACCACCTTCGGGACCGTTCACAAGTACCTGCTTTGGATGTGGTAGGACAGTACATCGCTTGCACGAGTGTCTCCATCCGCAGCAGCAGCCGAGGGCACTGCATCCACCTCCATGACAGCCACCACAATAGCAGCAGCGACCACAGCACCAGCCTCCAGGGCCTCCCCCACAGCAGCAGAGGCAGTAAATCAAGCCATCAAAGCGGCAACAGCATCAGCAGAGACCTCAGAGGGGACCTGCACCTCCCCAGCAGGCCCAAGGCAGATTTTATGCCGCCCAGCAGGACCCTCAGTCATCAGGAGGGGTCGTCGAGGGTACTCTCCCAGTTTCTTTATGCATTGCATGTGTATTGTTTGATTCTGGTGCATCGCATTCCTTTGTGGCTGATGATTTCTGCTTATCAACCAGTTTGCCGATGGGTCTGGTCGTGATGGTTTGTTTGTATCGACGCCCTTGGGGAAGACTGCAGTATTAGACTGATTTTGCTTGTCTTGCCCCGTTCTGATTGGGGATATCTTTTTACCTGCCGACCTGTTCGTATTACCGATGTCTGAGTTTAATGTTATCCTGGGCATGCATTGGCTAGTAGAGTACCATGCCATATTGAACTGCTTCGCGAGAACAGTACGTTCTGTATACCCGACGTGTTAGAGTTCCAGTTTGTTGCCGAGCGCAGAGGAGAGCAGCTTTCCTGCTTGTTGTCGTGTGCCATTGAGGAGTTGGTTGCTTTGAGTATCTACTAGCTGCTGGTCGTTTGTGGTTTTCCCGATGTGTTCCATGAGATTCCGGGGTTACCATCTTGTCGGCATACCGAGTTCCAGATTGATCTCGTGCCCGGTACCGCGCCTATTTCGAAGGCCCCATATCATATGGCACCATTGGAGTTATGAACTACAGAAGCAGTTGGACGAGTTGCACAAGTTAGGCTTTATCCGTTCGAGCAGTTTGCCGTTGGGAGCGTTGGTACTCTTCGTAAAGAAGAAGGATGGCTCGTTGAGGCTTTACGTAGATTACCGCGAGCTCAATAAGATTACAATCAAGAACAAGTACCCGCTTTTGAGGATCAATGATTTATTTGATTAGCTGCAGGAGGCACAGTTCTTTTTGAAGATATACTTGCGGTCCGGTTATCATCAGGTTCGGGTTCGAGATGAGGATATCCCGAAGACAACTTTCAGGACGCACTACGGTCATTTTGAGTTCCAGGTCATGTCCTTCGAACTGACCAATGTGCCTGTAGTATTCATGCAGTTGATGAACGAGGTCTTCCGTCCATATCTCGACTAGTTTATTGTGGTGTTCATCGATGACATTCTGATATATTCGAGGGCTCGTGAGGAGCATGAGCGGCATCTGGAGATTACCTTACAGACCCTCCGTGCACACCACCTTTATGTAAAGCTGAAGAAGTGCGAGTTCTGGCAAGAGGAGGTGAAGTTACTCGATCATGTGGTGATGAGGCAGGGTGTCGCAGTGGACCCTTCGAAGATTGATCCCGTGCATCAGTGGGGCCAGCCCACAAACGCATTCGAGATCCGCAGTTTCCATGGTTTGGCAGGCTACTATCGATGTTTTATTGAGGGATTCTCTCGCATTGTAGCCCCGTTAACCAGGTTGACCCGCAAGGATGCCGAGTTCGTTGGGAGCGACGCTTGTGAGCAGACATTTATGAAGCTGAAGGACCGCCTCATGTCCGCTCCTGTCCTCACTCTTCCCTCTGGGAGTGATAGATTTGTTGTATTTACCGATGCCGCACGAGTTGGTTTAGGTGCTGATGCAGTAGGGGAAGCTGGTGGCTTATGCGTCTCGTTAGCTTGAGGTCCATGAGCTGAACTACCCCACGTATGATTTAGAGCTGACAGCAGTTGTCTTTGCCTTGAAGGTGTGGAGGCACTATCTTTATGGGGTGAGGTTCGAGCTCTTCTCCGGGCATAAGAGCTTAAAGTATCTGTTCTCTCAGTCCAAGCTGAACATGAGGCAGAAGCATTGGATGGAGCTCCTGAAGGACTATGATTATGGATCTCTAGTACCACCCGGGTAAGGCAAACGTGGTGGCGAATGCCCTCAGCCGTCAGCCATGAGGCCTGGTGGCGCACATGATGATTCAGGAGTGGAGGATGCTCGAGGATATAGCAGAGTATAATTTCGAGTTTGGTCTGCAATCTTCTATTGTTCAGCTATTGAGCCTGTTAATTCAACCCTCTCTTGTTGCAAGGGTGATCGAGGCTCAGCAGACAGATGAGTCATTGCAGGTTTACCGAGCAGAGGCAGCATCTGAGAGTCAGACAGATTGGCAGATTGGTTCTGATGGTGGACTTCGCTTCAGAGGCCAATTATGTGTCCCAGATGTTCCTGAGTTGCGTCGAAATCTTATGACCGAGGCACATCGATCGCGGTTCTCTATCCCCCCTAGCTCATCAATATTTTTGGGCAAGGATGAAGAGCCAGATAGCTAGCTTTGTGGCCGAGTGTGACACATGCCAGCATGTCAAGGCCGATCACCAGAGACCCCCTGGTCTATTGCAATCATTGAGCGTCCCGATGTGGAAGTGGGAGCACATATCTACCAATTTTGTCATGGCTTTGCCGAGGACACAGCGCGGTCATGACGCTATCTGGGTTGTCATGGATCGTCTGACGAAGTCGGCACATTTTCTTACGATTTGTGAGACTTGGCATATGAACCGGCTCGCCAAGATGTTTGTCAATGAGATCGTCAGACTACACGGTGTTCCTGTCTCGATTGTTTCAGACCGAGACCTAAGGTTCACGTCTCAGTTTTGGAGGAGCTTCTAGAGAGCGATGGGCACTAATTTGCAGCTCAGCACCGCGTATCATTCGCAGACCGATGGGCAGACTGAAAGCGTCAACCAGATCCTTGAGGATATGCTTCGGACCTACGCGATTGATTTCTCGGGTAGTTGGGACGAGCACCTGCGATTGGCTGAGTTCGCGTACAACATAGCTATCAAGTGACCATTGGCATGACTCCTTTTGAAGCATTATATGACAGATCGTGCAGATCTCCGATTTGTTAGACCGAGGTTGGAGAGCGGTGTCTCTTAGGTCCTGAGCTTATGCAGCAGACGTCAGAGGTTATCGACATCATTAGGCAGAGGATGCGGACAGCTCAGAACCGGCTGAAGAGTTTTGCTAACCGTCGGCGTCGTCCCTTAGAGTTTGCCGGTGGGGACATGTGTATCTCAAGGTCTCACCCATGAAGGGTGTGGTTCGTTTTGGAGCGAAGGGCAAGCTTGCCCCGAGATTTATAAGAGCTTTTGAGATCACCGGGCACGTTGGCGCCGTGGCTTATTGGCTTGCTTTGCTATCTCAGTTGTCTAGCGTCCACAATATTTTTCACGTCTTTATATTGAGGAAATGTGGGTCAGACATCGTGCCTGTTATTGATTAGCAGCCGATGGAGGTTCGTGAGGATGCTTCTTACGTTGAGCAACCAGTTCGTATCCTCGATCGGAAGGAACAGGTCCTACGGACCAAGGTTATTCCCTTGGTGAAAGTACAGTGGGGCCATCATAGTGTGGATGAGGCATCTTGGGAGTGAGAGGCGGAGATTCGAGAGCGTTATCCCCATCTTTTCAATGTTTAATTATATGATGTATTATGTAGTGATTATATATGATATTATGTTTCATATTTTCTTATGAGTTGTGATTAGTTGTGATGGTAGTATAAATTTAAAGGATGAACTTTTTATTAGGTGGGGAGAGCTGTAAGACCCGTATCCTAGTCCGTACTGTTCCGTCGACTCCCTCAATCCTTCCTGTCGAATTTTGGCAATCCATGACCTATAATCGACGTTTGCGCATGACCCTAAGTCGTATCTTGTAGATTTGAGTCAGCTTAATCTGAGACTTGTACCATTGCGACCGCACTGTCGCCGCGGTTTCAATGCAGCGACTCGCATACCGATCCGATACATAGGTCAGAAGATGTGAGCCGACGTTTATTTCGAGAAAACACTGCTTGTTTACAATCCCAAGAGAATCTTTATAACTGTCACATTAATCAATCAATCAATCAATCACCTCATGTCAAGTACATACAACCCATGCTTTCTTTCTCCCCAAGTCAAGCAATCACCAAGTCAACTCTCTCTCACCCTCTCTCTTATACACCCATACATGTCAAGTACAATATCACCTCACACCCATCACTCACATTCATCACCTCTCTTACAACCACCTCTCTCTCTCCCTTTCTCTTCACATTTTCTAAGCCATTCCACGCAACCAAAAACCACACGTCCAAGCATTTCATGTGAGAGAGAAAAGTGAGTTTGTGTATGGCTCACTTTCCCATCCCAAATCCATCATCCTAGCCATTCAAACCTCATCTTCCACCATCAAAGTGAGACACAAGGAGATTGGCTTTCCAACAGACCAAGAAGATCAAAGGTGGGTGCTTATTAGGCTAGATCTTTACATGTTTTGATGATGGGCCAAGTGAGGCCTACCGATTGATGATATGGATCTCACTTGGGACCTTAGACGTGGCCGATGGCCCACCTTGATTTTTATTATCATTTCATGATGGGGCCATTCTCCATGAACCCCATCATGATGTTTACTTTCTAGTCTTTAAAAAAAATGTCATTTAGACCTTAAATCTTGGTGGAGAAGGGATCTTCACCGTTGATCTTTGATTTGGTGGGCCCACATGCAATGGGACCCACTTGATGCATGATTGGATGCTTGAAATGGAGGGCCCATAGCTCCGGGGTCCCTCTATCACGCGTGACCATCGTTTTCTCTTTCTCTCTCCCTCTTATTTATTTATTTATTTTTGTGTGTGATGATATGGCCATATGGCCCACTTGGATGGACCCCACCATGAAGCATGTATTGGATTCAAGTCATTTTTAGGTGAGGCCCACTTTATATGTGTTGTTCCACACCACCTAACCATGTGGTGGCCCACCTGAGCCGGGGCCACCTTAAACGTTCCTGTGCGCTAGAACGTCTAGCATCCCCTGGACGCTGGACATGAAAACAAATATAAGCTTGATTTCAAGCTTATTGGGTGGGCCACTTGCGTAGGCCCCACCTTGATGTATGTATTCAATCCACGCCATCCATTCCATTTGTCGGTCCGTTTTAGGTGTTGAGCCAAAAAATGAAGTCCATCCAATCTTCTGGCGGGCCATAGCATATAAAACAGTGGTTCCTACCGTTGAAAACCACCCTATTGTTTCTATACACCGAAAAATATCAGATATTGGGCTTGTTTAGCTTGTCTTGAAGTATGGGAACTAGTGGGAGGGGTGGATTCACCTGATGCGGGCCCCACGCGTGAAACAGTACGTTATTTCAAGATTTTAAAAAAATGTATATAGGCAGCAGACGCTGCTGCTGCCAGAGGCGCAGGCAGCGCCTGCCCGTGTAGGCGGGCGAACAGGGACCCTCGGTCCCAGCAGTGGGGCCCACCATAAAGTATGTTTCGTATCCACCCCGTTCAGTTGGTGGGCTCCTAATGTAGAGCGGGTCGCAAACAGTTTCATGGCCAAGATGGATCAGAAAAGGCCCGGTCGACGACAGAAGTGATCCGGACCATCAGACCTTAGATTGGGCATATCTCGCAATCCGAAATGAGTTACCTGACATAAGATATATGATTTTGGGGTAGAACGAGCTACTTTAGCCAACCAACCCTGTTACACCAGGTTACAAGCTCGGAATAGTGAAAAACCCCTGGATCGACGGTCGTTTCCCTGCTTTAATTTTGTTTTTACTATAAATAGTAAGTTTTAGTTTGATTATAACTCTTCATCTATCGGGCCTTAGGAGTTGTGCCCAACATGAAAAGAGCTTAGAATAATTAGGAGAACGGTTTGGTAAAGCCAAATAAGACACTTACTATTTTTGGCTGAAAACCTTACGCACTAGTAGACATCACGACCGTCTATAAATAGTAAGTTTACTATTTATAGTAAGTCACGGATTCTAGGAGTTTGAGTTGTAGTTTGATTCTGATTTCTTTCCCATTGCTTGGTACCCCTATTTAAAGGATTTTGAACTCATTTTTATTCATTAATTAATCAATTTCAAATTTATTAGAATTTATTTCTATTTTTCTGCTTTCTTTCCTCGTGGATTCGAGAAGTCTCTGTGAGGAATCCAGAGAAGCTCCGTGGATTCGGACTAGTTATCCTCATCACGTTCATCCCTGCGTCAATTGGTATCAAAGTGAAGATCCAATGCTGCCACGAGAAAAAGACCTAGTACCTCAACTTCCTACAACCGCAAACCGTGATACGGGAAGCGGCTCATCCAGACCACAACGTGCAGCACTCACAATAGCAGGTCCGAGTAAGATTCCAAATCCTTATGCTTGGCCAAGGTCGAATAATTTTTATCGTTGTGGCCAACCAGACCACTTATCAAACACTTGTCCTCAACATCCTGCAGCACATTTGACTATAAACGAAGGGGGTACAGAATATGAGGCCGCAGAAGAAGACCATCGCTTTGATGAACATGAACAAACCACTGAAGAAATAGCAAGTGGCGATGAAGTGATGGGCGAGGATCGTGGCAAATTTCTAGTTGTGAGGCGATTATTGTATGCTCCACGAAAGGAATTACATCCATAACGACACAATATATTTCGTACTGAGTGCACTGTTAATGAAAAGGTCTGTGATGTGATCATACACAGTGGTAGTAGCGAGAACATCGTCTCGAGAGTGATGGTGGATAAGTTGCGGCTACCAATGATGAAACATCCTTCCCCGTACTCAATTGGCTAGATAAAAAAGGTGAATGAGACTAAGGTAACTAAACAATGCACTATCTCATTTTTAATTGGCAAAAATTATAAGGATCAAATACTTTATGACGTGGTCGATATGAAAGCTTGTAATATGTTACTCGGTTGAGCCTGGTAGTCGAACCGTGATGCAACCCATTGGGGACGAGATAATGTTTACGTATTCATCAAGTATAGTCAAAAAATAATCCTTGCCCCTATGGCACCAGAGAAGCACCCTAAAGCCTCTAAAGTGGAGGGGAGTTCCCTCTTGACCATTCGAGATTTCATGGAGGAATCTAAGGAAACCGATGAGGTATACGCCGTAAGGGTGAAGGGCGAGGAAGAGGAACCCTCAAACATCCCTTCAAGTTTAAGACTGTTACTGAACGAATTCAAAGAAACCTGGTCTGAAGATTTACTTGATGGATTGCCCCCCATGAGGGACATCCAACATCACTTAGACCTCGTCCCTTAGGCTAGCCTGCCCAACCACCCTTATTATCGGATGGGTCCGAAGGAGTGTGAGATACTTCAGGGGCAAGTAGAAGAATTGATCCTTAAGGGTCTCTTGAGAGAGAGCATGAGCCCATATGTCATACCAACATTATTAACGCCAAAAAAAGATGAAAGCTGGCGCATGTGTGTCGACAGTCGGGCAATTAACAAAATTACCATCAAATATCAGTTCCCAATACCACGGTTGGATGACATGCTCGATATGTTAGAAGGGGCCAAGGTGTTCTCTAAACTAGATCTAACGAGCAGGTACCATCAGATTCCTATTTGACCTGGTGATGAGTGGAAAATGGCATTCAAGACCAAGTGTTGTATGAGTGGCTGGTCATGCCCTTCGGCCTATCGAATGCACCAAGTACTTTTATGCGTTTGATGAATCAAGTTCTAAAATCGTTCACTGGCCGATTTATGATAGTATATTTTGATGACATATTGATATATAGCCAAGATGAGGCGGAGCACAGGAAACATCTCAGGCAGGTGCTGCAGTCTAGGTTGAGGTTTAGGGAATTAAGTTTAGGTTATAGGTTATGTAAGACCCGTGTCCTAATCCGTACTGTTCCGTTAGCTTCCGCGGTCCTTCCGGTCAAATTCCGGCAACCTTCGCACCGTATTCGGTATTTGCGCATGATCCTAAGCCAGGTCCCGCGCACCGACGTCGGCTCGGTCCGAAGGTTATATCATAGCGACCGCGTCGTCGCCGCGGTTCCAACGCCGTGACTTGCGCACCAAACCGATATCCAGGCAAGAAGATGCCGATCAGCGTTTATTCCGAAGAAACACCGCGCGTTGCGGATTTCGAGGGAATCTCTACAATTAGTCCCATCAATCAACCATCAAAGCACCCCATACCTCAAGTACATCAACCCATCACCACCTTTTACTAAAGTCCACCATTCTTTCCACCTCACCACTCCTCTTTTCCAAATTTCAACAACAACCATACCTCTTTTTACCATTTTCAACCCAAACCATCCCCCATCACTCCATCACCCATCTCCTTCTCTCTCTCTCTCTCCCTTACAAGTCTCTCTCTCATTCAAACTCTCCCATAGCAAGTCCCATACGTATGGTCTTCCCATGGTGAGAAATTTTATTTGTGAGGTCCACCTTTCCCACCCCTTCATCTCTCATCTCAACCATCCATTTCTCATCTTCCACCATCAAAGAGGAGCTCAAGGAACCAAGGAAGCCTAGGGAGCAAGAAGATCAAGTGGTGGGTGTCTTAATAGGGTAGATTTTCATATTTTTAAGATGGACCAAGTGAGGCCAACCGATTAATGGTTTGGATCTCACTTTGGACCCTAAGATGTGGCCGATGGCCCACTTGGATCATCATGATCATTCCATGATGGGGCCATTCTCCATGGACCCCATCATGATGTTTATTTCCTTCCATGTTTAGGGTCATCTAGACCATTTATTTTAGTGGAGAAGGGATCTCCACCGTTGGATTTCAATTCCATGGACCCACTTGTAATGGGACCCACTTCATGTATGATTTAGTGCAAGGGAGGGCCCATAGTGCCGGGGTCCCTCCATCACACGGTCTCACTCTCTATCTCTCTCCCTTTTTATTTTTAATTGTTTTATTTTTATTTTTATTTTTATTTTTATGTTAATGAGATTATGTGGCCCACTTGAATGGACCCCACCATGAGGTAGGTATACTATCCAAACCATTTATAAGTGGGACCCATCTTATATGTGTAGTACCTATGACTTGGTGGCCCACCTAAGCAGGGCCCACCTCCAACATTTGTGCCAAGTCCAGCGTCCAGGGACGCTGGACGTTTGCTGGAAAAGAAACACAAATGCAAGCTTTTTTTAAAGCTTGGAATGGTCCACTTGTGTAGGCTCCACCTTGATGTATGTATTAAATCCGTGCCGTTCATTCCTTTCCTAAGACGATTTTAGGCGTTGAGCCAGGAGGAGGGATCCATCAGACCCTCAGGCGGGCCATACCATACCAAAAGGTGGTTTTCACCATTGAAACCTCCCCTGATGGGTTGTACACTGGAATATGTCCAATATTGGACTTGTTTTGCTCGTAGTGAGCCATAGAAGAACAATGGACGGAGTGGATTCACTTGATGCGGACCCCACCTGCAAATTCCTTAAGAACCCAAAAATCAAAAAAAAAAAATATAAAGGGAGCAGCAGCTGCGTCAGAGCCGCAGCAGGCGCTGCCTGCGCTCAACGGGCGGGCGGACTGGCCGCCGTACAGCCACCCACGGCTGCAGCCGTGGGCCCCACGTTGATGTTTACATGTCATCTAATCCGTTCAGCAGGTGGCCCACTCTCTGAAGAGGGCCCATCTCAAAAATCAGCCTGCTCCAAGACTCAGGTGGCCCACACCGCGTGAAACAGTAGAATTGAACATTTACCTTTGAGATCCTTTTGGGGCCCACAGAAGTTTTGGATCGGGATGAAATTTGTTTTCACCGTTCATCTTGGCCCATGTGACCTTATCAACGGGTTGGATGAAATATAAACCTTACGGTGGGCCCCACACGGAGCCCACATTGATGTATGTGTTTCAATCCCACCGTCCGCCTGGACGGTGGATGTAGACCCACTGTGATGAGTGTGTGGGCCCACTGTGATGAGTGTGTGGGTCCACTGTGATGTGTGTGTGTGTGTGTATATATATATATATATACATATATATATATATATATATAAAATATTATATTTCATATAATATTATATGTATATATATATATTATATACTATATATATATTATATACTATATTATATATATATAAATATTGTACTTATTTAGGTGAGGCCCATTTCAATTACTTATGGCCCATAATTGAGGCCCACTTTGATGTATTATGGGCCCATGGGTCAAGGCCCATTTGAGGTATTAAGGGCCCATGGTTTAAGGCCCATTAAGACATATTGGGGCCTATGTGTTAAGGCCCATTTGATGTGCATTTGGGGCCCATTGGTGTGGCCCATTTGATACACATAAGGCCCATAAGATTAGGCCCATTTGATACGTTCTAAAGCCCACAGTTTATAGTCCATTGCAATGCACATAAGGCCCATTGGTGCGGCCCAGTGATGTGGCCCACTTGATGAATACAAGGCCCATATGATATGGCCCATTTGACGTATTTAAGGCCCAATGGGACGTGCCTAAGGTCCATTGCAATGTACGATCCCAGCATGATTTATGTAATGATGTTTACGTCAGGACTATGCCTTGGGAGCAATGGTGGTTTGACGTCCACATTGCAAGTATGGTGTGGTTAAATGTCCGCATTCTGACATTCCCTAAGGCCCATTGTTAGGCTCGTGCGTAGGCCGTCTAGGCCCACCTTCGTTATGTACATCATCCATCCTATATAGCATGTTCAATTTCATAATTCATGATCATATGCATCATACGTATGCTTGATATGAGAAATGATGTGCCTTCGGGCAGATTGTCTAGGGGCCCCGTACAGGGGTGTTGCCCTACATGAGCGCACGATATGTGCAGGATTGCTGCATGACTGGATAGTGTGATTCATGCATTTTGCATTGTGTGACATGGTTACTATATGCCCTAGCGACATCAGGGTCGTAGCCTCCACATGCATATCATGGTTGACAGATTGGATACCGAAAATCTTGTTCTACATGGGGTGCGATAGATATCCCTGGGTGAAAGTCCCTAAACCCTTATGGTACCAGGAGGTTGCTCCAACGTCTAGACCGAGTGGGTGCATGAGCGCTGAGTGCCGATTACCAGACGGTTGCGCTTTCCACTGTGTCGTGGTCGGTTGGAAGGGGGTGCGGCCTTACCCGCCTGAGAGTAGGGGGCAATGCTAGGCTGAGTTTGACCAGCTCGAGGAATGGGTCCGCTATTGACGAGCCGAGCCGATATTGGCAGGCGGATAGTGAGGTCTTTTCCACTCACCTTATTGCGCGCGATGGGGTGGCAATCTGGCTTGGAGTGTACTAGACCCCGGTGATATTCCAGATTTGAGCCGTTTTGACATGTGGACTTAGATGAGGATTTGTATGCTTGACTTGCATTTTGCATTGCATGGCCTTGGTATGGCCGACATCATTCTTTGCACCGCATGGCCTTGTTACGGCTAATGGGATTCTTACATTCATCAGCATGTTCCGCATTACTCTGATACCGCATGACTACATTATCACCTTGGGCATACACTTTCACCACCCTCTAAGCTTTCTATAAGCTTATGCACGACCGTTGCGTGCAGGTGACGTTGGATCGCAGCAGCGCTGAGACGCGTGGCTGATCTTCTTTTGGAGTTTTTGTTCATCATCATTGTATTTCCCTTTATGCTCATTGTACTTATAAAGTTTTTGATCATAGTGGAAATGTGATGGAGTTTTTGGTTGTTGTTTGTGGGTTATGCCTTTGGTTATGCTTATTACAAATCAAAATGATGTTGAAAATCCTCCTCGTAGCATCTCAAGATCGTAACCTGGCGAATGGGCGCTGGGAGCCGAGAATGGGGTTTTATGGAGGTTGTCGGTGCCGGATTTGGCGATCAGAAATTTTGTGAGCCCAGTTTTTGAGTTAGGGCGTGACAGAAGTTGGTATCAGAGCATAACTCAGGAATAACCAAGAACAACATTACATGTCTGTTATGAATGATTAAGTCCTAAGTTCGGATAGCGTAGCGATCTTTTATTAACAACCCTTAATGAGCGTGCCTTCGAGAGTTTTCAAAGTTGATTGGCCCCTTCGCTCTTTCCTGTAGGACATGCCACCGCGTAGGAGAGTGACCCGATCGACTCGACTCCACCAACTGCGGCTCCCGCACTACCACCTACGATCCTGCTCCTCCACCCGAGATCCCTACTGCACGCCTGAGGATGCCACCCATCTGCCAGGGATTCATGCCCAGTCTATGGGTGCAGCTCCTCCACCGGAGAGCGGAGCCTACCGTATCCGTGAGTGCTTCCCGATTCTGCAGATGCCGCAGCCGTGACGGCCGCACTTCGGGGCGGACCCCGTCGTTTCTCCAAGACAGCGAGCAGAGCGCTCGAGTGCCCTCCTTCGAGAGTTCCGACGCCTTGATCCCCCGCATTTCCGGGTGAGCCCGACCCGACCGTGGCCGAGAGATGGCGCACGACGTAGAGAAGATATTTGAGACGATGGGATGCGCGACCGAGCGCGAGTCCGATTAGCCGTATTTCTCCTTCATGGTGAGGTTGAGCACTGGTGGACGTCGATGGCTCAGCCCGATTTTGTTTGGACTTGGGAGGATTTTGTGGATCGGTTCGACCGACAGTATTTTCCCGATCACATCCGACGTCAGCGAGCGTTGGAGTTTGAGGCCTTGGTGCAGGGCGATATGACAGTGGCTCAGTATGCCGCTCGTTTTGTAGCACTGTCCCGATTTGCACCTTACTTAGTGGATGATGAGGAGCGGAGAGCCCGCCGATTCGAGGCCGGCTTGCGTTACGGTCTTCGAGGCCGTGTTATTGGGCATGAGCTCCCTACCTTTGAGGAAGTGGTGCGAAAGGCCCAGATTTTTGAGGCTGAGTGGGACGGTTCTCAGTCTGATCGCGGTCAGAGGAGAGACCGCAAGAGGCAGGCTTCTTCGAGTGATACGCAGCAGGGTCGACCTCAGCAGAGGCGCACAGGTCGCCCAGCCTTTCGAGCACCAGCAGCACCCCCAGCACCTCCAGCACCACCTCCGAGACAGTTCTCTGGCACTTGTTTTAGGTGCGGTGCGACAGGACACCGTATGTGGGAGTGTCCTCGCCCCCAGCAGCAGCAGAGAGGTCCACAGCAGCCTCCACCACCGCAGCAGCAGCAGAGACCCCCACAGCAGCAGCAGAGGCCCCCACAGCAGCAGCGACAGCAGCCTCCACCACCGAGACCACCTCAGCAGCAGCATCAGCACCAGCCTCAGAGGCCGCAGCAGCATAGGCAGCAGTTTCGACCGCCTCAGCGGCAGCAGCAGCAGCAGCACGCTCAGAGGGGACAGGCACCTCCCCAGCCGGCTCAGGCTCGATTCTATGCGGCCCAGCAGGATCCTCAGTCATCTGGAGGAGTCGTTGAGGGTATACTTCCTGTATCTGCATGCATTGCACGTGTGTTGTTTGATTCTGGTGCATCGCATTCTTTCGTGGCCGAGAGTTTTTGCCGATTGACTGGTTTACCGTTGGAGTCTGCTCATGAGGGGTTGACAGTATCGACTCCCTTGGGGAAGACTGCAGTGTTGGGCCGATTTTGCTTGTCTTGCCCCGTTTTGGTTGGGGATATGTTTTTGCCTGCCGACCTGTTTGCTTTGCCTATGTCCGAGTTTGATGTCATCCTGGGCATGGATTGGCTTGCCGAGTATCACGCCATATTGGATTGCTCCGCGAGGACAGTCACGTTTTGTATACCTGGCTTGCCGCAGTTCCAGTTCATTGCTGAGCCCAGAGGAGAGCCGTTGTCTTGTTTGATGTCTTGTGCCATAGAGGATCCCTTAGTGGTGAGCGTCGACCAGTTGCCTGTGGTTTGCGATTTTCCCGATGTGTTTCAGGAGATTCCGGGATTACCGCCTCGTCGACTCACCGAGTTTCAGATTGATCTCGTGCCCGGTACTGCGCCTATTTCAAAGGCCCCATATCGTATGGCACCATTGGAGTTGCGGAACTGTAGCAATTGGACGAGTTGCGCGAGTTAGGCTTTATCCGTCCGAGCGATTCGCCGTGGGGAGCGCCGGTACTCTTCGTGAAGAAGAAGGATGGCTCGTTGAGGCTCGCGTAGATTACCGCGAGCTCAACAAGGTCACGATCAAGAACAAGTACCCGCTCCCGAGGATTGATGATTTGTTCGATCACCGCAGGTGCTTTTCGAAGAGTGACTTGCGTTCCGGTTATCATCCGATTCGGGTCCGAGAGGAGGACATTCCAAAGACAAGCATTCGGGACGCGTTATGGTCATTTCGAGTTTCGGTCATGTCCTTCTGACCGACCAATGCGCCAGATGTTCATGCGATTGATGAACGAGGTCTTCCGTCCGTATCTCGATCAGTTTGTTGTAGTCTTCATCGACGACATTCTGATTTATTCGAGGACTCGTGAGGAGCATGAGCAGCATTTGGAGGTTACATTGCAGACCCTCCGCGCACACCAGTTGTATGCGAAGCTGGAGAAGTGCGAGTTTTGGCAGGAGGAGGTGAAGTTCCTCGGTCACGTGGTGACGAGGGAGGGTGTCGCAGTGGACCCCTCGAAGGTTGAGGCAGTGCGTCAGTGGGGCCAGCCCACGACTGCGTCCGAGATCCGCAGTTTCCTTGGTTTAGCGGGATATTATCGGCGTTTCATTGAGGGCTTCTCCCGTATTGCAGCCCCGTTGACTAGGTTGACTCGGAAGGGCGCAGAGTTTATTTGGAGTGACGCCTGTGAGCGAGCATTTATGGAGTTAAAGGACCGTCTGACGTCCGCTCCTGTCCTCACTCTTCCCTCTGGGAGTGACGGATTTATTGTATTCACCGATGCCTCGCATATTGGTTTGGGTGCTGTCCTGATGCAGCAGGCCTGTAGCCTTCGCGTCTCGCCAGCTCAAGATCCATGAGCTGAACTACCCCACGCATGATTTAGAGTTGGCTGCAGTTGTTTTCGCACTGAAGGTGTGGAGACACTATCTCTATGGGGTTAGGTTCGAGCTCTTTTCTGATCATAAGAGCTTGAAGTACCTCTTTTCACAGTCTGAGTTGAATATGAGGCAGAGGCGTTGGATGGAACTCCTGAAGGACTATGATTTCGATCTCCAGTACCACCCGGGTAAGGCGAACGTGGTGGCGGATGCCCTCAGCCGTCAGCCACGAGGCCTGGTGGCGCATATGATGATTCAGGAGTGGCGGATGCTCGAGGATATAGCAGAGTACGACTTTGAGTTTGGCTTGCAGTCTTCTATCGTGCAGTTATCGAGCCTGTCGATTCAACCCTCTCTTGTCGCAAGGGTGATCGAGGCTCAGCAGGCAGACGAGTCGTTACAGGATTACCGAGCAGAGGCAGCATCTGAGAGTCAGACAGATTGGCAGATTGGTACAGATGGTGGACTTCGCTTCAGAGGCCGATTATGTGTCCCGGATATTCCTGAGCTACGCCGAGATCTTATGACCGAGGCACATCGATCGCGGTTTTCTATCCACCCTGGCTCGACGAAGATGTACCATGACATGAGGCGACAATATTTTTGGGCGGGGATGAAGCGCCAGATCGCCAGTTTTGTGGCCGAGTGTGACACATGCCAGCGTGTCAAAGCCGATCATCAGAGACCCCCTGGTCTATTGCAGCCGTTGAGTGTCCCGATGTGGAAATGGGAGCACGTGTCGACAGATTTTATTATGGGCTTGCCGAGGACTCAGCGCGGTCATGACGCCATCTGGGTTGTCATTGATCGACTGACAAAGTCGGCACATTTTATTGCGATACGTGCGACTTGGCCTTTGGACCGGCTTGCGAGATTATTCATTGAGGATATTGTGAGACTGCATGGCGTTCCAGTCTCGATCGTTTCTGACCGAGACCCGAGGTTCACGTCTCAGTTTTGGGGGAGCTTCCAGAGAGCGATGGGTTCTGATTTGCAGCTCAGCACCGCATACCATCCGCAGACCGATGGCCGCGAGAGGGTCAACCAGATCCTTGAGGATATGCTTCGAACTGCGCGATTGATTTCGGGGGTAGCTGGGATGAGCATCTGCGATTGGCTGAGTTTTCATACAATAACAGCTATCAGGCGACCATCGGCATGGCTCCTTTTGAGGCACTATATGGCAGACCATGCAGATCACCGAGTTGTTGGGCCGAGGTGGGAGAGCGTCGTCTCCTAGGTCCCGAGCTTGTGCAGGTGACGTCAGAGGCTATTGATATCATCAGGCAGAGGATGCGCACAGCTCAGAGCCGGCAGAAGAGTTTTGCTGATCGTCGGCGTCGTCCCTTGGAGTTTGATGTAGGGGACCATGTGTATCTCAAGGTCTCGCCTATGAAGGGCGTGGTTCGATTTGGAGCAAAGGGCAAGCTTGCCCCGAGATTCATAGGGCCTTTTGAGATCACTGGGCGCGTTGGCGCCGTGGCCTATCGGCTTGCCTTGCCATCTCAGTTGTCTGGCGTCCACAACGTTTTTCATGTCTCCATGTTGAGGAAGTGTGGGTCAGACATCGTTCCTGTTATCGATTGGCAGCCGTTAGAGGTTCGTGAGGACGCTTCCTATATTGAGCAGCCAGTCCGTATCCTTGATCGAAAGGAGCAGGTCCTCCGGACCAAGGTCATTCCGTTGGTGAAAGTTCAGTGGGGTCACCATTCTGTTGAGGAGGCTTCTTGGGAGCGTGAGGCTGAGATTCGAGAGCGTTATCCCCATCTTTTTGATGATTGATTGTATTGTATGTTGTATGTTATCTCTGATTTTATATATTGATGTTATGTTTCTTCTCCCTCTTGAGTTCTGCCTAGTTGCGGTGATTGTGTAAATTTCGAGGACGAAATTTCTATTAGGAGGGGAGAGCTGTAAGACCCGTGTCCTAATCCGTACTGTTCCGTTAGCTTCCGCGGTCCTTCCGGTCAAATTCCGGCAACCTTCGCACCGTATTCGGTATTTGCGCATGATCCTAAGCCAGGTCCCGCGCACCGACGTCGGCTCGGTCCGAAGGTTATATCATAGCGACCGCGTCGTCGCCGCGGTTCCAACGCCGTGACTTGCGCACCAAACCGATATCCAGGCAAGAAGATGCCGATCAGCGTTTATTCCGAAGAAACACCGCGCGTTGCATTTCGGAGGAATCTCTACAATTAGTCCCATCAATCAACCATCAAAGCACCCCATACCTCAAGTACATCAACCCATCACCACCTTTTACAAAGTCCACCATTCTTTCCACCTCACCACTCCTCTTTTCCAAATTTCAACAACAACCATACCTCTTTTTACCATTTTCAACCCAAACCATCCCCCATCACTCCATCACCCATCTCCTTCTCTCTCTCTCTCTCCCTTACAAGTCTCTCTCTCATTCAAACTCTCCCATAGCAAGTCCCATACGTATGGTCTTCCCATGGTGAGAAATTTTATTTGTGAGGTCCACCTTTCCCACCCCTTCATCTCTCATCTCAACCATCCATTTCTCATCTTCCACCATCAAAGAGGAGCTCAAGGAACCAAGGAAGCCTAGGGAGCAAGAAGATCAAGTGGTGGGTGTCTTAATAGGGTAGATTTTCATATTTTTAAGATGGACCAAGTGAGGCCAACCGATTAATGGTTTGGATCTCACTTTGGACCCTAAGATGTGGCCGATGGCCCACTTGGATCATCATAATCATTCCATGATGGGGCCATTCTCCATGGACCCCATCATGATGTTTATTTCCTTCCATGTTTAGGGTCATCTAGACCATTTATTTTAGTGGAGAAGGGATCTCCACCGTTGGATTTCAATTCCATGGACCCACTTGTAATGGGACCCACTTCATGTATGATTTAGTGCAAGGGAGGGCCCATAGTGCCGGGGTCCCTCCATCACACGGTCTCACTCTCTATCTCTCTCCCTTTTTATTTTTAATTGTTTTATTTTTATTTTTATTTTTATTTTTATGTTAATGAGATTATGTGGCCCACTTGAATGGACCCCACCATGAGGTAGGTATACTATCCAAACCATTTATAAGTGGGACCCATCTTATATGTGTAGTACCTATGACTTGGTGGCCCACCTAAGCAGGGCCCACCTCCAACATTTGTGCCAAGTCCAGCGTCCAGGGACGCTGGACGTTTGCTGGAAAAGAAACACAAATGCAAGATTTTTTTTTAAAGCTTGGAATGGTCCACTTGTGTAGGCTCCACCTTGATGTATGTATTAAATCCGTGCCGTTCATTCCTTTCCTAAGACGATTTTAGGCGTTGAGCCAGGAGGAGGGATCCATCAGACCCTCAGGCGGGCCATACCATACCAAAAGGTGGTTTTCACCATTGAAACCTCCCCGGGGTGTACACTGGAATATGTCCAATATTGGACTTGTTTTGCTCGTAGTGAGCCATAGAAGAACAATGGACGAAGTGGATTCACTTGATGCGGACCCCACCTATAAAAATCTTAGATTTTCAAAAAAATCAAAAAAAAAAGAAAGATATGCACAGCAGCTGACGCTGCTGTGTCAGACGGCAGCAGGGACGCTGCCTGCGCACCAGCGCTCGGGCGAGCGGGCGGGCGTCAGTTTACATGTCATCTAATCCGTTCAGCAGGTGGCCCACTCTCTGAAGAGGGCCCATCTCAAAAATCAGCCTGCTCCAAGACTCAGGTGGCCCACACCGCGTGAAACAGTAGAATTGAACATTTACCTTTGAGATCCTTTTGGGGCCCACAGAAGTTTTGGATCGGGATGAAATTTGTTTTCACCGTTCATCTTGGCCCATGTGACCTTATCAACGGGTTGGATGAAATATAAACCTTACGGTGGGCCCCACACGGAGCCCACATTGATGTATGTGTTTCAATCCCACCGTCCGCCTGGACGGTGGATGTAGACCCACTGTGATGAGTGTGTGGGCCCACTGTGATGAGTGTGTGGGTCCACTGTGATGTGTGTGTGTGTGTGTATATATATATATATATACATATATATATATATATATAAAATATTATATTTCATATAATATTATATGTATATATATATATTATATACTATATATATATTATATACTATATTATATATATATAAATATTGTACTTATTTAGGTGAGGCCCATTTCAATTACTTATGGCCCATAATTGAGGCCCACTTTGATGTATTATGGGCCCATGGGTCAAGGCCCATTTGAGGTATTAAGGGCCCATGGTTTAAGGCCCATTAAGACATATTGGGGCCTATGTGTTAAGGCCCATTTGATGTGCATTTGGGGCCCATTGGTGTGGCCCATTTGATACACATAAGGCCCATAAGATTAGGCCCATTTGATACGTTCTAAAGCCCACAGTTTATAGTCCATTGCAATGCACATAAGGCCCATTGGTGCGGCCCAGTGATGTGGCCCACTTGATGAATACAAGGCCCATATGATATGGCCCATTTGACGTATTTAAGGCCCAATGGGACGTGCCTAAGGTCCATTGCAATGTACGATCCCAGCATGATTTATGTAATGATGTTTACGTCAGGACTATGCCTTGGGAGCAATGGTGGTTTGACGTCCACATTGCAAGTATGGTGTGGTTAAATGTCCGCATTCTGACATTCCCTAAGGCCCATTGTTAGGCTCGTGCGTAGGCCGTCTAGGCCCACCTTCGTTATGTACATCATCCATCCTATATAGCATGTTCAATTTCATAATTCATGATCATATGCATCATACGTATGCTTGATATGAGAAATGACTGATCATAGCATAGCCTTCGGGCAGATTGTTTAGGGGCTCCGACAGGGGTGTTGCCCTACATGAGCGCACGATACGCGCAGATTGCTGCGTTTAGGGTAGTGTGATTCATGCATTTGCATTGTGTGATATTGTCACTACGCCCTAGCGACATCGGGGCCATAGCCTCCATGACGCATCGTGGTTGGCGGGATTGGATACCGGAAATCTTTCTACATGGGGTGCGATAGATATCCTGGGTGAAAGTCCCTAAACCCTTATGGTACCGGAGGTTGCTCCAACGTCTAGACCGAGTGGGTGCATGAGCGCCGAGTGCCGATTACCGACGGTTGCGCTTTCCAGTGTCGTGGTCGGTTGGAAGGGGGTGCGGCCTTACCCGCCCGAGAGTAGGGGGCAATGCTTGGCTGAGTCTGACCAGCTCGAGGAATGGGTCCGTATCGACGAGCCGAGCCCGATATTGGCAGGCGGATAGTGAGGTCTTTTCCACTCACCTTATTGCGCGCGATGGGGTGGCAATCTGGCTTGGAGTGTACTAGACCCCGGTGATATTCCAGATTTGAGCCGTTTTGACATGTGGACTTAGATGAGGATTTGTATGCTTGACTTGCATTTTGCATTGCATGGCCTTGGTATGGCCGACATCATTCTTTGCACCGCATGGCCTTGGTACGGCTAATGGGGTTCTTAGCATTCATCAGCATGTCCCGCATTACTCTGATACTGCATGACTACATTATCACCTTGGGCATACACTTTCACCACCCTCTAAGCTTTCTATAAGCTTATGCACGACCGTTGCGTGCAGGTGACGTTGGATCGCAGCAGCGCTGAGGCTTGGACGCGTGGCTGATCTTCTTTTGGAGTTTTGGTCTATCTTCATTGTATTTCCCTTATGCTCATTGTACCTGTAAAGTTTTTTATTATAGTGGAAATGTGATGGAGTTTTTGGTTGTTGTTTGTGGGTTATGTCTTTGGTTATGCTTATTACGAATCAAACTGATGTACAAAATCCTCCTTGTAGCATCCCAGGATCGGAACCTGGCGAATGGGCGCTGGGAGCCGAGAATGGGGTTCTACGGAGGCTGTCGGCGCCGGATTAGGCGATCGGGAATTTTGTGAGCCCGGTCTCCGAGTTTGGGGCGTGACACAGCCTGTTGTTTCTAGGATTTATTGTAACGTCCACAGGCATTCGTGTGGACGATGAAAAGGTGTGAGTTATTAGGGAATGGCCGATCCCGATAAACATTCATGAGGTGAGGAGTTTTCACGGGTTGACGACTTTCTATCGTTAATTTATGTGAGATTTTAGCACCATAGTCCCGCCTATAACAGATTGCATGAAAAGGGGACCGTTCCAGTGGACCGGTAAAGCTGACAAGAGCTTTCATGAGATCAAGTATCGTTTGTCTACAACACCGATCTTGGTGCTTCCTAATTTCGACGAATTGTTTGAGGTTGAGTGTCACGTTTCAAACGTCAGAATTAGAGGAGTATTATCACAGGAAGGTGGGCCAGTAGCCTTCTGTAGTGAGAAGCTCAACGAAGCTGGAAAGAAGTGGTCGACTTATGAGCTTGAGTTGTATGCAGTTGTTTAGGCACCGCGACATTGGCGACATTATCTAATTCAAAGAAAGTTTATTTTGTACATTGACCATCAAGCATTAAAATTTATTAATAATCAGACTAACGTGAATCGTGTGCATGCTTGATGGCTTGCATTTTTACAGGAATTCACGTTCGTTCTAAAGCACAAGTCAGGGCAGCAAACAAGGTGGTTGATGGACTTAGCCGTCGTGCATCACTACTTGTTACGATGAGCAACAAGGTGGTCAACTTCGACTGTCTCAAGGACTTGTATGCCGAAGATAAGGACTTCAAAGATTCTTGGATGAAGTGCCAAGAAGGTTACCCCAGTGACCTTCATATACAGGATGATTTTCTCTTCAAAGGGAATTGATTGTGCATCCCCCAAAGTTCTCTGAGGGAGCAGATTATTCAGGAGCTACATGGAGGTGGCCTCAGTGGACACGTGGATCGAGATAAGACACGACCTCTTTTAGAAGAGTGGTATTACTGGCCGCAATTAATACGCGATGTAGGAAAAGTTATACAACGTTGTCATGTTTGTCAGACCTCCATGGGGCAATCTGAAAATATGGGCCTCTACACCCCGTTACCTGTGCCTGACGATCCTTGGGAGGATTTATCAATAGACTTCGTACTTGGTCTCCTACGAACACAACGCGGCATGGATTTGGTGTATGTTGTGGTAGATCGTTTCTCCAAGATAGCGTACTTTATCCCTTGAAAGAAGACCCTTGATGCAACACACGTGGCGAATCTATTTTTCAGGGACGTCGTACGGCTACAGTGTCCCCAAGACCATTACTTTCGATTGTGACACGAAGTTCGTTAGCCACTTTTGGTGGACTTTATGGAATCGATTCGATACACGACTTCAATTCAGCTGTGCTTACCACCCACAGACTAATGGGCAGACCGAAGTTGTGAATCGCACGTTGGGAAACCTCCTTCACTATATTTCATTAGAAAAATCGAAGCAGTGGGATTTGGCCTTGTCACAAGCAGAGTTTGCATTCAACAACATGGTGAACTCGACAGGGAGATCACCGTTCCAGATTATCTACAGACGAGTGCCTCGCCACACACTTGACTTGGTCCCTCTGCCCAAGCACCCAAGCACGAGCATTGCAGCAGAACATATGACAGACAAGATCATGGGCATCCATGCAGAAGTGCAAACCAAGCTACACGCCTCGAATGAGAAGTACAAGGAACAAGCGGACAAGCATTGACGACAAAAAGTGTTTGAGGTGGGCGACCATGTTATGGTCCATTTGCGCAAAGAGAGATTTTCGACCAGGGCGTACAACAAATTGAAAAATAAGAAGATTCGACTCATCTCTATCATTCGAAAGATCAATGATAATGATTATGTTGTTGATCTTCCAGATGACATGGCGATCTCACAGACTTTCAACGTCGCAGACTTGACCGAGTATCATGAATAAGAGCAGGATGAGAACTCAAGGACGAGTTCTTTTGAAGTGGAGGGGACTGATGTAGAGTGGGTTGCAGACAGTTTCATGGCCAAGATGGATCAGAAAAGGCCCGGTCGACGACAGAAGTGATCCGGACCGTCGGACCTTAGATCAGGTATATCTCGCAATCCGGAACGAGTTATCTGACGTAAAATATATGATTTTGGGGTAGAATGAGTTACTTTAGCCAACCAATCAAGCCACGCCAGGTTATGCAGCCCGAAATTGCAAAAAACCCCTAGATCGATGGTCGTTTCCCTGTTTTAATTTCGTTTTTACTATAAATAGTAAGTTTTAGTTTGATTATAACTCTTCATCCGTCGGGCTTTAGGAGTTGCGCCCAACGTGAAAAGAGCTTAGAATAATTAGGAGAACGGTTTGGTGAAGCCAAATAAGACACTTACTATTTTTGGCCAAAAACCTTCCGCACTAGTAGACATCACGACCGTCTAGAAATAGTAAGTTTACTATTTATAGTAAGTCACGGATTCTAGGAGTTTGAGTTGTAGTTTGATTCTGATTTCTTTCCCATTGCTTGGTACCCCTATTTAAAGGGTTGTGAACTCATTTTTATTTATCAATTAATCAATTACGAATTTAGTAGAATTTATTTCTATTTTCTACTTTCTTTCCTCGTGGATTCAAGAAGTCTTTGTGAGGAGTTCAGAGAAGCTCTGTGGATTCGGAGTAGTTATCCTCATCACGTTCATCCCTGCGTCAATTGGTATCAAAGCGAGGATTCCCCTCAGGTCGATGACAAATAATGAAGGTATGAATCAAAATCCTGTGGACGGTGATCTAGGGATTCATTATCTTTCGGAAAGAATGGAATCTTTCCACCGGGAGAGTCAGTTGACCATGTAAGGGTTGTAGGCAACTCTTGACCATCTTGCGGATGCGCTACTTCTGCCCAGAGCCCTAAGCGGTGCTCCACCACCTTTGGTTGCTTCCCTACCCATGGTCGCTCCACCACCCATGGTTGCTGTATGACACAACCCTGATTTTTATAGAGCACTACCAGTGGCAAACCGTAGGGCTACACCAGATGATTCAAGTTCTAGCGACGGGGACCTTAATGAGGGTTTTGCCCAACGACCAATCCATGAAGGTGATCATCTAGATCGTGTTGAAAGAGACTATCGAGGTAAGGTTGAACTTCCTAGTTCTAACTGTTTATTACGTATAGAAGATTTTCTCGATTGGTTATCCGAAGTAGAGAGATATTTCGATTACATGGACGTGCCAGATCATAAAAGGGTAAAATCGGTAGCATTAAATTAAAATCTGGTGCTTCTGCATAGTGGGAACAATTACAACTCTCACGAGCCCGCCAGAACAAGGTGACCATCTCATCATGGCCATGGATGAGACGTCTTCTTCGATCACGATTTTTCCCAAGTGATTATGAGTAGATATTATTCCAGTAATATCAAAATTACAGACAAAGAAATCGAATCGTTACAGATTACATTGAAGAACTCCAACGGTTGGCTACACGAAATGATCTATCAGAATCTGAGTCATAGAAGGTGGCACGATTTATAGGTGGGTTGAGACAGATAATTCAGGACCGAGTTCAGATGTACCCAGTCGGGACTGTGGATGAAGCAGTTCAATTGATAGGAAGGGCAGAAACACAACTTGCAAGAGCTCCTGCTCATCCATATCCTTCAACTCGACCCCCCATGACGGGTCCTATACAGGATCCAGTGCTGCCACAAGGAAAAGACCCAGTACCTCAACTTCCTACAACCATAAACCGTAATATGGGGAGCGGCTCATCCAGACCTCAACGTGTAGCACCCACAACAGCGGGTCTGAGTAGGAATCCAAATCCTTATGCTCGGCCTAGGTCGAACAATTGTTACTGCTGTGGCCATCCAGGCCACTTATCAAACACTTGTCCTCAACGTCCCGCAGCACACTTGACTATAAATGAAGGGGGCATTGAAGATGAGGCCGTAGAAGAAAACCATCGATTTGATGAACATGAATAAACCACTAAAGAAATAGCAGGTGGCGATGAAGTGACGGGAGAGGATCATGGTAAATTTCTAGTTGTGAGGCGATTACTATATGCCCCACGAAAGGAATTACACCCACAACGACCTAATATATTTCGTACTTGGTGCACCGTCAACGGAAAGGTCTGTGATGTGATCATAGACAGTGGTAGTAGCGAGAACATCGTCTCGAGAGTGACGGTGGATAAGTTGCGGCTATCAACAATGAAACATCCTGCCCCTTACTCAATTGGCTGGATAAAAAAGGTGAATGAGACTAAGGTAACTGAACAATGCACTATCTCATTTTCAATTGGTAAAAATTATAAGGATTAAATACTTTATGACGTGGTCGATATGAAAGCTTGTCATATGTTACTCAGTCGACCCTGGCAGTCGGATTGTGATGCGACCGATCAGGGATGAGATAACGTCTATGTATTCGTCAAGGATAGTCAAAAAATAATCCTTGCCCCTATGGCACCAGAGAACTACCCTGAAGCCTCTAAAGTGGAGGGGAGTTCCCTCTTGACCATTCGGAATTTCATGGAGGAATCTAAGGAAACCGGTGAGGTATATGCCGTAGTGGTGAAGGGCGAGGAAGAAGAACCCTCAAACATCCCTTCAAGTTTAAGACTGTTGCTAAATGAATTTAAAGAAGTCTGGCCTGAGGATTACCTGATGGATTGCCCTCCATGAGGGACATCCAACATCACATAAACCTCGTCCCTTGGGCTAGCTTACCCAACCGCCCTCATTATCGGATGAGTCCAAAAGAGTGTGAGATACTTCAGGGGTAAGTGGAGGAATTGATCTGTAAGGGTCTCTTAAGAGAGAGTATGAGCCCATGTGTCGTACCAGTATTATTAACGCCAAAAAAAGATAGAATCTGGCGCATGTGTGTCGACAGCCGGGCAATCAACAAAATTACCATCAAATATCAGTTCCCAATACCACGGTTGGACGACATGCTCGATATGTTAGAAGGGGCCAAGGTGTTCTCTAAAGTAGATCTAAGGAGCAGGTACCATCAGATTCGTATTCGACCCGGTAATGAGTGAAAAACGGCATTCAAGACCAAGGAAGGGTTGTATGAGTGGCTAGTCATGCCATTCGACCTATCGAACGCACTAAGTACTTTTATGTGTTTGATGAATCAAGTTCTAAAACCATTCACTTGTCGATTTGTGATAGTATATTTTGATGACATATTGATATATAGCCAGGATGAGGTGAAGCACAGGAAACATCTCAAGCAGGTGCTACAGGTCCTACACATTAACAAGTTGTACCTCAACTTGAAAAAGTATAGTTTTTTAACTAACAGCCTATTGTTTCTAGGATTTGTTGTAATGTCTACAGGCATTCATGTGGATGATGAAAAGGTGCAAGCTATTAGAGAATGGTCAATCCCGACAAACATTCATGAGGTGAGGAGTTTTCACGGGTTGGCGACTTTCTATAGTCGATTTGTGTGAGATTTTAACACCATAGTCCGCCTATAACAGATTGCATAAAAAAAGGACCGTTCTAGTGGACCGATAAAGCTGACAAGAGCTTTCATGAGATCAAGCATCGTTGGTCTACAACACCGGTCTTGGTGCTTCCTAATTTTGAAAAATTGTTTGAGGTTGAGTGTGACGCTTCATACGTCGGAATTGGAGGAGTATTATCACAGGAAGGCAGACCGGTAGCCTTCTACAACAGAAGCTCAGTGAAGCCCAAAAAAAGTAGTCGACTTATGAGCTTGAGTTGTACGCAGTTGTTCAGGTGCTATGACATTGGCGGCTTATCTATTTCAAAGAGAGTTTATTTTGTATACTGACCATCAAGCATTAAAGTTTATTAATAGTCAGACTAACATGAATCATGTGCATGCTAGATGACTTGCATTTTTATAGGAATTCACGTTTGTTTTGAAGCACAAGTCAGGGCAGCAGAACAAGGTGACAGTTGCACTTAGCCGTCGTGCATCACTACTTGTTACGATGAGCAATGAGGTGGTCGGCTTCGACTGTTTCAAGGAGCTGTATGCCGAGGATGAGGACTTCAAAGATTCTTGGATAAACTGCCAAGAAAGTCACCCTAGTGACCTTCATATACAGGATAATTTTCTCTTCAAAGGGAATCGATTGTGCATCCCCCAAAGTTCTCTGAGGGAGCAAATTATTTAGGAGCTACATGGAGGTGGCCTCGGTGGATACCTGCGGCGAGACAAGACGTGAGCTTTTGTGGAAGAGTGGTATTACTGGTCGCAATTAATATGAGATGTGGGAAAAGATTTACAATGTTGTCATGTTTGTCAGACCTCCAAGGGGCAATCTTAGAATACAGGCCTCTACACCCCATTACCTGTGTCTGACGGTCCTTGAGAGGATTTATCAATGGACTTCATGCTTGGTCGCCCACGAACACAACGTGGCATGGATTCGGTGTTCGTGGTGGTAGATCATTTCTCCAAGATGACACACTTTATCCCATGCAAGAAGGCCCTCGATGCAACACACGTGGCGAATTTATTTTTCAGGGAAGTCGTACAGCTACATGGGGTCCCCAACTCCATTACTTCCGATCGTGACACGAAGTTCATTAGCCACTTTTGGCAGAATTTATGGAATCAATTCGATACACGACTTCAATTCAGCAGTGCTTACCACCCACAAACTGATGGGCAGGCCGAAGTTGTGAATCGCACGTTAGGAAACCTCCTTCACTGTATTTCAGGAGAAAAACTGAAGCAGTATGATTTGGCCTTGTTTGAAGCGGAGTTTGCATTCAACAACATGGTGAACCGCTTGATAGGGAGATCACCGTTCCAGATTATCTACAGATGAATGCTTCACCACACACTTGACTTGGTCCCTCTGCCCAAGCACCCAGGCATGAGTATTGTAACAGAACATATGACAGACAAGATCATGGGCATCCATGTAGAAGTGCAGACTAAGCTACATGCCTCGAACGAGAAGTACAAGGAACAAGCGGACAAGCATCGACGACAAAAAGTGTTCGAGGTGGGCGACCGCTTTATGGTCCATCTGCGTAAAGAGAGATTTCCAACTGGGACGTACAATAAGTTAAAAAATAAGAAGATTGGACCCGTCCCAATCATTCGAAAGATCAATGACAATGCTTATCTTATTAATCTTCCAGATGACATGGCGATCTCACAGACTTTCAATGTCGCGGACCTGACCGAGTATCATAAACCAGAGCAGGATGAGAACTCGAGGACGAGTTCTTTTGAAGTGGAGGGGACTGATGTAGAGCGGGTCGCGGACAGTTTCATGGCCAAGATGGATCAGAAAAGGCTCAGTCGACGAAAGAAGTGATCCGAACCGTTGGACCTTAGATCAAGCATATCTCGCAATCCGGAATGAGTTATCTGACGTAAAATATATGATTTTGGGATAAAATGAGCTACTTTAACCAACCAACCCAGCTATGCCAGGTTGCACAACCCGAAATTGTGAAAAACCCTTGGATCGACGGTCGTTTCCCTGCTTTAATTTCGTTTTTACTATAAATAGTAAGTTTTAGTTTGATTATAACGGCTTTAGGAGTTGCGCCCAACGTAAAAAGAGCTTAGAATAATTAGGAGAACAGTTTGCTGAAACCAAATAGGACACTTACTATTTTTGGCCGAAAACCTTGCGCACTAGTAGACATCACGACCGTCTATAAATAGTAAGTTTACTATTTATAGTAAGTCGCGGATTCTAGGAGTTTGAGTTGTAGTTTGATTCTGATTTTTTTCCCATTGCTTGGTACCCCTATTTAAAGGGTTGTAAACTCATTTTTATTTATCAATTAATCAATTTCGAATTCATTAGAGTTTATTTCTATTTTCTGCTTTCTTTCCTCGTGGATTCGAGAAGTCTCTGTGAGGAGTCCAGAGAAGCTCCATGGATTCGAAGTAGATATCCTCATCACGTTCATCCCTGCATCAATTGGTATCAAAGTGAGGATTCCCCTCGGGCCGATGACAAACAATGAAGGTATGAATCAAAATCCTGTGGACGGTGATCTAGGGATTCGTTATCTTTCGAAAAGAATGGAAGCTTTCCACTGGGAGAGTTAGTTGACCATGCAAGGGCTGCATGCAACTCTTGACCGTCTTGTGGATGCACTACTTCCGCCCCACGCCCTAAGCGGTGGTCCACCACCTTTGGTTGCTCCCCCACCCATGGTTGCTCCACCACCCATGGTTTTTGTATGACGAAACCCGATTTTCATAGAGCACTACCAGTGGCAAACCGTAGGGCTACACCAGATGATTCAAGTTCTAGCGACGAGGATCTTAATGAGGGTTTTGCCTGATGACCAATCCATGGAGGAGATCATCTAGATCATGCTGAAGAGACTATCGAGGTAAGGCTGAACTTCTTAGTTTTAACGGTTTATTATGTATAGAAGATTTTCTCGATTGGCTAGCCGAAGTAGAGAGATATTTTGATTACATGGACGTGTCAGGTCATAAAAGGATAAAATTGGTAGTATTTAAATTAAAATTTGGTGTTTCTGCATGGTGGGAACAATTACAACTCTCAGGAGCCCACCAGAACAAGGCGCCCACTCATCATGGCCACGGATGAGACGTCTTCTTCGATCACAATTTCTCCCCAATGATTATGAGTAGATATTTTTCCAGCAATATTAAAATTACAGATAAGGAAATCGAATCGTCATAGATTACACTGAAGAATTCCAACGGTTGGCTACACGAAATGATCTGTCAGAATCCGAGTAACACAAGGTGGTACGATTTATACGTGGGTTGCGACCGACAATTCAGGACCGAGTTCAAATGTACCCAGTCGAGACCGTGGATGAAGCAGTTCAATTAGTGGGTAGGGCAGAAACACAACTTGCAAGAGTTCATGCTCATCCTATCCTTCAACTCGACCCCCCATGATGGGTCCCATGCAAGATCTAGTGCTACCACGAGGAAAAGACCCAGTACCTCAACTTCCTACAACCGCAAACCATGATACGAGGAGTAGCTCATCTAGACCTCAACTTTTAGCACCCCCAACAGCAGGTCCGAGTAGGATTCCAAATCTTTATGCTCGGCCAAGGTCGAACAATTGTTATCGCTGTGGCCAACCAGGCCACTTATCAAACACTTGTCCTCAACGTCCTGCAGCACACTTGATTATAAATGAAGGGGGCACTGAAGATGAGGCCACAGAAGAAGACCATCGCTTTGATGAACATGAATAAACCACTGAAGAAATAACAGGTGGTGATGAAGTGACGGGCGAGGATCGTGGCGAATTTCTAATTGTGAGGCGATTACTGTATGCCTCATGAAAGGAATTACACCTACAGTGATACAATATATTTCGTACTCGGTGCACCATCAATGGAAAGGTCTGTGATGTGATCATAAACAGTGGTAGTAGCAAGAACATCATCTCGAGGGTGATGGTGAACAAGTTGCGGCTACCAACGATGAAACATCCTTCCCCGTACTCAATTGGCTGGATGAAAAAGGTGAATGAGACCAAGGTAACTGAACAATGCACTATCTCATTTTCAATTGGAAAAAATTATAAGGATCAAATAATTTGTGACGTGGTCAATATGGAAACTTGTCATATGTTACTCAGTTGACCTTGGCAGTCGGACAGTGATGTGACCCATCAAGGATGAGATAACATCTACGTATTCATTAAGGATAGTTGAAAAATAATCCTTACCCCAATGGCACTAGAGAGCCACCCTGAAGCCTCTAAAGTGGAAGGAAGCTCCCTCTTGACCATTCGGGATTTCATGGAGGAATCCAAGGAAACCGGCGAGGTATATGTCGTAATGGTGAAGGGTGAGGAAGAGGAACCCTCAAACATCCCTCTAAGTTTAAGACTGTTGCTAAACAAATTTAAAGAAGTCTGGCCTGAGGATTTACCTGATGGATTATCCCCCATGAGGGACATCCAACATCACATAGACCTCGTCCCTGGGGCTAGCTTGCCCAACCGCCCTCATTATCGGATGAGTCCGAAAGAGTGTGAGATACTTCAGGGGCAGGTGGAGGAATTGATCTGTAAGGGTCTCTTAAGAGAGAGCATGAGCCCATGTGCCGTACCAGTATTATTATACCAAAAAAAGATGGAAGCCGGCGCGTGTGTGTCAGCAGCCGGGCAATCAACAAAATTACCATCAAATATCGGTTCCCAATACCACGGTTGGACGACATGCTCGATATGTTAGAAGGGGCCAAGGTATTCTTTAAACTATATCTAAAGAGCAGGTACCATTAGATTCGTATTCGACCGGGTGATAAGTAGAAAATGACATTTAAGACCAAGGAAGGGTTGTATGAGTAGCTAGTCATACTCTTCGGCCTATCGAACGCACCGAGTACTTTTATGCGTTTGATAAATCAAGTTCAAATATCGTTTACTGGTCAATTTATGGTAGTATATTTTGATGAGATATTGATATATAGTTAGGATGAGGCAGAGCACAGGAAACATCTCAGGCAGGTCCTGTAGGTCCTACAAATTAACAAGTTGTACCTCAACTTAAAGAAGTGTAGTTTTTAACTGACAGCTTGTTGTTTCTAAGATTTGTTGTAACGTCCACATGCATTCATGTGGATGATGAAAATGTGCGACCTATTAGGGAATGGCCAATCCCGACAAACATTCATGAGGTGAGGAGTTTTCATGAGTTGGCGACTTTCTATCGTCGATTTGTGTGAGATTTTAGCACCATAGTCGCGCCTATAACAGATTGCATGAAAAATGACCATTCTAGTGGACCGATAAAGCAGACAAGAGCTTTCATGAGATCAAACATCGTTTGTCTACAATACTGGTCTTGGTGCTTCCTAATTTCAACAAATTGTTTAAGGTTGAGTGTGACGCTTCATACGTCGGAATTGGAGGAGTATTATCACATGAAGGCAGGCTGGTAACCTTCTACAGCGAGAAGCTCAGCGAAGCCCGAAAGAAGTGGTCAACTTATGAGCTTGAGTTGTACGCAGTTGTTCAGGCGCTGCGACATTGGCGGCATTATCTGATTCAAAGAGAGTTTATTTTGTACATTGACCATCAAGCATTAAAGTTTATTAATAGTCAGACTAACGTGAATCGTGTGCATGCTTGATGGCTTGCGTTTTTACAAGAATTCACGTTCGTTCTGAAGCACAAGTTAAGGCAACAGAACAAGGTGGAAGTTGCACTTAGCCGTCGTGCATCACTACTTATTACAATGAGCAACGAGGTGGTCGGCTTCGACTGTCTCAAGGAGCTATATGCCGAGGATGAGGACTTCAAAGATTCTTGGATAAACTGCCAAGAAGGTCACCCAAGTGACCTTCATATACAAGACGATTTTCTCTTCAAAGGGAATCGATTGTGCATCCCCCAAAGTTCTCTGAGGGAGCAGATTATTTAGAAGCTACATGGAGGTGGCTTCGGTGGACACCTGTGGTGAGATAAAATGTGAGCTCTTCTGGAAGAGCGGTATTACTGGCCACAATTAGTACGAGATGTGGAAAAAGCTGTACAACGTTGTCATGTTTGTCAGACCTCCAAGGGGCAATCTTAGAATACTAGCCTCTACACCCCGTTACCTGTGCCTGACGGTCCTTGAGAGGATTTATCAATGGACTTTGTGCTTGGTCTCCCACGAACACAATACGGCATGGATTCGGTGTTCGTGATGGTAGATCGTTTCTTCAAGATAGCGCACTTTATCCCATACAAGAAGACCCTCGATGCAACACACGTGGCGAATCTACTTTTCAGGGAAGTCATACGGCTACATAGGGTCCCCAAGACCATTATTTCTAATTATGATACGAAGTTCATTGGCCGCTTTTGGCGGACTTTATGGAATCAATTCGATACACGACTTCAATTCAGCAGTGCTTACCACCCACAGACTGATGGGCAGACCAAAGTTGTGAATCGCACATTGGGAAACCCCCTTCACTGTATTTCATGAGAAAAACCAAAGCAGTGGGATTTGGCCTTGTCTCAAACAGAGTTTGCATTTAACAACATGGTAAACCGCTCGACAGGGAGATCACCATTCTAGGTTATGTACGGACGAGTGCCTCACCACACACTTGACATGGTCCCTCTACCCAAGCACCCAGGCACGAGCATTGCAGCAGAACATATGGCAGACAAGATCATGGGCATCCATGTAGAAGTGCAGACCAAGCTACATGCCTCGAACGAGAAGTACAAGGAACAAGCGGACAAGCATCGGCGACAAAAAGTGTTCGAGGTGGGCGACCGCTTTATGGTCCATCTGCGCAAAGAGAGATTTCCGACTGGAACGTACAACAAGTTAAAAAATAAGAAGATTGGACCCATCTCAATCATTCAAAAGACCAATGACAATGCTTATATTATTGATCTTCCAGATGACATGACGATCTCACGGACTTTCAACGTCGCGGACCTGACCGAGTATCATAAACCAGAGCAGGATGAGAACTCGAGGACGAGTTCTTTTGAAGTGGAGGAGACTGATGTAGAGCAGGTCGCGAACAGTTTCATAGCCAAGATGGATCAGAAAAGGCCCGGTCGACGACAGAAGTGATCCGGACCGTCGAACCTTAGATCAGGCATATCTCGTAATCTTGAATGAGTTATCTAACGTAAAATATATGATTTTGGGGTAGAACAAGCTACTTTAGCCAACCAACTCAGTTACGCCAGGTTACGCAGCCCGAAATTATGAAAAACCCCTGGATCGACAGTCGTTTCTCTGCTTTAATTTCGTTTTTACTATAAATAGTAAGTTTTAATTTGATTATAACTCTTCATCCGTCGGGCTTTAGGAGTTGCGCCCAATGCGAAAAGAGCTTAAAATAATTAGGAGAACAGTTTAGTGAAGCCAAATAGGACACTTACTATTTTTGGCCGAAAACCTTGTGAACTAATAGACATCACGATCGTCTATAAATAGTAAGTTTACTATTTATAGTAAGTTACAGATTCTAGGAGTTTGAGTTATAGTTTGATTCTGATTTCTTTCCCATTGCTTGGTACCCCTATTTAAAAGTTTGTGAACTCATTTTTATTTATCAATTAATCAATTTCGAATTTATTAGAATTTATTTCTATTTTCTGCTTTCTTTCCTCGTGGATTCGAGAAGTCTCTGTGAGGAGTCCAGAGAAGCTCCGTGGATTCGGAGTAGTTATCCTCATCACGTTCATCCTTGCGTCAATTGAGATAAACTTTAAATAGATTGTTATTGACTGTTTTGTTGGTATTGTGGCTTTCATGATTGATTATTTCATGAGTGGATTGAATGAATGGATTAGTAGTTTAAATAAATATTTTTTTAAAAAAAATAGTCTCAATTTGTAACTAAGGCTTGAATTTAGCCTCGGTTGTCGATAACTGAGGCTGAAATTCCCTTGGCTAATGGCTTTAGCCTCGGATGTTGAGAACTGAGGTTAAAAATAGATTTAGCTTCGGTTGAAGGCAATTGAGGCTAAAATTTGGATTTAGTCTCAGTTGAAAACAATGAAGGCTAAAATTTTGATTTAGCCTCATTTCAAAAAAATTGAAGCTAAAAAGGTTTTTAACATCACTTGAAGAACTGAGGCTATAAAAGTCATTTTAGCCTTGGTTGCTAAAATTGAGGCTAAAGCCTTTAGCCACGGGGGGTTTCAACTCGATTTGAATAACTGAGGCAATACTGAGGCTAAAGGCTTTAGCCTTAGCTTTTAACCTTTTTAGCCACAGTTTTGAACTGAGGATAAAACCCCCTTTTCTTGTAGTGGGTGTGGCCCTCCTAATAGTTGGATCAGTCTGCTTTTTGGAGTATCTTATTTTTATGATTGCACAACCCTGGTAGACAGGTTAGATTTTTTACATACACCATAAAGGGACGATACCCACATGAAATTCTCATCTAAAACTAGTTGCATCCATGACATTTATCTAATAGTTTATAAAATAAGCTTGGATTTGTGTTTTTTTGTAGAATTTGAGTAACCCAATTCTTCCAAAGGCTATCAAGGGTAAGTGGGTGAAGATATTGGATTTTCTTAATTAGTGTTGGGGAATTCACTGTTTAAATCAGAAATCAACAGTATGAAAAAAATGATTTCTCTTTCTTCCTATATATATATTGTAACGTCTCGAAAAAATCCGTACAAAGGCCTGAGTATCATCTCAGGCAGAAATCACTCAGGACCAAATCCTTTAGAAATTAGGCGAGAATTAGCTAGTGCTAAACTAGAATCAGGCATATACTCAACTCCCAAGTTCCAATGCATCACTTATGCAACATAGAAAATGATGATTTAATGTTGTCCGTATTAGTTCATTAAACATGACTAGGATTAAGCTAAAACAGCATGTCATACTCTAAAGGCATTTAAACAACACAAGCGGAAGACTATGATACATATATAAACAATATAAGTGAGTGTAAGCCTTCGGAGTATGAACATCATTAAGTTAAATAATTACAAGTGTATCCCCGATTTTCAGGGCATTATATATATGTATGTATGTATGTATGTATGTATGTATGTATGTATGTATGTATGTATGTATGTATGTATGTATGTATGTATGTATGTATGTATAACTTGTGCACCCACGCACATGCGCACCTTTGCACATGTTTCATGGGCATCTAATCTAAACGGTTCATGTGATGAGGAATCGTATGAAACTCCAAAGAACAAATTTTCACCCTGATCTAAAATTCTGGTGGACCATAGAAAAGAGAAATGCAAATAAAGGGAGGAAACTGTTTTCATTTTTCATGGCCCACTGAAGTTTTGGATCAAAGTGAAAATTGGGCCCGAGGGATTACATGAGGTGCTGCTTCACGTGGACCGTTCACATTTTAGAGTCACATCACATATGATGAGTTCTCAAAAAAGTTTGCACGAGTTCCATGTGAACTAGTGCACAGCTGAGCATTCGGATATATATATATATATATATATATATATATATATATATATATATATATATATATATATATAGGGAAAAGGTTCTATACGTCGAGCTCATGGGAACTCCCAAGAGGTTGAGCTGTGTGGGCCAGACCACATACAAAAGTTGAGTCTTAAGGATTTAAATGATGTCTGGTTCCATAAGGTTAGTTTTCAAATTTTCCATAATCAGGCCAGCTCTAGTAATTTATAATTGTGGGAATCCAGAGTCTTAAGGATTAAGAAATTCTAGTTGTGTTCGTCTCTCAATCAGATTAGAATCGAGATCGTTTACAGTCTGGAATGATGCATCTAAATGCACAAGTAAACTGAATTGCAAACTCGATGCGTCCCATCGAATCAGGAGTAAGAATGAAGATTTGTGATGTTTACTAGCATTCAAATCAGGATGTTGCCTATTATGTTCCTTCAAAGTCTGGAGGGTGGTTCCTCTACAACAATCACAGAAAATTTCTTGCAATTAGCTACATATGGGGCGCACCATGCTGTTTGTATGAAATCCAATCATTCAGCAGGTTCACCTACCATGAAATTGGGGCAACACAAAAATCAAGCCAATCCAAGCATCAGATGGGCCACACCATAGAAAACAATGAATAACGTCCAAAAACATCAAATTCAAAAGGTGACTCACCTGATGATTGGATCACCTGACTTGAGTTTTCCCATTCTCACTCGTAGGGTGATCTGGCTGGACAGATTGATATGTAAATACTGGCAAGGAATTCTCCTAAAAGAGAACCTCAATGTAGCGCTAACAAAAAACAAAAAATTCATCATATCCACATTATTTAGAATGATGATGTCAATTCATCACTACCCCAAAATTACTGTTCAGGAACGGCTATAGTTTTGGTTCAGAAATGGTTTTAAGCACTTTCTAATACAAAACGGCTTCGAACCGTACCCGAGTACAGAGATAGAGAACACTTCATTAAGATCAGGCCCACCATGATGTTAGAGGCCTTGTTAAAAATAGATTTAGTAAGAGTGCATGCGTCCGAAAAACCCCCACATTCCAGGAACCCTAACCCCATCCGCCTCAATCCCTCCCGTTCTAGAAACCCCGATGAGCACCCTACCCTGCCAAATCGCCACTCCATCCACCCTTCTTCGCTGCATCAAGTCCAAAATCCTGTCATTCGCCCCAATGATTGGAAAGTGGTTTCTCGAAAGAATCCGAAACCCGCATTTTCAGCTACCCTTTCCACCTATTTCTCCCTATTCATCGGCAACACCTACAATGGGAAGATAGCAGACAACTACATACCCTGGAACCCCACCTTCAGGAGACCTCACAACTACGCCTTCATCCGTTTCCTGTACGGAGATGACGTGCGCGCGGCTATGGGTTTCCTTGATGGGAAGATGGTGGACGGAAGGATTTGGGGAATCTCCTGGGCTAAACCCAGGGTTCCTCCCTCTCCCACCAGATCAGAGCCCCTCAATGAAGACTCCAACTCAAGGGCATCTCCTGCTCAAACGCTGAGCACCGGCCGCTCCGTTGATGTAGCCTAAGGCCCTACCAGATCTGCATCTGAACCCACCAATCTGCCCAAGTCTCCAACCAGAAATGCATCCATCCCCATCAGTGCAAGCCCTCCTTCGGCAGCCGCGCATCTGGTGCATGCAGATTCTAAGGAGGTCCGAGAAAAGCTATGAGATCTGAGCCTCGCCTTGGTGGGGTATGCCTCCAAAAGTGACCTGTCCATCAGCCATTTGGTTAAATGCCTCAATGACTCAAGGTATGTCTCCTCTGCCGTAGACATCATCCGCACTGGGGAGGATCAGTTTCTCTTGGTCTTCAAGACTAGGATGGAACTGATCTCCTTCTTTGCTGATACTATCCTGCATTCCAGTATGGGATTTGATAGGGTTGATGTATGGTCCCCTGCCCTCGCCCAAGCCCAAGCCCATCAAGGTGTTTGGATTCACTTCTTATGGATCCCGCCTCATGCTCCCTTCCATCTTTTCGGCGTTAGGGAACTCATTCATTGTGCTTCAGTGTTATAATCAGGACAATCTACGTTGGATCATTAATGATGGTTTTGTACGTCACATGTCTAGTCACTAAAACATTGTACATCAGCATGTCTGCCATTAGAGTTCTTTTTTCCCTGGAATTTGTTGTAAAGATGCCATCTTTTCATGTTTTTCTTTGATTTCTCTGTGGTGATGATTATCCACATCTGAACTTTATGGCCGAGTTTGTCAGAACGTCTCCATGTTTAAAAGGTGATACTATCAAAAAGTTCATGGTTTAGAAGGGCCTGTTTGTGATAAGTGGGTCTTTGGCCAGTTTCTTTTTATGTCCAATCTTGCATTTAAGCATGTAGCAAGCTGGTTGTGTGCATGTGTATGCAAAATCATCATGCCATTATTTTTAGTCTGAATGCATAGATTAAGTTGAATGTGATTAATCTTCAAGGTGGTATGTTAAACTTCAGCTTTGTTGAATGTAGGATGGCCATTTAAGAGTTTTCAAGTGGCTAGTATGGAAGTCCTTGATCAGCCTGCTGTCCATGCCTCTGTGAAAGATTTAGATTTCAGGTACATGAAAATATTTGTAAATGTCTGGAAAATGTTTGTATATGTTTATCATCGTGTGACAAAAGCATTTCTTTAGAATGATTAGCAATCCAAGGTGAGGCATGTCAAATAGATGTTTCAAGTTGATGATTAGATCTATTTTTATCTGCTTTTACTGCCATTCTTTTGTTAGTACTTTCAGGTACAAGCAATAAGTTGCATTGTGAGTCAATGTAGGCATTTACATATAAATCTTAGAAGAATATTAGTCTTGCAACCATTTATTTAGCTGTTTGATTCGATAATGGATCGATGGATTCGGGCTCTTAGCATGCTGGATTGCCAATGCTTGAAGTGGCCTATGTAAAACAAGGTGCCGACCAATATCTCATTTAGGTAGTGAGGCCCTCGTCACAGTATGACACAGGGAGATTTGATTGGCAAAGCCGTGCACCATAAGAAATGGGCCCAGCTACATCAACTGAAAACCGATAACAAAATAGAAGGTTCCCAGCCATCTATGATAATGTATAGCCACACCAATTAAAGTTCACTAACTCACCCCACCACAGCTGATGGGGGTGAGAGCCTCACTACTTAATCTACGTCCCAAGTTCAATCGGTGGAAGCAGATTGATCCCACCACCATCCAACAAAGTAGGTGCCGTTGGTGCTGTGAGGCTCGTCGTGATATATATTGCATGATACTTATGCACCACTCTGATGTCCCACACACTTGCTAGATTGGCACATGTGCTGTGTGAAACAATGTGTTTGGAGGTAGCAAACTTTTCCAAATCTGAGTTCGTACATTTTTACTTAGCTTCTTTTGTGAGAAGAACAAGTAGTTCTTTTATTAGACATGGGTTCCAATGAGTCACTGAGCGATTCATTCGATGGGGCCTGCTTGGGGTAAGTGTGTCATCCAAAGAGCCATTGGCTAGTGACTAATGGTAATTTAATATTGTTTTTATTGGAAAATGGTGTCAGTGCCAACACAGCCAATTCGATCATCACTTTTTTCTTTGCATAGAATGGATTGATAGAAGTCACTTTTTCTTATTAGCTATTTAGATATCTATGTTTTACAAAGATAATGTCACTGCTAATGTCAGAACATTCTCACCTTTTCTTCATCATATAGATATCTTTCTCAGGTTGCTGAATCATTTTACTTCTATAAACATGACCTTGCATGTAGCAGGGTCTAAAATCCCAGACTCACTTGGTCAGTGGTCAGTCCTAGTCATATTGCAGAAACTGGTATGATTCAGGCAAGCCACACTGAATCTGTTCAAAACTTTGGTTTGCATGATCCATGTTTGGCTTCTTTGACACGGACCAGTTGCCTGTACGACTTTGTTGATATGCATGAGTTTTTGTTACATGCCTGAATTGGCCATGGATTCGTCGCTTCTAGGGCCAGTACTGATTGCAACTGGGCAAGTCTACTCGATATTGCATGATATTTAAGCTATTCATCTCATCTACTTATTTGCATAGCTGTTGATACAGAATGTACATGTTTCATGTATTAATTTTCCCTTTAGACCTTGATAGAGATGTTTTTGCTGCTGATCTTCTTTTATCTGGTATACTCATGTTGTGAATTACTTGGAGTGGTGCATATGCAGTATTCCATCAAGTTCTGTTGACATATTTGCAGTCTGTTTTTAATTGTGATCCAATCTAGCTAACATATGCTCATTTGAATTCTTTATCTGCCATTTTTGCAGGATTAAGAAACACATCATTTGCAGGTTAGTTCTCATTACACAAACTGTATACGTAAGGCAATAAATTTTGTTAACTTGACATGTTCGACAAAATGCCAGTCTTCTACTAGTTGTAATAAATAAAGGAAGATTGATTATGAACATTGTACATTTATTCTTCTATAGACATGAACACATAGTTATATAAAGTTTGCTACTAGTATGCTTATCTGTGTCCTTTTTTCTTTTTTCCTTCCACAGACAAGCACACAAATACATATATATTAATTTATATATTGTATATTGAAACCTCTAACAGTCTATCGATGATCACAATACATGTTTTAAAAAAAATCATTTTAACCAACCATTTTGTTTAGTACATTGTCACCTGCCAGAGGAGTGAAATGGCCTGATTTTTCTAAATTTTTTTTGAGCCGGAAGATCTAAATCGGGTCAGGATACTGCTAAGAATGTGCCATGTGTGTGCGAGAGACCTAGGGCATTCCTCAGGTGGGCCTGCCATGTATGTGCCAAAGCCCAAATTTCAGGTATGTATGGTCATCAGATGGGCCATGTGTACAAAGAAAGGATGATTAGGAGAATTGATCAGTGGTCCACACTCGATGACTGGATTGGTCTGATTTTCAGGTGATAGAAGATATGGTAGGTCCAGCACCTCTTGAGGAATCACTTGGATCTGTCACCCATGGTACATTTTAGGAAGTTGGATCGAGATCCTACTTTCATGGGATGCCATAGGAGCACTTAAAAGCATTGCACTTAATGGAGACAGTTTCTAAATAATTATGTTTGTTCTAGGGCTGATGAATGGAATGCCAACAAATGGGCATGGGAAGGGGCATTAAAAGTAATCAGCAGAGGAGAGGAGGGCATTATCAAGCTTGAAGATAAGACCACAGGTTCAATAATCTTTTAGTAACAATTAAGAGGAAAAGAAATTGATGCAGTCTTAGACAATACCATTATTTCTATTGAGCACATGGAATGTTTTAAGCAGGAGAGCTTTATGCTCAAGCATTTCTGAGAAACGGGGAGCCACATCCGGTGGAGCCTGTGATTGACAGCAGCAGGTTTGGTTCCGTTTGTTATTGGAACTAGGGTTAGTCTATGATATCTCAATACTCAATCAGACGGGAAAATTACAGTTTCCTCAATTATGTGTTTGCCTTAAGTTCAAATTACTGATATTGTAATAGGGTATGAGTTTTCATCTCTGGTTACTCTGATGCTGCTTTTTTATTTGGTTCCAATCCACCTCAGGTTGGTTTGTCATTTGCAAATGGCATACGTGTTTGTTGATTGAAATGGTCTCTTGTACGATTCTAGTATACTTTTCAAGAGATTAGACAAAGAAATTAGTGTTGTCCTTGTTTTGTATTCACATTTTGTATGAGTTGAGTCATTGATTTAATACATTATGAATGAAGTTTACATTGGTTTCTTTCACAAACAAATTGACTGAATTTTTAGTAGATTTAAATTCATAACATCACTGGTATAGTTTGGATTCATGTCGACTTTTTTAGCAGCTGTTGTTTTTCTTTTTTAAATCAAGTTTTTCACAGTTGCATGTACTACAAAATTCAGAACTATTAGTGATCCTTCAAAGTATGATAGTTGAGGAGTAACTTCTATTTCCTGATTTGATATACATGAATGCTAAATGCACTGTAGGAGATCTGGATGGTCTTGACTGTTATACATGAATGCTAAATGCACCATTTAAGAAACAGTGGATAGCATATGTACAACTATGCTATTTTGAAGGATAACAAAAGTCACATCCTTTATTTATTTATTTTATTTGAATGCAATAGTTGTGATTTTTTACATTCACTTGATTGAATCTGAAATGGATTTTTGTCTTTTTCAGTCTTGATGCACATGGTGTTTCAAAAGATTGTGCTGTTAACAATTACAATCAATTTACTTATTTTCGTTTCCTTGTTTCAGAGATTGTTGTTCACAAGAGTGTTTATTGGAATCATTTTTTCCATTGCTAGAAGCAACACCAAACAGGCCCTATGCTTGCACATTTTGGTAGAGTGAAACAGAAGACATGTTCAGTGTTTCTACTGATAATGGCAGATTGAGGCATTATCGTGACTTGCAGGAGTTGCTACAACATGTTTGTCAATTTATTGGATGTCTTTCTGCTGTAGCTATTCTCCCAAGTGAGACCCATTTTTTTTCTGCTGTTTGTCGATTTACTGGATGTCTTTCTGCTGTTTGTCGATTTACTGCACCTACCAAGTCAGTTTGCTTTGCCCCCAAACTTTGTAATGCCATTTTGTTAGATCTATCTTACAGGTGAAACTACGAAAAAGATTGTGCTGAGGCTACAATGCCAGAGCTGCAAACATGTCTCCCAACACCCAATTTAGGTTGGTTTCTCAGATATATATATATATATATATATATATATATATATATATATATATATATATATATATATATAAATATATATATATATATTGTTTCATGCAAGCATTCAACATTCCATGCTAGGCGTCACTTTAGGTGGTCCCCACACTGTAAAGATTTTATTAGACTTTTGGCATGCAACTGGATGATTAAAAAGGATTTAATCTCTTCATGGTATTTCATTAGCTCACAATTCTTGGTTGATACCCATGCTCAAAAAGGTTTGAAAAATAGAACTGGTTAACCAGGCCAAGCCAACTTGGAACTCTGCAAGTCAATTAATTTAATTTTTAAATTTCTAAGAATATAAGCTATAGGAAGTGCAGGAAAAAAAAATAAAAAGAAAGGTAAAAAATAAAAAGAATACGGGCCTAGCTTCTAGAAGTTGAGTTCTTCGACTTGCCTAAGTTTTAAGACTCCATTCAGTTACCGAAGTTTCTCATTGAACCCAGAACTTCATGAACCTGGTTGAATTGGCTGAGTTTTTTTTTCTTGAGACACGTCAGCTTTTCTTGAAAAATCCACTTATTTTAATGTCGTTCTTGTTGTTGATATTTTTCTCTTGGGGTGTCTTGTTCTTTTGTGTGATGCTTCCAATGATATATTTTTATTTTCCTGTGGGTTGCTCCCATTTCTATTTTATTTTCATTGCTTTCTATTTTGCTTATAATAAGGCTATTTGGTTTTATTTATATCAGCATAGGTGGACTGGTAGATATGAAGCCCATCTATGGGACAACAGCTGCAAGAAGGAAGGCCAAACTAGAAAAGGAAGACAAGGTTAGTAAAACAATAGGGAGACAACCATTTTCAGCCTGGTTGGTTTTTCCCTTTCGCTTTTCCTTTTTTTTGGTTGAGTTTTTTGAATTGTTAGCCTGACTGCTAAGATATGTGGTTTGTCTGGTTTTTTGCATGTGTGATTGCAATCCAATCAAATGCCTAGTAGTTTATTTGGGTGAGCCTTCTCTTTCATTCCTTCAAGTTTTTGAAATTTTCTTTAATCATCCAATACGACATCCTGTTTATTTATTGTACCTTTCATTGCCATTTGTGGATTTTAGGGGGGTATGATATTGAAGACAGCTGCAAGAGCTTACGACTTAGCGGCGCTCAAGTATTGGGGACCTCCAACTCATATCAACTTCCCGGTATATGTTTCATAGCAAGCGAAATGGATTAATTTGTCAATCTCTCTTTACTTAAACTGTGGTTCTCATGTTTTCTGATGTTGGCCTCAAAATGGATTCTTTGCAGTTGGATAACTACCACGGAAATTGGAATTGAAATTGAAATGTATACTAGAAAAGAAGGAAAAGATTAGTGTGAATCATTCTATTGTCTTTTTCTTCTATTTGTATAATTAATTATCTGGCATATAATACAAGTAAATTACATACCCCACTCTCTCTCTCATACAATGAACAAAGGGGTTTTAAATTGTACATAAAATTCCATCCTGAAATCTAACCGCTGGCAACATTATTAAGTGTTCAAAACCGTTTCTAAAATTGTGCCTAAAATGTGACCATTGGCACCAGAACGGTTTAAATCCGTTCCTAAAATTCCGTTTGTAAAAATTGAAACGGTACCCAAAACGGTTCTGAACCGTTCCTGTTTTTCTGCGACGCCTCATTTAGGAACGGTTTGAAACCGTTCCTGAAGGATTTAGGAACGGTTTTAAACCGTCCTAAATGACGATTTTGGTGTAGTGCATTTTTTTTTTCATTTGTCATTAGAAACAACCATGGTAGAGGGAGACCAAGAACTCTGTTCTCTCAGCAACACATGCTAGAGTGTATAGTAATGCTATTTTTTAAATAGTGTTTGGTCGTGTTTGGATGGACAAGGGACGATGAATACAGTTTAATCAAAGGGAAAATGACCCAAAAAGTAGTTTTGGTGCATTTTCTTACTTTGCAATTAAATTCAATAATACATCTAAACACGCACCTTTAAAATGCAGCTAAGTAGAGAGTTCTTAAGGCAGTTGCTTTATGAAGTCACTAAGCAGTTCTGTTTGAATGGTTGCAGAGCTATGCTAACATTTGGACTGAATGCACTCATTGGAGGAAAGAAGGAAAATCAAGATCCAAAAGATACTCTTTACATAGGCAATTGGAACCCATCAAACACTCGTTCTTTCATGCAGTAAATCCTCTCAAAGGGCCAAAAGATCGACTCATGGGAATTCGGTAATCATAATCGCAATCTCAGCTCTTAAATTGAACTGCCCATGTCTTAATTTTTAAAAAGTCCTCTCTAATTTTTTATATGGTACACTTCCTATCAGGAAATGAACTCTGTGGAGGTGGAATTGCTGCAAAGGTAGAGCCTAATCAATACGAAGAGGACATGATCATACTTAGAAAACTTGTCGACGAGCTATATCAGAATTCCGGGAAAAAACCACAGATTATGGCCCCTGGAGGTTTCTTTGAGAAAAAGTGGTTTGATGACTTCCTTCTGGCCTCGGGGCCCAATGTTGTCGATGTAGTGAGCCATCATATCTACAACCTTGGTGCAGGTCAGTGAGGATTTTGCATTGAATTCTGAATTTAGTGGACCCCATCAGATTGTTTGCATTGGCGTCTTCAGCATTTCTTATAAACCTGTAAATTGTGAATGCATGTGTAGAGAAGATGCTTTCATTGACGCCCAATGAATTGATCAAATGGGTGCATATATGTGCTAATGTATGGTAAGATGGCGAAATTAATGGTGTTTACGGATTCTTTCATTTAGGTGTTGATCCAACTCTATTCGACAAGATGCAAGATCCATATCATCTCGATGAGATAGTTCAGACATACAATGACCTTGAGGTCACGCTTAAGGAGTTCGGCCCATGGTCGTCGGCTTGGGTTTTAGAATCTGGTGGTGCATACAATAGCGGAGGCAAACTCGTATCACATGCCTTCGTTAATAGTTTCTGGTGATGGACCCTTATCTCTTTCTTTCCTATAGATGTTATTCATGCGTCTGTTTCCATGTTGGTTTTCCAATATGCTTCTTCTAGTATCACCCCTAGAACTGTATCTAGTGAAATTGCACTAATGTATTTCTATGAACTGCATTTGGATACATGGGAATGATCAATCATTCTCAACTGTCCGTTTGGTCTAGCTCACTGTTTGTAGGCACCCGAAAAGACCATGATGAGAAGACGATACCATCTTGCCTATCTATGACTCTGAAGAAATGCTTCCTTAAGACAATCTGAACCATCCCAAATTATTACTTGGACCTAATGAACCATCTAGATCGATTCATCGTAATGTCCATGAGTCTGAGTTGGGCTCCTAGCATTGTAATTTACAGCGAGCAATGTCGGCCCAATGGAATATTGTCAAAATTGACAAAGGACACAATAAAAATCAGAGAAAAATCTTCCATAACATTTATAACCTACTAAGGATTTATATGTTGTATTTTGTTTTAAAATAAAATTAAAATTTGATTTTTCAAATTTTAGTGGTTTCCCTCCACATTTGAAGTTTGGTGTTTTTGAGGTGTGGGTTGTCCCACATCGGATTTGACAAAGGAAATTCTCTTGTTTATAAGATAAGCTTTTTGCCTTGGGCTTGAGCCCCATTCAGGGGGCATATGAATTTGGTCTTATGGGGGGGCTATGCCAATAGCTCTAATCTATGCCATTGACCACACACGCGCGCGCGCGCCGACCCGAGCCGTGCCATGCCGAGTCCGTGTGCGTGTGCGTGATGGGACAGTCTGGGTGTGGGTGCGGTGTAAGTGTACTCGCGTGGGTGTGTGTGTGTGTATAGGTGCCTTTTCGTTTTAAACTAGAGAGATGCCTCCCTTCCGGTTGGTCGCCCCTGTTGGGTTTAAACCCAACGGACCTAACCTTTTGTAAATGTTGTTTATACACCACTTTGGAGTCTATATAAAGACTTTCGATTCCAATTTCAAATATATGAAATTATTATCTCTCTTATAAAACTCTCTCTGATACGGTTTTAAGAATTTTACTGAGTTCATGCTGAGTCAACTCAGCACTTTCGGATTAAACTGCAAGTGGTTTGAGCTCGTGTATAGTGAGTGCACCGCTGAGACTGGGTTATAGTCGCGGTATCCTAAAGGTCGATTGCTCTGGAAACCTGTTGCACTTGGGACGCTATCCAAGGGAAGCAAATTTGATTTCAAGCCGAGTGACTCAGTCACGCCTCGACTTAATTCAATAAGTTCTTCTCAAAATTTTATTTTCCTTTTTTGGTTCTCGATTTTAATAGTCTATTTAATTCAACCAAATATTCCAACAATCTTGAAATCGAATTTGTTGAATTACATAGACTGTGGCTATAGTAAAAGTAAATGCTTCTACTGAGTTAGCCAAAATCGAACCGTTTGCTGGACAATGCTTTAAACGGTGGAAACAAAAACTGATGTTCGCTCTGACTACCCTGAAAGTTTCATACATTTTATTTGAATCATTTACTATAGATCCAACAAATCAAACTGAAGTAACAAATGAAAATAAATGTAAAAACTATATTCTAAACTCTTTATCCAACGAACTATACGTTGTGTATACTTCTTACGTGTCTGCTAAAGACATGGACTGCTTTAGAAAAGAAATACATATTAGAAGATACATGCGCTAAGAAACATGCAATTGCTAATTTTCTTCATTATGAAATGACAGATGTTAAACCTGTCACAAATCAGATTCACGATTTTCAAAGTCTAGTTCACAAACTATCGACAGAAGGAATTAAGTTGAATGAAATGTTTCTGTCAGGAGCGCTAATAGAAAAACTACCACCCTCCTGGAAAGAATATAAGAATAGAATGAAACATAAAAAGAACGGTGTTTATTTGAAAACCACTATCGTACATATACGAATAGAGGAGGCCAATAGAATCAAGGACCAAAAAGAAAATAGAAATGAGATAGATTCAAAGGCGAATCTTGTGGAATCAAGTCGGGCAAATAATAAGAAAATGGGCAACTGTCATAACTGTGACAAACCTGGACATTACGCAAATGAATGCAGGCTCAAAAAGAAGAATGCAAACAATCAATTCAAGAAAAAGGAAAACTGCTACAACTGTGGAAAGCCTGGGCATTATGTTAAAACCTGCAGGCTTAAGAAAAACAAAGATAAGCTGCAGGCTAATCGTGTAGAAACAAGCAATGAGTCTGACATGATAGTAGTTGTGGTGTCAGAAGTCTTCCTTGTAAACAACTTGGAGTGGGTACTAAACACTGGTGCAACTAGGCACGTGTGCAAGGATCGTAGCATGTTTACCTCCTACCAAGTATCAGGAAATGCTGAACAGGTGTTCATGAGGAATGCTAGAACGTCTCCAGTTGTAGGGAAAGGGAAAGTACTTCTGAAACTCACTTCTGAAAAGACTCTAATGTTGAATGATGTCCTGCATGTACCTGACATTAGAAAAAACTTAGTCTCTGGTTCCTTCCTCAATAAAGCTGGTGTTAAGTTAGTATTTAATTCAGATAAGCTTTTAATGACTAAGAATGGAACTTTTGTTGGTAAGGTATACTGTAGCGATGGTTTATTCATTGTAAATGTATCCGATGATAATAATAATAAGACATCCAATTCTGTTTATATCGTTGAACCTTTTTATCTATGACATAGTAGATTAGGTCATGTGAATGTAGTATCTTTAAAGAAAATGAAAAGATTAGGTTTATTACCTAATATATCTAATGAATGATTCGATAAATGTGAAACATGTGTAGAATCAAAATTCATTAGAAAACCCTTTAAACAAATAGAAAGATCATCTGTTCTATTAGAGTTGATACACAGTGACTTAGGTGATTTTAGAAATCACATGTTTAGAGATTAAAAAAGATATTACATAACTTTTGTAGATGACTACTCTAGGTTCACTAGAGTCTATCTGTTAAGGAACAAAGATGAAGCTTTAGATGTTTTTTCTAAATACAAAATTGAAGTTGAAAATTAGTTAAATATAAAAATTAAAAAGACTTAGAACAGATAGAGGAGGTGAATATGAATCTTCTTAATTTAGAAAATTATGTGAAAAAAATGGAATAGTTCACGAAACTACAACTCCTTATACCCTAGAACAGAATAGAATAACAGAACGTAAGAATAGAACTCTAAAAGAGATGATGAATGCCATTTTAAACAGATCAGGCTTACCCTCAAACATGTGGGGAGAAGAATTATATCTGCTTATTATATCCTAAATAGGATTCCTTCTAAATCTTCTGAACAAACACTATATGAACTTTGGAAGAATCATGTTCCTAATTATAAATATATTAAAGTGTGGGGGTGTCTTGCTAAAGTAGGATTACCTGAAACTAAGAAAAGAAAGTTAGGTCCTAAAATAACCGATTATGTATTTATAGGGTATGCACAAAATAGTGCAGCATACAGGTTTCTAGTTTTAAAAATTAAGGATAATATTCTAGATCCTAATACAATTATAGAAGCTAAAAGATGCAGAATTCTTTGAGAACGTATTCCCTATGAAATCTAAATCTATAGGAATAGAGGAAGTCAATGAATCAGATATTGCGTCTACTAGTAAAAATACTTACAAGAAAGTAATAGAAGAAATACAACTAAGAAAAAGTACTAGGGTTAGAAGAGAAACTAACCTAGGAGATGGCTTTTTCACTTTCTTAGTAGAAGATGATCATATAACGTATACAGAAGCAATTAACTCTCCAGATGCAACCTTTTGGAAGGAAGTAATAAATGATTAGTTAGAATCTATTATATCTAATAACACTTAGGAACTTGTAAACCTACCACCTGGAAACAAACCGATAGGCTGTAAATGGGTGTTTAGAAAGAAACTAAAACCATATGGGACTATTGATAAGTTTAAGGCCAAGTTGGTAGTGAAAAGCTTTAAACAAAAGGAAGTAATAGATTACTTTGATACATATTCCCCTGTAACTAGGATTACAACTATTAGAGTCTCAATAGCGATAGCCTCCATATATAAACTAGTGGTATACCAGATGGACGTTGGACGTTAAGACGGTTTTTCTAAATGGATACCTAGAAGAAGAAATATATATGGAGCAACCTGAAGGTTATAAGATATCAGGTAAAGAAAATAAAGTATGTAGACTAATTAAATCACTATATGGTTTAAAATAGGCTCCTAAACAATGACATGAAAAATTTGATGGCGTTTTAAAATCAAATGGTTATTATATAAATGATGTAGATAGATGTGTATATAGTAAAATTTTTAGAAATAATTATATTATTATATGCCTTTATGTTGATGACATGCTTATTTTTAGAACTAATATTAAATTAGTTAATGCAACTAAGAAATTCTTGTCATTTAAGTTTGACATGAAAGACTTAGGAGAGGCTAGTGTAATCTTGGGTATTGAAGTAACCAGGAAAAATGGTGTTATTATATTAGCACAATCTCATTACATTGAGAAGATATTGAAAACGTTTAACCATTTGGACTGTTTACCTATCAGTACTCCTTATGACTATAGTATGACTCTTATGAAGAATACAAAAAATAGTGTGTCTCAATTGGAGTATTCCAGAATAATTGGTAGCCTCATATATCTAACAAACTGCACTAGACCAGACATAGCATTTGTAGTAGGAAGGCTATGTAGATATACACAACTCTGGAAAAGAGCATTAGAATACTTTGTCTAGGATTTTGAGATACCTAAAAGGCAGTATGGCCTATGGTTTACATTATACTGGTTATCCTGCTGTATTAGAAGGATATGGTGATGTTAATTGGATCAGTGATTCAGATGAGACAAAATCTACTAGTGGATATGTTTTCACTTTGGGTGGAGGAGCAGTCTCTTGGAAGTCTACTAAACAGACATGTATCGCTCGGTCGACTATGGAATCCGAGTTTATTGCCTTAGAACAGGCTGGATCAGAAGCCGAGTGACTTAGAAATCTCTTAGCTGATATATTATTGTGGCCAAAGCCTGTATCGACCGTGTCTATTCATTGTGACTGTCAAGCAGCTATAGTGAAAGTAAAAAAGTAAAATATAAAATGGAAAGAGCAAACATATTAGACTCAGACACAACATAGTGAAACACATATTGCGTGATGGAGTCATATCTATTGACTTTGTGAGGTCAGAAAAGAATCTAGCAGATCCTCTGACTAAAGGACTATCTAAAAGGTTAGTCAATGATACATTGAAGGAAATGGGCTGAGCCTAATATATGAGTTACCAGTGCTAGCAACCCAACCTATACAAGTAGAGATCCCATGAGATAGGTTCAATGGGTAAACAACAAGACACGAGGTAAACGATTACACTGAGTTATATGAGCCCCTTCTATAGTGTAAAGTGCGAATAACAACGCAGAAGGATGAGTTTTTAGAACTCTTAATAGATCCATAGCCATATATTTGGTGGTGTATACAGTTGCTGCATACACTTGATGGAATTTACTTATATGGGTGTGAAGGTGAAGGCCGCTTTCTATGAGAATCTAGGCGAATTCTCTAAAGCAGTCATGAAATCCAGGTAATGGTGTATGGCCAAAACTCACCGAACCGCAGAATCACTTGTAGAGGAAGAGTTGTGTGAGTGACATGTACTTGCGATCTACATTAAAAGGATTCAGGTTCAAGACTATGGTGTCACCTAATTCTTGTAGACCTGTCTTGCTTACTCTAATGTCAGTTCAAGTCTATGGTGACACAGGCACCATTGCACAACTATTACGCTTTAATTCGAAAGAGTTTTATTTTAAAACATGTGGGGGATTGTTGTATTTTGTTTTAAAATAAAATTAAATTTTGATTTTTTAAATTTTAGTGGTTTCCCTCCACATTTAAAGTTTGGTGACACAGGCACTTGCGCCTTTTCGTTTTAAACCAGAGAGATGCATCCCTTTTGGTTGGTCGCACCTGTTGGGTTTAAACCCAACAGACCTAACATTTTGTAAAGGGTGTTTATACACCACTTCAGAGTCTATATAAAGACTACTGATTCCAGTTTCAAATATACGAAATTATTATCTCTCTTATGAAACTCTCTCTGATATGGTTTTAAGAATTTTACTGAGTTCATCGCTAAGTCAACTCAACACTTTCGGATTAAACTGTAAGTGGTTCGAGCCCGTGTACAGTGAGTGCACCGCTGGGACTGGGTCATAGTCGTTGGATCCTGGAGGTCAATTGCTCTGGAAACCTGTTGCACTTGGGATGCTGTCTAAGGGGAGCAAATTCGATTTCAAGCCGAGTGACTCAGTCACGCCTCGACTCAATTCAATAAGTTCTTCTTTCTCAAAATTTTATTTTCTTTTTTTGGTTCTCAATTTTAATAGTCTATTTAATTCAACCAAATATTCCAACATTATATACAAGAGGAAACGTATGCATACACAAGTATACATACTGGCAATGCAATGTACATTCCAAAATCAAAAGATCATAATACATGCCAGCTAAGAATGGTCATGGTATCCAACTAGCTATATCTTTATCTCTACAAATATGTCCCATTAAACAATACATCTATATCTTAAGCTTTAGATGAATCCGACTATAAGCAATCAACTGATTGATTCATTGTGTTTGTAACAGGTTCTTAGATCAGCTTGGTATGACATCGATGTATAACCACAAAGTTTTCTGCAGGCAGACATTGATAGGTGGAAACTATGGTCTCCTTAACACCACAACAATGGTTCCCAACCCAGACTATTACAGGTGAGATTTGATAATATAGAACCAAAATACCTACATTTTCAGTAATCTTTTATCTTTATATTATAGAACTGTCAACAAATCCTTCTTTGTTGTTTTACTCTTTATCAGCGCTCTTCTTTTCCACCGGTTAATGGGGAGAGGTGTTCTTGCTACCAATCACAATGGCTCGTCGTACTTACATGCATATGCTCATTGCTGTAGAAATGGGGTACGATCATCTTATACTTAATGTGGTTTTACGTTTTTTTTTCCTTAAATTTGTTTGTATTTTTTGACTTTATTTTCTTCATTGATGACTTCAAAATGAAGCTCTTTGGGGGGCGGGGCAGAAGATGTCTGTAATGAAATGTTTCACAAGAAATTTTTTAACTTAGGAGTCGTTTGGATGTTTGTAAAATCATTGTAAAAGGTTTACAGGTAAAGACACCACAAGTGTTGTTTAGATGCCTATAATTTCTCATAAATCTTTTTTAGGCCCTAAACACTTTACATGTTATAGTGGCTTTTAGAACGTTGACATTTTGCTATGTTTCAAATTATAAGTAATTTAATTACAAGACTAATAGTCTTTTTATTTTCATTTTTATTTTTTTAATTCTTCAAGAGACTTGTTGCTAGAGTGAAACCGATATGTATGACCAGTTCCAATATTCTTTTTACTAAAGAACATATTCTTATTTAATCTCTCTCTCTCTCTCTCTCTCTCTCTCTCTCTCTCTCTCTCTCTCAGGCTGCTGGAATTACTTTGATTCTGATTAATCTATCCAACTCAATATCCTTTAACGTTACGCTGGCCAAATACCTGAACTTATACCCACCATTGGAAGCTTCAGTGCAAGCCGTAGCAGGTGGGCAAAGAGATGAGTACCATTTGACTGCCAAAGATGGTGATCTAAAGAGCACCACCATGCTCCTCAACGGGTCACCGTTGGAGCTTACAGAATGGCGACATCCTTGATTTGAAACCAACCCAAGTTGACAGTTCGAAACCTGTGAATGTTGCTCAGTCATCGATTGTCTTTGTTGTCTGTAAGGACTTCAAGGCTCCAGCCTACTGAGGGACCATTGTAAATCTGAAATTTATGGTTGCACCTAAGTATCATTATTGTGGTCTTTGAAATTGTAATCTGCACTGATTGAATATACATAAAAAGTCTCTCTCTCGAGAGTTCAAAAAACCATCTTCGTTGTATGCCGTAGCTGCATCTTTCTTTTTTTCAACATGATCAGGTCATTAGTTTTCGCTTTGCAAGATTCCATGTTTGAACGGGGGGCTCATGGTAAGTCAAGTTCTAAAACCATGCCCACAACTATAGACCATGATATGGTGTTCATACCATGTGCACATGGACAATGACCAGTTCTTGTACGAGGGGCTCCTTGAGATTGTTGAATGTCGCCCAATACTCATTGGTCCATCACCACGCCGGATCCTTTTTCAGAAGATGTGCTAATTGAGCAGCCCACCCTGACTAACCTTTGATGAACCATTGCCAGTTATTGATGAGCCAAAAAAAGACCTCACCTCCACTACCGTAGTGAGTCTCTCACACTCTTATGGCCTGTAACCTACTCTTTTTTTTTCTTTTTACTTTTTTAACTTTTCTTCATTTTAGACGTTAATAGAGGCTTTACAAAAGCACTACACCATATTTTGGTCCCCCTCGAACCAAAAAAGAAAGTAGAGGGCCTATCGTAGGGATTTTCAAACAATCCCTATATACAAGAGAAGCAAAAGGGCAAAACGAGAAACAAATATACAATCAATTAGGTTGAATAGACCCTATCCAAGAAGATCAGCCCGTGGACTTGCATCGGGAGCATCCTATGTTGAGTATGAATCACGTTTAGTTGGCGATGGCTCCCTTCTCGGGCCATACAGTCCTGATGGCCTGTAACCTACTCATTGAAAGGAAGAGGATTTGTTGAAGAGACTGATTTTTTCCATCACTCTTTTCAAGTAAGAGAAAATGCTAGCTAAAATAGAGTCAGCTGCCTCCTTCCCACCACCCGCATTAGTTTGCCTTTAAGTCCCAAACTTCATGCAGGACATGAAAGTTAAACATAATATGTAAGATTTCAGGCTTTAGATCATACTAATTTAGAAACAATCACAAAAATTCCACATCCCACATAAGATCAAGCATTTAATAAGGGGAATCTACGATGGTCCAAGCGTACACATGTTTGGTCTGGATCAATTAAAAATTATAGACCAAACAATGTTCAAAGGAGAGTAGATTCATTCACTCTTGTAAAGGATTATTTCGAATCCATGGGATTCACATGTTTCAATTCAGGAAAACCTAGGGTTTGCAAAAGTGGAATAGAACTTGAAATTTAGATTATCTAGGGTTAGGGTTAGGGATTTAAGGTGAAAGAGGAGATGATTAGAGGAGAGACAGAACATGAATATAATCCACACATGTGGACAACAATCTGGCCTAGATGGTTAGGGATTTAAGGTGAAAGAGGAGATGATTAGAGGAGAGAAAGAACATGAATATAGTCCACACGTGTGGACAACAATTTGGCCTAGATGCACGTGCGTGGGATCCTGCCCGCATGTGTGTGGGGCCCACGAACCCAAAAAGGAACAGCTTGGGGTTGGTCGGCTAGGGGTGGGCCACCCACACACAAGTTTCAGGCCGATCGGGCGTCCGGTCTGTGCACGATGTTCCACCAAAGTTTCAGCCCTTCTAGAGGGCCTAATTCTGCAAATCTGCTGTAGAGGAAGGACCGGCTGCAAAAGGGGGTGGATTTGATGATGGGATGGCTGTGAGAGATGATGAATATTTAGGGTAGGAGGTGGGGGCGATTTGGGATGGGTATGGTTTCGCACCATAGTAGTTAGCCATTTGAAGAAGTGAGGATTTCGCACCCAATTAAATTTTCACAACTCAAAGAATTAGAGAAGTAGAAAAATGTAGAATTTTATTCATAATATTCAATGGAAAATAATGTATAAGGAGTTGCCCATTTATAAGAAAACCCTATACTCAAAAATCCACGTCATGTGCGCACACTATTACTTAGAGATGAAGTAATAAAAATAACAACTAATCAATGCAATCAGAACCGTTCATGATGTTCCTAATAATGATAATAAGTAAAACTCAAAGTCCAAAATCATTTAAGGTAGTGGGCCACAATTATGAGATCCAATAGCGAGATCCACATGATGATCAGGTCCACTCCAATGAACCATAGCACAACCCTCTAACTACAAGGTCCTCCATGGATGTCTTCATCGATCCAGATCAATGGTGGGGCCTTCCTCCTTGCGTACGTGTGTAGGGGGGTGTGCATGTACGCGTAATGTCCCCATCAATTCTCTCCGGCTGTGAAGATTTCACCACTAGCGAAACAAAACTCCTTAACCGCTCCAAAATATCAGGATCAATTCGTTGAAGCTCCTTCTCAGTGAACCACGTACTATCTAAAGCTGGGCCTGACTTCCTTTTAACCAAGTACTTTTGAAACCCGTCGTCCAACGTTAATACTATCTGATTATCTAGAATATCCTCTATCTCTTCTCTGAGTGTAGGAAGGGTAGGTATGAGATATAAAGGCTGGGAAGAAGGGTTGGAAAGAGGCCATGGATCAAGAGAAATGTATGAGGAATCAAGATGGTTAGGCGAAAGGCTGAACAATGTATGAGGGGTCCCCTAAAATACAGCTAGATCCCCCATATTAAATGTGGAACTAATTCCTATTGAAGGAGGAAGATCTACTACATATGCATTAAGACCGTTTCGTTTTATAATTTTAAATGGTCTAGCACTACGCTCGTATAATTTACGAACAGCTCCTTGAGGGTACCGCTCTGGCCTGATGCAGACCATCACAGAGTCCCGTACATTGAATTCCTCGAAACGCTCATGGTGGTCTATAGAAAGTTTGTAATGTTCATTACTCATAGTGATCTTTCGCCTGATTTCTTGATATAATGAATGAATATGATGTGTAAAGGACTCTATAGACTTTGATGGCCTATGGGACAGTGACATAAGGACAAGATCAATAGGCTTTCTAGGTTTATAACCAATAACGACTTCAAAAGGACTTAAACCTGTGGACTTATTGATAAACCTATTAAATGCAAACTCAACTATAGGTAGTGCGGTGTCCCACGTCCTGGTGTGCTCCCCTACTAAACGTCTGAGCAAACTCCCTAGGCTTCTATTGACCACCTCAGTCTGACCATTAGTCTAAGGGTGGTAGGTAGAAAAAAATTGGAGCCTAGTATTCATCATATGCCATAGTATCTTCCAAAAATAACTCATGAATCACACGTCACGATCAGACACTATTGTTTTTGGTAACCGGTGAAGTTTGATGACCTCACTAAAGAACAACTTGGCAACATGAGATGCGTCAGAGGTCTTAAAACAAGGAATGAGGTAGGTCATTTTTAAAAAAATGGTGCACGATAAAAAATATGAAATCGTGTTTCCGAATAGTCTTGGGGAGTCCAAGCACGAAGTCCATACTGATGTCCTGCCAAGAGATGAATGAAACTGCCAAAGGTGTGTATAGTCCTGTATTTTTCTTTTTCTACTTTGCCAGTTGACAAGTACGACCTTGCCCTATAATTTTGGCTACGTCTCACTTTAGGCATGGCCAATAAAACCTATCATCCACTAGGGCAATGGTCTTGTCTCGACCAAAATGACTCGCGACCCCTCCTGAATGTAACTCTCAGATAAGAAAATCGCCGAGAGAGGTATGCGATATGCACAAGCGATCACTCCTAAACAAATATCCATCTAAAATTAAGTACTCACTACTAGCTCCTCACGGACTCTATAACAACGACATGTACACAACTCCAAAATTTAGGCACTCAGAATAGCCCTCTCTGACATGCTCGAGGCCCGTGACTTCGACATTCATGTAATTAAGTAACGCGACTCGATAACTCAATGTGTAGGCAGGCTTATTCTCTACACCGGCCTTATGCTTAAGTATAAAAGTGTACTCTTGAAGGAATTGAACCTACTTGGCGTACTTAGGGTTTAATTTCTTCTACGAGTTCAGATATCTCAAGGCCTCGTGATATGAGAACAGGACGAATTCTTGGGGTAATAGATAATGACGCCAGTGGCGTAGTGATTGTATTATCATATGGAATTCTTTGTCATAGGTGGAATATTTTTACTTCGCCTCATTTAGTTTCTCACTAAAAAAGGTGAAAGGGTACCCTTGCTGACTAGGTACTCCTCCTATGACGACTCCTGACACGTCGCATGCGACTTCAAAAACTTTTGAAAAATTCAGAAGTCGTGTGATTGGAGCTTTAGCCATCCTGACCTTTATCTCCTTGAAGGCTTTCGAGGCTGCTTTCATCCATGGAAACTCTCCCTTTTTAATGCAATCCGTGATGGGAGCCATAATGGAATTAAAGCCTCGAATGAACTACCTATAGAAGGTGGTCAAGCCGTGAAAGCTGTGTACCTCGTGAATATTGCAGGGTTTAGGCCAATTAACAATGCCTTTGACCTTCACGGGATCTGCTCACCTTCACCTGACACAACAAAACCTAAGAAGATAACATTACTAGACATAAATGCATACTTCTTTAGGTTAGCGTACAATTTCTCTGCTCTAAGGATCCCACAAACTTGCCTCAAATGGTTGAGGTGTTGTTCCTTGGTCATACTATAAATGAGGATATCATCAAAGTAGATGACCAGTAACTTCCCCATAAAGGGCCTCAATACTTGGGTCATCACACACATGAAAGTACTTGGGGCATTAGTTAGCCCAAAAGGCATGACTAGTCACTTATATAGCTCATCCTTCATCTTGAAGGCCGTCTTCCACTCATCACCAAGGCGTACACGAATTTAGTGATAACCACTTTTGAGGTCAATTTTGGAGAAGATAGTAGCATTGGTCATCATATCCAACATGTCATCAAGACATGATATGGGAAATTGATACTTGACTGTGATTTTATTGATGGCCCTACTATCAACACACATCCTCCATGTGTCATCCTTCTTAAGTGTAAGAAGGGCGAGCACAATACACGGGCTCATGCTCTCTCAAATGAAACCCTTTTATAGGAGTTCATCAATCCATTTTTTCAACTCTGCATGCTCCTTTGGGTTCATTCTGTAATGAGAGAGGTTTAATGAAATCACCACATGAACTAAATCAATGGCATGTTGTATATCCATAATAGGGGGGAGCTCATTCGGTAGATCCTCAGGAAAGACATCACGAAACTCATTCACTACCGAAATAGCCTCAGTGCGTAACTCTACACTAGCCTTTGGTACACTCTCCCTAGCCACAAGGGCATACACTATTGATTTTGACTCAGTCTCTTGTTCAAAGTCTTTGGCATCTAGAATATGGAGAGGCTTAAACTTGGACTTCGACTCCTTCAATTCCTTTGAGCCGCTCACACCACTCTTTGTAGTGCACTCCTTTTCAATCGTGTTCTTGAGTGGAAGTGGATTTAGCTTGATTTTCTTACCCTCAAATCAGAATGTACACACATTTGAATGACCAAATATAGTGACATCCTTGTCATAGAGCCAGGGCCTACCCAAAATAATATGGCAAACATCCATGGGAACAACATCACACCAAAGTGTGTCTTTATATTATCCAAACTGAATAGGAATAAAACAATGGTGCGAGATTGGAATGGAAGTCTCATCAACCCATGACACTATATAGGGTTGAGGATGGGCTTCGAGCTTCAAGCCCAAATGGCTCACAGTGTCAGTTGATGCCACATTGACACAACTACCACTATCCACGATCATCTTGCAATTCTTATCACCACATTTTGCATAAGTATAGAAGATCGTGTTGCGGTGTCAATCGTTAGTATTCTTTGCTTGGGCAAAGGTGCAATGCACTACTACCAGGGTCGCAGACTCTTGCGCTCCCTCTTCCTCATCACCAGGGGTCACTATTGGCTCATACTCTTCCTCCTCACTGTCAGTTTCAGGGGGCATTACTTCTACTTGCCCATCAATGAGGAGCACCTTAGTACCCTCTTCATGCCGCACTAGTGGGCAAAGTGACCAAACCCCTGACATCTAAAACACCTAGTTGCATCACTTCTGCGTGAGCTAGACCCGACAATTCCTTTACCCTTATCATCCTTGGGCTTAAACTGGGAACTACTAGAAGGTTTGTTTTGGTATTCACTGCTAAGCTTAGGCCTAGAAGGGTTGGCCCTAGCTCTAGAATCACGAAACTTAAACCGCCTTTCCATAGATGCTTTGAGGTATTGCTCAACCTCCGACACTACTTGATACGACTGTTCAAGAGTGTCTATGTCCTTGGCAAGCAATTCTCTTCTAATATCAGACGGAGGCCTGTCTTAAATCGAGTAAGAGTGAGTATGGGATCCTCATCAACTTCACACCAGGTCAAGTACTCTTTGAACTTTTCAATGTATTCTGCCACACTCATGGAACCTTATCAAAGAGAATGTCATTCCTCAACCAACCTCAAGTGATAAGAGAAAGAAAGATACTTTTCCTTAAGAGTTTCTTTCATTTCTCCCCAATGGACTATTGGGGGCTCCCTCGACCTTTCTTTCTTTCGCTCAATAATAGCCCAAAACCTCTTTACTTGGCCTACAAGCTTCATCTTGGCAAATCGGACTCGACGAGCATCCGACATGTCATACCACTCAACATATTGGTCCATATCCCTTAAGGAGTTGTACATCTGGGTCATAATAATACTGATGTCCCTCGTAGGGTGGGTGCATGAGTGCACGCCCATGACCGTTTCTTTGGCCACCTCCATTCCTTTGTCTATTCTCTTGACCACCTGCTCGCGATTGGGCATCTTCCTCAATGGTAGTCTCTAGTTGGGTAACGTGCACATTAAGCTGATCCAAGCGTTGGTTAATACATTGTTTCAAGCGCCTACCTAAAGACTCAAACTGTCGAGTTCGGTCATTTACAGACTCTTGCAATTGCTCCATGTTTAGTGTAGGGTGTAAACCAAAACTATGACTAGTACGTGTGGGCATATAAACACTCACTCAAAGATCCTCTAATGCAACTATACGTGTCTAAATGAGACTAAATGATCATATATGACTCTATATGAGAGAAACTACACAACACTACTAAAATTCTAGCAACATAACTGCCCAAATAATTTGTTAATAGAAAATTCAGCCATGAAAATTAGGGATTTTCTAACAACAGAAAAATTCAGCAGTCTAAGTTGTAAATGATGGGTCCTAAACAGACCTATATGATGAGATTTGATGTAAAATAAATGTGAGTAAACTAAACCCTAAACATGCAATGCAATCCCCTATGAAAAACCTAAGCTCTAATACCAAATTTGATGCAGGACATGAAAGTTAAACATGATATACAAGATTTCAGGCTTTTGATCATACTAATTTAGAAACAATCATAAAAATTTCACATCCCACATAAGATCAAGCATTAAACAAGAGGAATCTATGAGGGTCCAAGCCTACACATGTTAGGGCTGGATCAATTAAAAATTATAAACCAAACAATGTTCAAAGGAGATTAGATTCATCGACTATTGCAAAGGATTATTCTCAATCTAAGGGATTCACATGTTTCAATTCGGAAAAACCTAGGATTTTTGAAAGTGGAATAGAACTTGGAATTTAGGATTATCTAGGGTTAAGGTTAGAGATTTAAGGCGGAAGAAGAAAGGATTAGAGGAGAGAGAGAACCTAAAAATAGTACTCATGTGTGGACAGCAATCTGGCCCAAACGCACGTGTGTGAGATCCTGCTTGCACATGTGTTGGGGCAACAAGCCTAAAAAGGGACGTCTTGGGGTTGACTAGGGGTGGGCCACCCACAGACCAAGTTTCAGGCCGATCGAGCATCCGGTCTGTGCACGGTGCTCTGCCGAAGTTTTAACCCTCTTAGAGGGCCTAATTCTATAAATCTACTGTAGAAGAAGGATCGGCTACAAAATGGGGTAGATTTGATGATGGGATGGCTGTGGGAGATGATGAATATTGAAAGTAAGAGGTGAGGGCGATTTGGGATGGGTATGGCTTCGCACCATGGTATTTAGCCCTTCAAAGAAGGGACGGTTTCACACCTAGTTAGATTTCTACAACTCAGAGAATTAGAGAAGCAAGAAAATGCAGAATTTTATTCATAATCTGCAATGAAAAAAACCTACAAGGGGTTGCCTATTTATAAGAAAACCCTATACCCCAAAATTTGTGCCATGTGCGCACACTATTACTTAGTGACGAAGTAATAAAATAACAACTAATCAATGCAATCAAAACCGTTCATGATCTTTCTAATAATGGTAATAAGCAAAACTCAAAGTCCTAGATCATTTAGGGTAGTGGGTCACGATCATGAAATTTAATGGTGGGATCCACATGATAATCGGGTCCACTCCAATGAACCATAGTACAACCCTTTAACTACGAGGCCATATATGGATGTCGTCAGCGATTCAGATCAATGGTGGGGCCTTCCTCCTCCTTGCGTATGTGTGTAGGGGAGCGTGCGTGTGTGCATGATGTCCCCATCAAAACTCTACACAGTGAAGGAGCATTAATATATGTGAGGTCATAATCAGTTACATGGGGGGCCACTTCTCATCCCGTTTGTGGGAATTTGATGATCTATCTATGAACCAATTGAAAGATGATGGCTCATGCTTGAGCATATCATATGTTGCAAATGCTGACGTCAAAACCCTTCACTCCAACAATGAGGTTGCCCAAACTTCGGCAATGAGGGGCAAAAACGACTCTGTTCTTCAGTCCAATTATCCATAGAAAACAATGGAAAACACCTAAAAACATTATTTCAAGTGGACAAGACCACCTGTTTTTGGATCAGCCTAACCATTGGGTTGTCCATTGTCAATGTATAGTTGATTCCAATAGTCTATCATGTTGATTCCAATCAACGAATTTTCATCTTAATCAATAAATTTAAATATAAAGATACGGCCATTCAGACATCTTTTCCTAAGCAACGAATTTTCATCTTAATAGTCTATCATGTTGATTATAATCAAGCGCTATCTAATAGTCTATCATGTTGATTCCAATCAACGAATTTTCATCTTAATCAATAAATCTAAATATAAAGATACGGCCATTCAGACATCTTTTCCTAAGCAAGTAAAGCAAAAGCAAGATGGTCTTATACTCAAATCACCACTAACTCAATGGATCTTAAAATGGGTGTGCTAGTGCAGGGAAGATGTGGGGTCAATATGATTTATCCACACAATCCAATCCATCTATCAGATGTGTCACCTGAAGAAACATCTATCCCCGATAAACTCATTCCCTCTCAAAATTTTGTGTTGTGGCCCACCTGATTTTTGGATGAGGATGATCTTGGGATCTAAGCATTTTTTAAGGTGATGCATCTGACGGACAGGTTGGATTCATGAATACAACAGTGAGCTCCACATCTGCCTAGTAGTACGGTAAGCTTGTGGTGGTACTGGTACCACTAGAATGCACACCTCTTAAAATAAACACATATATGGATGCATACACCCATGCATGGATATATACATACAAGGCCACATACAATAAGATATATAACAACAAGATACCATAATTCAGTTGGGAAATTTATATAAACAATTACATCTTGGATGGATTAAAAATGGCACTTATTCTTTCGCACATGGGGAGGCTAGGTGGAGCTACTTGAATCCACCAAGCTTTAATGCAACATTTTAGCTCTTAAGCTTCTGTAAATACCTTGGACTAGATGGTATATGTAGGTGCATGTGGAAGCTAACATTTCAGCAGGAGGGTGTTGGTCCGAAAACGCAACTGAGTACATTTCTTCAATTTTGAAGAAGTGAGATCACTCGCCATAGGAGCTAGTTTGACGGACTTCTATCATTCTGCTCAATGCCAGTGACAACAAATTCAGGTGCCGAGATGCTTCTTCTTCAAATGTAAACAAGTATAAATAGATAGGAAGGAGTAGGAGCAAGATTTCGAAGCGGGAGATGCACCTAAATAGTGTTAGGGGACCGCGGAAGCATACAGAGACGAATGTAGGATAGCAATCCAAAAGCACCAAGCAAAAATGAGAAGTACACAACGATTTTAACGTGGAAAAACTCGTGTAGAAAAAAAAACCATGGCACAAAGTGACAGATGATCACTATGAAAGCAGAATTACAAAATTATAGAGCTTACCCGATTCAAACAACCTCGAATCTCACCCTTGCTACACCCTTTTGAAACCCTTGGATGATTTGGAATACACTCCCAATTCCGATTGCACTCCAATATATAGCCTTTGGAGGAAGCACAATTGAAATAGGAAACAAATCCGGAAATTTACAACTCTGCAAAAATCTATGCCAATCAATTCGATGGCATCGAACTAACACCCAAACTGTCCAGAGAAATAACATGAAAATTCAATTTTCCCCGATTGCATCGAGCCATGTTCGATGGCATCGAACAACTACCGATGACATTGAAAAGATGCCCAGTTAGTCTAGCGGCCAACTGGAGAAATTTCAGAAAATGTCGATGGGATCATGCACTGTTCGATGCCATCGACAATGACATCGAATAGTCTATCAATTGCATCGATAGGCCTAGTAATAGACTCGATTTAAGACATCTATTACAACATTTAGAAAGATCCTGCAACTAAGTTCTAAACAAAGTATTGGCTTTAATTTCAAGTTGGTGCCATTTGAATTGGAAAATCTTATCATCGCACTCTTTCCCTAAACAACATAAAAAAATTCTAACTATTTTATTGCCAATCATTTCCAAACAACACTGAAAATTTTAATTATTCAGATTGCACCTCTACATGTATTTCTCTGAAGATGACTACAATTTTAAATGACACCAACTAACCAAACAATGTTAATTCAATGGTATTCATGGTCTGAAAACTTGATAGGACAACAAAAGAATCAAATGAGTCAACCCAATTCAACAAGAGTTGTTTTCTGTATAACTCTTTTTTACTTAACTAATCCAATAGCTTGGGAAACTTGGTCTATTGTATTAGATGTCTTAAATCTATAAAATCAACAGTCTGTCAATGACAGGTTTGATGACATCGAGCAGGTTTTGATGCCATCGAAGTCGGCTTGATACCATCGAGTATTTTTGAATTGTCTTTATTGCTTGCTGGACATATTGGTGTCATTTTTCGATGATATCGAGTGTTCGATGACATCGAAGTACATGTTCAATGCCATCTAGTTTAGGTTGAGAAATCGAAGATTTTTAGAATATCCATGTTTTATCTCTTGACTGATTTGCAGTTTTTTCAATGCCATCGAAGTAGCTTCGATGTGATCGAAGGCTTAGTATCGATGACATCGAAGGGTGTTCAATGATATCACTATTTTACGCAGATTTTCACAAATCCGTTGGATTTGCAGAATTTGTTTCCGGTTTTCCTTAAGATTCTTCCTTAGGCTATATATATGGGTGTAAACAAGATTAGGAAGTATTCGAAGAGTTTTAAATTCGTCCAAGGGTTTCAAAGGGTGTAGCAAGGGTGAGATTCGAGATTGTTCGAATCGGTTAATCTCTTTATCTTTGTAATTTCTGTTTCCATAGTGATATCTGTTGCTTTGTGCCTAGTTTTTTCCCAAAAGGGTTTTTCTAAGTTAAAATCTCTATGTTCTTTTTGTGTTTAATTAGTGCAATTGGATTACTATCATAGATTCATCTCTCTGTGCTGCCTTGGTCTCCTAACAAGTGGTATCAGATCTATCGTTGGGGCGTAGGCTTGAATCTAAAGGATTAGTATCAATGAAAAACACTAATTATGATATTAAGAAGTACTCAGGCAAAAATAATTTTGAGTTATGGAATGTTAAGATGATTAACCTATTAACTAAGCAATGGGAAGATGGGGCTCTTGAGGAGTAACGACCATCTATGAGTGACAATGATTGGAAAACTCTTGATAAGAAGGCCAAATCCTCTATCTGATTGTGTTTAATGGATGAGGTTCTCTACAATGTTGTGAGGGAGAAAACTGCAGTGGATATGTGGGCGAAGTTAGAGGACATTTATGCTAAAAAGTCTCTTGAAAATTGCCTACACTTAAAGTTGCAGTTGTTCAACTTCAGGATGGCAGAAGATGGAGATGTGGAAACTCACATCAGTAACTTTAATAAGTTGATTTGTAAGTTGCTAGACATACAGGAATTGATCAAAGATGAAGATTAAGCATTCTCTTCCAGCGTCATATGAATCATTTAGGGATTCATTGTGCATCGAAAATTCATGCTTGAGTGTGGACACCATTATCTCATCCCTTTAGGGTAAGGGCATAAAAAGATAAACGGTACCATAGGGGTCTCTTTTGATGCATTGCTTACGAGAGGCAATAATACTAAGTGAGATACAGGATCTTCAAAGTCGAGATCTAAATCTAAGGTTAAGGTCAAAGATAAGTTAAAGTACTGAAACTATGGAATGACTGGACACATGAAGAAGGATTGTACAAATCTTAAATTGAAGAAAGAAAACTTAGAGGCTTCTTCCATGGAGGCACACACTTCCACGTTTGATGAAGAAATGAGTGGAGGTGATGTATTATTAGTGCCTATGATCAAACACTCGTATGATGATCATAAAGATGAGTGAATCGTCAACACAGGGGCTTCATATCACATGACTCCTCATAGGAGTTAGTTCGCCAATTATAGAGAGTGCGATGATAGACATGTATTTATGGCCGTTGACAATGCCTGTAAAGTTATGGCTGTTGGTACGGTGCGCATTAAGATATTTGATGGGATGGAGCGTGCCTTGACTAATGTCAGGCACTTTTTTGATATTAAGAAGAATTTGATTTCTCTTGGTGCACTCGAGGCTATAGGGTACAAGTTCATTGGTCTTAATAGTGTCCTTAAAGTTTCAAAAGAAGCACTCATGGTTCTGAGAGTGTAGAGGCATGAAAATCTTTACTGGTTGATCGGGAGCACTTCAGTAGGTGGAGCAACAACGGTTGTTGTAGATTCTACGTCTGCAAGTATGTGGCATGCTCATCTAGGCCACATGAGCGAGTGGGGCATGAAGGTACTTTTTTATCGTTGTTTGATTCCAGCTTTTAAGAATTCTAATTTATATATATGTGAGCATTGTATATATGGTAAATAATCTAGATTATCCTTTAAATCTGGAAAACATATATGTAAAGGCGTAATGACCCGTACTTCAGATTAAGGTGAAATAGCCCACCTAAGACTCGTACCTGCCTCATACTGTAGGAAAGACCTTAATATGAACACACAAAACGAATAGATGGAGTAGATTTCTCAGAAACATCATAGCGGACCCCACACAAACTATGCACGTACACCAAGTGTAGCAGCACTGCACTGAAAGCTAAGGCCCGATCAAATTGTGTTTGATCCAATCACGGCCAATAATACTAACCTCCATTCAACTCCCGCTTACAGAAGGATTCAAACCGCGTGTCGTCTGATCAAAACGGGACCCAATGGCAGGGCAGGCAGACGGATCATAACCGTTCACCAGAACCACTCCCAAATTCCAACTGACAAATCTCCAAAGAAGGAATCCTTCTTTATTCCTTTCTCCCGCCAAGGACGAATGACCATCCACTGTAATGATTGTGGGTCACCATCATCATCCGCATGGACGATCCAAACCGTCCATTCTACATTTGAGTTGAATTCGACCAAACCCTAGCTCTTTTCACCCCAAACCCAATCAAGAGACCAAAACTAATTCCCTTTCCGCACTTGCTGTAACAGTGCCTGAACAGAGTACATCCACGAGGAGTTCTCCCACCGGAACTCACGGATATTACAACTCCACCAAATCCGAACCATTTAAACTCCATGGAAGATAGATCCGACCCCAACCGAGAATGCCAAAAAGATTGAAAGAATTCTTATCACAACAGGAACGCCGAACTTCCCAGACGTCCGCGTTAACTACGGAAGGAACATTTTATGAAACCACCAACATGAGGCATCCAAGATTCTGATAGTTAGGGCCCATGAGCTCCTTGAGACCCATTTGAACAAGCCTTAATCAACAAATTAACAGAAGACGTCCGGATCGAAGGAAGCAAATATTTTATTTTACTTGACCATAAAAATTTTTGAAAATTTAAAGCCAAAAGTGATAAGGGAATGTTCCTAAGTTATGTTCTAAATAGTTTGGCATACCGAGTACTTAACAAAAGAACTGGTGTTATACAAGAATTGATAAATGTTATAATAGATGATCGATCGATCACACCCAATCTTGATCAAGACGATGACGATATCAACTTGGTTAATTAACCTGAATCCTCATCTAAATTTAATAATACTGAGTTAAGGTTAGTCAAAGACCATCCGACTAATCAAATACTTGGTAACCCTCACATTGGTGTTCCAGAAGATAGCTTAAAAATATAAGTAATCATGTCTTCTTTACTTTCCAAATTGAACCGGGTAATGTAAATAAGGCACTCACTGACGAAATTTGGATAATGGACATACATGATGAATTAAATCAATTTATTAAAAATGATGTATGGTATTTCGTTCCTAGACCTTCCAACAAACATGTGATTAGAATTAAGTGGATTTTCAAAAATAAAACTAATGAAATAGGGAATATTATTATAAATATGGCCCGACTGGTTGTACTAGGTTACACTTAGATTGAAGGTATTAATTACGATGAAAAATTTACACCAATTGCAATCATATTATTTATTTCCATTGCATGTCATGAAAAATTCAAAATATATCAAATAGATGTAAAAAGTGTTTTTCTAAATGGTGATCTAAATAATGAAGTTTATGTTGAACAACCAAATAGTTTTGAAGATTCCAAAATTTTCGATCATGTTTACCATCTTAAAAAATGCTCTTTATGTTTTAAAACAAGCCTCTAGAGCATGGTATGAGAAGATGATTAAATTCTTACTTAGTCATAATTTTGTTATGGATAGTGTTGACAAAACCCTGTTTATCAAGAAATATAATGATGATATCTTAATTATTCAAATTTATATTGACGATATTATCTATGGATTTACCTATGCTAATCTATCTACTGAGTTTGCAGATCTTATGAAATCCAAGTTTGAAATGAGTATGGTTGACAAACTAAACTATTTTCTTGGATTACAAGTCAAATCCCTTGAAGATGGCATATTCATCTCTCAGACCAGATATGCATTGAACCTTGTAAAGAGGTTTGGTTTAGAAAATGGTAAGAATTTTAATACTATTCTGAGTGTACGATTTGTAAACTCTCAAAATATAAATCAGGTAAAAGTGCTGACTCTCGCCTATATCACAGTATGATTAGTAGTGTAGACTTGATATTTCATTCAATGTTGACATTTTTGCTAGATATCAATCAAACTATAAAGAATCTCACTTATCCACTATTAAACGGATAATTAGATATGTCGTAAGTTCTGAAACTTAGGCTTATGGTATCCAAATGATACGTTTGTACAAATTGCAGGTTATACTGATGCAGACTGGACAGGTAATATGGATGATAGAAAATCTACCAGTGGTGGATGCTTCTATATTAGAAATTGCTTAGTAACATGGCTTAGCAAGAAATAAAATCTCGTATCCCTTTTACTGCAAAGGCTGAATATATTGCTGTAAGGAATGCTTGCACTCAGCTAATGTGGATGAAAAGAATACTAGTTGATTATGGAATTACATAAAATATGATGACTTATATTGCGATAATTCGAGTGAAATAAATATCTTTAAAAATCTAATTCAGCATTCTCATACAAAGCATATTGACATAAGATATCACTACATTTGAGAATTAGTTGAAGATAAGATTATAATGCTGGAATACATTCAAACTGAGAAGCATCTTACAGATATACTGACTAAGCCACTCGATAGTGTTAAGTTCTTAAATTTGAAGCATGATATTGGACTATATATTGTTAAATAATTATTCTTTTACTTACATTTATTCTTTATGTTTATATGTAATTAAGAGATGCATGAGAAGAAAAATGAAAAATAAAAATAAATGTTGAAAAAAATTAAAAATTAAAATGTTTAGAGATTTTTTGGCTAGCCCATTGCTAACCGCGAAATTCAGCCAACCGAACACGTGCTTGAGCTAGCCGAATTGCGCGTGGATTAAACAAAAAGGGGGAAAACCCCAGATATCTCATTCCCCACTTATTCTTCTTCGACCTATTGGTGCTTGTTGAGGGTCAAATATTGCATATCAGACCCAGTTATTGCATGAATTTACAATCATTGATACCGTTTAATAGCCTGATTTAATCGTGTTTGTGATGCAGAGTGATTTACAAGCATGAACTGAAAAAGGGTGCTTAAACCATGGATTTGACGCTCTGATGACACCCAAGGCAAGGGACGGACTCTAGGGGACCAAGATCGATGGAATTACACACCAGGGATCCAAGAAAATCAAGTCATTCACGTTAAAGAGGCCCGAAATTGGTGAAGAATGCAAGATCACATAGTTCCCGCCATATGATTGGCTTAAAACTTTATACATGACCTGAGGGCCATAAGTTAACCGTACATATCAAATTTCAGCCCTCGGATCACTATGGAAGTGCCCCAACTGACAGATCAGCCCATAAACCATTGATTTTGGGCCCACCTGATATCTGGAACTATCTCAACTTTTGTCTCGGCGGTTTAAATAAGATGAGGAAACAAATGGATGGTTTGGATTTTGATAGAACATCACAATGGGCCCCGTATATACAGCGTGTGTACATGAGGTACACACGTACCCGAGCCGCACCAAACCAGCTAAAGCGGGTCAGCAGCGCTGACCCGCATCTTCTTCTCAAAAATGGCAACTTCCGTTTTAGCGTTGAAACGGACGGACGCTAGTGGGCCCCACACATTGTCCCAGTGGACAATCCAAACCGTCCATCGTGTAGAGGGCCTCGACTACTACAAAACATTGCTGAACTTTTGGACCCATGCAAGCACACGTGCGCGATACAGAGGCCACAAACAGGCGGTCTTGCGACGTTCAAAATGATTTTTGGGGTGATTTCTTCTCTAGGCCGCACCAATGGACGTTCAAAACCACCCATTCTTGACTGAAATTTTATACTGAATCTAATGGACGGGGTGGATTTCCCTGAAAATACCTCTGTGGGGCCCACCGATCATGTCAGCGCCGGACGTGCGAAAGGCTACGCACGTCCTCGAAATCTGATTTTCTAGGCAGTTGTGGCCCACCATCTTTGATCATATGGCAGATCTAAACCGTTCATCTTGTAGACCAGCCAAAATACTTCCAAGAGACGTTGATTTTACAGAAATAATGCAAGGAACGCGAGAGTTATGAAGCCCCGAACTTGGCTGCGAAAAGGCTTTCGCCGCGCGTGCGATAGCTTCCCAAATCCGATTTTCACAAATCCAAAAGCTATAAAAAGAGTTCCAAACGTGGAGAAGAGGGTGTGCTTGAATAGGGGACGTCAGATAGAGAAAGAGAGGCGGAGAGAGAAGTGTTTGAAATTTTTATGTATTTTTTCTTTATTTTTCTTCTTTTTCCTATGATTATGTTAGGCTAAATCTCTTAGCTAGGGCTAAGAGGTGAAGCTTGTGGCGTGATGGGAGCTTCTACAGGTTTCATTTAAACTGAATTGATTGACTATGTTTTGATTTAAAAAATTCTTTTAGTCATTAATGGTTTGTTGTGATTTAAATTACAGTAGATCTGTGATGGCTTAAATAATTCCTTTTCTTTTATTTTGATGTTCGGAAACCCTGTTGTTCGCCATCGTCTCATAGACATGGTTGGATGATGGAATCCTTCCTAACACTCATACATCTTTTAGATGGGTATGGATTTGTGATGGAATCATACCTAACTCTTATACCTTTCATCTCTTGAAAACTATATCAAGTAAGTTCAGTATAATATCCATGAAGCATGTATAAGATCTCCCTGATCTCTACAAGTGGATCCTCTGAATCCCTAGTTCCCTTTCTATGAATTCTATAAGTTTAGATTAATATTTCACCGTTATTCCTCAAATCACAATTGGTTTAGATTTCATCTTAGCCTAGTTCTAGATCTGGTTATTTTCAGATAACGTACAGGTTTCAGTCCCTGTGGATTCGACCTCGGTCTTACCGAGTTTATTACTACATCACAACCCTGCACTTGGGGTGTGAACAAGTTTTTGGCGCCGTTGCCGGGGATTGACGGTTACGTTTTCTGAGATTAATTAGTTTTAGAATTAAGTTAAGATTAGGATTTTACTAACTTTAGGTTAAAGGTTTTTATTTTATTTTATTTTTAGGAACTAACTTGTTTTCCTGTTTTGTAGGATCCTGAAATAACTTCTAAATTGGTAATCCCTTTCTAATTCCTCTACTTTTTCTATTTTTAGAATTAGGGTTGAGTTTTGGAAATTTTCTAATTCTAGTATTTTTCTATTTTTAGGAACTAGTTTATTTTTAGAAACTTTCCTCTTTTGTTTTTTTAGAAACTAGGTTAGTTATTTCCCTTTTTAGAAATTCTTTTTAATTTTAGAAACTAACTCATCTTTCCTTTATTTTATTTTTGAAACTTTCTTTTTTAAGAATTAGTTTATTTTTAGAAACTTTTTAATTTTATGGTTAGATTTTCTATTTTAGAAACTTTCTAATTCTGGGTCTTTTTTTTAGAAATTAACTTAGCTTAGAGTTTAGGGAACTTCCCTTTTTTTAAAAAAAAAAAAAACTAACTTTCTATTTCAATTCTAGGAACTTTCTAACTTTAGACTTTCTATTTTAGAGACTAATCTCTTTTGTTTTCTTTTGCAGGATCTTAACATAGGAACTTCTCATTTGGTAACATCCTTCTAACTTCTCCTCTTACTTTCTGTACTGCTATAGGAATTTTTTATTTTCTTCTAGGATTAGAATCAGAATTAAAGTTCACCATGGAAGCTTGGGTACATGTCTATGCTGAGATGGATAAGCAGTTTTGGGGAATGCCTGAGGGTTTTGGAATTCAACGTATACATCAAGATTCTTCTCCATCGAGAACCGACATAGAGAACCGACTAGAATGTTATGCTCCATCGGCTAATAGGTCTGTATACGATCATAATTATGGGAATGAGGATTATTATCAACCATCATGTTCTCCCATGTATGATCAGTATGACTATAACCAGTGGAACCATCAAAACTGGGAAGATGAACTAACAACATGTTGTAATGATTATTCTCTTGGATACCCTACCTTTGAGAACCAACCAGAAACGATCCAAGAGAATTCATTTCAGCATAACATGGAGTGTCTTGCTGAAATTAGAAAAGCAATGGAAGCACTCAATTTGCGCCTCGATAGGATAGAGGAAGCTCGCTCATCCCAACTACAATCCAATCCAGAAATACAATGCGAGGAAAATGATCCTCACTCGCTTTTGAAGAAATCTGAAATTTGGAATGAGGAGTTAGATTTCATTAATGAGCATACGGTTCAATTCCCCGATGAGTCGATCTCAATGATTGTTCAAAAGAATGGTGGAGATACATGGGTGTCTTTCGAATATAATGATGATGATATACTTCACTCACAGGATACACTAGATTTCAATGATGAGGGAGAGGTTGGTTTATGTGAACCTTAACCCAATCTGGGAATAGAATGCGAGGAAAGTGATCTCATCCCAAATGTGCACTGCACTGAACTAGAATATGATGAGTATTGGGATGACGATCATGAATGTGCAGCCCCAGTTCCCCTGGAATTAATCTCAAGTTTGGTCCAGGTCAATGATCAAGAAGTGCACGAAGTGAGTGGTCATAATGAGCTACTCCACTCACCTGACATATCTGATTTAAAAGTGGATGAGCTCATTACAACCAACCCTTCTATCTCTTGTGAGACATGTTTGGACCACTCCCCTGAATTACATGATGATATGATTCGGGAGATGGACGAGTCACTCGATACGACTTTGGAATTTAAAACCACCCAGTTGAGGCCACCATCTGAACTATTGGATTTTGATGATTCACTTTCTCTTCAACAGAGTCCGCATATCAATACTTCGTCTACTGACCCTCTATCTGTCTGTGTAGGGCTGGAGTAAGAGAGCATGCGTCCATCCACTTCAAAAGACAATGGAATCCTTGGGCTCATCATCACAGATTTCGATGCAGGAGATGAGTCACTCCCAGCTGACTTTCCCACATCTTTGAACTCATGCTTGGCACACCTTGTGGATTCCAATGACCTCATGATATAAGAAAAGGTGGACTCCTTGCATGACACTATCTCGGTGGTTGTCACGGACCAAGCGAACCCTTACTCTGAAGCCCCTTCTTCCACAGATCCTGAATGTTTACCATTAAGGGAGGAGGAACTAAAAATTGAACCGAAGACTGACACTTTGGAATGTGTTGAGACTACATTACTTTTTGCGAAGTTTTCTAAACTTTATCTACTTGTAGTTTCTGATTCACTATGGGATACTAACGATGAAACTTCTTCTGTCATAGGTGAATCGTATATGCTATGGATACCTCAAGCACTTCAACGAAAAATTTCTTATGAGGTACATAAGTTTCTCTGGAAGGTCATGCTCCAAGGCGTCCAAGCCTATTGCAAAAAGGGCTTTTGGATGATCCTGTTGAGGAACTTACTGAGAAACTTATCAAGATATTGGCCGAAAGAGGAACCTTGCGGCTTGACTCAGTAGTTTTTCCTTACTTTCTTAGGACTAGGGTAGTTTCCTTTATGCTGTTTTAGGATAGACGGTAAACTTAGCGCTCATGGGAGCCAATCTAACTTTTCTTTCTGTTTCATTTTCCTAGTTAGTTAGTTCAATGTTTGTGGGTAACATTGCTGCAAACCCTCACGAGACTACAACTCGTCCACTAGGGGTAACCTAGGGGTTTAAAGGCTTGTTGCATACGTTAAATGCAATCGAGAGTACCTGTGAAAGTGGTGTAGGTAGGATTTCATTTTTGTTATTTTTATTTTACTTCTGTTGGTTTCTCTCTTGTGCTGACCCGATCTTACGTAGATATCTTTGGAAAGCCTTTTGATTCTTTCGTCTAGGTACTATCTTTCCATCACTCCTCTTATATTTTTGTTGTCCCATGTGCATTGCATGCTTATTTCTTTTACATTGAGGACAATGTAGATTTTAGGTTGGGGGTGGGAGATTAGGTTTCCTAATCAGCATTTTCTTGGTCTTGAGCAAAAATTGTGAAATTTTTTAAAATTTTTCTGGACTTTCTTGTAAATTCGAAGGGATTTTGATGGCCATCTAGGGCACTTGGAATTTCAAGATACGTGATGTTGGTAATTTAAGACGCTTGGATTCAGTATCTGTTGGATTTCATAGTTAAGTTCGAATTGTTAATCCAAAATTAGAAGTTGTAAACATTGATTGAGTTAGGATTTCACAAAACACGTCTCGCTTGCACATTAAGGGTTCAGTTCGATATTAAAGGATTAACTTGGTGATCACTAAGCTTGAAAGGAACCAACCTGAGGAATTGAAAGGATTGGGCGAATGGTCTACACCATAGGTTTGCTCCCTATAGGTATAGATTTAATTTCCCATGTATGATATGTGAAAATTTTGGGTGTACAGTCTTCATCATAGGTTTGCTCCCTGTAGGTGAGGATTTGATTCCCCTTCTTGGCGTTACTTTTAAATGGAAAAATCAAAAGCTGAAGGAATGAAAAGATGATCTGTAAGGCAAGTTTTGGTTATCATGAATCTTCTTATTGGTTACCAATGATATCCTGAAATAGAGAAGTGAATTTTAATGATGATAAGCTGAGATTACACTGTATGCTCATAGATCTCAATGATTAGAATTTTTTCTAATTAATGGAATAATACTTTGAACTTGATTATGAAGTTTACCGTGCGCTTGAGTCTAGGAGAAAGAAATATCCAACATTCATGAATCTGGGAATTCTCATATCTGGATTATTCTACAAAAATCACTCGAGTTTATAGAAATTGTTCTGTAATTCTCAACTTACTTTTCGCATATTTTGCTCGGGACTAGCAAAATGCTGGTTGGGGGTTGTGTTGAGGGTCAAATATTGCATATCAGACCCAGTTATTGCATGGATTTACAATCATTGATACCGTTTAATAGCCTGATTTAATCGTGTTTGTGATGCAGAGTGTATTTACAAGCATGAACTGAAAAAGGGTGCTTAAACCATGGATTTGACGCTCTGATGACACCCAAGGCAAGGGACGGACTCTAGGGGACCAAGATCGATGGAATTACACACCAGGGATCCGAGGAAATCAAGCCATTCACGTTAAAGAGGCCCAAAATTGGCAAGATCACATAGTTCCCGCCATCTGATTGGCTCAAAACTTTATACATGGCCTGAGGACCATAAATTAACCATACATATCAAATTTTAGCCCTCGGATCACTATGAAAGTGGCCCAACTGACAGATCAGCCCATAAATCATTGATTCTGGGCCCATCTGATATCTGGAACTGTCTCAACTTTGGTCTCGGCGGTTTAAATAAGATGAGGAAACAAATGGATGGTTTGGATTTTGATAGAACATCACAATGGGCCCCGTATATACAGCGTGTGTACATGAGGTACACACGTACCCGAGCCGCACCAAACCAGCTAAAGCGGGTCAGCAGCGCTGACCCGCATCTTCTTCTCAAATATGGCAACTTCCGTTTTAGCGTTGAAATGGACGGACATTGTCCGTTTTTACGGACGCTAGTGGGCCCCACACATTGTCCCAGTGGACAATCCAAACCGTCCATCGTGTAGAGGGCCTCGACTACTATAAAACCTTATTGAACTTTTGGACCCATGCAAGCACACGTGCGCGATACAGAGGCCACAAATAGGCGGTCCTGCGACGTTCAAAACGATTTTTGGGGTGATTTCTTCTCTGGGCCGCGTCAATGGACGTTCAAAACCACCAATTCTTGACTGAAATTTCATCCTGAATCTAATGGACGGGGTGAATTTCCCCGAAAATACCTCTGTGGGGCCCACCGATCACGTCAGCGCCGGACGTGCGAAAGGCTACTCACGTCCGCGAAATCTGATTTTCCAGGCAGTTGTGGCCCACCATCTTTGATCATATGGCAGATCTGAACCGTTCATCGTGTAGACCAGCCAAAATACTTCCAAGAGACGTTGATTTTACAGAAATAATGCAAGAAACGCGAGAGTTATGAAGCCCCGAACTTGGCTGCGAAAAGGCTTTCGCCGTGCGTGCGATAGCTTCCAAAATCCGATTTCCACAAATCCAAAAGCTATAAAAAGAGTTCCAAACGTGGAGAAGAGGGTGTGCTTGAATAGGGGACGTCAGATAGAGAAAAAGAGGTGGAGAGAGAAGTGTTTGAAATTTTTATGTATTTTTTCTTTATTTTTCTTCTTTTTCCTATGATTATGTTAGGCTAAATCTCTTAGCTAGGGCTAAGAGGTGAAGCTTGTGGCGTGATGGGAGCTTCTACAGGTTTGATTTAAACTGAACTGATTGACTCTGTTTTGATTTAAGAAATTCTTTTAGTCATTAATGGTTTGTTGTGATTTAAATTACAGTAGATCTGTGATGGCTTGAATAATTCCTTTTCTTTTATTTTAATGTTCGAAAACCCTGTTGTTCGCCATCGTCTCATAGACATGGTTGGATGATGGAATCCTTCCTAACACTCATACATCTTTTAGATGGGTATGGATTTGTGATGGAATCATACCTAATTCTTATACCTTTCATCTCTTGAAAACTATATCAAGTAAGTTCAGTATAATATCCATGAAGCAGGCAAAAGATCTCCCTGATCTCTACAAGTGGATCCTCTGAATCCCTAGTTCCCTTTCTCTGAATTCTTTAAGTTTAGATTAATATTTCACCATTATTCCTCAAATCACAATTGGTTTAGATTTCATCTTAGCCTAGTTCTAAATCTGGTTATTTTCAGATAACGTACAGGTTTCAGTCCCTGTGGATTCGACCTCGATCTTACCGAATTTATTACTACATCACAACCCTGCACTTGGGGTGTGAACAGTGCTTCATCCAACCAACCCATCATCTCAACTCACTTGTAAGTGGATTTGTCATTTCCTAGACTTTCAAGTTTGTATAGTCTCTTTTACATCTTGAAAGCCTTTTCTTGTTGGGTTTTTTTGAAAATCTGATCTACATTTCTACTTACATTTTTCTTGTGCTATCTAATGGAACCAAGAGCTAGAAGGGTTGTATGTAAAGTACAAGTCGGTTCATCTTTCCGATTGGCCCCTCTTGGTGTACGGACCTTACGTTCACCGAAAGATGACCCAAAAAATGTTCGGGATTTCTGTACGAGAAGCATTATCATAGAAAAATCAGTTAATGTAAACCATATTTCTCGTTTTGATCTAGTAGAAATTCTTTCTGACGTTGGGTGGGAAAAGATTTTGCATTGAGGCGGGACGACTTATCGGTCCATATTGCAAGGCATGTATGCCTCAATCACTAACTTCTCTCTTAACGAATTATATTTGAAAATTAAATTTTTAGAAGAGACGGTCACCATAACTCCATGCATTTTATCTGCCTTAATGAAAATTGACATGGCAAAAGATGGAATACCTATTGCAACGCTTTCAGAAAAAATGACTAATTTTGAAAAATAGTCGATTACAAAGGCATTATGTGGTTTCAATGTTGAATAGAGATCCGGTAATGCCCCGCCCTCAAACAAACTATTTTCCAAATACCATGTCATGCATCACATTTTTTACTTCAAATGTGTATCATAGGGCAAGGAATAAGACCGATCTTACTCCCTTTATGCTTCGTGTTGTCCATGCCGTTGTTATGTGTATGCGTATTTGTTTATCTTCCTTGATCTATTATATCATTATTCAATTTTGTTTGCATCCTAAGCATGATTTGATTCCATTTAGACATCTTATGTCTTGTCTTACATTTCACTATCATGTCCAAATTCCTTTGTTTGAAGTGTCAAAATCTAAACTCCCCTTTAATAATTCGAATTTGAATATGATGAACCTCACTCCCTTACCAGAACAAAGAGAAGATTAGGAAGAACCTTAATAAGCTGACATCAACATGGATGATATCTTCAATGACTTGGAAGGTTCAGAAGATCCCACTGACTCTAATTATCACCCCTCTCAATTTGATGAGAGGTTATCTGCATTAGAAGAAAAAGTTGATGCTCTACAAGTATCCCTGGCATCATTAGCCCAAACTCAAAAATCTTTTGTGAAGTACATGAAAAAGTACTTCCATCAATTCAATCAGAGTTTGAGGATTAATGATCCTTTAATGCCTACTCCATCTTTATCAGAGTCGGAGTGAGCTAGGTTTATTTATTTACTTTGAATGGATCTGTACTAAACAATATTTTGATGGTTTGCTTGGATAATTTTTATGGCTTGTATGATTATTTTATACATTGTCCTATATAGTGTTCTTTATCTTGATGCTATATTTTGGATGTATGGATATTTTGGATATTTTATATACATTGTCCTATACAGTGTTCTTCATTTTAATGATATATCTTCCCTGATATTCCTGATTATTGATTTTACCTTGCTATGACAAATATGCTTATTGATGTATCATATGATTTGTTCTTCCTTTGTTAACTTGTGACAAAAGGGGGGTAGAAATTAGTGTGCGGGTGGAATTATTATGTAATTAGTGTGCTACATAATTTATGCATAGCATATGCAATATTTCTCAGGGGGAGCTACATGTTGTTGATTGATACAGCATCAGTTGAACACAATTGGTTACAAGGATTACAAGGATGATTATTAAATCTACACAGGGCAACTTCAATATTGTTGAATCTTGTGAATGATTGTAATCATGAGTACATGTATGAATATTAGTGGATGTACTATGTATTTGTGTGTTTTGTCACGAAATTGACAAAGGAGGAGATTGTAAGTGCTTATATGTTTAGCACACATGTGATGTCAAATTTTGTAAGACAAAAGTATTACAAGTGAAATCGCAAGTATGGAATCACAACTACTCTACATGTCTGAAGATTAGGTCAAGATCGGCTTATCGCCTCAGTAAGTCATCGCTAATTTCAAGAAAAGTTCAAGTCAAGTTATCCCATGCATTTGCCAAAACACAGGTGATCTAACCCTAGAAAGACCTTAGGTTAGGTACTTTCAAAAGTCCATTTTATTTTGGGTTTTTAATATTGTTTTTTGATCTGGAGTTCAGCTAGCCTAACTTCCTAAGCTAACCTAATTTCAAGTTCGGGATAAAAATCAAATTCTGTTGAAAATTCGGCCAACCCAACATTTGGTTCGGCTAGCCTAACTTGAAATTTGACTAGCCCGAGTGAACTTCAGGTCAAATTCCAGTAATGCAAACTTGTGAATTTCATGGGAATTCAGCCAGAAGAATTTGATCTTGGGCCAGCTGAATTTTGGATAAATCTTATCACGCGTAATCTGATAGCTGTTGGAACGAATCCGGTCGAATCTGGCCTGCCGAAGCTATTCTTAGGCTAGCCTAATTTTCAATCTTTTTGTCTATAAATAGAGGCCTTCTCTCATTCTAAACTACAACAAAAAAATCACTCTAAACCTTCTGCAAGTGAGAGAGAAGCTCAAGTCATCGGCGAGCTAATTATGTGTTATTTATAATTTATTTTTAGCTTATTCAATTCCCTTTCTTAAGATCATTTCAATTTTATGTTAAAGAGTAATTTATACTCATTTTGAAAGATAAGAGAATTGAATCAACTAGCATTTGAGTTTTTCATTTCTAAAATATCATAGAACCTTATACTCTTTCTTTTGAGCGAAGACTGCCTCCTCTACAATAAAAAAAGTTCTTCTGCTACAAGCTTCTAATACATCTTTGAATTAGCATTTGAAGAAGTTTTTTACTACTTTATTTCATTTATATTTTTCTAAGATAACTTGTGAAAATCTCAGTGGGTTGATTTATGATAGCCCATGAAAATCACAAAGTGAATTTTTGTTTGTGATAGCCCGTCAAAATCACAAAAGGGGTTTTTATTTTAGTAAGCTTGTGAAAATCACAAGGAATTGTATAAGGTTGTTAAGGTGAACCTGTGAAATCCTTGTTATAGTGAGGGCCAAAATTACGAGGGTAGTAATTTTGGGAGTGGCGTAGGTGCGGTTGTTTTAAGCACCAAACCACTATAACTCCTTATGCATTTGTAGTGAATATTTATTCCTTTTAATGGTGGATGTTATTTATTTCATTTTTGTGGTGAATGTTGTAATTATTTTATCTTCTTTTGCTACTTTGAAAGATTGATTTTAAAGACATTCATAAAATAAGGCTGTTATGCCTAATATTTTAGGTGAAGGTTGTCCTACGAATTATTTGGAATCAAAGTTTCAATGCTTATGTGATTGAGATTACGTATTATTTATATATTCCACTTTTATTTTGATTATTTGGCGTTGTCCTATTCACCCCCCTATAGGACATCAATAGCTCACCTTTTCATCATCGACATACAATATTAGGATGATGAACTTGCCATCACTCAGTGCCTTATAATAGACACAGTGATCGTATTCATTCTTAGTAAATTTATGACTCGACATGAAATAATTAATTTTTTTATACCATTGCCTAGTTAGGCGTCTATTTCAGGCCGTATAACGACCTCATTAACCTATAAAGCATGTTCTCTGCCCATTTAAATTTGTAGCCCTCTGGTTGCTTCATATAGATCTGCTCTTCTAATTCTACATATAGGAATGCAGTCTTCACATCCATCTGTTTCAGCTCGAGATCGTCTTGGGCAACCAGCGCTAACACAAATCTGATAGAAACCTGCTTAACTACCAGTGCGAACATCTCTGTGAAGTCGATTCCTTCTCTTTGAGCATAACCCTTCGCTACCAAACTCGCTTTGTATCTATCTTATTTCCCTTTAAATAACCACTTGCATCTGATCATTTTTCAGCCCACTGGAAGCTCCACTAACTCTCATGTGTGGTTCTTGTACAAAGAGTCTATTTCATCGTCCATAGCCACCTTCCACTTTTCTACATCAAGCTCATATAGAGCCCCTTAATTAGTAGACGGGTCACCTTCATATATAACGAGAACATATGAGATATTAGAGTCGTCCATATATCTTGTCGGTAACCCGCGATCATGCGGTAGGTTTCTTCTTACAAGTGGCTGCTCCACCTACTCTTGTACCTCTATCTATGCATCTATCTCTATATGAGTATCATCTGTATTAATGTGGACGTCTATGACTAACCTTTCAGGTTCCTTTTACTTCTCTTGATTATTCTTGCGGAATAGGGAACTTTCATTGAATCTGACGTCACAGTTAGTGATAACCTTATGTGTGATCTTGTCGTATAACCTGTAACCTTTCACACCAACACCATAGGCAACAAGGATATACTTTTTAGCTCTATGGTCTAGCTTATCTCTCTCAACTGATGGTACATGAGAGTAAGCCTCACAACTAAATATGCGCAAATCTAAGTAGTTCATCTTATGACCACTCCATACTTCCTGTAAAATTTTATAATCAATTGTCATCAAAGGAGACCAATTCACCAAATAGTAAGCTGTATTAACGGCATCAGTTCATAGGTTATTGCCCAACATAGCATTACTTAATATGCATCGGGCCCTCTTCAAGATATTATGATTCATCTGTTCAGCCACACCATTTTGTTAAGGTGTGTGGCGTACTATGTTGTGCCTAATAATCCCTTCATCTTTGCAATATTCATTAAACTTCGTGGTAGTAAACTCACCACTATTGTTAGTCATTAAAACATTTATTTTTCACACTGACTATTTTTTCACAATTTCCTTTTAGTGCATGAGTGTAGTGAAAACTTCGGATTTACGTTTCATGAAGTAAACCCAAACTTTCCGGGAGTAATCGTCAATGAATGAGACAAACCATGACAGCCCTCCAACAGAAACCTCTCGCGATAAGCCCCTTACATTAGAGTGCACGTAATCAAGAACTCCTTTTATAACATCCCAAATTTTCATGGTCAAAGTTTATACTCATGCCTGAGGAAACCGGGTGTTAATGATGTAAAAATTTGGATGTCTCAAAGTCTCACCTTGATTTTCTTTTCATTTAAATTACATCTAGTTACATTCATAAAGGTAATCATTCATGAGAGTAAAATTAACTATATTTATCATTCCATAATAAGAGAATTAAATAAATTTGTCAAATGCCCTCTCAATGAGAGCTTTTTACAATATTAAAGTTGCGTAGCGGAAATATAAATAAATCCTAAGCTAATTTCTATCTATTCAGCAAAATCTTCCATCGGGAGATGGTCTTCTGGATCCTCAACCTGTACATCACCTGCATCATTTGTACAGTTGGAAAGAGTCAACGCCCTACTTATAGTGATAGTTATCCTTTAAGATTAACAATGATTCAAGATATTCAAAAAAGTAAAGGGTTCTGATACATCACGTATTTCACTACCACAAGAGGTATCAGTATACACAACAATTGAATATATGAATGCATGCATAGCAAAGTGTATGTGACTTATCATACATAATGATCATCATAATGTAGAATACAATTTGTAGGAAACCCGGCTAGCCCCACATTATCACACTATGGAGATTCGCCAACATGTCCAACACTATCGTGAATTTACGTGAACACCTCAAGGCGGCACAACATTTGAGTCGGATGAATTATGTGACATGATTTGTTCATGGACCGACTATTTACGACAGCCAATCCCGGAAGTGATGTAATACGCATTGTGAATTACTTACATCAATTTGTGCACCACTACCCAGACCCATGGAATTACGCATCGACCAAGAGGGTCTCTACCAAGAGCGCATTATATATATGATAAAATATTTAAATTTTTAATTGTGATACCTTTAACACATCACTTACATAAAAAAATGTAAACTGAATCATGAGAGTTTGGAATTCCAAGACACATTCCCAAGTCTTAAAGGTAGATTACACAAGGCTAACAAAATAAGGAGGAGAGTGGCAATGGCCAACTCAACAAAAAGGAGAGTAGCAATGGCTAACTTAACAAAGAAGAGAGTGGCAATGGCCAACTCAATAAAGAAGAGTGTGGCAATGCCCAACCCAATAAAGAGAAGAGTAGCAAGGGTTAACTCAACAAAATTGGTAAAGGCAAGGGCAAGGCTTGTATCCATCGTCCCATATAAAAATAATGAAGATCACTCATAGTTAACATCATACCATAATCCCAAATGGTAAATAATTGCTAGTGATAAATTAAATAATTGAAGAGAGAGGATCATAATAACATGAGAACATGTAAAAAGGTAAGATCATATAAACTTAAATCAAAGTAAGCTTAAAGGATTCCCTCACTTATTGAAGTCAAATCATTTCCTAGTCGAGGCTAGATGTTTATATACACTCCTATAATTCCAACCTTACCCTAGATCATATAATTGGCAAGGTTAAAATTTAGTCTAAGGTTGCATTAATGGTCGAGGTTTTTAACTAGCGATTATCTAGACTGTTCAAGGTAACTTTGCGAGTACCTGAATTTACATGGTGGATGTATGAAACTCAACGACTAGGAATACCTACGATGAGGTTTGGAACATGTACTTACTAATCAAGATGTCGAACTCGACTCGACCCTAAGCCCGAGCTCAATGACTCAGTGGGTTGTTGACACAATCCCAGCACTTTAGGCTGCTGCTTCCTCTCTTTCTCTCGCTCTTCTTTTCTTTCTTTCTCTTTTCTCTGAAGAATGTATCTTACGGTGGTAGAGCAGGGTTTTTATAAGGTTTTCTACGTGTCTAGAGGGTTCTTTACATAAGTTTGGGATGGGTGCGTATGCGGACGAAACAACAGTGGTTTGTTCTGTTATTACGCTGCCACCAGATTCTTCTTTCTTTCTTTCTAGATTTGAGTCGGATCCGGATGGTTCCCTGTGTGATTCGATGATATGTCACTTAACGTAACTGTCTGTGCACTAGCAACGCTTTCTTGGATGAAGGAGATGACCTGATCCAATGGTGGATCTTCGATCGGGATGTCTTCTATTGATCTATTGATTAAGGCTTGTTCGAATGGGTCACAGGGAGCTCGTGGGCCCCAACTATCAGAATTTCAGACACCTCATGTTGGCGGTTTCACAAAACGTTCCTTCTACAGTTAATGTGGACATCTGGGAAGTCCGGCGTTCCCGTTGTGATAAGAGTTCTTCCGATCTTTCGGACATTCTCAATTGGGGTCGGATCTGTCTTCTGCAGAGTTTAAACGGTTCAGATTTGTTGGAGTTGTCGTGTCCATGAGTTCCGGTGGGAGAACTCCTCCCGGACATACTCTGTTCGGGCGCTATTATAGCAAGTGCAGAAAGGGAATCAGTTTTGGTCTCTTTATTAGGATTGGGGAGAACAGTGCTAGGGTTTGGTCAAATTTGACTCAATTGCAGAATGGACAATTTAGATCATCCATGCGGATGATGATGGTGACCCATAATCATCACAGCGGACGGTCGTCCATCGTTGGTGGGAGAAAGGAATGAAGAAGGTTTCCTTCTTTGGAGATTTGTCAGTCAGAATTTAGGAGTGGTTCTAGTGGATGGTTCTAATCCATCCACCTGCCATACCAATGGATCTCATTCTGATGGACATCTTGTGGTTTGAATCCTTCCATAGGTGGGAGTCGAATGGAGATTAGTATTATCGGGCGTGATTGGGTCAAACACGGTTTGACTGGGCCTTAGCTTTTAGTGCAGTGCAACTGCACTCGGTTGGTGTACGTGCACAGTTAATGTGGGCTCCACTATGATGTTTCTCAGAAATCTACTCCATCTATTCATTTTGTGTGTTCATATTAAGGTCTTTCCTACAGTATAAGGCAGGTACGAGTCTTAAGTGGGCTATTTCACCTCAATCTGAAGCACAGGTCGTTACACCTTTACATACATGTTTTCTAGATTTAAAGGATAATCTAAATTGTTTACCATATATACAATGCTTGCATATATCTAAATCTGAATTCTTAAAAGCTGGAATTAAACAACAATAAAAAAGTACCTTCATGCCCCGATCGCTCATGTGGCCCAGATGAGCATGCCACATACTTGCAGACATAGAATCTGCAACAGTCACTACCGCTCTACCTACTGAAGTGCTCCCGATAAACCTATAATGTTTTCATGCATTTGCGCTCTCATAACTACGAGTGCTCCTTTTGAAACTTTAAGTATGCCATTAAGAACGATGAACTTGCACCCTATAGCCTCGAGTGCACCAAGAGAAATTAAATTCTTCTTAATATCAAGAAAGTGCCTGACATTAATCAAGGTATGCTCTATCCCACCAAACATCTTGATGCGTACTGTACCAACAACCATAACTTTACAGGCATTATCAATGCCCATAAATACATGTCCACCATTGCACTCCCTGTAATTGGCGAACCAACTCCAATGAGGAGTCATGTGATATGAAGCCGCTGTGTCAAGGATCCACTCGTCTCTATGATCATCATACGAGTGTCCGATCATAGACACTAACAACACATCACCTCCACTCATTTCTTCATCAGATGTGGAAGTGTTGGCCTCCTTGGAAGAAGCCTCTAAGTTTTCTTTCTTCAGTTTAGGATTTGTACAATCCTTCTTCATGTGTCCAATCATCCCACACTTATCGTTGACCTTGCCCTTGGATTTGGATCTCTACCATGAAGATCATGTATCTCGCTCAGTATTCTTGCCTCTCATAAGCAGTGCATCAAAAGAAACCCCCATGGTACCGTTTATCTTTCTCATGCCCTTACCTTGAAGCGTTGAGATAACGGTGTCCATACTTAAGGACGAATTTTTTGTGCACAATAAATTCCTAAATGACTCATACGACGCCAGAAGAGAATGTTTGATCTTCATATTTGATCACTTGATCTATGTCTAGTAAATTACAAATCAACTTATTAAAATTACTGTTGTAGGCTTCTACATCTCCACCTATCATCCTAAAGTTGAACAACTGCAACTTTAAGCGTAGGCAATTTTTAAGGGACTTTTTAGCATAAATGTCCTCTAACTTCACCCACATATTCACTGCAATTTTCTCTCTCACAACATTGTAGAGAACCTCATCCATTAGACAGAATTGGATAGAGGATTTGGCCTTCTTATCAAGAGTTTTCCAATCATCGTCACTCATAGATGGTCGTTGCTCCTCAAGAGCCCCATCTTCCCATTGCTTAGTTAATAGGCTAATAATCTTAACCTTCCATAACTTAAAATTATTTTTACATGAATACTTCTCAATATCATACTTAGCGTTTTCCATTGATATTGATCCTTCAGATTCAAGCCTGCGTCCCAACGTTAGCTCTAATACCACTTGTTGGGAGACCACGGAAGCACACAGAGATGAATCTATGATAGTACCAATTGCACCAATTAAACACGAAAAGAACATAGATTTTAACTTGGAAAAACCCTTTTGGGAAAAAACCGTGGCACAAAGTGATAAATATCACTATGAAAACAAAAATTGCAAAGAGAAAGAGATTACCTTATTCGAACAACCTTGAATCCCACCCTTACTACACCCTTTGAAACCTTTGGACGGATTGAAAACTCTTCGAATACTTCCTAATCTCATTTACACCCATTTATATAGCCTATGGAAGAATCCCAAACGAAATTGGAAATAAATTTTGCAAATCTAGTGGATTTGCAAAAATCTGTGTGAAATAGTTCGATATCATCGAACACCCTTCGATGTCATCGATACTTAACCTTCGATGACATCGAAGCTACTTCAATGACATTGAAAAAACCGCTAAAATAATCCAGAAACAAAACATGGATATTCTAAAAATCTTCGATTGCTTAACCCAGATTTGATGGCATCGAACATGGACTTCGATGTCATCGAACACTTCTCGATATCATCGAAAAGTGACACCAATATGTCCAACAAGCAATAGAGACAATTCAAAAATACTCGATGGTATCGAGCTGACTTTGATGGCATCGAAGCCTGCTCGATGTCATCGAACTTGTCATTGACAAATATTGATTTTACAGATTTAAGACATCTAATACAATAGACCAAGTTTCCCAAGCTATTGGATGAGTCAAGTAAAAAAGAGTTATATAGAAAACAACTCTTGCTGAATTGGGTTGATTCATTTGATTTTTTTTGCTGTCATATTGAGTTTTCAGACCATGAATACCATTGAATTAACATTGTTTGGTCAGTTGGTGTCATTTAAAATTGATGTCATCTTCAGAGAAATACATGTAGAGGTGCAATGTGAATAATTAGATTTTTCAGCGTCGTTTGGAAATGATTGGCGATAAAATAGTTAGAATTACTTTTATGCTGTTTAGGGAAAGGGTGAGATGACAAGGTTTTCCTATTCAGATGGCACTAACTTGAAATTGAAGTCGATACTTTGTTTAGAACTTAGTTGCAGGATCTTTCTAAATGTTGTAATAGATGTCTTAAATCGAGTCTATTACTGGGCCTTTCGATGCAATTGATAGACTGCTCGATGTCATTGTCGATGGCATCGAACAATGCTCGATCCTATCAAGATTTTCTGAATTTTCTCTAGTTGGCCGCTAGACTAATTAGGCATCTTTTTGATGTCATCGGTAGTTGTTCGATGCCATCGAACATGGCTCAATGCAATCAGAGAAATTTGAATTTTCATGTTATGTCTCTGGACAGTTTGGGTGTTAATTCGATGTCATCGACATGACTTCAATGCCATCGAATGATAAGTTTCAATGACAACGAAGTGTCGGTGTAGATTTTTACAGAGTTGAGAATTTGCGGGATTTGTTTCCTATTTCAACTATGCTTCCTCCAAAGGCTATATATTGGAGTGCAATTAGAATTGGGAGTGTATTCCAAATCGTCCAAGGGCTTCAAAGGGGTGAATCAAGGGTGAGATTCGAGCTTGTTCGAATCAGATAAGCTCTATAACTTTGTAATTCTGCTTTCATAGTGATCATCTATCGATTTGTGCGATGGTTTTTTTTTCCGCAACAGTTTTTCCACGTTAAAATCATTGTGTACTTCTCATTTGTGCTTGGTGCTTTTGGATTGATATCCTACATCCGTCTCTGTATGCATTTGCGGTCCCCTAACACTAACTAGGTGCATCTCCCACTTGGAAATCTTGCTCCTACTCCTTCCTATCTATTCATACGTGTTTACATTTGAAGGAGAAGTGTCTCCGCACCCGAATTTGTTCGTCACTTGCATTGAGCAGAATGATGGAAGTCCGTCAAACTGGCTCCTATGGCGAGTGAGCTCGCTTCTTCAAATAATGAAGAAATGTGCTCAGTTGCGTTTTCGGACCAACACCATTATTCCGCTGGAATGTTAGCTTCCACATGCACCTACATATACCATCAAGTCCAAGGTATTTTCAGAAGCTTAAGAGCTAAAATGTTGCAATAAAGCTTGGTGGATTCAAGTAGCTCCACCTAGCTTCCCTATGTGAGAAAGAATAAGTTCCATTTTTAATCCATTCAAGATGTAATTGTTTATATAAATTTCACCAAGTGAATTCTGATTTCTTGTTGTATGTGGCCATGTATGTATATATCCATGCATGGGTGTATGCAACCATGTATGTGTTTATTTTAAGAGGTGTGCATTCTAGTGGTACCAGTACCACCACAAGCTTACAGTGGTACCAGGCAGATGTGGAGCTCACTGATGTATTCATGAATCTGACCTGTCCATCAGATGCATCACCTTAAAAAATGCTTTGATCCCAAAATCATCCCGATCCAAAAATCAGGTGGACCACGACACAAAATGTTGAGAGGGAATGTTGGCCATTGATTAGAGTGGTTGGCCCACAATGATGTGTATATAAAATCTCTGCCGTTCAGACCCTTCATCCAGTCTAGATGAAGGGCTGGGCCAAAAATCAAGTTGTTTTATGACTCGGGTGGGCCATGTGTTAGCATCCCTTCCTAGCTTGTTAACTTTGGTGTGGCCCAATTGAGTTTCGGACCGGAATGAATTTATTGGTGATAGATGGGCCCCACATCTTCCCTGCACCAGCACACCCATTTTAAGATGCATTGAGTTAGTGGTGATTTGGGTATAAGACCATCTTGCTTTTTCTTTGCTTGCTTAGGAAAAGATGGCTAAATGGCTGAATGGCTGTATCTTTTTATTTAGATTCCTTGATTGAGATGAAAATTCGTTGATTGGAGTCAACATATATAATAAACTGGGCATCAAGTCAAGTCGGACCGAGTTAGGGCTGACCTGACTCAACTCGTTTTGGTTTTGAAATAGGCCTGACCTGAACTCAACCCGACTTAGTACCAAGTCCAGTATGCCTGACCCGATCTGAGTCCGGGTCTGGCCTGGACTAATCCGGACCAAGTTTGACCCAATCACAAGTACCGAGTCAGGTCTGGTGGAGCAAGTATCCACGGGCTGAAATCACAACTCAAAACCTAGATTCACTTTCCAGAATTGCAATCTCTCCATCAACTCTATGGCATCTCAAATATGAAATGTTATATACGAGGTTTTTTTTTTTTTTTTTTTTTTTAATATGTATATACGAGTTGAGTTTCCGATTGAGACAAGTTAGTACTAGGTTAGATTGCGGGTCGGGTCGAGTCGAATTACTGGGTGACTCGAACTTGACTTAGTTTGAGTTCATATTAGATGAAGTCAACTTGATTCGGATCGACTCACCCACTCGGTTTGGATCAAGTCAAACGGATCGAGTTTGCCGAGTCGAGTCATCCCGTGCCCAGCTCTAGTAATAGTCTATACATTGGACCTATGGCTGTTTTAGGCTCTCATCGCCGGTCCCTAGCCTGGATAAAGGAGGGTATTCCATAACTTCCAACATGAATCCAAGCAGAAAAGGATTCATGTAGCCGTTCCCAGTTAGTTAGGATAAGGATATGATATGAAATTCTTCACTTAGGCTCTGTTTGGTAGATGCTCAAAAATGAGTTTATCTCTTTTTTGTTGACAGTAATTATGTATTTTAAAATATTAATCTCTATAACATAATGAGTTCATGTAAAAAATAATTCTGTAATCCGTCATTACTGTTAACTAAAATGAGATGAATTCATTGTAAGGCAACTGCCAAACAAGTTTTTTCTTCCGCTCCATAAACCCCAACCTACATGTTGCTTAACTTGCAAGACTAGTGTTGGAAAAAATGGAAAATAAGTGAGTTGAGAGAAGGTTGGTGTCATGAATCAAGTTGAGAAAGCAATAGCAAGAGGGAGGGATTTCATATCTGTGCGTGTAGTGTGATGATCATATGTAGTTAATTGTATGGTATGATCATTTAGACAACTGGTTTATGGGGCCTGCTGTGGTGGTCTGTGTATGGCATCCAATCTGTTGAACAGGATGATCTGATCATCTGGTGGGTATGCCTCAAAAATCAGGCTGATCCAGTCATCGGGTGGGCTGCATGATAGACAAAAATATACATCAACCCAAAACCTCCCACAATTTAGTGTGGGGCCCACCATGATGTGTGAATGTTGTCCAACCTCTCAGTTAGGGTTGTCTCACCATGAAAATGGACAACCCAATGGTTAGGCTGATCCAAAAAACAGGTGGTCTTGTCCACAGGTTGGTGCTAAAGAACTTGTGCAAAACAGCTGCTGCAATCGTTTCTTCTCTCTAAATTGCGCAGAATGGATATGCAAGTGAAGCTAGCAGTGGTGGTGAAGGTGATGGGCCGCACCGGTTCAAGAGGACAGGTGACTCAGGTCAGGGAGGCTCTGATACTATGAAAGCAAAGAGATGCAGAAGCTTTTCTGTGTATTTGAGACAACCCAATGGGGTTGAATTTATAGATATTACAATCATCTATACAAGGAAAGTAATAAACGCAGAATTCTCTACCTAAAGAAACAAGATATACAAGGTATGGATATACAAGGTATGTGAGCTGTCTAGCATCCTCCCTCAAACTAATACTGGTCATCGACAAGTAATAGTTTGCCAACAAGAAACGAGTGACGTGCAAACGTGAGGGACTTGGTGAGAATGTCAGCAATCTGATCATGGGATGCCACATGTGGAAGAGAAATGAGCCCACATTGAAATTTCTCGCGGATAAAATGACAGTCAATTTCAATATGCTTCATCTGTTCATGAAAAATCGGGTTAGAGGCAATCTGAATTGCACTGAGATTATCGACATGGAGTGGAGTAGGATTTTGTAGAGGAAAGCCCAAGTCTGAAAGAAGTCCACGTAACCAGACGAGCTCACTACACGCAGCTGACATCGCCAGATACTCAGCTTCTGTACTCGATTTGGAAACAGTGGCCTGCTTCTTACACTTCTAAGAGATGAGAGAAGTGCCAAGAAAAACACAGTAGCCAGTGGTAGATCGTCGTGTGAGAGCACATCCAGCCTAATCAGCATCCGAATAAGCACGATGATCCAAAGTCGCCGTGGAGGAGAAGAACAGAGCTCTATCTAGAGTGCCATGAAGGTATCGTAGGATGCGCAACATCACAGTCATATGAAGAGTCTGAGGAGCAAAAACAAACTGACTGATGACTTGGACAGCGTAGGCAATATCAGGGTGAGTCATAGTTAAGTAAACTAGACTCCCAACCAGACGGCAGTATAAATCGGGTTGTGCAAGTAGATGACCATCGTCACGACTATAGTAAACGTTAAGTTCTAAAGGAGTCTGAACCGTCTTCTAATCCGTCAATGATGCCAAGGCGAGAAGATCCTTGGTATATTTACGCTGGCTGACCAGAATCCCACGGTTGGAACGCGAAAATTCAAGTCCAAGATAGTATGTTAGATGGCCGAGGTCTTTCATCTTAAAGGATGCTAGCAAAACTTCCTTTAAAGCCGAAATGGAGTAGCATCGCTACCAGTCAGTAGGAGGTCATCAACATAAACCAGAATAATAACAATGCCGTGAGCAGTGGTGCGCAAAAATAAGGATAGGTCATGACCACTTTGAGTAAAGCTAGTACCTGTAACAACATCGTGAAAGCATTGGAACCATGCCTGCGGTGCCTGTTTGAGGCCATACAGGGCTTTCTTTTGGCGACATACCTTATTGTCGGGAATTAAAGAGCCAGGAGGAGGTTTCAAATATATGGTTTCTTGGAGGTCTCCATGAAGAAAGGCATTTTTCACATCCATCTGAGAGAGTGGCCATGAGCGAACAGAAGATATAGCCAGAAGAGTACGAACAGTTTTCATCTTGGCCACAGGAGCGAAAGTCTCAGACTTGTATTCCTGTTTGTATCCTTGAGCGACAAGTCGAGCCTTGTATCGATCCAATGATCCATCAGACTTAAGCTTGACAGAATAAATCTATTTACTACCAATTAGCTGTTGGTCAGCGGGTCAAGTGACAATGTCCCATGTATGGTTATCATTCAATTGCGTAAGTTCTTCTGCCATAGCCTTCTTCCAACAATCATGAGTGGCTGCCTGAGAATATGAAGTAAGAATAGAAACAGTATCTAGAGTAGCATTCATGGCAGACATAGAGCATATCAAGTGATCAGGTGCTCAATGTTCATGAGCGGAACGACGTATCGAGGTAGGTTCGGGATCCGCAACAGGTACAGTAGGTTCGGGTTGAGTAATAAGTGGTGGATCTGTACGTGGTCGACATGAGTAAACCTGCAACGGACGAGGGAGAGTACTCAAGGAAAATGAAATTTCAGGAAAGGTGGTTAGACTAGAAGAGTTTGGAGTGTGTGGAGGAGGAGGAGATGTATGAAATGCAATATGTTCAAGAAAAACAATATGTCGTGAAACTCGAACACGATGAGAAATAAGATCATAATATCGAAAACCCTTTTGAGTTTCCCCAAATCCCAAGTACATACATTTGACTAATTTTGGAGATAGTTTATTATGTTCACGTGAAGCCAGGTGAACATAACAGATACAACCAAAAACACGGAATGTGGAATATGCAGGAGGTAAGCCGGTGAGAACAAAGTAGGGAGATTTACTATGCAGAACTTTGGTTGGTATCTGGTTAATCAAGTAGACTGAATGTAACATGGCTTCCGCCCAGAAGGAACGAAGAACACCCATAGTTGTCATCAGGGTGTTGGCAGTTTCAACAATATGACGATTTTTCCGTTTAGCCACCCCGTTCTGTTGTGGAGTATCAGAACATGTGGTCTGATAAATAATCCCATGACCTTGAAGAAATGTACGAAATTCGGTTGAGAGATATCCCCCCCCCCCCCCCCTGAGTCAGAGCGGAGAGTTTGAACTGCAGCTTGAAACTGAGTCTTCACCATAGAGTGAAATAGTTTGAATTTTTCAAAAACTTGTGACTTCGATTGAAGAAAGTAAATCCAAGTGTACTGTGTGAAATCATCAATGAATATAACATAGTATCGTAATCCAGAGAGAGATATAATTGGTGAAGGACCCTAGACATCCATATGCACAAGTTCAAACATAGAAGATGATTTTGTAATACTTAAAGAAAAGGGAATACACTTGCTTTTTGAAAGACAACAAGAAGAACAAGAATAATCCAAATTATTTTTATTAAGAGAAATATTCCCTAACATCCCAGATGAAATTAACTGAAGTAACCGATCAGAATGAGGATGACCCAAGCGAAAGTACCACAGTTTTCACAATTTATTTGCTGAAGTAATATCTGATGAAGATGGAGAAAAGAAACAACGAGTTGGAGTGATAGATGGATCAAAGTCTAGCACATACAGACGACCATGCCGCCTACCCTTCCAAAGTACCTTCCCCGTTGTCAGATCCTACACAAAACAACAATTGGAAAGAAATATGACTAAGCAGTTATTGGATGTGAGTTGACCAACTGAAATTAAATTGGAGGAGAGGTTAGGGACATGAAACACATCACGAAAAGTGAATTGACGATCAGCAGAAGTAGAGAAAGTCAATGAACCAACGGACTGAATAGTTAGTTTAGTGCCACCCGCAGTAGAAATAACCTAATTACCGGTGTAGGGACGAATGTCATGAAGATGGGATATAGCATCGGTCATATGATTTGAAGCACCCAAATCAAAGAACCATGTAGGAGATGGGGATATACCTGACATACCGTCCGCAGAAAGGGCCTGAACGATTTGTTGGAGCATCGCAGGAGTCAACGGAGATGAAATACCTTTAGCAGAAATAGTAGGTGGAGAACCACTAACAGACAGCTTGGAAGAAATAGTGGTAGTAGTAGCAAAAAGAGCACGACTACGGCCACGACCACGACCACCACGACCACGGCCTAAAGAAGATGCATAAGCACGTGTATAGTAGTCCTGAATACTATGACCAGTCTGTCGACAATAAGCGCACCATTCTTTGCATTGAGCGACAACATGACCTACCTTGTTGCAGCCGCGACAAGTCAAATAAGTGGACCACGTGTTGGTGTCATAGTAGACACAGCAAGCACCATATCAGATGACCCCGAGAAGTTGAGGAAGGAAGAAAGAGAACCTTCACTCATTATTCCTCAGCCAATAAATCATCAATAACCGAATTCAATGAAGGAGGGCTACGGTTCAAGAGAGCAGCCCGACAATGATCAAATTCTGGACGCAGCTTCATAAGAAATTGTCGTACTTGCGCACTCACGCACATAGATTGGAATATCTTAAAGTCATGAGAAAATGTTGGATCCATCATAGCCATCTCTATCCAAATAGTGACAATTTTAGAGTAGAATGATTGAATACTGTCATCACCCTGAGTAAGGTTAATGAGATCTTGTTCCAGGAGGGATAATCGGGCCGCACTAATCTGTTGATAAATTGTCTGGAGATGCTCCACATTACCTTAGCAGTGCGATGAGGTGTGAGGCCATAGCAATGGACCGATTGACCAAATCGAGAATCCAGGTAATAATTTGTCCATTGTTCATGTCCCAATCAACTAATTTTTTGGCATCTATGGAAGTGGGGATAGAAACAGATCCATCAATGAGTCCCCACAACCCACGACCCTTAAGGAAGTTCTGGAAATGGATGACCCATAGAGAATAGTTGGTACCATCAAAACTATAACGTGGGGCCTCTGTACGTGATAACTTCTTGTCCATTGTTCTGAAGTAATTTAAAGTACTCAAGGAGTTGCAGCAGAAGAAGGTGTAAGATGTACCTTACAACAGGAGATACCTAAGCAATTGTAGTTTCTAAATCTGGCAGAATAACACAGCAACAACAACGGGTTTGAATAGAGATAGGATTCAGACAAGCAGATCTCGAACAGGATGGAACAACAGCAACAGTAATAGGTTTGAACAACAACAATATTCAGACAGCAGATCTGGAGAGGCAGCAACGGGTTCGAACAATAGTAGGGTTCGGATGAGCAGATCTAGGACAGGACGAGCAGATCTGAAGCAGAGAGATTGCTGGACGACATAGCAGGGGCAGCCGGATGACGCAGGGGTAGTCGGATGCGTAGGGACAGTGACCGGACGCAGAAGGGGCGGCTGGACGACGCAGCAGGGGCGGCCGGATGATGCAGGGCGGTCGGATGTGCAGGGATAGTGACCGGACACAGCAGGGATGGTCCGACGACGCAACAGGGGTGGCCAGATGATGCAGGAGGGGCGGTCGGACGATGCAGGGGCGGTCAGATGAGTAGGGGCAGTTGCCAGACGCAGCAGGGGTAGTGACCGGACGACGCAGGGACGGTTTCAGATCAGGGAGGCTCTGATACTATGAAATCAAAGAGATGCAGAAGCTTTTCTGTGTATTTGAGACAACCCAATGGGGTTGAATTTATAGATATTACAATCATCTATACAAGGAAAGTAATAAACGCAGAATTCTCTACCTATAGAAACAAGATATACAAGGTATGGATAGGCAAGGTATGTGAGCTGTCTAACAGGGTCAAGTTCCTGGATGACCAGAATCGACTCATCATGCGGAACATGAAGGGGCCCGTCAGGGAAGGCAACATCCTCACCCTGCTCGAGTCTGAAAGGGAAGCAAGGAGGCTGCGCTGAGCAAGGTTCTGTTCCCCAACTCGCTGGCTTTTTTTGTTAGGAGGCTGCGTTGAGCAAGGTTCTTTAGTCCTCTTTTTTTTTTCTTTTTTTTTTTTTTTTTTTTTTTTTTTTTTTTAATTTTATTAGGTATGTTTTCATTTACCTTGGCTATGCCAAAATCCTTTGAACTTTGTATGAGAGAGTGACTGACCGCTGAGATGAAAATCACAGGATTTGGGATTGATTTAAGCTTTTAGACTTGATTACTAGAGAAGTCATCAAAGAACTTTTTAGGTCGTGAGGAATGCTAAGCTCAATGTTGCTCTCTCTCTCTCTCTCTCTCTCTCTCTCTCTCTCTATATATATATATATATATATATATAAATTAAAATTTTTTTTAAAAAAGAAGGTGGTCGTGTCCACTTGAAAATTAAAGTTTTTAGGTGTTTTCCATTGTTTTCTATGGATAATTGGACTGAAGAACAGAGGCTTTTTTGCCCCTCATTGCAGAAGTTCGGGCAAACTCACTGTTGGAGTGAAGGGTTTTGACGTCGGCATTTGCAACATAAGATATGCTCAAGCATGACCCATCATCATTCAATTGGTGGCCCCCATGTAACTGATCAAGACCTCACAAACAGCAATGCTCCTTTGCGATGTGGAGTTTGGGACTCAAAGGCAACCATTGAGGGTCGTGGGAAGGAGGCAGCTGACTCTATTTTAGCTAGCATTTTCTCTTACTTAAAAAGAGTGATGGAAAAAAATCAGCCTCTTGAACAAATCCTCCTCCTTTCAATGAGTACGTTACAGGCCATAAGAGAGTGAGAGACTCACTACGGTGGTGGAGGTGAGGTCCTTTTTTGGGCTCATCAATAACTGTCAATGGTTCATCAAAGGTTAGTCCAGGTGGGCTGCTCAATTAGCACATCTTCTGAAAAAGGATCCAGCGTGGTGGACCAATGAGTATTGGGCGACATTCAATAATCTCAAGGAGCTCCTCGTACAGGAACTGGTCATTGTCCATATGCACATGGTATGAAGACCATGTTTGTTATCATGGTCTATAGTTGTGGGCATGGTTTTAGAACTTGACTTACCATAAGCCCCCTATTCAAACATGGAATCTTGCAAAGCGAAAAATTGATGACCAGAACATGTTTTTAAAAAAAAAGGAAAAAAAGATGCGGATATGGCATACAATGAAGATTTTTTGAACTCTGACCAACTTGTTGCAATAAAGGGCTGATCGTTTCTAAGAAGAAATTAGGCCAGTGCATTTCGAAAGTGTACGTATGAAGAAGCCTAGATCGAACAGTCCTTTTTAACCATGTTTACGAGGCCTACGTGATGCGTGAATGACATTCAACCTGTCCAACAGGTTTACGACCCAACGACATGCATCCAATGTAAAAATAGGCCAATCCAATCATAAGTGAGTGACGCCCTAGAAAGAAACTGTTCACACACACACACACAAACAGAGAGAGAGAGAGAGAGAGAGAGAGAGAGAGAGAGAGAGAGAGAGAGAGAGAGAGAGAGAGAGAGACTCTTTGTATGTATATTCAATTGCAAAGATCAGATACAATAATGATACTCAGGTACAACCATAAATTTCAGATTTGCAATGGCCCCTCAGCAGGCTGGAGCCCTGAAGTCCTTGAAGACAGCAAAGACAATCGACGACTGAGCAACACTCAAAGGTATCGAACTGTCGACTTGGGTTGGTTTCAAATCAGGGATGTCGCCATTTTCTGTAAGCTCCAACGGTGACCCATTGAGCAGCATGGTGGTGCTCTTTAGATCACCATCTTTGGCAGTCAAATGGTACTCATCTCTTTGCCCACCTGCTACGGCTTGCACTGAAGCTTCCAATGGTGGGTATAAGTTCAGGTCGTTGGCCAGCGTAACGTTGAAGGATGTCGAGTTGGATAGATTAATCAGAAGCAGAGTAATTCCAGCAGCCTGAGAGAGAGAGAGAGAGAGAGAGAGAGAGAGAGAGAGAGAGAGAGAGAAATTAAATAAGAATATGTTCTTTAGTAAAAAGAATATTTAAAGAATATTCGAACTGGTCGTACATATCAGTTTCACTCTAGCAACATGTCTCTTGAAGAATTAAAATAAATAAATAAAAAGACTATTAGGCTTGTAATTGGATTACTTATAATTTGAGACAAAACAAAATGTCAAGATTCTAAAGGCCACTATAACATGTAAAGTGTGTAGGGCCTACAAAAAGATTTATAAGAAATTATAGGCATCTAAACAACATGTAGTTTCTTAACCTGTAAACCTTTTACAATGATTTTACAAACATCCAAACAACTAAATTAAAAAATTTCTTGTGAAACGTTTCATTACAAACATCTTCTTTTCCCCAGAAACAAAATAACTTCATTTTTAAAATCATCAATGAAGGAAATAAAGTCAATAAATACAAACAAATTTAAGAAAAAAGAAACAAAGAAAGAAAGTAAAACCACATTAAGTGGAAGATGATCGTACCCCATTTCTACGGCAATGAGCATATGCACGTAAGTACGGCGAGCCATTGTGATTGGTAGCAAGAACACCTTTCCCCATTAACCGGTGGAAAAGAAGAGCGCTGATAAACAGTGAAACAACTTAAAAAGATTTGTCGACGGTTCTTAATATAAAGATAAAAGATTACTGAAAATGTTGGTATTTCGGCTCTATAGTTTCAAAACTCACCTATAATAGTCTGGATTGGGTACCATTGTTGTGGTGTTGAGGAGACCGTAGTTTCCACCAATCAATGTCTGCCGGCAGAAAACTTTGTGGTTATACGTCGATGTCATACCAAGCTGATCCAAGAACCTGTTACAAACACAATGAATCAATCAGTCGATGGCTTATAGTCGGATTGATCTAAAGCTTAAGATACAGATGTATTGTTTAATGGGAAATATTTGTTGGGATGAGGTTATTGCTAGTTGGCTTTGCGCACCCCATGACCATTCTTAGCAGGCATGTATTATATGATCTTTTGATTTTGGGATGTACATTGTGTTGCTAGCATGTATACGTGTGTATGCATATGTTTCCTCTTATATATAAATTCTTAGTGGGTTATAAATGTTATGAAAGATTTTCCTCTGATTTTTATGGTGTCCTTTGTCAATTTTGACAATATTCCATTGGGTCCATTGGGTCCACATTGCTCGATGTAAATTACAATGCTAGGAGCCGAATTCAGACTCATGGCCATTACAATGAATTGATCTAGATGGTTCATTAGGTCCAGGCAACAGATGGGATGGTTCAGATTGTCTTAAGGAAGCAATTGTTTAGAGTCATAGGCAAGATGGTATCATCTTCTCATCATGGTCTTTTTGGGTGCCCATGAAGAGTGAGCTGGAATAAACGGACAGTCGAGAATGATTGATCATTCCCATGTATCCAAATGCAGTTCATAGAACTATAACTTAGTGCAATTTCACTAGAAACATAGTTTCACGGGTCATACTAGAAGAAGCATCATGGAAAACCAACATGAAAAAAGATGTATGAATAACATCTATGAGAAATAAAGAGAAAAGGTCCATCACCAGAAGCTATTAACGAAGGCGTGTGATACGAGTTTGCCTCCGCTGTTGTACGCACCACCGGACTCTGAAACCCAAGCCGACGACCATGGGCCAAACTCCTTAAGTGTGACCTCAAGGTCATTGTATGTCTGTACTATCTCATCGAGATGATATGGATCTTGCATCTTGTCGAGTAGAGTCGGATCAACACCTAAATGAAAGAATCCATAAACACCATTAATTTCACCATCTTACCATACATTAGCACATATATGCACCCATTTGATCAATTCATTGGGCGTCAATGAAAGCATCTTCTCTACACATGCATTCACAATTTACATGTTTATAAGAAATGCTGAAGACACCAATGCAAATAATCAGATGGGGTCCACTAAATTCAGAATTCAATGCAAAATCCTCACTGACCTGCACCAAGGTTGTAGATATGATGGCTCACTACATCGACGACGTTGGGCCCTGAGGCTAGAAGGAAGTCATCGAACCACTTTTTCTCAAAGAAACCTCCAGGGGCCATAATCTGTGGTTTTTTCCCAGAATTCCGATATAGCTCATCGACAAGTTTTCTAAGTACGATCATGTCCTCTCCATATTGATTAGGTTCTACCCTTGCAGCAATTCCGCCTCCACAGAGTTCATTTCCTGATAGGAAGTGTACCATATAAAAAATTAGAGAGAACTTAATTTTAAAAAATTAAGACATGAGCTTTTCAATTTAAGAGCTGAGATTGTGATTATGATTACCGAATTCCCATGAGTCGATCTTTTGCCCCTTTGAGAGGATGTACTGCATGAAAGCACGAGTGTTTGATGGGTTCCAATTGCCTATGTAAAGAGTATCTTTTGGATCTTGATTTGCCTTCTTTCTCCCAATGAGTGCATTCAATCCAAATGTTAGCACAGCTCTGCGCCCATTCAAACAGAACTGCTTAGTGACATCATAAAGTAACTGCCTTAAGAACTCTCTACTTAGATGCACTATTGAATTGAATTGCAAAATAAGAAAATGCACCAAAACTACTTTTTGGGTCATTTTTCCTTTGATTAAACTGTATACGTCATCACTTATCCATCCAAACACGACCAATCACTATACACTCCAGCATGTGTTGCTGAGAGAATAGGGTTCTTGGTCTCCCTCTACCATGGTTGTTTCTAATGACAAATGGAAAAATAAAAATAAAAATAAAATAAAAATAAAAAATAAAAAATTGAATTGACATTATCGTTCTAAATAATGTGGATATGATGAATTTGTTGTTTTTTGTTAGCACTACATTGAGGTTCTGTTTTAGGAGAATTCCTTGCCAGTAGTATTTACATATCAATCCGTCCAGCCAGATCACCCCACGAGTGAGAATGGGAAAACTCAAAATCAGTTGATCCAATCATCAGGTGAGTCACCTTTTGAATTTGATGTTTTTGGAGGTTATTCGTTGTTTCCTATGGTGTGGCCCATCTGATGCTTGGATTGGCTTGATTTTTATGTTGCGCCATTTTAATGGTAGGTGAGCCTGCTGGATGATTGGTTTCCATACAAACAGCATGGTGGGCCCCATATGAAGCTAGTTGCAAGAAATTTTCTATGATTGTTGTAGAGGAACCAACCTCCAGACTTTGGTTGAACATAATAGGCTACTTCCTCATTTGAATGCTAGTAATCATCACTAATCTTCATTCTTCCTCCTGATTAGATGGGAGGCATCGAGTTTGCAATTCAGTTTACTTGTGCATTTAGATGTATCATTCCAGACTATAAACGATCTCGATTCTAATCCGATTGAGAGACGGACACAACTAGAATTTCTTAATCCTTAAGACTCTGGATTCCCACAATTATAAATTACTAGAGCTGGCCTGATTATGGAAAATTTGAAAACTACCCTTATGGAACCAGACATCATTTAAGTCCCATTTGGGAGACCCAAAATCTAGTTCTAGTTCTAGTTCTAGTTTTAGTGTTTTTTTTTTCTTTTTCTTTTTCCAGCACAGTCAATCCACTTTGTAAGCAGAATCTAAATCGCAACTAAGGAAAGAATGGAAATGAGCCCTTGTTGTCTTGCCAAGGATTTGAATGTGCCGAGTTTACTTTAAAATAGCACTAGTATAGGATTTCAATGTAGAACTCTTGTGTAAGCTATAAATAAAATGGAAAGGTATATGGGGGAAACACAAATCTCTACAGATGTCCCACCTATTCTATATATTTTTGTCATTTTCAATAGAATTATATACAACCATTTTCCAAAATGTAGTCTCTTACGAATAAGACTACCAAAAGAGAGATACTTACCCTTGGCTTGAAAATAATTCATAGAGTGCATCCCATCTATCCATGTTAAGGCAACCATTGGAAAATCCAAACAAGCCACTTTCCTTCTTTTTGAAGTAATGGCATTTGCGAACGGTGCCATTCACATTGTACAGAATTTGGTCTTGCAATGAACCTCCCAGCCTAAGTCTCAATGAGTTGAAAGCTGAAATTTCAAATAGTAGAAATTTTCAAGAGCTTAAAACCATTACTAAAAAAAAATAATAATCAAACAATGCCCAACAAATATATATATATATATATATATATATATATATATATATATATATATATATATATATATATATATATATATATATATATATATATATATATAGGAAGAAAGAGAAATCCTTCTTTTCATACTGTTGAGTTCTGATTTAAGCAGTGAATTCCCCATCACCAACTAAGAAAATCCAATATCTTCACCCACTTACCCTTGATAGCCTTTGGAAGAATTGGGTTACTCAAATTCTGCAAAAAAAGAAAACAAACAAATCCAAGCTTATTTTTTAAACTTTAGACAAATGTCATAGATGCAACTAGTTTTAGATGAGAATTTCATGCGGTCACCTGTGTGTGGTCCCTTTATGGTGTGTGTATAAATCCAACCTATCTATCAGGGTTGTCCAATCATGAAAATCGGACACCCCAAAAAGCAGACTGATCCAACCATTAGGTGGGCCACACCACGTGTAACCATGGACAACCACCCATATTAAAGTTGGCTATTTATTTTCACTAGACCTATGTATGGGATGACTTGACTTGGCAAACACGATTCATTTGACTCATTCAAATCTGGTTCAGATTCGAGTGGGTGAGTCGATCCAAATCGAGTTTACTTCGTCCAATCCGAACTCAAACTGAGTCGAACTCGAGTCACCTTGTAACTCAACTCGACTAAACCTGAAATCCAACTCGGTATTGTCTTGACTCGATCCAAAACTCAACTCATACATATATATTAAAAGAGAACTCTGATATGAGGTTTCAGATCCGAGCTACCGTGTAGCTGATGGAGAGGCACTACACCAAAATCCCTATTTAGGAACGGTTTAAAAAGGTCCTATCCAGGCCATTCATCCCTTTTCTCATTTCATTTCACTACTCAAATCTCAAAAATGAGAAAAGTCCATAGCTCAAGTGGACCACACAAAATAAGAAACAGTGATAACGACAGACAACCGTTGTTGAAACCTTTCTAGGGGCCACCGTAATGTTTATTTACCATTTGGATGAAGTAAAAACACAAATATCAGCTTGATCTGAAACTTCTCCACTTCCTAAAAAGTTTTTAATGGCGAGTATTTAATCCCTACTTTGTGGTCCACTTAAGAATTGATTCTGCCTCATTTTCGGTATCATGACTTGAACTAATCTCAGAAAAGAAATGAACAGCGTGGATAAAACCCCTACATCATGGTGGGGGCCATAAAGGGCAAGAGTAGGTGGCATTCAGATTTTGTGTTCCAAATATGATTAGGTATGGATGATAACCCTTCCTAATTAGGTACCGTTTACATCCATTCCTAAACCAAAGAGTTAGCCGTTCCTAATTACCGATTATGGTGCAGTGAAGCTGCAATTCTGGCAGGTGAATATAAGGGCTTTGAGTGGTGATTTCAACTGGTGAATACCCGCGCGACCCAAGTCGGTGCTAACTCAACCCGACTTGATACTTGTGGTGAGACATCAGACAAGTCTAACAGATTGGCCCCATCACGAAGATCACCCATCACAAAAATAGGCGAGTCGAGTCATCATGAGGGCCACATGTATCTTCGAGCATAGGGGTGGTTGACCATTTTTTCTATGGTGTGGCCCACCTAATGATGGGATTAGCCTGATTTTATCTATAAGTAATCTTCATGATGTGTTGAACCTGTTGGACGTGCTGGATGTCATAAATACATGATATGGACTGTAAATTACACGCGACAGCATATGATCAATTTTCCAAAAAAAAAAAAACCACCTAAAAAGCTCAAGGACATATACAATGTGTGATCAGACTTTTGGGGTTGTTGATCATTGTTCTCTAAGGCGTGGCCCACCTGATGATGGGACTAGCCTGATTTTATCTCTTGGTGATCTTTATGATACGTTGAATCTGTTGGATGTGCTGGATTTCATAGATACATGATATGGGCCACACATTACCATGCAACCGCATATAATCAATATTTCAAATAAAATAACCACCCAAAAAGCCCAAATACACACGTCTTCAGACTTTTGGGGTTGTTGACCATTGTTCTCTAAGGTGTGGGCCACCTGATGATCAGACTAGCTTGATTTCATTTCTAGGTGATCTTTATGATGGGTTAAACCTGTTGGATGTTCTGGATGTCATAAACACATGATATGGGCCGCATGGGATCAATCTTTCAAATAAACTAACATAGTTTTGCGTACAACTTGCATTTGTACATGCATGGATTTGGATAGAAGGAATTGATGCACATACAACTTAAAAAATATTTTGATACATACCAGATTGAGGAGACCAGCTTGCTCCCAAGGACACATATCGTAATTGCACTTGCTAGGGGGCCACCAATCAAGGGTGGCACACACAAAAGTATCATCTGTCTTAGCAATGGTGGTCACACCTTTTACTGTAACAGTTATGTCATCTCCTATACTTGGAGGAAAATAACAGCACAGAAGGAGAGAGAGAAGGAAGCTCCTGCTAACCATCTCAATCTCTTCCAAAAGGTAAGACCCACATTGAAATTCAATCCAAGAAGGTCTTATAAAGACAGCCAAACCATCTAAATTAAGCAATTCTAACTAATTAGCTAATTTAATTAGAGAAGGATAAAGAATAAATGTCTAGAATTAGCAGTGTTGACTAGGCATCCGCCCTAATTCTATTGTTATGAAATTAATGTTAGGATCTTTCTAAAGACTCTCCTTTCCTACTTTACCGGTAAGACTTCTGTTTAGGCTTTTTTTTTTTAAAAATAAAATAAAATTTAATTATATAATATAGAGGAATTTCTCAAACTTTTAATTTGGATTTACTATCTAGAGTTTGGATCATCTACGTTGATGGTGGTAGCATATTAGGTGTTACCCTTACCGTGGGACCCACCTTGATGATGTTGTGTATATCCATGCCGTCCATCCGTTTCTCCATCCCATTTTAAGAAGAGATATAAAAATTATACAAATCCAATTATCAGGTGGTCCACACCACAAGAAACGGTGGTAGCTGAGTGCCTCACCATTAAAATTTCTAAATAGCCCATCTTAAGGTTTTGGTAACTTTTATTTGCAATCTGACTGGTTGATAATGTCAAGAAGATATGGATGAAGTGAAATACAAATATCCGCTTGATTCAAAACTTATGTGGCACACAAACAGTTTTAATAGTCATTAATCACTATTTCTAGTGATATGGTCCACCTTAGATTTGCATCTTTTCAAGGTTTTGGTAATGCGTCCTAAAATGAGATGAAAAAACAGATGAGCGGCATGTATGAATAGAAAATAGATCAAGGTGGGACCCACATGGTTAGGTAACAGCTAATCCGCTTCTTTGAAGTCCGACATGGATTTCCCACGGTGATGTTTGTGAGAAATCCACCCGTTCATACGTTTGTAAGCTCATTTTAAGACTTGAGATCAAAAGTGAGGAGGATCCAAACCCAAGTGGGCCGCACAAAAGGAAAAGGTGGGCACGGGAATTCCCACCGTTGAAACCTCCTTAGGGTCGACGGTGATGTTTACCTGCCATCCGTACCGTTCACAACGTCATTCGCACTGGGATGAACTGAAAACACAAATATTATCCTGATTCAAAAGTTCGTTCAATGTCTTATGATTTTCTCGAGGAATCCGTCCATCTTTGAAGTTCCATTGTCGATGTGGACGTTGTGTGGGAATCCCCTGATGATGTCATTCTTCATTAGTATTGGCATGTGAGACCAGGACGTTGCTTTTATCCATTTCATAAAGTAATCGACTGTCACGAGTACACATTTATGATTGTTAGATGACAGTGACTTTTACACTAGTATTGATATCCTACGTAGAGAATGGCCAGGGCGTTGTCCGGTTATAGAGTTTTAAAGCACACACATAGATCTACTGTGTGCACTCCTGACACTTGAAGTACTTTCTAACATGCAACAGTAATTTGTCTTCATCGAGCCACAAGATCTCTTTCATTATTATGTGTTTGCTTGTGGGCAGGCTATGATATTCTAGCATGGAATGCAGGCAAGGCATTGGCAACTTCTACATGACAGTCTTGACTTTAGGCTTTGTTGATAAGTTTTTGATCGAGCCCGGAAAGTTCTTCACATGGTGCAAGATTAGGTAGTTATTTTCCCAAGACAAGGATTCTCAATGTGCATTTCCATAGGAGTTTTGGGAGATCCCAGGTTCACAATTTTGAAGATTTCTAGGATGATACTGGCTTTTGATTTTGAACTTTCTGAGATGATCCTCTAGTTTGAGACTGGATTCATCATCTTCCACATCAGTGGCTTGGACAAAGCCCTTAAGTTCAAAGTCTAACTCCAGATCGAAATCATACTAGTTGACTTTGTACCTAAGTGCTTTGATAGTTAGACTTGGCACTTCATTGCTTGTAATATTTGAAAAGCAATTTTATTTTATTTTTTTACTTTTTTTTTTTGGTTTTTTAATTTTGAAAATATCTGGATTTCTTGGAATCTTGAAATATTTGGATTTGTTTGAAAACTTGAGATATTTGATTTTTTTTTTTGAAAACTTTGAATTATATGGGTTTTTTTAAATTTAAAATATCCGGTGTTTTGGGTTTTGGATCTTTTGACTTTTTTTTTTTTCCTAAAAATTTTAAGGTTCCTGAGTAATGATGGCAATGCAAACTAGGGGTTGCCTGATTCAGCTCAAGTACCAGAACATTATCTACTTCGACTTTTATTTTGCTGACATGGGGATTGCGAAACTGTTACTGCCTCGCACTCCCTCCCCTCAAGATGCAGGGCTAGCAGGATCAGTAGGCGAGCCCTCGCCATCGTGTCCAAGCGTCATTATAAATCTGGGACTAGGCTCCGAGTCAGTGTCGGACGTGGTTTCTCTTAATTCATCCCCGATGCATTGCAACTCATCGGGTTCCTTCAGCTTGGGTGGAACTGAAATTGTGGTCCATTCAATCAGAGGCAATTCCTGCCCCTTGACTGAGTCCTCTTCAAGTAGCTCAGTCAAGCTCAGTCCGCTCATTTGGTCCTCTAGGGTAGAATTTTTCTTACCATCGAGACAATTGATCCCTGTATTAATATGTCGGACAGATGTGCAGATGAAGGGATCCTTCTTTCCTCAATAACCTTGTCTTCCTCTTGTATTTCTACACATTGGTTTCTCCCTTAACTGATATTCCAAATTTCTCCTTGTCACATTCCATTAATCCTCAATGACTGGGGTCAAGTCTTAATATTCTAGCCGGTAGGAGAAGATTTGATGCTCAGCAGGATGGAAGACGTAATTTGATCCATTGTGACATGTAAGAGGAATGTAATTAGTAGTCTCAAACTTGAGACTATGGCATGTGATGCCCTCATCGGAGTATTGTACACCTATGGCTAAAATGTCGGGCTCCTTTCATCTGTCATTATTGTGTATAGATGGTGGGAACTTATGCCCTTGGTTGTTGACTGACGGCGCTGGCATGGATAGTAGTGCTAGTATTGCAGGTAAGTTGTGCCTCAAGTTCATTGGTGTCTGCAGGTTGTGCCCATGGTTGAATGATGCTGCTATAAGGAGGTTGTCCCCTAGATTGATTACTGGAGGGGGGAGGTTGTTCCCCTGGATGACTAGAGTGGGTGGGTTGTGCCCCTGGCTGAATGGAGTGGGCATGTTATGGCCCTAGTTGATTGATGCTGTGACGGGGAGATTGTCCCCTTGGTAGATTGTTGGAGGGGGAAGAGATTATCCCCCTAGATGATTGATATTGTGATAGGGAGATTATCCCTTAGTAGATTGTTGGAGGGGGAAGAGATTATCCCCTGGATGATTGATGTTGTGACGAGGAGATTGTCCCCTTTTGGACTTAGAATTTTGAAAACTAAACTCACTAGAGATGCCCCTTGCATATTTATGAGCGTAGAGATTAAACTGGCTGGGGGTGCCCCTTGTAAGATAAGGGGCTCTGAGATTGGACCATTCGTGGGTGCCCCTTGCAGGATGAGTGGCTTGAACTCTAAATGATAGTTGATGGCATGGATAAATTGGACTAGATGGAGATGAGGCTCTTCTTGGATAATATTGATGACACAGGTGCCCAATGACAGGCTGGATTGGGTTATTGTGAGTGCCATTTGCCAACTATGATTGTGACACTATGGATTCTATCTTGATTGTTGTTGCTATTGCAATTGTCCCTGTTAAGGGGTGAATAATGTGCCTATGGTAAAGGCGACCAGATTATCTTCTTCCATAGGATGGGGGACATGAATACTTTCATCACCATTCTCATATTCGGTAGGCATTCTTTCCACTATTGGCTATACTGGGGAGGCTTGATGGGGCCACCAAGGGGAGATCATTCCAACCCTTATTCCGAGTTCGAGTTGTTTCCCATCGCGGATGAGTTGGGTAAAGTTGGCATACGGATATGAGATAAGGTATCTAGAGATACTTGGGTTTACTGAGTGGATGATCATGGAAATTTGTTCCTCATCATCAATGGGTGTCTTTATTCTTGTGGTCATGGCCCACCACCGTCCAATGTAAGCTGATAATGACTTATCATCCTCTTGCCTTAAGGCAACAAGATCACCCTTTTGAGTGTTGAGTTAAGATTGTATGCAAAATGATTGACAAATGCTTGGGAAAGTTGTTCCCAAGTCTTGATTTGATGGTAGTCCAGTGACGTGTAACAATCTAACACGTTGCCTTTTAAAGACTTCTTAAACAATCGGATCAATGCTCCATTATTGCTTGTCGTGACATTAAGCTCTCCACGGAATGCTCTCAGGTAGCTCTACAGGACACCCCATACCATCATATTTTTTAAATTTTGGGGGTGGTCTATAATGCACCCCCTTCACTTATTTTTAGATTATTTTCATTATGCCAATAAAGGACATTTTTGTTATAGTAGAGAGCAAGAAACATTTTTAGTGCTACATCATCTAAGTGGAGGGGAATGTTTCAAATTCATTTGTCACGTTGAACAGTTGAATTGTGTTGGACCTATTCGACACTTAATTGTAATCTAATGCCTATCGAGTCCCTCTACCGACTTGGTTTCCTAGCTCTCAACTTAAAAATCCAAGCAAAACTTGAATACAACTCCACATAAATCCCATCAATGTGAGGCCTCACATTTGCAATAAGCCACTTGAATGGCCATATTTTAGCTTTGTTCATTGAAAGATTTCACAAACTAGAACATTTGTATCACCACCAATAATTTACAAGATATATGTCAATATCCTATTGGGACGATCATATGCATATTGTGTTACAGATTGAATTTGAAGCTTGGCTACCAGTAACATGTGGAAGGCATACCTTTAGACACATTTTAACTATCCACATAAGACATGTTGCATGTTAATACTTTCATTTTCCATCTCAATAATACATTTTTTTCACTAGTTATTACTCATTCTTCTTGCCCTTAGGTTTGTTAACTTTTAACCATTTAGGCCTATGTTGGTGAACATTATGGAGGGAATTTGCTGCTTTCATGTGCACATGAATCACGGTTCAGCATGCTGCATATTCACATTACTTCATCATGTTGAGCATGTTGCCTTATTAAGGCTTTGTATGACTTTTGAGTTTTGACTAAATATATCTTTTCTTCTTTTCTTATTGATAAACACACACACACACACACACACACACACACACACACACACACACATTGTTGATGCAGTAATCTGGTTGCCCCCCTTAGCCACTTGGGACCTACAAGATAAGATAGAGATGGAGACCCTGGCTACAGCAGGGGACCCTCCGATGCCAAAGTCAGATAGGCCAGCCAGGTCTAGTAGAATTTAACGTTGGACATCCAGACTCCTCTGGACATCAAGGTACATATATATATATACATATATATATATATATATATATATATATATATATATATATATATATATATATATATATATATATAGATAGATAGATAGATAGATAGATAGATAGGTTCCTTAATGGTGGTGTTGAGTATGGCAATGAATCTGCTACCCGATATCGTCTCATATTATGATTCTAATTCTAAGGATGTGCGATCATTCCTCTGAGATTTTTGGCGAAGATCTAGGGGAGGATCTTCTCGTAGGTTCCTAGGTGGTGGATGATCAACTAAGTCGGAACTTAAGGCCAAGCTTGAGCTTGAACTCAGATAGGTTAAAGTCAAGATCGAGGTCGGTGTTGAGGTCGACAGATCGAAGTTGAGGCCGAGGTTAGACAAACCAAAGTTGAGGTCGAGGTCTGTCGGGGCTGAGACTATGGTCGAGGTTGGTTGAATCTAGGTCAACTTTGAGGTCTAGTGAATCACAGTCCAACAAGCCTTTTAATGAAAGTTGTGCTCTCATCCTGCATTAGTCTGGTCAGTTCATTTTCACCCATAACAGTAGATCCCCATACTTTCGAGCGTTCTTCAGGTGCTTGGGAAATAAGTTATCATGGGCCGACTTATGCCTGGCATCGAGTAGGTTGGGAGATCGAGAGGTCAGACCATCTTGACGTTATGACAAATGATGGGAGGGCGGTGAGCGTGGGAATTGAAGAAGATTAGGCAATGATGGTCGAGTATCTCAGAGCCGGCGCGAGCGATGGCGTCGTTTGGTTTTTTAGATGTGTAGTTAGATGTATAGTTACTTATCCATGGCTCAATGCTCGAGCTTGTTCATTAATTGGGGGCTCACCAGGTCGTTCATAGGGAGCGCTTGCATGCAACGTTGCAGCTTCTCATGCTGGAGCATTGATTGCAAGTCATAAATGTGCTGGGTCGGGTATGAGTATAAAGAGGAGAAGAGGCACTCGACTCCTCACTCTTCTTCTTTGATGTTTTGCTCTCCACTGGACTAGGCGAACTCCAGTAAGTCAAAAATCCCTTTGTTTTCCCTTTTTCTGACAATATTCCCTTTTTCGACGTGTGTTTTTCCTTTTTCCAACTTATATTGCATTTCTTTTTCTTATTTTGGCTTGTTAGGGATGTCGAGCATGTCTGGTCAATGGTCGGTGTTGGGAGCTTATCACGCCCCAGACTCGGTGGCCAAACTCATAAGAAACCCAATAGCCGGTTCCAGCTGCAACAGCCTCCGTAGTACCCCATTCTAGGTCTCTGGCTTAAGTTCTGATCCTAAGATCCCACAAGGAGGATTGCTATATCATAATTCTAATTTAATTGAGCATACTCAAGATTATAGTAAGTAAATCTCAGAAAGTAACCATAGGAACGCATTGTAAAATTCACAAGAAATTTAAACTTTTACAGGTACATAAGGTTCAAAAGAACATACATAAGGTAAGAAAGAAAGAGAAAAGTCTGCAACGGGTCCTCAGCATGCTCCAATCCAATACCCCACCACTACTTTGCCGACCTAGGATCACTTGCACGCATCAATCGTGTATAAGCTTATAGAAAGCTTAGAGGGCGGTGAAGGTGTGTGACGATGGTGCTCAGAAAAAGATAGGGAAGAATGCAGATGGAAACATGAATGATACTAGCCTTACCGAAGCTAAGCTATGAATGTAATAAGCTGTACCCAGGCTATGCAATGCAATACATGAGTGTTGGGCGTCATAGCAAGGCGATGCAACAAAGGCTTATACAACTGATGTCAATGCAATGCGAAGTAATGACAGTCCTCATATCTAATCCATACGTCAAGTACAGTTCCATCATAAGGAATCCACCAGGGTTAAGTACACTACAGGATAACTACCGCTCTACAAGACCCACATAGTCAAACAAGCGTAGGAGACCTCATTACCTGCCTGTGGACAACCAATCAGCAGCGAGACTCAACGGTAGCGGACCCATTCACGAGGTGGTCAGACTTAACCTAACTATGCCCTCTCACTCAGGCGGGTAAGGCCCAACCCCATCTTAATCGATCTCGCAATAGTGGGAGTCGTGGCCTAATGGTATAAGGCACTCGGGCGCTCATGTTTTTCACTCGATCTCAGCATTGAGGCATCTTCTTGGTACTGTGGAAGTTTAGGGGCTTTCACCCAGGGACATCCTATACGCCCCAAATACTCAAGAATCATTTTCGATGTCCACACACGGCCATCCACGATATATCTGTGGAGGCTATGGCCCTGATGAAGCAAGGACGAATATCCACATGCTATGTAATGCCAGATGCATGAATCACATAATCATCAATGCATCAATCTCAAGCATCCATCGTGTTCAAGAGGGTAAACTCCATCCCTCGGGGAGATACCAATATGTCTTACACAATGGCACAACCATGGCCAATCATACCTCAAACAAGCATGCATATAATGCAAGTGGGCCATGAATATGAATAAGAGTGTTGATGAGGTGAATGAAAAGATGACTCTCTACCTACCCAAGAAGGGTCTAGGTACTTAACCAATCCTTCATGAGGAGTATGACCTCAAGTGGGGGCCCATTTACTTGGGGTATCCAACGAGACAAAATGCACGAAAAAAAACTATGGGCCTAGGTAATAAAGAAGTGGGTCTAGCAAGAGACTAAGGTAGGCATTCAACCACACTTAGATACAATGGGCCTAGAGGGGTCCAAATGGGAACTTTTAACCACCATTTCCCCCACGCAGCTAACCACAAACCATAAGTTACAAAGTCCAAGGCCCAACATCCGAACCACATGTACATAAGTCCCAAAAAGGCATAGAAGATGGGCCCAATACAAACTCCAACCACTTGGGCCCAAAGAGGGAAAATCAGGCCCAAAGCCCAAGTCCCAAGGGCCATAAAATCCAAGCATTTAGATGGACTTAATGGGTAGCCCATGTACACAATTACATGGCCCAAAAACACATTAAGTTGGGTGAAATGGGCCCCACTACATCAGCCCAATAATTAGCAATTTAAGTGGGTATTCAAGGTCCCAAATTCACCTTTTTCCTCAGCCCATAAGTCCAGTAAATGGTGGAAGGTCAGCCCAACATATGGTTGGCCAAGGTGGGACACTCCAGCCCAATCTGGGCCCACTGGAAAGTCCCAAAATCTGGTATAAGTTTGGGTCCCGCAAGTGGTCATCAATGGATGGCCCAATCGTGCATCAATTAAGCCCAAAAATTATTCTAAGAAATAGGTGAGCAATAAATACCCAAATCCCTCAATGTGGTGGTCCCCCATTTCCAACAAAAATTTAGTCATACATTGTATACTTAATGCCCAATGGTTGGACTTTCAGTCCACTTAATATTTTGGGCCTGCTGAAGCCCAAAAACTAGTCAAAATAGGTGGGAATCAATCCCATATGGGCTGGTAATGATCAAAAGGGGCCCCACCAGATGGAGGAAAGGCATTTACCATTCAATACCAAGTAGGCCTGCTGCTAGAATGCAGGCCCAACAGCAGCCTAAGCATGAGCATCCCAAGGGTGGGATGGCCCAAGGCCATGGACGACCTGGCCACATACATCAAAGGTGGGCTCCACACGTCCAAGGTGGGCCCCACATGGGACGTCCACTCAGGGTGGACCCAACCTCCAGGTGGGCCACACCCAAAGGGGAGGACAATGTGGATGAAAACATACACCATGGTGGGCCTGGCTAAGGACGGCCAGCCATGCTAAACGTCCACCTGTCGGACGTCCAGTATGGTTTGCTGGTCCAGCTGGTTAGCCTCACCACCATGGCCTCTATGGCCCTCTAAAACATTACAAGGTGGGCCCCAAAAACATGCACAAAAGCCCTAATGGGTTGGGCCCAATAACTTCCACAATTACAAAGAAGACAACAAGGTAGAAAAAAAATAATTTCTGCAACATATATATTGCTGTCCTAATTTTGGGCCCTCTAATGGAGTGGGTCCAGGGCCTCCAAAATTCATGAAATTGAAGGCCAAGGTCCCTCATCATGTCTACAACAAGGTGGGACCCAGAAGGGTGGCCTACCATCAGAGAAAATATTTTTAAATTAAGGTTTACAACAATCTGTATAGCTGGATTGTACAGCAGAAATCTGGTTGATCACTCATGTTGGCCCACTCTTTTGGAGGCTTAAAAGAGGTCAGTTGGGGCTAAACTTTGGTAGGCATATAGGTGAAATATACATCTTCAAGAATCATGTATTGGATGGTATCACTCTCCCCACCAAATGATAAAAAATCAGGCCCCAAGATGGCCCAAAAATCTATCCAAACAGTTCTGGACAGCAACAGGTCTGATAAAATAAATTGTAAACAATATTTAAAAGGGGATTTAACCCCAGAAAATCATGGTGTGGTCTACCCAAGTGGGCCCCACAAACATCCAAGCCATCCCACCATTCAAAACATCCTCGCATGCACCCCTTTTTGGTGCATTTAGGGGCCACATGTCCAAGGGATGGACTGTCCAAAAATGTCCTCCCACTTGGGACAGTTTGGATCCTGTTGGTCCACAAGGTGGGCCACACACTCATGATCAGAGACTTATTAGCAAGAAAAGAAAAAGATCGGCCACAAGGGAAGGGTCTTTGCCTCATCGAGGCCCTTCCCCTCATTACACAAGCAACACTATCCACTATTACATGATACATACAAAATCTACATGATCAAAGGTTATTAACTTGGGATCTAAGGTGGAGATCCAATCTCCACCAAGGATAAAGGGTCTAGATGACCCAAGGATCCTTAATCTAAGGAAGGAAAGAGCATGAAAGGATTCATGGAGAATGGTCCCTTGCATACACATGTATGCAATGTAGGATAGGCTACAAGCCATATCCATGGAGTCTTGGGGCCACCATAATCACTTGATGGGTCCCACAAGCTCCATCAATGGAAGAAGAATGAAGAACAAGAAGGGATGAAAGAAAATCTGAAATTTAGACATATAAGCACACCCACCTAGCAAATCAACTCCAAAGCTACACCACAATGCTCTAAAAGCTCCAAGGATCAAGGATCTAAGGTTGAGATTGGTTAAAGAAGGGTGGATTAGGAGGTGTTTGGGAGATGAGTGTGCTGGAAATAGAGGGGAGGTGGGACGTTTGGAGGGTTGTAAGAGGGAGAGGAGAGGAAGAGGTAGAGAGAAATGAGAAGAAAGAGAGGGAGAGAGAGTTGTAGAGAGGTCATGACGACTCTCTCTCTCTCTCTCCTTGGTTAGAGAAAACTATGATAGCCTATGGTGATAATAACAAAGTGGCTAGGCTAGGTAGGTCTTAGGGTGGTAGGTTAATAGGTCTTCTAGCAACCTTAAACTAGGGGTGACATCATCACCCACATGCACCTAGGAAAACGTGTGGGGTAGGGTCCACCACCACACATTAAAGGCCCAAATTGAACGTCACCCATAACTCATGATGTACATGTCGGATTGATGCACGGGACACGGCATTGGAACCGCGATGCCGATACTAATAAGATGGCATAGGTTTCGGGTTGATCCGAGTCGGGTCAATGTGACCAAACTCAAGGACGACCGCAAACACTACCCGAAGGTCACAGGCCATCGGGATTCGACCGGTAGGACTGCATGACCTAAAGAAACGGCGTGCACACTTGGGTTAAGGTCTTACAAAGCTTTCCATAATGACTCCTATCATACTATCGAGGACTCCCGAATGAACAAGCCCGTTCCTCCTCCCGGTGCCGGGAGGCGAAGAGATGGAGTTCTAAGGGATCAGCGAGGAGGGGGCTCGGACAGGGCCAAAGAGCTCAATGGCTGAGTCCCAAGAGGTTAGTGTCTTCGGGTCTACCATGAAAAGTGCTGACCTAACCTGGGTGAGGAGGGATTATCAGATCCCTGAGTCGATGGTACTTCGGGTACTTGAGGTAGGGGAGGTGCCAGGCCAGTCTCGTGAGGGCAAGCTGGTTATTTATGTTGTAGCCTTGCAATGTGGTCTTCGGCTACCCTTACATCCTGTAGTTCAAAGGGACATCACTGCTCTGAGGCTAGCCCCATGTCAACTGATCCTGTATGCCTGGAGAGCACTGATCAAGACCTGCATTCTTTGGCAGCAGCTCGATCACCCTGAGCCGTCTGTGGATGAATTCATGTACTTATACAGGGTGAAAATCAATTCTGTGAACCTAGGATAGTATTACTTCTCTGCTTAGGCTAATCGGGGCCATACTCTCATCATCGACAACCCTTCTTCCAAAAAAGGGTGGAAAGATAAGTAGTTCTTGGTGCCAGGGGAGTGGGTAGACCAGATGATCGGTGTCCCTGCCGAATTCATGACTCTAGGTCAGGAATTTTTGAATCGAACTAGGTCAACCATAACTTGCGTCTGTCACTAATTCTTCTTTTTTGTTTCACACAGTGAGCCTTCCTCGCATATAGCCTAAGCTCTCTCCACCGCAACTTCAGTGTATTGTTTGCGCGAGGTTGTTAAATGCCAATAAGAGGAATTGGAAAAGCTGATCACACCTTAGTCCCTCTTCTAGGCCAGTATCTCTAAGGTTGTTCCCAGGCCATTAGGTATGGTATATTTGATCGGGTTCCCTTGGTTTCCTCGAATTCCATCCCCCTTTTTAGTTTTGATTGGTTCTTTTTTACAGATATGTTTAGCAACCCCCGCCCCCTAAAGAAGATGAAACTGTTTTCCTCAACCAAGGTGGAGCAGTTCAGAAGAGTAGTGAAGGAGGGGGACTCATTAGTGCAAGGTGCCTAGTGGGGTCACGATCAATCCCCCTCCTAGGATCCTAACCCCTGCTGAACAGCTTGGGGTTACCACAAGCGAGGCAGCCTCTGTCGCTGTTATTGTCCTCGAGCCGGAGTGTGCTCATGAAGTAGGGCCTTCTGCCCATGGGGTCGAGGGGAGGGCTCTTGCTCATGAAGCAAAGGGGGTAGCTTCTTCTGCTCATGAAGCTAAGGGAGGAGCTCCTTCTGCTCCCCCCCCCTCCCCGGGCTCATGAGGTCGAGAGCAGTGGGCTCGACTTCTGCACTGGGCCCTTTGGCGAAGCTTGCCAAATGGGCATCTCGCCATGTGGATAAGGATGACATCACCGCCTTATCGGCCCTTCATCCAATGGATGTGTTACAAGAGATGTTGGTCTCCCTTTTGAGGGTGTATTTTTGAATTGTTCTTGACTTTTGTTTTTCTCTTTTTCTCCATAGTTTCTTGACTCATCTTCTTTCTTCTTCTTTTTTTCTAGGTGGTTCCTGCTCTCCTGGCTACTCGTCTAACCTTTCGATGTTAGATGGGATTATGAGAAGCTAGAGGCCGACCTCCAAGCCAAGGACCTTTAAGCCTGAGGTCGTCGCGCTCGACAGCGATGCAGCCATAGCTCAGTAAAAAATCTACAAGGGGCTTCACGGGTACTGGTGGAAGACCAGAAGGTCCTAAGGGCCCAACTGGATGAGGCCTTTCATGAGGGCATTGGAAGACATGGGACTGCGTTTTTCCTCCTTGGAGACCAAGAAGCTGAGGTTAAAGGCCGAGAAACTGAGGGCAGAGGCCGGAGGCCACCCTCAGGAGGCGGCTTCTAGGTTGGCAAAGGTATCAACCCAGCTGGCTGAGGTTGAAGTTTCCATTCCTAGGGTGTAGGTGGAGGCGGTAGAGGCCTTCAAGGTCTACGAGGGGCAAGTTAAGGAGCTTGAGGAGTACTTTGACAAGGGCCATGCTCGATGCGAGGAGTTGGTTAAGTTGAGGTACTTGGGGATCGACCTGGACTGTTTGGCCAAGGAGGTCGCCGAGACTCCCGCTCCTTTTGTTGAGGCCCCTGCTCCCGTCAAGACCAGGGTTGAAGACCGGCTTTTACCTACTCTTATATATATATATATTTTTAATTTTTTTTTTCATTTTATGTTAATGAGATAGCCCATTCTTTTGTTAAACAATGGATGTTCTTTTCTTTTATTATACACTCCTTTTACGAGAAAGAATATTTTTTGTAGCAATCATGGGAAATCTCAAGTAGTCTTTTCAGATTGCCTTATCACTTGCTAGTAGGTCGGGTGAAGGGGACCTCGGGGGCTAGTTGTTGGGCTCTTTCCTTCTATTAGGGGTTTGCCCTCATGGGGTAGGTGAGCGAGCCGCAATGACTCCTCTATAGAGGGCCGAGCAGTTTTTTCTTTTTAAGAGGATTGTTTTCCCTTGCACTACGGGATCCTCATTGTATATTGAGCAATCCGAGTAGCGTTACTAACTAGTGGTCTGACCTCTTCTTTAAGGGTTAGATGACTGATGAGGACTATTTCTCCCTTGCACTAAGGGATCCTCATTGTAGATTGAGCGATCCGAGTAGCGTTACTAACTAGTGGTCCGACCTCTTCTTTAAGGGTCAGACGACTGATGAGGACTATTTCTCCCTTGCACTAAGGGAAGTCCTCAATAGGCCATGCAGTGGAATCGATTAGATGGTCCGACCTATTCTTTGAGGTTTAGGCGACTGGCGAGGACTGTTTCCCCCTTGTTACTAAGGGAAGCCCTCAGTAGACTATGTGGATTAGGCATTGTAAATAATCAAGTAAAATTCAAAATTACCAAGTGTTAGGGTTTTTATTGAAAAAATGAGCAGTGAACATGTAGATTATGACTCAGTAGGTCAGGTATTCGTAGATTTCGGGATATAGACATGTGGACTTCGTCCTGAGGTCTAATAGGACTTCATGGATGGTAGATCTTCAAGTGTTCGGCGTTCCATGGATGTTGCAGAGATTATCCCTCCATATCTTCAAGTCAATAGACTCCAGGTCGGGTACTGCTCATTATTCTGTAGGGTCCCTCCTAGTTCAGTCCCAAAGTCCCCATACCAGGCTCTTGGTGTTCTGGAAGGTCCGGCGGAGGACCAAATCTCCCTCCCGGAACCTTCTCGTTTTTACTCTGGAATTGTAGAACCAGGCGACTTGTTGTTACTGAGTTACGACCTTGAGCTGGGTATGCTCCCATTTTTCATCAAGCAAATCGAGGTCCAGTGCCATCTGCTTGGTGTTTGATTTTTGTCATAAGAGTGGATTCAAGTTGTTGGGAGCCCGATCTCTACTAGGACTACAGCCTCAACTCCGAAGGCCAAGGAGAAGGGAGTTTCTCCTGTGGTTGTTCGGGCGGTGTCCGATTTTCCCAGAGGACATTGGGAGCTCCTCGGCCCAAGCCCCTTTAGCTTTCTCGAGCTTGGTTCGGAGGTGGGTTTTTATGATCTTGTTTACTGCCTTAACCTAACCATTAGCTTGAGGGTGCTGAGGCGATGAGTAGGTGTTTTGGATTTCGAGGTTCCTACACATGCCTCGGAATCGATCGTTATCGAACTGCTTTCTACTGTCTGAGATAATTATATGCAGGACTCCGTATTGACAGATGATGCTTTTCTAGAAGAAGTTGGTGATATTCTATTATGTGATCTTGGTCATAGGAGTCAGGTACTCAGGTGGCTGATGGGGTATTGCCGTGAACCTTTAACACTTGTTACATCTCTGGGTGTACTACTTGGCATCCTTTTGGATGGTTGGACAGAAGTATCCTTGTCGGATAACCTTGTGGGCAAGGGCGCGGCTATCGGAATGGTTGCCGTAGATTCCTTCGTGTATTTCTCTCAGAACGTACTCGACTTCTTCCGGTCGGAGGCATCTGAGATAGGGTAGGGAGAATCCTCTTTTGTACAAAGTATCCCCAATCATGGAATACTGGGCCAACCTCGATCAGAGCCTTCATGCTTCAAGTCGATCTTCAGGCAACTTCCCTTCCTGAAGGTAGCAGACTATCAGGTCCATCGATCTTGGTACCGAGTTTATCGGAAGGACCGTGCCTGGGTCGGGCTCACTGATACTTGGCTTGGCTAAAAACTCGTTTGGGATTGACTTCGGGATGTCGTCTTCAGTCGTTGTGGCTAGCTTCACTAGAGTATTTGCCTCGGAGTTTTATGACATGGTGATCAGGTTGATGTTGCACTTAGGGAATCTACTGATGAGTTCTCGTGCCCTTGGTAGATAAGCGATCATTCTTTCTTCCTTTGCCTGATATTCGCAGGCTATTTGGTTGACGACAAGCTGTAAATCACTATGGATGACATAATGAAAATAGGCCTAGCTCAAACGACATATGTTCAGCCGTCCTTTTCCGATCTAGGTCTGAGACTGCGTCTAGATTGGCTCGGAAGTCGATTCAACCCCCTGGTCTTTGAAATCTTCTGCATCGCTGCTAGTTCTCCGAACATCCCTCGGAGAAATCTCACATTTTAGAAGAATTGTAAGAGACAATCTCGTAGATGAAATCATATACAATTGTAAGATAGGATATGCTTGCTCAGCAGATTTTTTTTATTTTTTATAGACGTGCCAAGCACATTGCCTCATTTAATGGGCATGTTAATCATGGCCAAATGGCATGCGATGATTCCTCCCCTCAAAGGGCCTTATAAGAGTCCATAACATCCGTACCATCACATTAACGGCAACATACATAACACTGAAGGAAGATCAAAAGCAATTTTCTTCATGTGTGAGTATGAATTCTGCATATGCTAAACACAATCTCCACATGGCATCTCTCTGTTGGTTCATGTCAAGGTGCTGAAAATGGGTATAAACAGGTACCATTAACGAAGTCCTTAACTACTTTGTAGCGTCCTTGATAGGATATCAGTAGTCTGCTGGAATACATCTCAACGTAGTGTATTGCTTTGTCCACCACCTATTTAAGGATTGAGATTCCTCCAACCAATGGAATTTTTGGTACATGGCATATCAATAATAATGTCCACAATATTAAATATTTAGATCGCCCAAACATAGGCATGGCAGGACTGTCCCAAAATTTACAGTTACCATCATTTCAAATCCAAGATGAAATGGACGGATTGCAGTTTGGGGTAACTCTGTTTTTTTAAATTATTCCTTCCTGGTCAGTCTTGATCTGCAGCACAATCGACACAATACCCGTTTATCACCATAGAGACCATTTCCTACTGTATTTGACAATTGAAGGAGCATGAAGTCTTCCTTTCGTCTTTCAGCTTTAAGCAAACAAAGAAACATAACATAAAATGAGAGGGAGAGGGAGCTGCTAGGGAGCGAGGGAGGGAGAGGAGCTTCACGTCATCTATTTGAGCCAAGTCCAAGTTGATCAAGTCAGCATAAAGTACTGCTACTACTACTACTAATCATAATAATAATAATAATAATCACACTCTCGCCACTTAAACTGCTGAGAGACTAGCAAGATAATCAAAGACAAACCTTAACATGCCATAGGCTAAAAATGAGCAAGTCACCAAGAGTCCATTTCAATAAAATGGGAAGAGTTCAGAAAATCCTTTTTTTCCCGTCTCCATAACAATGTTAGCTCCAAAATGCAGGCATATAGAAAGAGCTAAAACATGACTAAACTCTTGAATTCTGTTAGAATTGATGATACGGTCAGGTCTACGGTTTACTGTGGATTGCATATGCACCGAAGGTAGAGCAGGCCCCACCATACACATGAACGCAAAGGGGCATTCTTCAGTCACTAGCATCAGATACCAGAAACAAGGACAACCCACTTCACCATGGCAAGTAAAACAAAATATCAGCAACCACATGCAGACTGTTGCAAAAAATATTGATTTTAATAAAAAATATTTTAATAATAAAATAACATATAATATAAAAAGTTGTTTTGAAAAAACACTTTTCTGTGGGTTTGTGGGAATAGTCCCACATGGAAAATAGAAGAGAAAAACCTGTGATTTATATGAAGGATGTGGAGTATTATAATATTTACCTACCTAGTCCGTGGACTATGGACTACGCACTGGAACACCTGCGCGCGCGCTCGCGCTCGCGCTTGGGCTCGGGCACGGTCTCGGTCTCGGTCACGGGCACGGGCTCGGGCTCGGGCTCGGTGCGTGGGCGTGGGCATGTGAGGCAGTGTGGTTCAACAGCCAGAAATGGCTTAATGGAATTTAAGTCTCTGGACCATAACCCCCTAGCCACCATAACCTATAAAAGGAGGACCTGGATGGATTTCCAAACCTTCTCAACTCACTCCAGCAAACCCATACGAACTGAGACAGCTAGCCCCTCTCCACTCATATATTCTAGTGTTTCCAGCAACATAGCAAGGCTTAAACTTTAGCTTGAAGAACAGACCAGCGGTGTGGTCTAGAACGGTTCAACTGAACTAGTGGCTGAAGATTTGAACTGACCTGTGCAGAAGTCAAAACTCTTTTTCTCTTCTTTTCTTCTTCTTTTGGGATTTTTTCCTTTATACTGTAATACTGCCAGAAAGTGTGTAATTGAGTTCCATTTGGTGGGCCTTCGTGTTTGCTGAACGCAGACCCACACCAGGCTCGTCGTATCCTAGAAGCTATTTGCCTGTAACCTACCAGCATACTCAATTCACTTGAGTAGGGGCAAATAGCGCTTTAAGGACAGCGTTTCAGGCGTGCTTCAGCCTGTCCTGATTTCTGATTATTTTACACTTTTCAGTTTCCACATTATACAGAAATACATTAATCTGTATATTTCCAACAATCTTAAAGCGTTATTTTACTGATGGAAGCCGAAAGTGTTTCATTCATCAAGTTGATGAATTAGGACTTGATACGTCTTGATCGGTTCGATGGAACAAATTTTACAAGATGGCAAGACAAGCTGAAATTTCTCCTAACGGCGCTGAAGATCTATTACATATTAGATCCAAATTTGCAAGCACTACCTGAAGCATCTGACAACGACACACCTGAACAAGTAGTTGCCCGCACCAAAAGAGCAGAAGACGAACTCTTGTGTCGAGGACACATTCTGAACGCTCTCTCCGACCGCCTGTATGATCTGTACCAACAGACGTCATCAGAAAAGGAGATCTGGACCGCTTTAGAATTCAAATACAAGGCTGAAGAAGAAGGTATCAACAAGTTTCTCATCGCCAGGTATTTTGACTTCATCATGGTAGATAATAAACCGCTGCCACCCCAAATCCAAGAACTGCAGCTAATAGTAAACAAAATCAAAGCGATAAAAATCGATCTTCCTGAATCATTCCAAGTCGGGGCTATAATCGTCAAATTGTCATCGATGCTGAAAGACTATAGAAAGAAGTTGCTCCATAAAACCAAGGACTACACACTAGAACAAATCCAGAAACACCTCAGGATTGAGGAAGAATCCCTTAATTGCGATAGAAAAAATGATAACGGAAATACCTCGTCTAAGGTACATGCTGTAGAAAACACTAATAACAAACATCCCGAGAAGGACGATTCCTTGAAACCTAATAAAGGAAAATTCAAGAAGAACACTCAAAAGAAGAACGGAAAGTTCAAGGGCCCATGCAATGTCTGTGGAAAAACTGAGCACTATGCTCGAGTATGCCGCTATCGCAAATCTAAAAAAGTGGCAAGTGCAGTGAAGAAGGCGATATCGTGGCTATGATCACTGAGGTAAATACCATCCAAGGCAAAGTTCCAGGTTGGTGGTATGATACTGCCGCTACAGTACATGTGTGCTACGACAAATCAGCCTTCAAAACCTATGAGGAATTGACCGATGGTCAAGAAGTCCAAATGGGTAATGAAGTCCGATCGAAGGTCGTCGGCAAAGGAACTGTCGAACTGATATTCACCTCTGGAAAGAAAGTGATTCTAACTAATGTACTACACGTCCCAAACATGAGGCGAAACTTAGTTTCTGGGGATCTTCTGGGAAAACCAGGCATTCGGGTGGTGTATGAGTCAGGTAAACTGATTCTGTCCAAAAATGAGAATTTTGTCGGAAAGGGATATGCTTGTAACGGAATGGTTAAGTTTTCTCTAAATGAAAGTAGCACTTTCGCGTATATGGTTGAATCCGCTGAACTGTGGCATGATAGACTATCCCATATAGGGTATAGTACTTTGAAGTTCATGGCTAAAAATGGTTTAATCTCATACACAGATAATGAAACCGGAAAATGTGAAGTGTGCATAAGATCCAAAATAACAAAGAAACCTTTTCAAGTGTTGAAAGATCGTCTCAAGTATTGGGTCTTGTGCACAGTGATATCTATGAGTTAAACGGCATTCTTACTCCTGGACATAAACGGTACTTCATAACCTTTATAGATGATTGCTCTAGGTATGTGTATGTGTACCTATTAAAGAGCAAAGATGAAGCATTAAACATGTTTAAAATATATAAAGCAGAAGTAGAGAATCAACTGAATAAGAAAATAAAAATTCTCCGTAGCGATAGAGGAGGAGAATACTTCTCCAATGAATTCGATAACTTCTGTGAAGAACATAGACTGATACATCAATGTACAGCACCATACACACCTCAACAAAATGGAATAGTTGAAAGGAAGAATAGAACATTAGTAGAAATGGTCAACTCAATGCTGATAAGAGCAAAGTTACCACTAAGTCTATGGGGAGAGGCATTGCTTGCAGCATGCCATATAATAAACAGAATTCCATCTAAAAAATATAAAATATCTCCACATGAAACATGGAGAGGTAGAAAACCTAACCTAGGATATCTAAAAGTGTGGGGGTGTCTTGCATATTGCAGAACCCCTGATCTAAAAAGAACTAAGTTAGGACCAAGAGCTATTAAGTGCGCCTTCGTAGGGTATGCACAAAATAGTAAAGCTTATAGACTTCTAGACATAGAGTCTAATAATATAATAGAATCAAGAGATGTTGAGTTCTTTAAAAACTCACTATCCTTAGAGTCAAAGGATAATGAAATCCAAACTCCTAATAGAGAACCAGATAGCATAGCACCACAGATGGTGGAAGCTCCTATTGAGCCTCGTAAAAGTCAAAGGACAAGAATAGAGAAGATTCTAGGAGATGACTATATAGACTCACAACGTGTCATTTTTCATCTTATAGAGGGAGATAGAGAAAATGTTATAAGAAAAATACTTATAGTAATGACTATAGAAGATGATCCTAAAACATATAAAGAGGCCATATCCTCTAGAGACTCAGCTTTCTGGAAAGAAGCCATAAACGATGAAATGAAATCTATACTATCAAATCAAACATGGGAACTAGTTAAGTTACCTCCAGGTTCTAGACCCATAGGTTGTAAGTAGGTATTTAAGAAGAAATATCACACTGATGGGACTATCCAAACCTTTAAAGCTCGACTAGTAGCTAAGGGTTTTAGAAAAAAAGAAGGGATATATTACTTTGACACATACTCTCCTGTAACTAGGATAACATCCATTAGGATATTATTTGCGCTAGCTTCCATACATCATCTTCACATCCACCAAATGGATATAAAGACTGCATTCCTGAATGGTGACCTTAACAAGGAGGTGTATATGGAACAACCTGAAGGATTCGTTCTACCAGGAAATGAAATCAAAGTATGTAAATTAATAAAATCATTGTATGGATTAAAACAAGCACTAAAACAGTGGCATGAGAAGTTTGATTCTAAAATACTTTCTCATGGTTTCATGCATAATGTAGCTAACAAATGCATATATTCTAAAGCAGATGGTAGTTACAACGTTATTATTTGTTTATATGTTGATGACATGTTAATAATAAGTAATAAAATGGAAGGTGTAACTAAAATAAAAAAGTTTTTATCTTCCGTATTTAAAATGAAGGATCTTTGACAAGTTGATAACATTCTTGGTATCAAAGTTAAAAAACATTGTGGGGGTTATGCTTTGTATCAATCTCATTATATTGAGAAGATACTAAACAAGTTTAACCATCTAAATATAAAGGAAGTAAAAACCTCATTTAATTCAAGTATCAAGCTAAAAGAAACTATTGGAAGAACAGTTGCACAATTAGAATACGTAAGTGCTATAGGGAGTCTTATGTATGTTACGCAATGCACTAGCCCTGATATTGCATATGCTGTAAGTAAACTTAGTAGGTTTACTAGTAATCCCAGTACTGAACACTGGAATGCAATAAGTAGAGTCCTTGGTTACTTAAAAGCAACCAAAGACTTAGGACTATTTTACTCAGAGTTTCCCGTCGTATTGGAAGGATATACCGATGCGAGCTAGATATCGAGTGCAGGGGACAACAACTCTACTACAGGGTGAATATTCACCCTAGGAGGTGCAGCTGTATCTTGGGGATCCAAGAAACAGACTTGCATAACGCATTCGACTGTGGAGTCTGAATTTATAGCCCTGGCTGCAACAGGAAAAGAGGTTGAGTGGCTAAGGGATCTTCTATTAGAAATTCCTTTCTGTGTAAAGCCTATATCGGCTATGTCACTACATTGTGATAGTGAAGCCACATTAGCTAGAGCCTATAGCGGCACTTATAATGGTAAGTCTAGACATATTAGTCTTCGACATGATTATGTCAAACAATTGATTCGAGATGGAATCATTGCTATTTCTTATGTGAAATCAAGCAATAACCTGGCAGATCCTTTCACTAAACCTCTACCGAGAGAGGTAGTAAAGGCTACATCTAGAGGGATGGGGTTGAAACTCTTCAACCAAAGTTCCACCAGTGATTGTAACCCAACCTAAAGTCAGAAAATCTCTAATTTTGGATTTAATGGGTAAGAATAAGTCACTGATATGTGGAAAGTTTTCAGCACTAAAATTATAAAACCTCATCCATAATAAATAAGTGTTGAGCGTTACGATAGAGGGTTGAGTCTTAGAATTCTTAATGGAATCCAGTCTATAAGGAAAAGTATCTTATAGTAACGGAGACATTAGAAGGATTTCACCTATATGAACGTAGAGATGGTGCCGTCTCTCATGAGAGTTAGGAGTTTTCTCTCGGGATCGTTCACGAATTAAGATAAGCACATGACCATTAATTGTGCTGAGCAAGATTGTGGAAACTTTAACAAATACATAGCAAATATGTGTGTGGTATTTCCAATTCTGTTATATAGGAATAACTGGTTCAAAGCTGCGGCTACCAATCATTTCGACAGAGTTTTGAAATACTTACACTAAGGAAAGATTAAAATCGAAAGATATATTTCTTTATGCATATAAGCTGATTATTCTGGTAGTATTGTTTAACCGAGAAAATAATTTTATAAAATCAAGTGGGGGATTGTTGCAAAAAATATTGATTTTAATAAAAAATATTTTAATAATAAAATAATATATAATATAAAAAGTTGTTTTGAAAAAATACTTTTCTGCGGGTTTTTGGGAATAGTCCCACATGGAAAAGAGAAGAGAAAAACTTGTAGTTTATATGAAGGATGTGGAGTATTATAATATTTACCTACCTAGTCTGTGGACTATGGACCTTTCGTGTTCCAGTGTGTAGCACTGGAACACCCGCGGGCGCGCTCGCGCTCGGGCTCAGGCATGGGCACGGGCACGGGCTCGGTCTCGGTCTCGGGCACGGGCTCGTGCGAGGGCGTGGGCATGTGAGGCAGTGTGGCTGTAGAGGCGCTAGTGGCGCACTTTGCACTTCGCACATCTGCATCGTGTCGCAGAGGGTCTTTCCTTCGCGACCTTGAGCGAACCGGAGCGAGACGTGTGCGAGTCGCGGTGCGACTAAGTGGCTATGGCGGGTGGCTGGTTAGCAGAGAGACTATAGGACTAAGAGAGAAATCTCTCAGTATAAATAGAGGGACTGAAAAGAGCTGTTGTAGCAGAAACTGTAACAGCTGAGCCATTAGTGCAGGGTCCAGCTGTAACTGCTGCATGGCTAGCCCAACAGCTAGAAAACGGCTAGCTGTTGTCTCACAACAGTCAGCATGCAGCAGCTTAATGGTCCATGCACAACAGTCAGAAAACGGCCATAATACGGCTAGTTTTCAACAGCCAGAAATGACTTAATGGAATTTAAGTCTCTGGACCATAACCCCCTAGCCACCATAGCCTATAAAAGGAGGACCTGGATGGGTTTCCAAACCATCTCAACTCACTCCAGCAAACCCATACGAACTGAGACAGCCAGCCCCTCTCCACTCATATATTCTAGTGTTTCCAGCAACATAGCAAGGCTTAAACCTTAGCTTGAAGAACAGACCAGCGGTGTGGTCTAGAACGGTTCAACTGAACCAGTGGCTAAAGATTTGAACTGACCTGTGAAGAAGTCAAAACTCCTTTTCTCTTCTTTTCTTCTTCTTTTGGGATTTTTCCTTTATATTGTAATACTGCCAGAAAGTGTGTAATTGAGTTCCATTTGGTGGGCCTTCGTGTTTGCTGAACGCAGACCCACACCAGGCTCGTCGTATCCTAGAAGCTATTTGCCTGTAACCTACCAGCATACTCAATTCACTTGAGTAGGGGCAAATAACACTTTAAGGACAGAGTTTCAGGCATGCTTCAACCTGTCCTAATTTCTGATTATTTTGCACTTTTCGGTTTCCACATTATACAGAAATACATTAATCTGTATATTTCCAACACAGACCACATTAGAAGAAACAAAAGAAAAGCGATAATTGATCAACAGAGCTGTAGATCCATTTCTTTTAAAAATATGATAATAGACAAGAGGACAAAAATCAGAGGGAGATGAGCTCCCATTTTGAGGCACATGCCAAATACCATGAACAGTATGCATACATAACCTGTTGGAGCAAACCTGATTGGCAGGACCTGACTTTTACGTATGTACCTGCATTACAAATAATGGTCTGCAATTTCCCTTTGGGATATCAACCATCCACTTGATCCTGCAAACACCAAACCCCAACAAATAAAGGCTCAAACATCCATCTACTTATTTATGCAGCATAAGAAGCAGAAATTTCAGAATCCACACTAGAGTTTATTGCATCTCCAAGACTCAGATTCTGGTTTGCAGGTTTACTACGAAGGCTTAGCATCATGGTTTAAGAGTACTTGGTAGAAATGGAGCTGTTTAGAATGTCGCTAGTAAGGGCCCAGGCCAGGTCCCATTTACTTTTTAGGTCCAAACAGGGTCATGGACCTAAGATTAGCCCATAGAGACTTCCAGTCCAAGCCTAACTTATTTAGTAATGGGACCCTGAATCTAGGTCGCAGTCAGAACCAACGGATGCATTGCACGGCAGAAGCTCAGCACATGTCAGACCAAGGCCTGTAGCCATTTGAGCTCGCTTGGTTCATTGACAGCCTACATTGGGCCTTAGCTCTTAGGTTCGCTGTTTGAAGGAAAACCTTAGCTCTTCTTTACCAGAAATGAAACAAGCAGGCAACGAAAGGCAAAAATAATGTATTTGTTCTAATGGCCAGAAGTTGCCGGACTCTAGAGATCACAAGATTCCAAAGTGGATGGGGCAAACTGTATGTATTTGTTCAATCATGGAAATATGATTGTGGGTTACTTGGGTTTCCCAATTTACCTCCATTAGGGGAATCAAGTTGGGATCATCACAGCCACGGAAACTCAAAACATTTCGCTAAGCAGAAAGAATAGGATCATTTCGAAATCAAGTCAATTTAGAGAATACTGCCATACCAGTTCAACAGGCCCAGCCATGTCCAATTCACCATTTGAGCTTCTTGACACGCCATTGGCATGTACAATAGGGCCCTCTGCAGCACTCCCATCAGTGTGTCCTGCATCACCTTTCCCATCAAGTGTAGTCATAAACATTGCACCCTAGTGCATCCATTCGTCCCTTTCGTCACTGTAAAAATCCTCAAAGGGCTCTCCGCACAACACACATATGACCTGGCTTTCATCTGCGGGGACCATTGGTTCACATTTCTCTGCTGATGTGGCCACCACTTCCATGGAAACAGTAGGCATAGGTCCACATGAAGGTCCCAAATTCCCAGCAACCCAGTCCCTCAAACTCGCATACCATTTCCGGGAAACACTCTTGCAACTGCTCATGTTTCATTGAAGTATGCCAGTCCAAGTGTCTCGCAAACTGTTCTTCGAGTTGTAGTCGAAGGCTGCATATACTGCACTGATGTGGAAGCTCATCAAATAGGGCATCAATCACTAATGGATGCAATTGTCCGATAATTTCTGGTTTAAACATAGTGCCTATCATGTCCTTTGTCTCTACTGTTGTTGCTTGAGACAAGGTAGTGCCTTTTGCAGCAGATTCCTTTGCAGAAGAATGAGATAGGGATGAGTGAACTACAAGAAACAGGCATGGAGGCACTGGTAGTGGTCCCTGTGCTCTGATTCTGGAGTTCGATGGGCATCTGACATGCAGTGATAGCTGGTGATTCTTTTGGTGGTTCTGATAACAATCCTTTTGCAACTAATGAGCTCAAAAGACTAGAGAGGGGATTCAAGACAGTACTAGTCGAGTTTGATATCTGAGACAATGTCACATGGGATGAGGGAGGTGGTGGGCCAGGTGGCAGTGGAGGCGGGACTACTCTGGGAGGATGTGTGGCAGAAGCAGGTATATCAACATGGGACGTTGGGCCTGGTACAGAAGCAGGCGTTACTGTAGGCAAGGAAGATGTCGTCAGCAGGACAGGAGGAGGTCCACTTGGTAAAGGAGGCTGACTCTCCAAAATTGATAGTGTTGATGATGACGGATAACTCGGGCTCGGAAAATTATTGGTGACCAGTCCGCTCTTCATAAGGGCCAACAATAAACTCCCTGCACTAGATTGTCCCACGATATCTGTAGGACTATTTGAATGGCCAGGCCTTAGGTTCCCTGTTGTTTGGGGAGCACTGACGATGGCTGTTGGAGGTAATAGCTTCTGGTTCTGACCAGATGGTTGAGATTGCATCGGCTGCAGCGATACTTCTGGCAGTGGCTGCTGTGGGAGGGGAACATGATGCCTGAGCTGATCTAGCAGTGCTAAAGAAGGCAATGGATTTTGCAAATGCTTAGAGGGCAGCTGTGAAGAGGGCAACTGTAAATTGCGCAACATGCTTGACTGAATCTGATTTTGAGGCACAGCAGCAGTTGAATCTTGAGCAACTTTAATATGTGGTACTTGGCCTGGCTCTCCTGCAGGCTGAGAAGATATTTCACCTGGTTGAGGTAACAACTGCGCTAGTGTGTGATTGTGGTCACTCTAACTATGGGAATGCTGATGCTTATGGAGCACTGATGATGAAGGTGAGTGGGGATTTTGGTGTCCGTGTGATGGAACAGATGGTGCTAGTCCCAGAGGCTGACTGTTGATGCCCAAGCTTCCCACTTGATCCTGAAACCACATTGGCCAGAGATCCAAAGCTTGACGGAGAAACAGGTAGCCTTATATGTGGCTTAAGTACTGTTCTGGACAAAGATGAACTCACAATCATTGATATGGTACCAGTTGGAGGGGTACTGTCGAATTGATCTGAAATTGTTGAACCTATGCATGTGCGGTTCAAACCATCCATAGGATGTGGCTCTAGTGATGATCACGTAGATGCTGTCTGCTGCCCATATGAAGTTTGTCCTCCATGTTCTCTGGATAGTGAATCTGTGGAAGTTTCTCTAATAAGCCTGGACCCATTACGTGGTTGGCCGTGAAGCTGTGCAAGTTGATCTTCAGAATCCTGCATGAGCAAAATGAAAACATATGGGAATAAGAAAATTGATCATGTGGCATTACATTCTGAATGACCAACTAGCAAAACCAAAGTGAAAGCATACAAAATCCCAGCCACGCACACGCGTGCACACAAAAACAAGCACAAGCATATGCACAAGACAATCTAAAATGATTTAGACATTAGGAGAAGAATAGTACTCTTCGCAATGGAACTCTATCTCTACCTCCAGAAGGCTTCTTCAATTGAGAAGTATTGAGTGTGTTCCACTGAGTTTCAAGAAGTTCAGTCTCCTAAGGCATCCATTTGCCTCTTTGCAAGCTTATCGGCTTCTCCACGCCATCATAATTCCACCCATCTTTCTGTGAGTTTTCAGCCCCCCCATGATCTTTCAATCTGGAGTTCATATCCTCCCACATATACTCTTTTTCCTCCGAGTTCTTCCAGTTCTCCAGCATCCCTTTGCTGCTTCTTGTTGCCATGTTATTTGGTGCATGCATCTGAGTAAGTGCTTGCGAAGGTCTGGGTGCTTGGTAATTTCCATATGCATTTGAAATATCCGAACCATTCCTTTCTGCAGCTGTTGTCTCTGCATCACTGCTACCAGTTCCATACAAAGGCTTTTCTCGTCTTCTCACTGCAACCCTGTCATTTGCTTTTCCAGCTCCCAGGTCTGAAAGCTGTGGAAGATCAGAAACAAATTCATTATCTCCGTATCCTGCACCTAGGCTCTTCTCATGGGCGGGCTCATCCAATTGTTCTCTTTGAGGATGATGCATGTTCTGCAAAATGTGCCTTAAGTTGATAGAAGGGGAGCTAAGAAATACAACAGCCTCTCTATAGTTGGTATTTGGAAAGGAAAATAAAGTAAATAGTCAAGTTAATTGCATACATGCATCTTAGGAGGCAGATCTGCCCATGGTCTTGAACTATCAACAGCAGCTGTTCTGTCAGGCCTCTCCACATCCTCTGATGAGGTAACTGTATTCTCAGTGTTGTCACTGCTTACTCCCTTTGACTTCATCATATTAAACAAAAGAACAATAAATGAAACAGACTCAAATGTGAAATCCCAGATCAGCCTCTCCAGAAGATAGAATAGATATGGAAAATTCACTGAAATGAATTGAACAGATGGCCCATGCTGAAGGGAAAACTCATTATGCTGCAAATTCCTACAGGATATTTGAAGAGGCATCAAGTGTTATCCGATATATGAGGACCTTTGTTTAGAGAGCTAGTACATGCACGATAGCATTATGATAAATGGCTACAAATACAGCCACAAAACTCTTCACATTATCGAAGATAAATGCCTACAATGGGTCATGCTAAAGTGAATTTTGCAGAATTTGACAGGAAGTCCTGTGTATGCAGATTCATAGTAAATTTTACCAAGTGGAATGTGGAGGACACAAGAACTTCATTGCATTGGTATGAGAAAACTTACAATTACACTACTTGGGGCGCCCAAGATGCCAAACTTAAAGTCTTCTATACATAGATGAATTTGACGGTTTTTATAAACCAAATGATGATGAGTCACAGTGACTTCAATTCATAATGATTGAAGAGATCTCAACTTTTTCAATATGCAACACAAATACATATTAGATATTTAGATCCAAAGCAGATATACATAGAAGCGACAATGGCAACAAACAGGAAAGCCTAGATCAGAAGATTCTAGAGATCCAATCTGTTAGCCTTCTTTCTGTTGACCATGAACCATTATTGCCATTTTTCATAGCCGTTTATGTGTGCGTCACTAATCAATGGACAAGGATCATCCTATAATGAAGACTTTTGGATCCATCAACAGTAAGCCCATCAGTTCAAAAGTTTGAATCAACTAACAGAAGACCAGCTTGTACAAACTAATGCCCAAGGATACCATACATATCCTCGAGTCAAGGATCATATAATTCCTTTTTCAATAATCACAGCCAAGTATGTACCAATTTGGAAATTCCTGCTAATTTTAGATCAAGATATTTTGTTTCTATTGATATTACACTAACTATATATTTATTTCTTCAGTTGAATAAAATTAACCCTTAGCACATGTAATAAACTTACATAGGGCAGTGTTGAGCAATATGGAGGCAACAAGAACAGAGGACAGCTGTTGCAGAGATGAGAATGTTGAGAAGGATGTGTTGGAAGAATAGGAAAAAAAGAATCAAGAATGAGGTCATCAGAAACAGGCTAGGCAGCCTACTAGAAGATAAATTGATGAAGAGTTGGCTGAGATGGTCTGGCTATGTTCCTATGGAAACAAGAGATGCACCTCATAAAGAGGGGAACATTGATTAGAGATAAAGGGCCTGAAAGGAGGATGAGGGGAATGCTAAACAGATTGGATCAAGGTGGTGCAGTAGGATATGAAGACTCATTTACTTACTGAGGACGGGACCTGAGATAAGAATATAGGAAAAATAAGATCCGTAGCCAACCCAAATGGCTTGGACAAGGCTATGGTGATGGATAAACTTGCAAACTGATCTAGGAGTAGCACCTTGTACTACTAACAATGTTGTCGAATAGCATATGCGATCGTGTGCGATTGCATATACATGTGCACATATGCGATCGCACAATCGCATATGCGGTCGCTTTTTTTTTCACATTTTTTCAAAAAATCAGAAAAATCAGGAAAAAATCAAAAAAAATAAAAATAAATTATTATATGTCATTGGGACATGAAACACATTTAATTTAAGTAAAAATAAAATAAAGCCAATTACATACATTTACAAATTACAATTTTCCATAATGAATTAAATATTAAGTCATCATCATTCATCAACAATTCTACTACATTCTACAATATAGTTAACTTCTTAACAATTAACATTTAACAAATATGAAATATCCATATTCAACATTCAACACTACATGATATATAATATATCAAGTTATCAACGATTCAACAATCAACAACATCAACACACTTAGTAAACATTAAACAAAATTAAGAAATGAAGCCTGCATCCAACAGATCATCGATCTGTTTCCTCAGTTCCTCCATCTCACACAGAGGCATGCGATAAGTCGGTAGAGATATAGGTGTCGCACCAAGCACTAGATCGATGGTAAAATCGATCTTGCGCTGAGGAGGTAATCTAGGAATCATCCTAAACACATCTGCGCAATCCCGAACTATTGGCGTGTTCCCCAACATCGGACCACCAACATGCTCTAACAAGGTAGCGTAGCAACTGATGCGGTAGTACCAACTGACCTGCACTGGGAATGTAAAGGTCGTGCCTTCCGGTTTATGGGCTGTCACCACCCTAGCATCACAATCAATCTCTACCCTCATCTCCGTGAGCTAATCCATACCGAGAATGATGTCATAGTGACATAATAGAGCAACCATCAGGTCAACAAGCACTGTTCAGCTCCCTAGGTCTATCGAACAACACTTACACATCTTGGTTGAGTCTGAGAAAGTCCCTATGGCGGTAAGGAGTCTCAAACCAACCATAGGACTAGTTTTCAACCCTAGTCGCTTGACTGCTGCGCATGATACTATAGAGACAGTGGACCTAGTGTCCACCAATAAGAAACTATTGTACCTTGAACATGCGTGGTGACTTCAAAAGCCATAGGTGTTGTAACTTCTGTCTCGGATGCCTCAGCTGCAAGTGAGTGCACACGAGCCTGCTGAGAACGGTTCGGCTGCGGTATCATGGGTCACTAAGGTAGCCTAAATCGAGGTGCAGGCGGCTGAAAAGATGGATGTGTTGGTGCTGACCGCAGAGGTGGAGCTGCAATAGCACGAGGAAGCTGGCGGTTGATCCTCTGAGGTGGCGAGAAGCTGTTGTCCTTCATTTTGGTGAAGTAGTAAGTGTCAGAATGGCCCGACCTCTTGCAGTAAGTGCACCGTAAGTCTGATCACCTCGTCAGGGCTGGTGGAGCTATAAGTCTAGGAGACAAGTTTGCACGTGGCCTCTTGTTAAGGAACGGCCTGCTCGGCAAATCTGGTTGCGGCCTGGGGACCATAGGTACGCGTGTGTAGGATAGCATATCCCCATCCTACTCCGCTCGCAGAGACATGCTCACTAGCTCAGCATAGTGGGGTATGCTAGTGTAACACATCTTTGAGCGTATCTTGGGTCGTAGACCCTAGAAGAATCGCCGCATCCACATGGGTTCATCAGCTAATATCAACGGGGCGTACCTAGCCAGTTCTGTGAATCTGTTCTCGTACTCAGCAATTGTCATCCCTCCCTGTCGAAGGCGAAGGAACTCTCCCTCCTTCTCATGGTGGTATGTGAGGAGAAAATACTTCTATGGGAAGCGCGTCTCGAAGGCCTCCCATGTCCATACGTAACCGATAGCAATAGTCCGAAGGAGCTATCCCACCAGAAGCTGGCATCCTTCTCGAACATATAGGTGACCAACTCCACCTGTTCTGCCTCAGTACAGTGCAGCGGCTTCAACATCTTGGAGATGTGGTCAAGCCAATACTCGGCCTCTACGGGTCTGTGAGTACCCACAAAAGTGGGAGGCCAGAAGTGCTAGAATCGTTCAAATAGGCCGTCAGCACCCACATTTCCAGTAAGGTGCACGGGTGATGCAGGTGGAACCACACTCATCATCAAGAGCATCATCTGCTCCAACCTATCAATAGGAGGAGCCGACTGAGGCACGTGTGGCGTCGAAGTAGACGCACGGTTCTGCTCAGGAATCGGTGATGCAACAGGTGTCGGCCCATTAGTGGGGCCAGCGGCTGGCTAAGAATCCGACATAGTCTCGTGAGTCGGGCCTGAAATGAGGTCCATGTGGCTATCACTTAGGGGAGGAGCCCCGTCAATCGAGTCGCCAACTGTGAGACGTGCCATACTCCATATGGCCTTAGGTGGCATCCCCTATATACAACATAGGGCGTAACTTGTGTCAGATTTAACATAAGATCATACACTCATAGATACATCATTTGCATTTCAAATCTAAAGAAGCTTCATGCATTTCATTTACCAAAATTTGTCACAATATATGAAATACAATATTACATGGATCATGACAGGCGATGCATGTGAGCTAATCTAAGCAAGGTTCCACACACTAAAACCTACAAAGCACTCTACCACATGCCTAAGCCTATCAAGGCTATACATAGAAGCAAGAAAAACAAGCAACAAGCAAACCAAAAGACGACTACATGCAAGACTAGTCGTCAGAATCTGGCGACGGTGGAGGTGCACTCTTAGCCTGTAGACAACACAGGATAGCCTTCAAGGTGCGAGACACCTTCTTGAATTTTTGTTTCATGAAGGCCCGGGTCTCACTGACCTCCTGTCGCAGGGTGACCTAACCGTCCTCAAGTCGAGCCAAGCGGGCTTCTACTGCAGCCCGATCACTATCGCACCCCTGCGCAGTGGGAGGAGATCCCTCATCAATGCCTTACGCCTCCTCTTCTTCTTCCTCACTCTCTCCTTCTTCACTTCCTTCCTCTGACTCATTTTCTTCTTCTATCTCATTGCTTTCTTCTTCTTCACTTTCTGTCTCATCTGACGTTGTCGAGGGCCAATCCTCATATTATTGAGCATAGTGTCATTAATGAAATGGATCGGTGCAAGGTCATCCATGTTGAGTCTGTAGCTGAACTCTCGAGCAATCTTACATACAAGTCGGCCGAATGAAAGTGAGATATCATTCCTAACAGATCACGCAATCTGGACTATCTATAGCAGGGCGAACATAGGCAGACAGAGCTTGTCTCCTTGCCTAGCTCTATATAGGAAATCCACCATTAAGCGAGTGCATTTGGTACGGTTGCCCCACCTAGGATACACATTATGTGTGAATATGTGGTGAAGCAGGCGGAATTCGTCTGTCAACTCCGTCGATGGGAGGCAACTGCCTCGCTTTCAGTGAGCTAATCGGTCGCAAAGGTAATACGTTTGACGATCTCTTTCTCACGCATTCTTGAGATTCTCCTCGCTAGCGTGCACCTCACCACGTGGGATTCCCATGATTCGGGCCACCAAATCTACATCGATTGTCGCTTCCCACCTTCCTACGGGAATCTTGAACTACAAAGGCTCCAATGATGGGTCTCATATATGGGCATAGAAGGCTCGAACAGTGTTCTCACACGCGTGAGACTTGCCCTCGAATATGGGACCCCAACCGATGTCTGCCAGGTGGTCCATCATCGAATACAGCTCAAATAGCTTTTCATCTACATGAGCTTTAAACACAACCCTACGGCCACGAAAATGACCGTGTTCAAAGCTCGTCGGTAGAACTCTCTCGACGGGGATTTGAGGATTAAGATCCCGCTTCGACCTTCGCTCTTGGGCGGCGCTTGTGCTAGCTTCAGCGCCCTCCTTCCTTAGACGGGTAGGGCAGCTAGGCCCGGCTTCATCCATGGTGGTCCTCTTCTTTCCCACGAGGGAAAGAAGTGTGGAGAGCAAAAATATGGTCGCCACGAGCTCAAAAAGAGCCATGAAGGTGAAATAAAATGGAGGGATGGGATGGGGTGTTGGACTTTGAGATTTTGAAACACAAGGTAGTGTCTTGTGTGCTCAAATGAGAGGAGTTTAGGGAGATAAGAGATGGGTTTTGAAAAGAATAGTGGGGAATGGGTTTTTAGTGAAGAGGATGAAGGAGATGTGAGAATAGGGGAGAGATTTGCGAGGGAAAGATGGGGTTTTGGGAGATTTGGAGAGCTTGAAGTGGTACAAGGGCGAGAAATGAAGTAAATGGGAAGGTTAAAAGGGATCCCGCACGATTTCATGGTCCTCACAGCATTGTACACGCATCGGCCCGACAGGCCCAGACGAAGAGGACCGGGGTGCACCCCGGTAGGCGTGGCGCCGACGTGGTCCTTTGGACCCAGCGCGGTGCCGCCACGGGTCCCCCAAATTGCGGGGTTTGGGCCCCCTTAATCTTTAAGTCATTTTGGGCCCCGCTTTCACGTGTATTCACACTTTGGTCTATTTAAGTGTGGAATAGGCTTGAATCATGGTCTAAACCTGTTGATTGATGGCCTAGAGAGGGTTTGGGATCATCTTGCCTGATCACAGGTGCCTACAGGTCTTATCTCTATGGTCAGTTTCACTTTGACGGTCATATGATCACCGACAGACGAAACTTGGAATCGTACAATTGTTTCTACGTTTCATCGCTCCCTCCTAGATCAAAGTACATCGGTGTGCATCGTGTTACCATAACTCAGGTCTAGTTTAATCTAAATTATGCTCTGATACCAACTTGTAATGCCCTGAAAATTGTGGGGTCAAGCAGGATCCCAACTCCCGAGTTCCAACGCATCACTTATGCAACATGGATAATGATGATTAAATGTTATTTGTATTAGTGTATTAAACATGAATGGGATTATGCCGAATCAGCATGTCATACTCCAGAGACAGTTAAATTGCGCAAGCGGAAGACTATGATACATGTATAAAGCATATAAATGGTTGTAAGCCCCCAGAGTATGAACAGATTACTAGGTCAAATAATTACATGTATAGTTCCAAAATTCATAAAATAATACAATGTAATGTTCAACTAGTTTGTAACCCTGCAATTTTGTCAGCGTAACTCCAGGTCTACATAGACTTGCCAGAGAGTTGCATATAGGAGAACTCATCCTCATCATCATAGAAGTCCGGCTCTGCTTCATAAGCATCACCGTCATCTGCAGCTAAAATAGAGTCCGGTTTGTGTTTTAAAACACCATCCCATAGTGAGAGTGAGTGATCAACTCAGTGGAGCTATAAGGCAAAGGTTAATATGTCATCAATTTAGTCAAGTAGTAATGATAAAGCAATATCGCAAATATTCCTAAGTAATCTGATTAATTCAAGGATGGTATGTATTAATGATGCATGCTTCACCTGCACTCCCTCTGCGACATCATCTCACGATCGCGGCATGCACCCCTTCCTCTGTGCTCAACTCCAACGTCAAAGACACATGTAAATGTGGTGCATGTACGTGATTAGTCAAGTTCTTAATTAGGCTTATTCACACACCAGGTTTGGGAAGCTAAGGTAACTCCCTTTATATCATTGTCCTAAACGATGATCCCTCTAGGGTCAGCAATCCTAGTTAATCACTTACAATAGGCAAGTTATAGGGCAACGTCACCCTGATTTGAAAAGTGGTGGACAAGCAAATTCAGGTCACTACGAAGATGCTCATCACCATCAGCGTAGGCCTTAGTTTATACTCGAGGTCACTATGGGAAAGGCTCGTCACCTTAGTATAGGCCGACAGCTCGAATACAGTATCCCATACCACCGTATTTGGCTCATGAGTTTGAGTTGCTCACTGGTCACTACGTACGGGGAGGCTCGTTGCCCCAGCGTAGGCCGACAGCTTGACCACGATGTCCCGTACCACCATGCCCGGATCATGAGTCTTAGCGGATCGAGGTACCAAGGTTAAATGAGTAAGTTTGGTATCTTAGATTCAAGCAGTAGCGTCCATACATGGTGAACATACATTGGGCCAAACGGATTACTTGACAAGCTCAACTAGTACAAGGGTACGTTAAATTAATCGACATGAAGCGCGTAAGCACTTCTCACGACCTAACCATTGTCAATAATCACCGTAGGACTCGGATTCATCGAACGTATCTGTCGTGGCTAAACAGTTCGACCACCGATCATAAACCGTTACCGATTGCCTGGACTGCGTCGTAGCGTTAATCACACTCCAAACAGATAGCATTCACAGGTGAGAGTCAAAGACAGCATGTGACGATCAATTTTAGTATCAATCTCATTTAAGCATTTCAACAAACACATAGCACACGTGTTATCATACATAAGCATTTCATCCACATAACACGTAGTAGTAAGATAGGTTACATAAGGGAAACTGTAACTACAGGTAAGGGGATTGAGGACCTTACCTCAACACCCTTATTAAATACAGTTCAACAAGCATTTTCTCATTCAGGCATTTTATCAAACGCTTAGACTACATGTATCCATATACATGTAATACATTAGTTATAATATATATTATGACGAGTCCTTTCGCAAAGGAGTTGTCGCACATACAACCATCATATATTTACAATTAATAATAATGGCAAGAACAAATCCACATTCCATATTCATTCAGTCATTTCAACAAACACATGGAATGCATTTAAAATTAGCATAGTTTACATGTATGTGTAATGTACGAAAAGCATCATATCTAAGCACATGTGATAGCAATCCAGTCAAACATAAATCATTGCTGACATTGAAAGCTTTGAAAACCATAACCTAAATGTTTATAGTCCGCAACTTTCGCCTGTAGACTTGTAACGAACTCAGTTTAAACACTAAGCCTTTGTCTACGGCACAACGACAACCTATTGCATGAAATAGGTTAGCTATTTCATCACTTTCTCTATTTAAATCCCTAAAATGGATTAGGGTTAGGATTTCTTATCAAAGAACGGAGTCAGAATCACCGGAATAGCGATACGAGAAGGCTAGTTCGGCACGTGGAGCGGTGGGATCGAAGGCCAGCAACGATCTCCCACTTTCTCTCTCACTTTCTCTCTCTTTCCTTCTCTCTTTGCTGTCTTCTCTCTCCTAGGGTTTAAAATTCGTATGGAATGAGAGAGGGGTGGGTTAAGGCATTTTTATAGGCCCAAAACTGGTCTCAATGGCCCCAGGGCCATGATATACTTAGGTTATAGCCAAAGAGCGGTTGTTTCGGTCCAACGGAGCACATCTGGAGGCCCCTTTTCTGCATACGGTCCGGAGTAAGTCCCCTGACGATGGATCTATGCCAAGATAAGTTTTCGGTCCGATCGGGTTCATGGATCTACCGTGGAGGATCAATTTCAGTTCAACGGTCACTGCTACTCAATCAGGGCCACAAGTACACTGACCTGTGTTAGAAATTTTCCCTGAACTGAGGGTGTAGTTGGGTCAGAATCTAACAGTCTGAAACCTTAAATTTGGCCGACAAGCGAACGGCCCAATTCACTTAAGTTCAAGTTTATTTTCTAAAGATATTCGCGTTTCTCACACACTTCGTTCCGGGCTCAAGTTGTGCATTTCTGGATACTATTAGGACTTGATTTCCAAGATAGTTGTCAAGCCTAGTAAGGCAGTCATAACCGTATAGTTTTGCACTAATCAGACTTTCGACGCGCGGTCCAGGTCCGATACGGAGTTTCATGATGCTCCCGAGAGCAACTGAGTTTTGAGATGGATGCTAGGTTTTTAGGTAATGTAGCATTAACGATTCTATTGGTTTTGGGTCTTACAGATCATGTAAAAAGTGGTTCAAGTTAAACTACCGATTAAATTAGTTTAATACTAAATTAATTTTCGTCTAATTTCTAAAGGATTTGGTCCTTAGTGATTTCTGCTTGAGGTAGTACTTAGGTCTTTGTATGGATTTGTTCGAGACATTACAGTGACCCACACATGTCACAGTGAGTCCCACCAGATGAAAGGAGTGGATACAACACACATATCAAGGGGCCAGTTGCTGGACTGGAGGTCTAGTATCAGCCCAATATGGCTAGCATCCTTAGGTGGACGGTCTTGGGGCCATTGTTGGCTGCCCCTAAAAGGCATCAAAGTGGGCCCTACATGTGGACGTCCCACTGGGAGGTGGGCCACGTCCATGTGGGCCCCAATATGGAGAGACGACATGGATAAAACTATACATTAAGGTGGGTCATTTGGGGTTGGGACATCCAGCCCATGCTGGACGTTAACCACCATGGGACGTCCAGCATGGCTGCTGGTTAGCCATGTTTTCCCCAAGTTTTGATGGTCCATATGGCCCCCAATCATGTATGATGGGTCCCAGCAAGGTGGGCCACAGTGGAGAGAAATTTTGAGGCCAATAGACATGCCAATGAACTTGTACAATTTATGGACAACAAGGTATATCTAAAAAAAAAAAAAAAAAAAAACTACTACTATAAAAATGTTGTTGTCCCCAACTTTAGCAACTAATGGGGTGGGCCTAGGCCTGCCAAATCAAAGGGGAAATGGGTGGATTTAATGCTCCCATATATGGTCAACAAGTGGGGTCCACTGGAGTGGCCCACTTTCCCAAAAATCAAGGTGGAATAGGTCCATTTTCTACATGCAGGACTGCAAAACAATCCAGAAAATTCTGGGTAGTTTAGCCCTCTTAGGCTCACTCCATGGGTCTCGAATCAAGGATAGGTGGTGTGGGCTCCATCCTACATCAAGGTTGGGTCCACACCTCAGAAAACCCCAAAAGAAATCAGGGAGAAAAGCCTTGCAAATAGGCCCAAAAACAATGCCCAAAATCATACATCCAATGGGTCTAAAATTTGGACAGCAAAATATGCTGTCCATTTCCAGCCCATAGAAAAATATCCAAGGGGATTAATGCTTCAAATAATATAAGTGGGGTCTACCTAGATGGACCATAAAAGTTCCAAAGCCATTCCCAATCAAAGATATTCATGAAAATCAATAATTTGGGGTCATCCAACCCATGCATGCAACATGCATAGGGACATCCAACCTAGTGGGCCTGGACGTCCCAAAAATCTGGGGGTCTGGGACGTCTATGGCACATCAATGGGCCACCAATCATCAAGAGAAAAATAGAGGAAAGAAATAGGGAGAAAGAGAGAGAGGAAGAGAGATCAATGGCTATAGGAGAGGATTCTGGTACTATGAATCCTCCATCATTACAATCACACATACATCCTTCATAGATCATGCATACATGTGATCTTACAATCCAAAGAAGTTGCTGATGCTATCCCTAATATGCATGCTATGGTCTAGATGACCAAACAAGATCCTAGATCAAAGAAATCCATCATGGTGGGTCCATGGAGAATGGCCCACCATAGAAACATGCATGCATGAAATAAGCCTTTGGCCTCTTATCATGGAGTGATGTAGGACCTCCACCATTAATTGGTGGGTCCCACATACTACCAAATGTTCTAGAAAATAAATGTAAGAAGAAAAGAAGGAAGAAACTCCATATACATCACCCACCTTCAAGATCTTCCTCCAAACTTCAAGGGCTAGCTCCCAAGCTCCAAAGGAAGGCTTCTAATGGTGGTGATGAGGATTAGAAGGTGGGATTGGGAGCGAGAAGAGAGAAGGATTGCTAGAAAATGGAAGAAGGTGTGGACGTCCCACCTCGCAAGAGAGGGAAAGGGAGAGGAATGAGAGAGGAGAGAGAGGGAGGAGGGGTTGTAGAAAACCCATCATTACAAGAGGCTTGAAAAGAGCAACCATCATGCTTTCTCTCTAGGGAAGGGAGGCTTGGGTTAGAGAGCTCATCATGGGCTAGCAAAAGAAGGCCTAAATGGTGGCTATAGACTAGGGATGGGTAGTGTTTAGGATGTGGGTAGTGTGGGAGATAGAACTCTAGGTAGTGTGTGTGGTGTTGGTTGGAAATTGTGCAAGTGGGATGGGCCACCTTAGAAAACGTGTTCTCCACACTAGGTGGGCCACATGATCATGATCAAAGGGCTAGAAATGAAATGCTTACAACTTATGATCTACACATCGGATGGATGCACGGGACGCGACATCGGAACTGCAACGACAATGTGAACAAGATGGCATAGGTTTCGTGTCGATCCGGGTTGGGTCAACGTCACCGAACTTGAAGATGACTGCAAACACTATCCAAGGGTCACGGGTCAGTGGGATTCGACCAGTAGGACCGCAGGACCAAGAGAAACAAAATGCACACACACACATGCACTCGGGTTGGGTCTTACACCCCCCTCTAGGACTGTTAGCTCACCTCTTTCAAGTGGTATCAGAGCTAAGTTGCTCATTTATTTGGATTAAGTTCCTTGAGTTTAAAGATCTAGAGCTTTTATTATGTCAAATTTTGATAGCTTGTCTATAGCCAGGCCACAACCCTTTGATGGCTCTAATTATGCATATTAGAAAGCCAGAATGAGGATTTTCTTAAAATCCTTAGATGAAAGCTTGTGACAAGTCACGGTAACCAAATAGAAACCACTCGTGCCTGAAGTTCTAGGTAGTGATGGAACCAAGTCCATGAAAGAAACTCCATTTTATTTATGGACTGCACCTCAAAAAAATGAAAGTAGTGCAAATGTTAAGGCCTTAAATGCAATTACTTGTGCTCTATCACCTAATGAATTCAAAAGAATTATTTCATGTGATATAGTTAAACAAGCCTTGGATATTCTTGAAATGACACATGAAGGAACTACTATAGTCAAGAAATCGAAAGTTCAAATCCTGACTATAAAGAATTTTGTGCTTGTTCTCAATCTCACGAAGTTCCCTTGAGAATCAATTCTCAGGAGAGCATTTCTTTATACAAACACATGAGAAGAACCGGTTCTCATGAAGTTCCCATGAGAACCATTTAGATTAGGCCTGTTGTGATATGAAGAGGACCCTTTAATTTATTTTATCATATTTTTTGTGAATTCATTGTCTTTATCATCTTTGAAATCTCTAGTCTTTCTCCATCTTCTTACAAGTGCTTACTTGAAAAGTAAAAGAAAAGATAATTAAAAAAAAAAAAAGAAGTAAAATAGATTTTGGAGTTTTCTTTTTGTTCAACTTCTGAATATTTCATTAATTATTTTTATTAAAGGTGCCCTTAACCTTGTTCATTCTCTCAATAGCCTCTCCTAAGTAATCAATCATCCAAATAAAACCATAATAGGAAGCTAATTTATAGTGTTAACTAAAATAACAAAAAATATCCATCTGCAAAGAATTCCCTACCCCAGATTCAATGAAGCCCAAAATCACAAAGGTTTACAACCACCAATCATAGGATGGACTGCCACGATTTGGATGATCATTGATAGGAAATCCAGAAATTAGCTCATCCCATGCATAGGACTATAATCAGCCATCCAATCAGTGGGTATTATGTTTCATAAGATCTATGGACCTTAAGAGGTAACTCATTCAATTAGTAAACACCACATGGTACAATTCTCTTGTTGAATTATTTATAGTTGAAATTCTGTGAATTGTAGGAACCCAAGTAGTTTTTTTGATGGGATACTCTGTTTTGCATTTTAGGCAGTGTTTGATTTCTTAGAGAAATGGTTGTTTTTCATTCCAAATCCCCTATAGTGTTGTTTCAAGTAGGACGTGAAGTTCCACAAATGGTGTTGCATTTTTTTCAACTCTAAAATTATATTTTTTTTGCATTGTCTAGACATTCAAAATTGTATTTTTGTTGCACCATCTGGATATTTCCAAATTGCATTTCTACTGAGAATCCATTACACTAGCTTTTGTTTGCCTCAAAACGTAAATATCATGTCTTTAGCATCACCATCCAACCGATAAGGAAGTTATTATAGATGTAATAACTTCCAACTTTAGTTTACTTTTTTATTTTTCTTCTCTTTCTTTACATTGTTTTGATGTTGGAATATAGATTTTCATCCAAATAAAACTCAATTATATTGAGATTTTTTTGGACCGGTTTGAGTGATATCACTTGTTGAAAAAAAATCATTACGCTTAATTTAGTTTCTTTCCAATTTTTTTTATTAGTTGTTGATGGATGTTGAAACTTGTTTTCATTTTCTCAATTAAATGGTAGTTCTAAGTTTCTGATCACATCTAGGATCTTCTTTGTTCCTTAGGTGGGTCTTACTGTAGATTTCCTTGCCCAAAAATCACGATGGTTTAGTTATCAGGTTGTCTAGGATTTATGGTACAAAGATAGTTGAGATAACTTCATCATGTTTTTGTTAGATGTTTGTTTGTTTTTAACATTGTGGTCCACATGATAAGTAGCAAGCTTCCTTTTTGAGACATGGCATCTGCATTACTAGAGCCACCGAATACGTGGTTTGGATCTTGTATCCATATGTTATTTTGGCAAACACAGTTTGTGAATGGGCTACCTTATATCTAACCACCTTGTTATTTTATTTAGATGTTGATGTCTTGTTTCACTAATTATGTAGGAAGTATGAGGAGATCAGCCCTTCACATGTGGAGGATTTTTTCTATATAATAGATAATACTTTTTTATTTTTATTTTTATTTTTATATAACAGATAATACTTACAACAAAAAAAGAAGCACTACAATAAAAAAGGCTATACTCGGCACTTTAGGGGGGATCCTTTGCTAGCGCTAGGTAAAATCGGGCGTCAGCAAAAGATCTCTATAAATAAATAAATAAATAAAAACCATACACCCTCGTTACAATCCAGCCCCCGACTCTCCTTCTTCCCCCCCCCCCCCCCCTTTCTATAACTCCACGATGCCGACTCTCTCTCTCTCTCTCTCTCTCTCTCTCTGTAACTCCAGGAGCCTGACTCTCTCTCTCTCTCTCTCTCTCTGTGCAGCTCCATGACCCATATTCTCGGTGGGAACTGCCTTCTGCTGCAACTCCGACAACTACCCACCACGGCTCTCTCTCTCTCTCTCTCTCTCTCTCCCCCCTCTCTCTCTCCCCTTCTACCAAGTAAAGAGCTCTCTCTCAATCGAGTGGCGAAGCAACCTTCGTGGCACAATCACTCTCGGTCTCCCTCTCTCAGGTCTCTCTCTCTCTCTCTCTCTCTCTCTCTCTCTCTCTCTTTGTGTGTGTATGTGTGTTTTAATCTCAAGTTCAATCTCTCTCTTAAGATCGAGTATCTTCAATGTTGAAACCCTAATTAGGATTTTACAATGGTGAATTCCTAATTAGGGATTTACAATGTTGAAACCCTATTTAGGGATTTACTATGTTGAATCCCTAATGGGTGGATAAGATTCATCATTTAGGAATTCTTTCATTATTGACAATATCGAAAACTATATAGTGTAAGGCAAGTCTTTCCCATTATCTTCCAGGATTTGATCCAGTATTTCACGACTTTGGTTGCAGGTTTCATGCGAGTACCTTGCTCATTTGGTTCCTTAAGCTTGTTGGAAGGAAATGGGTCTAGTTGTGACTGAATTGCTGCTATTATTGAATTTACATCCTCTTGGGTCCAACGAACTTGAAAGTATCTTAACTGCAATTAAGCCTACTCTTATATAACATTAAGGGTACTAAAGGTCAGCGCCATAGTAGAATTCCACTACTTGAGGGTCAGCAGGATCATGATGTGAATGCTTGAACTTTGCAATTCTATTGGCCCTACTCATCAACTCATCATACATGAACAATCCATGGGACCATAAGGCACTAACATATTCTTGCTAACTGCATGAGTCTAGGATGCTACAAAGAATGTGACTAGATATAATGGCATTGTTCAGGTTGAGCCACTTGAGCTTAGGCATGAATTTTCCTATCGCTATTCCCATTGCTGTCGTTACTTGCTGACTGCCTAAGTTAAGGCCCACCAGGCTCGGACAAGATCGACCTATTTCTTCAATCACTAAGGCAGAGACTACGAAGAAAAGCTTAAGGTCGATGAGTTTGAGGTCCTTGCAAGTGCGGATTAACTTAAGAAGAGCTGTTTATGAGATTCGTTCACAGTCTCAAAGGGATATTGATTCAATTGATGGGCACCTAACATTCAATTCAATCTAACATGATACATGTTAATAAATGGTGAATGCATTGGCTTGGAGTAGCTCTTCCTTGTAGAACTGATGACCCAAAGAAATCCTGCCTTTTGTTTGATAAATGCCATTTCCTGTATGAGTAGAAACTGGAAACAATCTCTACTCCCACATATCCATCTTGATGATTTTTATTATTTTTATTTTTATTTTTTTCAAAGAAACATTAGGGGGCCTGAATTTCTTAGTTGGTGGGTTAGATGATAGTTATCAAACAAGGAAACTATAAAGAAGGTACCAGAGATGTTAGTGTTTGATTCTATTTTTATTGTCAAAAGTATGCTAAAACCCAAAAATGCTACAAATTTAGAGAATGAAAACTTCAGGTTTAACACAATTTGGACTAGAAAATGAAGACACACATGGGGCTAAAATTCGACATGTATGGTTAAATTCTGATACATATGCATGGTATAAAGTTTCACATCATACAAATCATGAAAATCATGTGATCTAAAATTCAAGGGTCTAAGTTAATGGCATTAAGTATTTATAATTTTGTCATATTTTATTTCTCCAACTTCCACCATCCATAACATGGAACTATATCATCCGAATGCATTTAAATTTGGTATGAATTCTTTATTTTTCATGCTCTTTCCATTGCCCCAGTTTGGGCCTTGATCTCTTACAGATGACTAAGATGCCTTTATAATGGGCTATACCGCTCCAAGGTCTAAATCAATGCTTTCATACCTCTAATAGATAAGTAGGTAGTAGTTGTGGCATATACCTTACGATCTTCGAACTGAGCTATTATTCTGATATTTGGGTGGCCCATTTGGTGGATCCAAATATGATGGACGGTTAGATGTCTTGTTAAAAATAGGAAAAATTAATGGTTAATACTCTGACCATGTATATAAGTAGATGTACGGTCAGTTTCACAAATGGAAAAGTAAAAATGGGTTTATAGAGTGATCAAAGGTAGAACATGAGTACAGTTGGATTCGAGTGACTTGTTGGCATATGAGAGTTTCTCATATTGTAATTTTGGTGGTGCGTTAAGACCATTCCTAGGTGGCGAACAAGATGAACAGATCGAAATCTCAGTCTAACATGTGTACGAATGGATGTAGAGATCAAGTAGTTAGTTTACTATGATCGAGTGGTCCAAAATCAAAGTGGACAGTCATATGTCTTTATCTAACAGTGAATATTTAGTTGAATGGTCGGTTATGATGGACAGGTGAGAATACTTGGATATATGATGGTCTGTCTTACAAATCGATGGTTGGATGACTTAATCTGCGGATGAAGATGATTCTCAATGGTCATTTAGATGTAAGGTTAGGATTGACTAAATTGGTATCGTACGCATATACATATTAAGTTAAATTTCATGGTAATACTCAATGACTTTCAATACTCAGGTATTGAAAAGTTCGGGGTGTTTCAATCTACCCCCCTTAAACAAAATTTTATACTCAAAATTTAATTACTTCTACCATTTATATTGATTCATTATGTTTAATTTTTTATTGTTTTCCTTATAATGTGGATATATGTCTAGCTGTGTGTATAAATAGGTACATAAAAGCGGGGCGCTACAATCTACCCCCATTAAACAAAAATCTTGATCCAAGATTTATATTCGTATATTTATTTTATTTATTCATGTATAAAATTTTATAAAATTTCACATATTATTTCTCCTACTATCTAATAAGATTTTTTTTTTTTTTTGTTCTTAGTTTTTGGAGCCACACGGAAAAATGGTTATAGTAGGTTAATCCTGATATACTGAACTCTTATCTGACTAGGGCAATGAGTTATTTAGTATCATTCATTCTGGGTGAGTCTCGAACTTCTGCATGATCAGGGCATTGAGTTCATTAGTAAGTGCCTGAGATTTGGTATTTGGATCAAACCGCTTATAACTTGCATGAATATGGTTCTATAGGTCTGTGGTCCTGATCGTTCTAAATCCTTGGGGAATATCAGGTAACTTTTTTTCATTCCACCATAAAAATACCCTAGGTTTCATAAAGGATAGGCCCAAATGGTCTATCCCTTTTTGAACCTAAGCTTTAGTGTTATCATTTATATGAACAATTGTAAATTCCTAAAATCATTTTATATTGACTACTTGTCACTCCCAGAATTTTAATTTCTAAACCATATATCTAATTCATATGAAATTTTAAAATTAAGTCATTGACTTATTCTTGAGAATCCAAAAAAAGTTTTGGAGTAAGATTCCACATTTTGATGAGTGTTTCATCCTTGTAAGTTGCAAAAATACTTATTGTCCAACAGTAATTCCTACCGATTATTACTACTATCAGATTTTTATAGAATTTTATAAAGATCTAATTGATTTGAAATTTTATGAGGAGATTTTTCGAGACCTAAGTGAGACACCAGAAAAGTTTCAAAATTTTTTAATATGCCCAATCACTGTAACTAGTGGATATTTTGTAACATGTCAGAATTCTAACAAAATAGCTCAGAAAAAGTTTATTTAGGATTTTGGGAATTTGTTCTGAGGGCACCTAGATTCATAGTTTCTAAATTCCATGTCTAACAAGTTTAATGGAAAACTTGAATATGGATTTCTAACTCCTTAATTTCTTAACTTCTTTGGGAAATGATCATAAGTATATGTATCTAATTCATAATTCTATCTGAGTCGTGTAAAGCTTATGATGGTCCATGCCCTCAGGCGTAATTAATCTCATTCTCATAATCTGATACCAACTGTAACGCCCTGAATTTTCGTGGGCCGAGTACATACTCATGCCCGAGAATTTTGGGTGTTAATAATGTAATAACTGGATGCTTCAAAATTATACCTTATCTTTCTTCTTCTTCTTTTTTTCATTTAGATCACGTTCACTTACATTCACGAAGGCAACCATTCACGAGAATAAAATCAACTATACTTCTTATTCCTTCAAAGTATGAAATCAACTAACTGGCTAATGCCCTTTAAAGCGGGAGCTTATTATATTATTCAAAGTATTACAGCAAAAAATAAATAAGGCTAAACGTAATGCTATCCTTCTTCTTTATTCAGAATAATCCTCAATAAAGCGATCATCAACTGTTCCGTCAATATGCACTTCACCTGCAACGTTTGTATAGTTGGAGAGGGTCAATGCCCTACTCATAGTGATGATTATCTTTTGAAGTTTACAATGATTCAAGTGATTCATAAGAATAACAAAAGGGTCCCGATATATCTCATACTCCACAAATACGAGTGGTATTGGTATGCGCAAATATTATACATAAAATGCATGCTTAGTAAAGTATGTGCGGTCCATCATATATAGCGATCATCACAATGTAAAAAATAATTCAAAATACCCAGCTCGCTCCGCATCCCATATGATGGAGATTCATTGGCGTGTTCAACGTTACCGTGGATTTATACGAACATCTCAAGACAACACAACACATGGATCAAATGAATTATGTGACACGATTTGTTCATGGAGTGACTATTTATGACATTCAATCCTGGAAGTGATGTAATACGCATTGCGGATTACTTACATTGATTTGTGCACCACTACCCAAAATCTATGGAAATATGTGTAAACCAAGAGGGTCACTACCCGAACGCATTACATCCACGATGACATATCGACTGCCAGGGTGGGATTTCCAACACGATGCTTGTGTTATGAGGTATTAATCCAATATCTAAAATTACATAAAAATTATTCATACAGTAAAGATGAATGATAATAAAACTTGAAACATGTAAGAATAACGCAATCAAATCAATTCAATCACAATTTTTAAAGGAAAAACCCCTACCTCTTATCTCAAATGTACTATTTAAGATTTCATGTCACACTTCAAATCACGCTTAAATCGCTAAACTGAACTTGGTTGAAGTCGACATGAACAACCTCTTCTTCTTAAATGTTTTGGCTGTGTGTACTTTAGACTTAATTTCTACAATAGATCATGGAACCCTGTTTAATAAGTATTCTTTACCAGTGAGAATCTGCAGTTCAACAAATACTTCTGCTGAGTTAACTTAGTTTGACTCGGCTAGATGAACTCCTATAACCATGGCTAGGAATTAAGGTTTGAACTGAGGATCAATATAGAAAAATCTGGGTGATTTACCTACTTCTGGGATGGTGATTTCGACTCTTGACCGAATCTGAAACAACTCTTGACTTAGTGAGTCGAGGTTTGGTGTGTAGCACCAAACTCTCTCATGTCCTCCTTGTCCAGTTTCCTCTCTCTCTCTCTCTCTCAATATGTTCATGTTATGGGTTATCTCTTCACTGATCTTAGCGTTTTATATAACACATTCATGAAGTAAGTGTCTCACAATCGTCTAGACTTGAGTTGCATCGTGTAATAGCATGCGAAGACACCTTATGCAGTTCCCAGTTGGCTTTCAATTCCAACTCTCGATCCTTTATCCAATATGCGTCATCCGATCATAGTTAGAATTTAGGGATTATACATCAGTCGTGTGGGCCTTTTAATGGTCATATTAGATCATATGATCAAGGTCTATCCAATGGATTGTTTTGGCCAGTTAATCGGAGAAGATCACTCAGCCTCTAATCAAAGATTCGTACTCGGTGGATTTTTCTTCCAGTCGTTTCTTCCGAACGGTTCGGATTGACCAATCGATGCTCCAGGGGACATAAATTTGAAGGTTCAGATTACTTTACTTGGTGGTTCAAATAGGAGAAGTTTATGATGTTATACTGCAAGTGACACACAACACCAGATTCTTGTTTCTAATTTCGTTTATCCTTGAATAGTTGGAATGGGATTATGATTCTAAGACTTTCGGAGTCTTGATTGGATGGTCTGAATTTGTTCATTAATGATGAGGCTCAAATATTGCATATTTTCCCCCATTTATATCTTGGTTTTTTAATATGATAATGCTCAATGTTATATTTTATACATGTTCATATTGCAAGGTGAGTTTAAGAGCTTAGATTGAAAAGAATGTTGAAAGCATGGATTTGATACTCAAGAATCACCAAGGCAATGAATGGACTTTTGGAGACCAGAATTGAAGAAGTCACATGCCAAAGATCCAAGGAAACCAAGTGAGAAATGAAAAGAATCCAAGTTTTGAAGTGTTGGTCGGCTAGCCCAAGAATTCGGCCAGCCCGAGAAAGTTTGACTGAAAATCCAACAACATATTCTTCTAAAATTTGCAGGGGTTCAACTAGCCCAAATGTCGGTCGGCTAGCCAAAGCTCTGCTTAGGCTAGCCTAAGGTTATACAAATTCTACGTGCCCACTTATAAATAGGGCTTCCAAGGGCATTCCTAGGCATCATTCAGAGCATTCAAGGGCAAGATCTAGAGTTTTTAGAGAGCTTTTTAGTTTTTTTGTAGAAAAATTTCAAGTTTCATAGTTTTTGTTTTTGTTTTTCTTTACAAGTTATTTTTAGATCTTTATTTGTTTATGTACTTGCTTTTAATTTCCTTTATTTTAATTATGTCTTTCTAGTTTTCTTTAGCCCAAGCTAGAAGGAAAACACATGGGTTTAATGATTCATAAGTTATGATTGATTGATTTTTTTTTTAATGATGAGATGAATGGTGTATGCATGTTATCAATTATCTAGGTTTAGGTTTTTTATCATCATGTGAGATCCATATGTTTCTATCTGTGAGATCCATATTGATGGATATGATTAACCTGGATTATTAGATTTTCTAGGTGAGAGATATTTTCAACCTGTTACATTGTTTGATTCATTATCTCATGGATATTGAATGCTTACAATCACTGACACTTGAGAATATATGTTAATGGTGTAAATCCATGATTCTCTAACCTCTCATGTCATTTATTAAAAAGATTTGAACTATTTTATTTTTCGATTAGGCTAACCATAGTGCTCGGATCCTAATTGTGTTATCAAAATTGTCATGATTTATGGGTTATTAACCTATGTGTGGAACTTTAAAGCTTGGGTATTGTTTTTAATTTAATTAAATTCCATTTAAAAACAAAACCCTCAAAATTATTGCATTCATTAATTAGAATTCTTATAGGTCAGTTTCCCTTATAATTTGATTTTCTCATTCTCATAAATCATCTTCCCTTGGGATCGACCCTGTATTCACAGGATATTACTTATGAACCTCTACACTTGGAAGAAAGCAAACAAGTTTTTGGCGCCGTTGCCGGGGAGACGAAGATAGATTAGATCTATGCAAGATAGCTAAGGTAAGTTCTTTTCTAAAACCTCCAAAATTTCTGTAGATTTTCTATTTTATTTTGAAAGTAAATTCAGTTGGGTCTTTCAAGCACTAACTGTGACATAAGGTTGCTCATGCTTGGGATTTTATCACCCAAGTGCTATGGTTGTCCTACAGTTGTTGTTTGATCACAAAGATCATCAGCTAAATCTATTTTCCAGATTAGCATAGTTTAATTTCTGTATTAGTTTTACTTTTTATTTATTTATTTATTTTGTTTTGTGGTTTGAACCCTTATGGTCGGCTCTGCCACTTAGGTTGATGATTAAGTTTTTGTTTTGTGGTTTAAACCCTTATGGTCGGCTCTGCCGCTAGGGTTGTTACATAAGTTTTTGTTTTTTACTTTAAGTATCATACTTGCAATTTGAAGTTGTGATTTTTTTTGTGTGGTGTGGATGGTTTATGTCCCGTTGGAGTAAAGATCACAACAATCGACTCTTCTTCGAAGGTGGACTATTCACAGGCCTTGATCATTCATTTAGGAAAGGTAGTAAACACCACTTGGATTCCATGGCAGACTCAGTTGATAATTCAAATCCAAATCTACTAGATCTAACTGTAATCTAAAATAGAGAAAATCAGTGCAATCCTCCTCTTGAGGATGAGAATGAAATTCATAGGAATGTTTTTAAATCAACCACGAACATTACATGAACGTCTACACCGTGAGAGATCAACTTTACCATCCTGCATTATGTTCCCTGCTCACACGAGGAACATTGATTTTAAACCAGGTGTGGTTCAATTGATTCCCAAATTTCATAGCTTGGATTCTGAAAGCCCCTACTTGCACCTCAAGGACTTTGAGGAAGTGATTGTAACATTACAAGTAAACAATGGTAAAAAGGATGCACTCAAACTTAGGTTATTCTCATTTTCTCTAAAGGATCGGGCCAAAGCATCGCTTAACTCTTTAAGACCTCATACCATCACTACATGGCAAACATTAAGTAGATAGTTTTTGAAAAAATTCTTTCCCGAACGCAAAACAAATGCATTGAAACAAGAAATCAAGTCATTCTCCCAAAAGGGGAATGAACTGTTTTTCCAAGCTTAGGAGTTCTTCAAAGACCTTCTACTCACTTGCTCACATCATGGTTATGAACCATGATACTTGATTAATGCATTCTGAAATAGGTTCATCATGGATACCCATCAGTGGCTAGGATTGAGACTCAATTAAATGCTAGGGAAAAAGGCACACTTCCTTCTCAACCTGTGCCAAACCCTAGAAATACACATTTCATTGAAGACACAAATTCAAGTAAGCTAAATCATGAACAAGTTAAGGTCATCATTACCTTAAGATGTCAAAAAGAGGTCGATAACAAGATAATGCAACCAGTAAAAATATCGGAGGATGAGCCACCGTCTCAAGAGAATGATGAACCGGCTATGGTTCAAGAGCCGCAACAACAAAAGGATAAACAGACTAAGACACATGAGCCTCTAGTTCCATTTCCATTTAGACTTCGAAACTCGACTATCCCCATGAAATATCAAGAGGTGTTGGATGTGCTCTAAAAGGGTATTGTCAATATTTCTCTGCTTGATACCATTAGACAAATTCCATCATATGCTAAATATCTTAAGGACATGTGCACTATGAAGAGGAAATTAAACGTGCATAAGAAGGCCTTCCTCACTGAGAAAGTGAGCATTATCATTCAGAAAATAGCCGTACCCAAATTCAAAGACCCGAGAAGTCCCACTATTCCTTGTATTATTGGGAATTTTTAAATTGAGCATACTTTGCTAGATTTGGGTACAAGTGTCAACTTAGTACATTATTCGGTTTACCAACAAATGGGGTTAGGTGAGCTTAAACCAACCATGATTACACTTCAACTCGATGACCGCTCCATTTAGGTACCACGGGGAATTTTAGAGGACGTGTTAGTCCAAGTGGAGCAATTCTACTTCCCCTTGGATTTTATTATACTAGACAATAACCATGTGTAAATACAAATGCTCAAGTTTTCATTATTTTAGGATGCCCATTCCTAACAACTTCAAATGCAATCATCAATTGCAGGAATGAAATGATGAAGTTGTCTTTTGGTAACATGACCTTAAAGCTCAATATTTTCAATCTATGTAAGCAGCCCATAGACAATAATGAGATCCATGAGTTGAATTTTATGGACTACTGTCTATCGAGGACTTGCGACCTCTGCCATCACCAACCAATGCTCCAAAGCTTGATCTAAAACCACTACCAAATGAGCTTAAGTATGTATACTTGGGTGAAAATGAAACTTATCTTGTGGTGATCTCTTTATTTTTAGACAAGGATCAAGAGATTAAAATGTTGAATATTTTAAGGGACCATAAAAGAACCTTGGGCTGGACCATTTCTAACATTAAGGGTATAAGTCCTTCCATATGCATCCATCAGATCCACCTCGATGTGGACGCCAAACCAATTACACAACCTCAAAGCTGTCTCAATCCAAACATGATAAAAGTTGTAAAAAATGAGGTGATCAAATTGTTGGATGTGGGAATCATCTACCCAATATCCGATAGTGTTTGGGTGAGTCTAACCCAAGTAGTTCCAAAGAAATTCGGAATAACTATTGTGCAAAATTCTAATAATGAACTCATACTAACATATGTCACCACAGGTTGGCGTGTTTGCATTGGCTATAGAAAATTGAATACGGTCATAAAGAAGGACCATTTTCCTCTACCATTCATTAATCAAGTTTTAGAGAGGGTAGCAGGTCACTCCTTCTATAGCTTCCTTGATGGATATTCCAAATATAACCAAATAGAGATATCTCTGGAAGACCAAGAGAAAACCACCTTCACTTATCCATTTGGCACATTTGCTTTGAAACGGATGCCATTTGGATTATGTAAGGCCTCAACAACTTTCAAATGGTGTATGATAAGTATTTTTTCAAATATGGTTGGGAAGTTTCTTGAGGTTTTCATGGATGACTTCTTTGTATTTGGGAGTAGTTTTGATGAATGTCTCAACAATTTATCTCTTGTCTTATCTAGGTGTGAAGAGAAGTACCTTGTCTTAAATTGGGAGAAATGTCATTTTATGGTTTTATCTCCAAAAATGGAATCGGGGTAGATTGCTCAAAACTCGACATTATTGTTAATCTACCTATTCCCCTAACTGTTAGAGATATTAAATCACTACTAGGGCACACCGGTTTCTATAGAAGATTCATCAAGGACTTTAATGTCATTACTAGACTCTTGACTAATCTTCTTCAAAAGGATGTCCCATTTAAGTGGACAGATGAGTGTGCAAGTGCCTTTAATAAAATTAAAACATCCCTTACCACTGCACCTATCATGCGTCCACCATATTGGGCACTTCCTTTTGAACTAATGTGTGATGCAAGTGATTATGCCATGGGGGCTGTTTTAGGCCAAAGGAAAGATAAATGGCCCTACGTTATTCACTATGCGAGTAAAACTCTTAACTCGGCCCAAGTGAACTACTCAACAACTGAAAAGGAGTTACTTGCAGTAGTTTTTGCTTTAGATAAGTTTAGGTCTACTTGTTGAAATCTAAAGTGGTCATTTTCATGGATCACTCGACTTTGAAATATTTGCTATCTAAGAAAGATGCAAAGCCAAGACTTTTGAGATGGATCCTCCTACTCTAAGAATTTGACTTAGAGATAAAAGATAATAAAGGAGTAAAGAACGTAATGGCCGATCACCTTTCCAAATTGGTGTTAGATGATTCCACTGAGGAGATGCATATCTTGGACACTTTCCCTAATGAACAATTATTTGCGATCTCCAAATTGCCTTGGTATGCGCATATAGTGAACTATCTTGTGATGGGAAAAATTTCATATCATTGGAAGTCACATGATATGAAGCGTTTTAAAACTGAGGTTAGAAACTTTTTCTGTGATGACCCATCTTTATATAAATATGGTACTGAATAAATTTTTAGACGTTGTGCCCCAGAGGATGAAGTTCAGAGTGTTATTTCCTTTTACCACATGAAAGCATGTGGTGGCCATTTTTCTGTTAAGAAAACCACTGCAAAAATCTTGTAGTGTGGGTTTTACTGGCCCACCATGTTTAAAGACACCCATGCTTTCTGTGTTGCTAGTGATAGATGTCAAAGATTGGGAAGTGTCTCAGCGTAACATGATGCCTTTATCCCCTATTTTACCATTGGAGATTTTTTATTATTGGGGGTATTGATTTTATGGGTCCATTTCCATCTTCTTTTGGATTTCTTTATATATTAGTTGGTGTGGACTATGTTTCTAACTGGATTGAGGTAGTTCCAACTAGGACCAATGATAATAAAGTGGTCATACGATTCCTCAAGGAAAATATTTTTTCAAGATTTGGAACTCCAAAGGCCATCATTAGTAATGGCGAGTCTCACTTTTGTAATAGAACATTTGAAGCTCTGATGAAGAAATATGGTATCAAGTATAAAGTGAACACCCCATACCACCCACAAATAAGTGGGCAAGCTGAGATTTATAATTAAAAAATCAAACACATTTTGGAGAAAACTATAAGACCAGATAGGAAGGATTGGTCTCTCAGACTATCCGATGCTTTATGGTCTTATAGGACTACTTATAAGACCCCGATTGGAATGTCCCCATACAGATTATTGTATGGGAAAGCTTGCCACTTGCTAGTAGAATTAGAACATAGAGCATACTGGGCAATAAATAAATTAAACTTTGACATAAACCAAGCAAGCAGACAAAGAAAATTAGAGTTGAATGAATTAGAGAAGATGAGGAGAGCTCATATGAAAATTCTAAAATCTACAAAGAGAGGATCAAAGCTTTCTATGATAAAAACATTCTGAGGAAGAATTTTGAACCTCAGTAAAAGGTCCTATTGTACAATTCCCGTCTCCATTTCTTTCCAGGAAAATTAAGGTCAAGAGGGACAGGCCCCTTCATTGTGAAGAATGTATATACTCATGGGGCTGTTGAAATTGAGAATCCACGTAATGACAATGTGTACAAGGTTAATGGTCAAAGATTGAAGCCTTATATGAAAATTTTTCATTTAGGAGAGGAGTCCGTCCCTTTTCATGAGCCAGAATATTCGGATTGATGCTTCTAATCTGACGGAGAATTTACGTAGGATTTTTATAATATTCAATTTTTTAGTGTCACCTTGCAGGTGAGTTCTTTATGGTAGGTACTATCCATCATTTCTTTTATTTTTATTGTTCTCATATTTTCTGCATTACATGTATCATTACATTAAAGACAATGTAGATTTTAGGTTGGGGGTGTGAATAGTCATCCATTTGAGTTTATATTTTAGGAATAGTAGCCTCTACCTTTTGAATATAAAATTTTTGGTTTATAGGAAATTTTTTCAATTTTTTTTATACAAGAATATGAACATGATATTATGCGAATTCCAAAGGCAAAGTTAATACTTGTCTAGGTTGATAGTAGTCAGAATTCTGATAACTGAAAATTATAGACTTAAATTCGATTATCTAATCACTAGTTTAGAGTGAGTTGTAATTTGATGTACTGAATTCACAATACACCCTAGCTAAGTGAGGAATATGATATGTAAACTAGAATAACAAATTTTGATTTAAAAAAAGTTTAATGATTTAGTTCCATTGACATATGCTTAAAACAAAGAATATTATTATTATTTTTAATCTTTTTTTACCATAACAATCGTGTCAATAATCCGGAGTAAGGATACGTAAGTATCCATTACTGTTACCATTATAATTATGATATCTTAGTTATGAAGCAAACTCGGTGGGAATCTTCATCTAAGAGTGGTCTATAATAATGAGGATATGATGATAAAAGAAGAAAGGGTATGAAGGAAATGAGATAACTAGAGATTTCATATTCTTGGTATGATTAAAAAGAGTTAGGATAGGGAACATGCATATTTTTCAAAGTTAGACTAGTGTCACTGAGCACCTACATATATTGGATCATAACTATTTTAAATTTTGATTAGGTTTCTAAACTGAAGGATGTAATGAATTAGAAAATTGAGATTCTAACTAACTTCAGACTTAGAACAAGTGTTGCTTTGTTTTGGAATTCATATGATGAATTGATGCATAATTGTATAAATTTCTGAGTTTTGAACTATTTTCCATGTTTTCAATTTTTGTGGGTAACATTTCTAAAAACCCTCATGAGTCTAGAACTCGTCCACTGGGGGAAACCTAGGGGTTTAAAGGCTTGTTGCATATACTAAATGCAATCGAGATTACTTGCGAAAGTGGTGTAGTTAGAACTTTTATTTTCGTTTTAATTTTGTTTCTATAATTAGTTTTTATTCATATTTTTATTTGAAATATTTCTTCATTTATTTTGCTCGGGACTAGTAAAATGCTAGTTGGGGGGTATGCTGAGACTCAAATATTACATATTTTCTCCCATTTATGTCTTGGTTTTATGAATATGATAATGTTTAATGTTATATTTTATACATGTTTGTATTGTAAGGTGAGTTTAAGAGCTTGGATTGAAAAGAATGTTAAAAGCATGGATTTGATGCTCAAGAATCACCAAGGTAAAGTATGGACCTTTGGAGACCAAGATTGAAGAAGTCACATACTAAAGATCTAAGGAAACCAAGCAAGGGATGAAGAGAATCCAAGTTTTGAAGTGTTGGTCGGCTAGCCCAAGTTCTGGCTCGGCTTACCTAAGAATTCGGCTCGCTTGAGAAAGTTTGGTTAAAAATCCAGTAATATGTTCTTTTGGAATTTATGGGGGTTTGGCTAGCCCAAGTGTCGGTCGGCTAGCCGAAGCTCTGCTTAGGCTAGCCTAAGGTTACACAAATTCTATGCGGAGTGAGAAAATTTGAGGCTGTTTTCGGATATTTTTTAAGTCTGTTTGAAGGAAGGAGTTCTCCACTTATAAATAGGGCTTCCCAGGGCATTCTTAAGCATCATTCAGAGCATTCATGGGCAAGATCTAGGTTTTTTGGAGAGCTTTCTAGTTTTTTTTTTTAGAAAAGTTTCAAGTTTCATAGTTTTAGTTTTTGTTTTTACAAGTTTTTTTTTTTTTTTAGATATTTATTTGTGTATGTAGTTGCTTTTTTATTTCATTTGTTTTAATTATGTCTTTCTAGTTCTCTCTAGCCCAAGCTAGAAGGGAAACACATGGTTTTAATGATTCATAAGTTATGATTGATTGATTTGTTTTTAATGATGAAATGAATAGTGTATGCATGTTATCAATTATTTAGGTTTAGGCTTTTGTTCCTCATGTGAGATTCATATTTTTCTATCATGTGAGATCCATATTGATGGATAGGCTTAACCTGGATCATTAGATTTCTAAATGAGAGATATTTTCAACCTATTACATTATTTGATTCATTATCTCATGGATATTAAATGATTACAATCACTGACGCTTGAGAATATATGTTAATAGTGCAAATCCAAGATTCTCTAACCTCTCATGTTATTTATTAAAAAGATTTAAACTATTTTATTTTCCGATTAAGCCAACCATAGTGCTTGGATCTTAATTATGTTATCAAAATCGTCATGATTTATGGGTTATTAACCTATGTGTGGAACTTTGAAGCTTGGGTGTTATTTTTAATTTAATTAAATTCCATTTAAAAATAAAACCCTTAAAATCATTCCATCTATTAATTAGAATTCTTGTTGGTCACTTTCTCTTACTTAGTTAGTTTTGTAATTTGATTTTCTCATTCTCATAAATCATTTCCTTATGGCATTGACCCTGTATTCACACTTGGAGGCAAGCAAACAGTTAATCAATTCCTTACTTCAATTTACAACGATGTTTCGACAAAAGAAAAAGAAGGAAAACCACATACAAGATTGTTACTGGCCGTGTTCATGAGCTTGAGTGGCCTATGAACTGCTGAGATCTGATGAGAGTGACCCTCCTTAAGTTGTGCTTCCTTAGGAGAAAGAACCGGAGTTGGTTTCCATTTGAAATGCAAACTGAATGCAGACGGAGCTTACATTTTGGTTTCAGTCACTGTACGCAGGGTTGATGGGATGTGACCGATTGCTGAGGTCAAGTGGGGTCTACTGTGAGGTTTTTTTTATGTGAATCCACTCCACTCATTAGTTTAGTCAAGTCTTGTTGACCCATGTTCCTAAGTATGAAGCAGATCTGAGCCTTAGGTTGGTGTATCTTGAAAACTCTCCTAGCGGGTGCCAAAATAGACTTGATTTAAAATAAAGGTCCACACTTAAAAATTAGGGCCCAATTTTGGAGAAAATATGTAGTCAGGAGAGGCAAACGGTTGGACAAAAGTTGGTGGTTGATCGATAGTGGAAAAGACCTAAATATGAAATTTCATATGCCGCGACAAATGAAAGGAACTGGCTTTAACATTCAACGGTGTAGGATCATAGATTGGGGTCTAAATTTTGTATGATCTCATAGTCATACGAGTCCAAAGTGTGGTCCAAGTTTGAGTTGCGATGGACAGCAGGAAGTGGGTAATTCGAAAGGTCCATATTTAAAAAGAGTTGATAAGCTTGAAAAGGTTAACTTTGTGCCCAAGGAAAAGTGTACCAAAGTGGGGTCTTCCTATTTCACACTCGGTCCATATGATGGGCAATCCAAGTCGTTCATATGAAGGGAAATATCCTAATATGACAACCCAAGAGATTTCCTCATTTGATGTACACCAAAATCAACGATTAATGGTTGATTTGTCAATTGGGTCACTTTTACAATGATCTAAGGGCTGAAATTCGATGTATATGGTTAACTTCTGATACATAGGCATGGTATAAATTTTCACATCAAATGGATTATGAAAACCATGTGATAGGTTAATGACATTCAGTATTTATGATTTTACCATCTTTTATTTCTCCAACTTCCACCATTCGTAACGTCGGATTACACTATTCGAATGCATTTAAATTTGGTGGGAATTCTTTATTTTTCATGCTCTATCCATCGCCCCAGTTTAAGCCTTGATCTCTTACAGATGACCAAGATGCCTTTTAAATGGGCTATATCACTCCAAGGTTTAAATCAATGCTTTTAAACTTCTAATAAAGAAGTTAGCCAGTAGTTGTGGCATATACCTTACGATCTTTGAACTGAGTAGTTTATTCCGATATTTGGGCGACCCGTTTGGTAGATCCAAATATGATGGATGGTCAGATGACATGTTAAAAATAGGAGAACTTGATGGTTAGTACTCTGACCATGTATATAGGTGGATATATGGTCAGTTTCATACACGGAAGAATAAAAAATGGGTTTCTAGAGTGATTAAAGGTAGAACATAGGTACCATTGGATTTGAGTGACTTGTTTGCATATGTGAGTTTCTCATATTGTACTTTTGGTGGTGGGCTAACTCATTCATAGGTCGTGAACAAGATGAATGGATCGGAATCTTATTCCGATGTATGTATGAACGGATGTAGAGATCAAGTAGTTAGTTTACTGTGATCGGGTGGTCTAAAATCAAAGTGGATGGTCAGATGCCTTTATCTAGCAGTGAATATTTGGATGAATGGCCGGTTATGATGGATATGTGAGAATACTTGGATATATGATGGTCTGTCTTGTAAATCGATGGTTAGATGACTTAATCTACGAATGAAGATGATTACCAGTGGTCATTTAGATGTAAGGTTAGGATTGGCTAAATTGGTATCGTACACATGTACATATTAAGTTACATTTGTACACATGTACATATTAAGTTAAATTTCATGGTAACACTCAAGTACTTTCAATATTCGGGTATTGAAAGTTCATAGTGTTACAATGAGAGAGAGAGAGAGAGGGGTGTGGGTAGTGATTTTAAAGATGTGGGGTTGTGTGAACGGTGTGTCACATCCAACTTAGAGTGGATTTTCTAAATCTCCTTAATCTGGTGATCTTTTTCTAATTCTAATTCGTTCATCATGTGAAGTTTGAAGAGTAGAGTTGGGATACATAATTTTCTTGGTGATCTGAAACTTAGGTCGGACGATCTTTAAAAATGGCTTGGTGTGTGTAAAAATGGAATTGATCTTGAGTTAAGGGTCCACACATGATATCCATGACCCAAAATTGAAAAAAAAAATTACTTATTCATGATAGACAGACAATTGGGCTAATTTTAGTGTTTGATTGATGGTGGGAAATGTCTGAATCTGAAATTTCTCTTATTATGCCGAAAGGAAGAAACTGTCATTAAGGTGATCATCATTCAATGTTGTAGGATCATTTATCGGGGTCGAACTTTTGTACGATCTCGTAGTCATATGAGGCCAAGGTGTGGTCCAAATTTGAGTTCTGATTGACAGTAGGAAGTGGGTCAATTTGAAGGTCCATATTTGGTAACGTAGTTATTTCCTAAAAAAGGTGCCTTATCGCTTAAGAAAAAGGCTTATGAAGGTGGGACACTCATATCTCACATTCAGTCCATATGGTGGACGATCTAAGTCATTCATATGATGGGAAATATTTGACTACAAGTACTCATAAACTTTTCTCACTCAATTGACACTAAAAGCAATGGGTTAAGGGGTTGATTTGGCAATTGGGCTACTTTTGCTATGATTGAAGGGTTAAAAATCATTTGTACAATTAATTTATGATCGATATACATGAGACTAAATTTCAGGTCAAACAAATCATGGGAACCTTGTGATCTACAAATCAGGTGTTAAGGTTAATAACATTTTTGTAATTATTACTGATCTATGAGTTTTGAGGAATATAATGATTCTACATTGTTCCAGGCATGCTTCTAAGAAATTATTACAAAAGAATCCATATCTAAATCACCACAAATAAAGAGTTATTCACCAAATAAATTAAAATTCTTGTTAATTAAAGGGAGATACAGAAATCAAACACAGGCTGAACTTAGGCTAAAACGGTAACATTCAGAATATTACAAAACTAGTCTCTTTTACTTTCTCATGAGCATACTACATTCCAGTTTATACTAGTCCATTTTACTTTCCTGCATGTAACCTGCATTCCAATGCAATCTGGTCCCTTTACTTTCTTGAGAGAACCCTACATTTCAATTACTATTGGTCCATTTACGTTACTATAAACTAGTTCGTGCTGGTCCTTTTACTTTTCTATTTATATATTCCAGTGTGCATTGGTCCTCTTGCACTTTCTTAACATCTACATTCTGCATGTTTGCTTTTTTAGAAACAAAAGAGAAAGAAAAAAATTAAAAAATCGACTACGTGTCTCTCGCCCGACAAAGTTATCGCAAACAAACCAAAGCATTATCTGAACCCATGCACAGGAAACCATGTTGGTCTGTAGACAACCCACTATTAAAACAAAGCTAAAACTTGGCTAATCAGCTTTGATTCAGCCCCAACCAAGGCATGTGCATCGCTAAAAACACCTGTCACGCCCCAGACTTGGTGACCAGACTCACAAAACCCGATAGCCAGTTCTGGCCGCATCAGCCTCCGTAGTGCCCCATTCTTGGCTCCTAAAGTAGGTTCCGATCCTGGGATCCTACAAGGAGGATTTTCATAATCATATATCTATTCCGATACGAGCATACCTAAGATCACAGCAAGTAAATCTTAGAAATTGCAAAGGAACACACAGCAAAATCCACTATGAATTTGAACTTTTAGATACAACGTTGAAGGAAATACATATGATAACAGAAGAAAGAGGAAAAGATCCGCAATGCCGGGGTCCTCGTCTCAACTCTTATCCAAGCTCTGCTGCTATGACGCCGACCTAAGATCTCCTGCATGCATCAATCGTGCATAAACTTATAGAATGCTTAGAGGGTGGTGAAGGTGTGTGACAACGGTGCGAAGAAGAATGATAGGGGTTGCAGAAAGGAAACATGATCAATACCAATATCACTAGCCTTACCAAGGTTAAGCCATGAATGCAGGAAGCCGTACTAAGGCTATGCAATGCAATAAGGCTTATACAGCCGATACTAATGCAATGCGAAGTAATGACAATACTCATGACCAGTTCACATATCAAGTTCAGTTCCATTATAAAGAATATCACTAGGGTCTAATGCATTACAGGATGACTGCTGCTCTCAAGACCGCACAGTTAAACGAGCATAAGAGACCATACTACCTGCCTGTGAACAGCCAATCACTAGCGATGCTCGATAGTAGCGGACCCACTCATGAGCTGGTCAGACTCAGCCTAGTAATGCCCACTCACTTAGGAGGATAAGGCCACATCCCATCTCAACCGACTACACGACAGTGGGAGACGCGGCTTAACGGTGTAAGGCTCTCGGCGCTCATAATTTTCACTCGGTCACGATGTTGAGGCGTCCTCTAGGTACCTTGAAGGCTTAGGGGCTTTCACCCAGGGATATCCTATGCACCTTAAATGCTCAAATACTATATTTTCGGTGTCCACATACGGCCATCCACGAATACCCCCATGGAGGCAAGGCCCTGATGAAGCAAGGGTAATAATATCGATGAGATGTGTTGCCAAATGCATGAATCACGCATACCAATCATGCACTAGCTCTAAGCACTCAATGTGCATAAGAGGGGAAAACTTCATCCCTCTATCATATCAACCCAATGACCACGCACAAATGAAATCCAAACACACTATGATGTATATGGTTCATGAGGGTGCATCATAAGGCAATGATGACTTAGAACATACTCATCCTTCCCAAGGAGGGAATTAAATCTAGGTACTTAGACAATTAATCTAAGGAACAATCCTCTAGTGGGAGCCCAATACTTTGAGGTAGCCCACAAAGCTAAGGGGGGTAATATAAGCCTAAAGGAATGAGCGGTCCTAACAAGGGCCTATGGTGGGCCTTAAACCACCCATAGTAACCCATGGGCCTACCTTAAGGCCACCAAGGAGGACATCTAACCTCAACTGGGTCCCAAAAAGGTAGCTCGCCACTACTCGAATATGAAGCAAGGCCCAAGGCCTAAACAATCCATGGCCTAGTGGACTATACATTAAGCCCAACACACAGGCAATATGGTGGACCCTTAAGCAAGATTTGGGCCCAACCATAAAAGTCATAAACCCATATATTGTGGTGGGCGTAATGGGCAGCCCGGTAATCCAACCATAAGGGCAATTTCTTATACTTAATTCAGGTGAATTAGGCCTTACAACTTGGCCCAAGTATAAGGTTATTTTGGTGGGCAATTCAAAGGCCCAACTGCTTGTGAAATTTTGGCCTATAAACCCATCACAGTATGTGCTAAAATATAATCCCAAGGGTCCAATGGACCTATCTAGAAAGTTCTAGTCCAACTGGGCCTAAAGAATCCACCAACTAGATATGTACATGGACCCAATCAACCCAACTGGGGTGGGCCTCGAATTTGCACTAATTAAGCCCAAATCATGATAGGAAATAGGGTAAGATGTGTATGCAAACATCCCCAAATCTGGTGGGCCATGTTGCCCCAAAACATATAATTATGGGCAACAACTTTGGGCCTATTGCTGAAATTCTAGCCCATCCACTTTCTGGGCCTGCTGGAGTCCAGCAATAATCTAATTTATGTAAAATTTCTGTTTCTTGATGGCCCATATATGTCACAATGGGTCCCACCAGGGGAAGGGAGTGGATGCAACACATATATCAAGTGGGCCATGCTGCTGGACTGGACGTCCAGCAGCAACCCAATGGGCCTGGGCATCCTTGAGTGGATGGTCCATGGGGGCTAGATGGCTACCCCTAAAAGACATCATAGTGGGCCCCACATGTGGATGTCCCACTGGAGAATGGGCCACATCCAAGTAGGCCACATGAGAGGGGGACGGCTAGGATAAAACCATACATGAAGGTGGGCTAATGGGGTGGATGGCCAGCCCATGGCTGGACGTCCCAGCCTTGGGCGTCCAACCTGATGGGCCGGTCCAGCCCTCCCCGACCATTGCTTAGGGATCCGTTAGGCACGAAATTTGGTAGGTAGGTCATATCATGGGTGGAACACCCCCTGGTAATGTTTCAGATTTTTTTGAAATAGAAATTATTTAAAATTAAAGAAAATTGTCTGCCCAAAAATCTGGTTAGTGCATATTTTTGGTTGGCCTTGATCTGAGCTCCTAATGGGTTGGACAAAGGGCCTCCAAAAATTGGGAGAAAATAGTTTTTATGTCCCCTCATATGTATACCACAAGGTGGGGTCCACAGAAGTGGCCCACCAATGCAAAAATTATTTTATAATTAAGGATTTTCAAACTGTCATGTTGCTGGAACAGTGCAGAAAATCCAGATTGTCCACCTCACTTGGGCCACACCTTTGGGACGTCAATCAAGGTCAGATGGGGCTAAAATTTGGGGGACATCAAGATGGGATCCCCACCTTTTAGAAAAGTATATTTTATGGGTAATAAAAGTCTCCCAAACCCCAAATTCTGATTAAAAAACAACCAAAAACTGTCCAAAAAATTCTGGACAGCAATATACATTTGGGTTAAATTAAATATATGAGCTAATTAAAAAGGGATTAATGCTCAAATGATATAAGTGGGGTCCACCTAGATGGACCACAAAAATTTCAGACCCATCCCCAATCAAGGTTCTCTAAGAAAATCAAGCATTTGGGGTCATCTAACCCATGCATGCAACATGCATAGGGACATCCAACCTAGTGGGCCTGAACGTCCCAAAATTCTGATGGGTCTGAGACATTTGTGGCACATCAATGGGCCACAATCATCAAGAGCAAAAAATATGAAAGAAATAGTGAGAAAGAGATGGAGAGGGAGAGGGATCAACGGCCATAGGGGAGGATTCTGGTACTATGAATCCTCCACCCTTACAATCACACATACATCCCTCATAGATCATGCATGCATGTGATCTTACAATCCAAAGAAGTTGCTGATACTATCCTTAACATGCAAGCTATGGTCTAGATGACCAAACAAGATCCTAGATCAAAGAAATTCATTATGGCAGGTCCATGGAGAATGGCCTACCATGGAAAATGTACATGTAAGGAATAGGCCTTTGACCTCTCATCATGGAGTGATGTAGGACCTCCACCATTGATTGGGGGGTCCTACATACTACCAAATGTTCTAGAAAAGAAATGCAATAAGAAAAGAAGGAAGAAGCTCCATGTACATCACCCACCTTCAAGATCTTCACCAAAACTTAGATCACCAAGCTCCAAATGCTCCAAGGAATCAAGATTGATGGATGAGATGGGATTGGGATGGATGGATTAAGAGAGATTAGAGAAGAAAAGGCCTGGAATGGTGTGGAAGTGGTGGGACATCCAAGCTCTCTCTAGCTTGGGAGAGTGAAATGAGAAGGGAGAAATGAGAAGGAAATAGACGGAGAGAGAGGTTGTAGGAGTGCAATTATCACACTCTCTCCTAGATAAGAGAAATATCATCATAACCTATGGTAATATAAACTTTGCTAGGCTAGGAGTAGGGATGGGTGGTGTTTGGGTGGTGGGTAGTGTAGGTTATGGAATTTTGGGTGGTGTTGGGTAGTGTGTGTTAAAACTTGCACCTAGGGGTGTACACAAACCGGGCTAGCCCGGTTAGCTCACTCGACCCGGCCTGAAAAAGCCCGACTCGGCCTGACCCGGAACTGAGTTCGGGTTAGGACGGGCCAAGTTTCTAGGCCCAAAACTGAGTTCAGGCTGAGTTCGGATACGTCCCAATTCGGCCCGACTCAATCCGAAACCCGACTCGCCCCGGCCCGACTCGGCCAAACCCGGTCGGGTGTATATATATATATATATATATATATATATATATATTATAACCTAGCCCTACCCATCCCTTTCCCCTTTCTAAGATCGCCCGACCCCACGGTCCCCACCAAACCCTGCTCCCTCTCTCCCTGCCCGACGGCCCGACCCCCCCAAATCTCTCTAATCTCTCTCTCTCTCTCTCTCTCTCTCTCTCTCTCTCTCTCTCTCTCTCTCGTCTGACTAGCGTCCAACCAGGCGACCACAGTCTAGTGCCCTACTCAAAGCTCTCAGGGTCTCACCTCTCTAATCTCACTCTCTCTCTCTCTCTTGTCCGACCAGCGGGCGGAAGCTGTCCAACCAAGGTATGATCTCTCTCTCTCTCTCTCTCTCTCTCTCTCTCTCTCTCTCTTAAATGGATACAAATTTTTCTCTCTTTTTTTTGAATGGGTTTTGTGCAATTTATTAAATGGATTTGATTTATGTTATTTGGATAGAAATAGGTTGTTGAGTTTGATGGGATTGATAGAATGGTTATTTATGGGTTTAAATCTCTATTACATATAAGCAGAGCTATGGTTAAGGCAATCTGAACTATTTATCTTGTGGGTCCTGTTGCAAATGGTGTGCTCTTGAAAAATATAAGGTCCTTTGTGAAATTGTGACTAGTGTAGATTGAGTGTGGATTGCTAATCACGTTTGTTGCAGTGATTGACTATGGATTGCTCTTGAAAAAAATTCATTCTTCAAATTATTTCTCTTAATGTGGCCCACTTGAACTATGGATGGGCCTAAGTTTTCAGACTTTACACTTAACTTTTGGTGTGGCATTAGGTCAATCAGACCTTGATGAGGGGAAAACAAAAATATTAGCTTTATCTAAAACTCCTATAACTCTATAGAAGTTATAAAAAAATAAGTGTCCAATCCCACTGTTCCTTGTGGTGTAGACCACTTGAGCTCTGCTTGTCTAAAATGAGCTGGCAAAATGGATGAATGGTGTGTATAAAACAAATACATCAGGGTGGGCCCCAATAGTCATGTGCATGGTACGTACTCATATGCCTCAGGAGCACTGCATTTTTGTGCTTCCAGATTCTTAAACATGTGTACGAGGATCTAAGTCAGGCATCCTGCGGTTCCATCCTTTGATCAGCCTTTTATTAGAGTTACTGGACTATCTTGACCGTCTAATAAAATAATCATTTCTTATTTTATGCCATGGAAACCACTAGAAGTAAATGAGGGGCAACATCAATGCATTATTGCGAATTAAAAGTGGTACCTATCTGTGGTGGTGGATTATGCCATGGAAACCACTAGAAGTTAATGATATAATCCTAGCCGATCAATAGCATTGTGGCCTCTTTAAGAATAGAAAAATGCATCTGTGAACATTGTCTCCTATGAAACTTCCCTCTTTAATGAAATATTATGTGATTGGGAGCATATGGAAGGGGAGTAGACTGTACAAATGTGGCACTCATCTACATGTAGTAGGACCCACATTGTGTAGCAATTGTAGGTGGAGAGGATGGCCAAAGTCATATTGATCAAGAAATCCTAGTCATCCAACCAAGAGTAGAAAGATGGTCAACACTCCATGTGCAAAATAAAAAACAAAACTTTACTATCATTATTTCAGTCAAATCATTGGTCATGCCTTATTAATTGTGGGAACAAAATAGGCTTGGGTGATGTTTGATTATGTCAGTCTCATGTCATGTTGTAATAGGCCAAAACCACTTTCAAATATGCTCTGCGTGGTTGGTTGAACATCACAGCATCAGAATCTCACCCCATTGGCCACACCAAATCTACTCTCATTAATGATCTGTGATTAATTTGATTGTTGAAGTATAACTTTTAAATGTTTTTCATTTTCAAACTATCACTAAAATGTCTGCCTATCCTATATTAAGATAGTAGGGTGATTTTTGGATGATGATACACTGGCACCTAATGGTATTTTCTTAATAGTGGATTTCGTATAAACATCACAGTGGACCTTACAAAAATTAAAGGTGGACATCTCTCTTCCAACTTTTTCCTTAAGTGTGGCCCACCCAAATTACAATTTACAGGTCAGTTGTGTTTTTTTTATCTGAGCCCAATATGAGATTACACATCTACTGATCAAACTAGATCTCAGATAAACATCACAGTAGGCCCCTAAAAATCAAGGGCTGCGTCCTAAAACTCTTTTTTAAAGCTAGACCTACAATGTCCTTGTCATGTAAGTAAACAAGCTTATAAATAATAAAAAAATCAAACAGTTTAAAGCTTTTATTTATATCTTGGAATTGTCATTTGATTTATGATTTATTTGTATCTTTCATTGCAATATTTGATAATTAATATCAGTTTGACTAATTAAATATGTGCATATTAAGTAGTCATTTATATTTTTGTAAATGTTGTTAATAGTTAGTTTGATGATTAATGATACTTGTGATTGAGAATGACAATAAGCAACTTGTTATTAGTTAGCTAGATGTTGATTGTCAATTATGATTGATTATGGAATTGTTAGGACTATTAGTTGCCAATTATAGAATTGATTTCTTTAGAACAATAACCCATTTGCTTATATTAATTGCCTATTGGATATATTTATTTATTTATTTATTTGTTTTTGTTGTAGTATAGGATAATCAGTTGCCCATTTGAGGATTTCTATGTTGCCAGACATAAATTGAGTGTGTTCATGGATGCATAGAAATTCTCAAATTGTCCCTTTTTGGACAGTTCAATGTTGGATAGATAGTAATATTTTCATTTATTCTAATTTAACTGCACAGACTTGTTTCGATTCGTCTCTCCTAATTCTCCCTGGATATATTTCTTGCATTTACTTCCTCATCAAATATCCACACTTTGTGTGGATAGTTAACATGTGAATCAAATCCAAGATTAATGTATTCTGGAGAGATACGGGGAGATGCTACCGAAATTTTGTTGTGGCATTTAAATTGAATAATGAAAGCATTACTATCTATTCAACATTGAATGGGTAACTGATTTAATTATTTTTTATGTTTTTGTTGTAGTATAGGATAATCAGTTACCCATTTGAGGATTTCTATGTTACCAGACATAAATTGAGTGTGTTCATGGATGCATAGAAATTCTCAAATTGTCCCTTTTTGGACAGTTCAATATTGGATAGATATTAATGTTTTCATTTATTATAATTTAAATGCATATGCTTGTTTCGGTTCGTCTCTCCTAATTCTCTCTGAATATATTTCTTGCATTTATTTTCTTATCAAATATCCACACTTTGTGTGGATAGTTGACGTGTGAATTAAATCCAAGATTAATATATTCTAGAGAGAAAAGGGGAGATGCTGTCGAAATTTTGGCGTGGCATTTAAATTGAATAATGAAAGCATTACTATCTATCCAGCATTGAATGAGTAACTGATTTATCCGCTTAGGAAATTCTTTACTAAACTCCAAGGATAAATGAAATTGTTTCATATATTTATATATGGCTAGTGAGGATGAAGTCCCACCTAACACTAGTGCCGGTGCCAGTGCGTCAGCTACCTTACCACTTGTTGTTGAGGGAGAGGGGTCTTCAACTGCAAACAAAGGAAAGAAACGGTCAGCTGTCTGGGATGATTTTGAAGAAGTAGTAGTTAACAATGTCCCCAAGATCAAATGTATGCACTGCAAAAGTCTATACACCAAAAGTGTTGGGGAGTCGACGTCTCATTTAAACAGACATAGAAAAAGTTGTGCAATGAGACCTAGACTTCCACGTTTAGGCCAACAATTGCTATCATTTACAAAGTCCGAAAGATCTGCTTCTAAAGGTACACTTACCAATCATAAGTTTGAAAAAGGAAAGTTGAATGAGTGGTTTGTAAAGCTTATTATCATTGATGAGCAGCCATTTAAGATGGTAGAGAGTAAAATATTTATGAGATACAGTAAATACCTTAATCCTCAGTTTGAGAAGGTTTCCCGTGTTATTGTGAAGAGGGAGTGCATGAAGCTATATGTTAGTGAGAAAATGAAGCTGAAAGCAGTTTTAGATTCAGTTTCAAGGGTAAGTTTGATGTCTGATATGTGGACGGCGCAAAATCAAAGAAAGGGTTACATTTCATTGACTGCACACTATGTTGATGAAAATTAGAAACTCTGCAAGAGAATATTAAACTTTCGCCACCTTCCACCTCCCCATTCTGGTCTGGTTATTTCAGATTGCATTTATAATGTCTACGAGATTGGGGCATTGAAAAAAAAGTCAGTTCATTAGCTTTAGATAATGCTTCGACAAATGACAGTGTCATACAATTCTTACGTAACCAGTTCAAGGCAACCAACAGTTTATTTTTTAAGGAAAAAATATTTCATGTTTAGTGTTGTGCACACATTCTCAACTTAATTGTACAAGAAGGGTTGAAATCAATTGACCAAACTATAGAGAATGTGAGGGAGAGTGTGAAGTACATAAGAGGCTCGCCGTCAAGATTGAGTATATAGAATGACATCGTCCAACGTTTGAATTTAACGTCTTCAAAAACGTTAAAGCTAGATGTCTGCACATGTTGGAATTCCACTTTTGAGATGTTGGATTCAACCCTGGAATTGGAACATGCCTTTCCAGAATATGCAGTACGAGATAGAATATATGCTTGGTTGCCTACTGATGATGATTGGAGCAAAGCGAAAGAAGTTCACAAAATTTTGAAGGTTTTTATGACTGTACGAAAATATTTTCTGGCAATAAGTTTCCTATAGCAAATATGTTTCTTCCATCTGTGTGGAAGATCAAGGATGCCCGAAGAAAGCTACTGATGACGGTCCATTTTTTCTCCAAATCATGACAGGTGGTATGTAAATGAAGTTCGATAAGTACTAGGATGATTGTCATCTGATAATATCCTTAGCTGTTGTTCTTAATCCTCGGTGCAAGATGAGTTATGTTAAGAACATCTTCACGAGGATTTATCCTACTGAAAAGGCAATATCTGAAACCTTGAAGGTTCGTGACACAATTGAAGCATTGTACAACATGTACACAACTACAGTGTCCACACCAAGTGCTTCTGAAGTTAGATCGCAAGTTGCTTCAAGCTTCGACGATGATGATTTCATGCCTTTCTTAGCAAAAGAAAATACAGACACAGACGCGAAAGAATCAGATTTAGACATGTATCTCAAAGAGTCAGTCATACTACGACAGGATTCAGAGTTCGATGTTTTGGAGTGGTGAAAATTGCGAGTTAGTGAAGGAAAATATCTTACACTATCGATGATGGCACGAGATATTTTATCAATTCCTATTTCAACAGCGGCATCGGAATCTGCGTTTAGCATAGTGAGTAAGGTCGTGAGCAAGACTAGAAGTTCCCTTGCACCAGATACAGTGGAAGCATTAATTTGTACATAAGATTGGTTGCGTCCGAGTCTAGGAGGTGATCTTGATGAGGAAGAGGAGGAGAATGTGAATGAAGCCGCAACACATGAAACAACAACAATATGATGGATGTTTGGGATGGATGTTATGATCTTGTTAGTTTATTTGAATTTATAAATGTTGTAATGGGTACTCTTTTGACTTTTATTTTTATTTATCTGTTATGTTGATAGATGTTATGCAAGCTACGCAATGCATTTCTACATATGTTTGCTGACTTTTATTTTTATTTATCAATTATGTTGATGGATGTTATGCAAGCTGCGCAATGCATTTCTACATCTGTTTGCTGACTTTTATTTTTATTTATCAGTTATGTTGACTTTTATTATTTTTTAATCCATAAATTGCTTTTATCTTATGTCGGTATTTCATTATTGTTAAAAAGCATAAAATACTTTTCCAACACAATATGTAGATATGTCTTCAAGCGAACCATTGGTTAACGTTTGGGACTATGGTTCCTTAGTCCATTCTCCAAAGTCTGGAAAGTTCAAGATTTTGTGTAATTTGTGTGGAGCCAAGTTTGTTAACAAAACTAATCGGCTCAAATTACACTTATCTTGTCGTGATGGAGATACATGACCATGTCCTAAAGCCACAAAAGAAATCCAAGTTCTTTTCCAAGCAGTTCTTGATTCAAATAAAAAAGCTTCGACTCCCCAATCCAAACTTTCTGAGGCAGAGAAGGAAGCTAAATTATTAGTATTGGAAGAAGAACAATTTCAACTCACCTTAAAGCGCAGTATGGAAGAGGCTTCTAGACATCAGCGATGTCCTCTAAGACCACATGATGTCGAAGCAGATTCAAGCTGCACGAGTAAAAAGAAAAATAGTAAGAATTCAGTTAAGTTTCTCTCCAATCTGGGTGTGTTTTACAAGACGTTGGGAACTACGTATAAATCTTCTCACAAAAATAGTTTGAAAAATCTAATTCATACTATACAAGAGGAGCGCAATAAAAAGCTATCTCCACCTTTTGAAGAGGGAGAGGTGAATGAGTACGTATATGAAGATTTAGATAGCTGCTTGGGCTCAGATGAATCTCCTTAATAGTAATCAGTAGCGTATGACTGTATTCAGTTTGTATAAAATGTTTTATTTTATGCTTTGTCAAATGTATGTAAATGTAGTAAAATTATAATATATCCTCTCTCTCTCATGAACTTGTAAATTGCAATGGGACGCGGTTACCTGCCAAAGCCCTTCCCATAAACTTGCCATAAGGTTCGAAACTGGCCCGAACTCGAAGATTCGAGACTGGCCCGAACTCAGCCCGAACTCGCCCGATTGCTCCGGGCTGGGTTCGGGCTGGAGATGTTGGCCCAGTGACCAAGCCGGGGCGAGTTCGGGCCTAGTGCGGCTGTTGAACTGGCCTAGACGGATTGAGGCCAGTTCGAGTCGGCTCGACCCGTGCACACCCCTACTTGCACCAAGGGATGGGCCATCATGGAAAATTGTGTACACCACTCCTGGGTGGGCCACGTGATCATGATCAAGGGATAGAAAATGAGATGCACACAACTTATGATATACATATTTGATGGTCACACAAGACATGTCATCGGAACCATAACGACGATGCGAACGAGATGACATAGGTTTCGGCTTGATCTGAGTCGGGTTTACATGACCGGACTTCAGGATGACCATAAACACTATTTGGGGGTTGCTGGTCATCGGGATTCGACCAGTAGGACCGCAGGACCAAGAGAAATGAAATGCACACTCATACGCACACATGCACACATATGCACTCGAGTCAAGTCTTATAACACCTCACGAAGATAACCATCGATCAGATTGGTCCAGAGCTTAGATCAGATAAAAAACCACCCAAAAACCTAAAACCTACCATTGGATGGTCAAATTTGATCAAAATCGACCGATTTTGATCAAGACTGCCCATCTTGTGGTTGGTTCTGGTCATCCAATGCACTAGACCAATCACAACCTCACCGCTTGGCTTCTTTACTTTGCTTTTTCTGAACCTAACTCCATGTTAACCTGATAGTATTAGATTTGAGGTTTGGCAAAGTTAAACCTCACTCCAAATCCTTATGTGTCCCCTCCTTAAATGCCTATATAAAGGGTCCTACAACAGTAGAAAAAAGAAGAGTGAGAGAGATAGAGAGAGACAGAAAAGAGAGTTCAAAGAGTCAGAGGCACTAGTAAAAGAGCCACAAAGCTCTGTAGGATTTCCGACAGACTTCTTAACATCTAGTTTTTAAACCATTTTAGCTACTCCTTTACTTTTGTCCTATATCTACCTCTTTCATCTAACAAGCCTAAAAGATGAAGTCTATCCAAGTCAATAATAAGAGTCGAAACTCAGGATGTCCGATCACTCCTCTATTGATAAAAGGGTGTTGGATTTCTCCAATTCTCTCTCACATCTTGAGCTAAATCTCATCTCACTCCATACATCCCCTACACACCTACACCCACTCATTTTTTATTTTTTATTTTTTATTTCTTTATTTTTATGTACACCTCTATGAACAGGCTGATACAACCCAAGGATTGCACAACCCCAAGTGCAGGGTTGCGAGGTAATATATTCTTAGTGATACCAATGTCAATCCATAGGGAGTGTGAAACACAACTAAACTAGTCTAAAACTAAATGATTTTTCTAGGTTTTTAATTTAACGAATAGGTTAATAATAAAAACAATAATAATAAAGAACTAAGGATCCAAGGACCCACTTATGTTAATTGCAATTTCTAATTCATCGATTCATCTTTTATACGTCAACTAGAACCGAATTCCATTTCATTCTAATTAGAAGATCAAATAGTTAAACCAATCTTAGCATCCAACAAGGTATGATTTCAATTAAATGATTCTCTCATGAAGCACTTGGACATTAATCAAAGGGAATTCAATCATCTATTGTACCCAAAGCCTATAATAGATCAAGGAATTTTATAGATTGATTCCTTCTCTAATCAAGCTAAACAATTGCTAAATCAAAGCATCCATTGCAACCTAAGTACACAACGAATCCAGAAATAAATAAGTTAATGCTTTAAAAGTAAATTTTAAATTAAATTCAATTAATAATTCATCATTCAATCCAAAGTATGAATCAATAAACTAAAATATCGTAATTAACTAGAAGCTTTACCCGTTAGCCTTAGCTAAGAAATCATGTAGACATAACTAGCTCTACAAAATAGAAAATTAGAAAAATCTACTAGAACAAAAGAAGAAACTAGTGAAGGAAGGTGCCCCTCAAAGCTTTCTCTCTCCCTCAATCCTAGAAGATACTTATGGACGTGTAAAACATCTCCTTAAATAGATAGGAACTCTAATCTTATGCACCCTTTTGGAAAATTCACAAACTAACTTTGATTTAAGTAGTTATGCACATCATTGATCGATCGGTCAATCGATCAATAGTCTTCCAGTAATGTCCAGAAATTGATTTTCAAACTCGGGCATCGTGTACAATCGATTGACCTGACCCGTCGATCGATCGAACAAAGTAAAAAGTGTCTGGTAAGCTTTTCTCATAAATCTAAATTTCCATCGATCGATCGGACCTAGCTGTCGATCGATCAATCATTCTAAAATATGTCTAGAGAGTTTCTGTTGAAATTCAACTTCTTTCGATCAATCAAACAAATCACTCAAAACAACTCAACACATCCTTGATCAATTAAACCTTGAGTTCGTTCAATCAAAACTATACTGGTTTCTTCTGTTTGAATGCACATGATATTTGGTCACTTATTTCATTTTGGTACTTTGTTTACTTGGGTCTTTGAGTCTTCATGTAAGACCCGTATCCCAACCTGTACCGTTCCGTAGACTTCCGCGATCTTCCCTGTCGAATTTTGGCAACCTTCGATCCTTAACCGGTATTTGCGCGTGACCCTGCGCCACATGCCGTCAACCCAAGTCGACTCAACGCAAGACTTGTACCCCTGCCGCATCTCACGTGCCGAGACGATACCCAAACCAGGAGATGTAGGCCCGCATTCAGTTCGAGAAAAAATACCATGCATTTGCAAACCCGAGAGAAGATTTCAAATCATGTCCATCAATCACATTAATCACACCTCATGTCAAGTACACATCACCCCATCCCTAAGCAACCCCTAAAGTCAACACTCTCTTACACAAAGTACACCCATCACTCACTTCACCCATCACCCCATCACTCACCCATCCCTCTCTCTCTTACAACCTCTCTCTCTCATCTCTCTCTCCCTCATTCTCTAAGCAACCCACGTCCAAGCTTCCATGGGAGAGAGCTTGTGTGGCCCACTTCCTATCTCCCATCCCCACACTCTAAAACCAATCTCGACCGTTGAATCTCAACTGTTTGAGCTCTAGAATGTGTTGATGAAAGAAGAAATCCAAGAAGATCAAAGGTAGGTGTTTCATCATATCAGTTTTTGACTTAGGGCCCACTTGAAATGGGACCCATTTGATGTATGCGTTGTATTTTGAGGGACCCATAGTGGCGGGGTCCCTCCCATCTCCACCATCCCCTTTTTCTCTCTCCTTCTCTCCCTCTCTCTCTCCATTGTGATGGGCGTGGCCCACTAGATCCACACCGTCCAGACAGTTTCGATGTCGCTGGATAGTTTGGACGGTGCCGTGAAGGCCACACCATGATGTATGTTTTGATCCATCCGTCCAGCCATGGACCCACCATCATGATATATGAATTTTATCCTGTCCGTCCATCATCAGGACATGGACCCCAATATGCTGTATCTGTCCACCCAAACCGTTCATTTGCTTGGTCCCATGCAGCAGGCAGCTGCTGCTCCCTGGACGCTAGCAAGCACCGTGGATCCACCATGATTTCCATATTTTATCTAACATCCCATCCGCAGCACACAGCTGCTGAGTAGACGTCACCGAGCTCTGAGGGTCCCACCAGTGGGTATGTGTTATATCTAGCCATCCTGATGTGGGCCCACCCTGCACGTGTCACACGTGCAGGTGGTGGGACCCACATTAATGTATTGCACCGTCCAAGGTGCTTGACGTTGCTGAGGACCCCACCATGACGCATGTGTTTTATCCCCTACGTCCATCCATTTGGCAAGCTCATCTTGAGGCTTGGGACAGAAAATGAAGTAGATCTAATGATCAGGTGGGCCACACCGCGAAAAAATAGTGTAGAGAGTGAAAGTCCACCGTTGAAACCATGGGACCCACCTTCTGCTGGGAGCATATTGGCTGGTTTACCACACGGGCTATATAGCTGGTGTATTGACGTCACCAAACTCTGAAGGCCCCACCATGTCTGGTATATCATCCAGACCGTCCGTCTGGACGGTGGCCTGGTTACACACCAGCTATATAGCTGATGACATAAGCCCATCCATCTGTGGACGTGCAGCAGAGCAGCTGCTGTGGTACTGCCATCAGCAAATTCTGTGGGGCCCACACATGATCTATGTATTTTATCTATGCTGCTCGGTAACGTGGCCCCACACACGTGTGGACCCCACCATATGATGTATGTATTGTTTCCTTGTCGTCCATCCGACAGGCTATGTGGGGCACACCACAATGCATTTGTGATCCACACCGTCGATCTATCAGGTGGACTACACTATAGAAAACCGTGGAGATCAAACGTCCACCATTGAAACCCGTGTTGGGGTCACGGAAGTTTTGGATTTGTTTGAAATTTTTTTTTTCTTAAGTCAGGTCCACGTGACCTTATGAACAGACTGGATGAAAAATAAATGTGATGGTGGGCCCTACCCTGATGTATCTATTTCATACCAACACCTCCAAAGGTAGACAGTGTTGTAGGGCCTCCACTGTGATGTAAGGGTGTCATCCACACTGTCCGTCCGTTCCATATCATCCCAGGTCCATGGGCCTAATGAGGTAGATTTAAATCTCAAGTGGAGCGCATTGTCCAGCACGTGGACCCTTCCTTGATCTATGTATTTTATCCCTCCACACGTGGGCACCATGTGGTGTATGTGCTTCATCCATGCCGTGCATCTATGGGACCTACCTACTGTGTGATGGCTGCACACCACACGTGGGATGTGGGACCCACGTGATGTATGTATTTTGTATCCACGCCGTCCAGCAACTGGACGGTGGAACACCACCCTGATGTATGCACTTTTTATACACCGTCCATCCAATTGATGTGTGGGCCAGCAAGATGTATGTGTACATCCACACCTTCCGTCCAGATTTCCTTGGACGTGGGGCCACCTCACACGTGTGGCACGTGTGAGGGTGGGGCCACCTTAGCATATGTATGTGTTTTACCTACATCCGGACGGTGCCGTGTGAGCCACACCGTGATATATTTATTCCATCCACACCGTCCAGATGTGCAGGACGGTGCTGGACTGCTTGGACAGGTGCTGCCATGCCCTGCCCCGCCGTGACATGTGTTTTATCAAACACCATCCATCCATCAAGCTCCGTGGGTCCCACTATATGACGTCAGCATGTCTACAAGGGGCTCACATATGAGGTATGTGTTGTATCCTCAACGTCCATCCGTTTGGGGACGTGGACCCCACTTTGATGTATTTATTCTATATCTACCCTATTCATCTGTCTAGGGTGGTGTGGGGCCCACGTTGATGTATGTATTGTATGTCCACGCCACCCATTTGTCGGGCTACAATATGATGTATGTGTTTTATCTATACCGTCTGTAGGACGATGGGCCCTACCATGGTATATACGTTTTATCAGCACTGCCCAATTGGGACGAGACCCACCTGAAGTATGTTTTGTATGCATGTTGTCCATGGGTTGCAATTCGCCATGGTATATATGTTTTATCCTTGCCATCCAATAAGTTTTCGGGCCCATGGGACATGACCCATTGCGATGTTTTGAGGCCCATGTGATGGGGCCCACCTGATGTGTATTTGGCCCATGTGTATGAGGCCCATTAGTGCGGCCCATTGATGCAACCCACTTGATGTGTATGAGGCCCATTAGGGCAGCCCATTGATGCAGCCCACCTATTGTGTATTCGAGGCCCATGGGTTGTGGCCCATTATGATGTATTTGAGGCCCATGGGCGAGGCCCAATGTGATGTATGTGTGGCCGTTACATTGCGTATGAATCCCTTATGTGGGTCACTCCTTGGGAGCAATGTTGGTTAGATGTCCACATTAATGGGCAGTGATGGTTAATGTCCACATTGTGACATTTTATTAGGCCTGGTTAGGCCCATTCTCATCATTCTCTAGTAGGTTAACCCAAACAAATGGGCCCCATTGATATTGTTTGGTCTAACATCGGTCGTCCATCTAAGTACCTCGGCTCGCGTCGAGACCGATTGCCGATTAGCGATCGAGGCCGTTTATCTTGACCGATTGCCAATTAGCGATCGAGGCCGTTTATCTTGACCGATTGCCGATTAGCGATCGAGGCCGTTTATCTTGACCGATTGCCAATTAGCGATCGAGGCCGTTTATCCTGAACGATTGCCGATTAGCGATCGAGGCCGTTTATCCTGACCGATTGCTGATTAGCGATCGAGGCCGTTTATCTTGACCGATTGCCGATTAGCGATCGAGGCCATTTATCTTGACCGATTGTCGATTAGCGATCGAGGCCATTTATCTTGACTGATTGTCGATTAGCGATCGAGGCCGTTTATCTTGACCGATTGCCGATTAGCAATCGAGGCCATTTATCTTGACCGATTGCCGATTAGCGATCGAGGCCGTTTATTTTGACTAATTGCTGATTAGCGATCGAGGCCGTTTATCTTGACCGATTGCTGATTAGCGATTGAGGCCGTTTATCTAGACCGATTGCCGATTAGCGATCGAGGCCGTTTGTCGTGACCGATTTGCTGATTCCGATTATTGACCAATTTTAATTGTCGAGGCTGATTATCGAGACCTATATGATGTATATGCAACTCATAGTTGAGGCCCTTTGTGATGTATGTTAAGCCCATGTGAAAGGCCTATCGTGATGTGTATTAAGCTCTTAAGTGAGGCCCATGGTGTTGTATATTTGGCCCTTATGTAAGGTCATAGGTCCATTATATGTTAGGATCTATGAGGGTCATTCTTCGGGGGCAATGTTTGTTAAATGTCCACATTGTCGAGGTCGATTGTCGATACCGGTCATTGAGACCGATTATGAGTATGTGACTGCATAGCATCATGATACATGCACATACGCATCATCTGCGTGTTTGTTATGAGATGTGGTTGACCGTTGCATATTTCATTAGGCAGATTGTTATGAGACTCCCTGATAGGAGGAGGTTATCTCACATGAGCGCACGGTATCCGCACGATTGATGCATGGCTGGATTGTATGACTCATGCATCTTGCATTGTGTGCCCTAGCGACATCAGGGTTGTAGCCTCCACAGGCATATCGTGGATGGCCAGACGGGACACCGAAAATCTGCTCTACATGGAGTGCTATAGATATCCCTGGGTGAAAGTCCCTAAACCCTCTTAGTTCCAGAGGTTGCTCCAACGTCTAGACCGAGTGGATGCATGAGCGCATGAGGGTCGTATACCGTTAGGCCGCGTCTCCCACTGTGTCGTGGTCGGTTGGAAGGGGGTACGGCCTTACCTGCCCGAGAGGAGGGGGCAATGCTAGGCTGAGTCTGACCAGCTCGAGGAATGGGTCCGCTATCGACGAGCCGAGCCCGATATTGGCAGGCAGATAGTGAGGTCTCTTCCACTCACCTTGTTGCGCACGATGGGGCTGCAATCTAGTTTGGAGTGTAATAGACCCCGGTGACGTCCCCAGAGAGTAACTGTACTGATATGTGGACTTATTGAGCAGAAATTGCATACTCATTCATTCATTAATTCACTATCCACTCGGGCTGGTTGTGCGCAACTATTTATTATGTGTACATTCGCATGGCCAGGATTTCGGTTGGGCGCGCGACTAACCTGAGATCAGGAGTTTACCACATTAGGTCTGACTATCCAAATTTAGGTATGGGACTGGTTTGGATAGAAGTCCCTTGTGATGGACCCCATAGCTTGCGATACTACGTACTATCATCCCGGCTTCACACTCTAGCATGGTCATTCCATTCTCATCGCATATTGCATTACATCCGCGGCATATGGCATTTTGGGTTACTGTGTTTTTGGCATTTATATGGTCTAGATACGACTGATGATATTCATGAACTCATTAGGAATTGCATATTGCATCACATCCTCGGCATCTGATATTTGGCTCTTTATGATTCCTCATTTACATAGTTGTTTTATATTACGTATTCTAATATTGATGGACTCATGGACTTGTCCGTATTTCCATTTACTCTATTATCGTATGATTTATGATCTTGTCAGTATTTCTGCTTACTCTGATAATTCATGATCTTGTCAGTATTTCTGCTTATTCTGATTATGTACGATTTATGGATTACTAGTATTTCCGGTATTGTATGATGATGGCATTATATTGAACACTTGGCACTTACCTTGTGCACATACTTTCACCACCCTCTAAGCTTTCTATAAGCTTATGCACGATAGATGCGTGCAGGTGTTATTAGGTTGCAGCAGCGTTGAGCTTGGAGCGTGCAGTTGTATTCTGGAGCTTTGATTTCGACATATGTATTTTTCCTTTTCAGCATTGTACACAAATGATTATATTAGTGGATATGTGATGATGATGTTGCCTTTGTGAATTGGGTAATCTTGTGGTTATGCTTATTATGAGTTAAATGTACAAAAAAAAAATCTTCCTTGTAGGATCCCAGGATCGGAATCTGGCGTATGGACGCTAGGAGCCGAGAATGGGGTACTACGGAGGTTGTCGGCACCGGATTCGGTGATCGGGATTCTTACAAATCCGATTTCCGAGTTTGGGGCGTGACACTTCAAGTCTTCATCTTCACATCCCAAATCTTCAATTCTTCACTTGTATTCTTTCGGGCCTTATTCCATCATCTTAAGCAACGAACTGACTTAGACTCTGAAATCTTTCTGTCAATAAAAATGTATATAATTAGGAGAATTTATCATGAATTTGTATGGAAAAGTGATGTAATAGAAGTGATAAATATACAATATATAAGTATTATCATATGATCTGTTATGATGCCATGACTAGTATGCTCTACAGTTGCTCCTTTTGGGGATTTTTTATATAAAAAACCCAGGATCGTACTTGTCTTTATTTTACTTTCTGCTCACTCGCACCTTTATTTAGTTTTAGTTCTTTAAATCTCAGTTCTTTAAATTTTTACTCTTTAAATTTCTTATCTACTTAGGCCCTATAGGGCAATATAGTACTATTTAAATTATACAAGTTATCAGAAGTCTCTTGAATCCCCTTAAAAAATGTACAACCTCGTAAAGTAGAGACCATGCATTGCAGGGGCGAAAAAGGATGCTTAATTGCTTTCTTTTTTGTAACTGACCCCTTGCCCAAAATCCACATTGTAGATCAACTTAAGAGTCACTCAAGTCAAGAATTCTTTAGATTTCTCACTCTTTGGGCGATTCTATGAATTCTAACCAACTGTGGATTCTGAAGCCATATTTTAGCTAGTAGTGACTCCTAAAGTGCTTGAAATACCCAAACAAGCCATTCTGTTAACCTTAAAAAAAAGTATTGCACAACTAAGGAATGCAAATAGAGCCAAATACATCTATCACAACCTTAACCCTCTTCGCTAGACTTCCATTAGGTCCAAGCTCTATGACTTACTAGAATTTCAGATCCTATCTCATCAAAAGACTCATGGTCACTTAATCCTCATCCATTTCATTCTAGAAACTTTGTGCATGTATGCTTTGTGACCTACCGAAATCCTGAATCCCGTCACATCAGAAATCCAAGCGTGCCTAAACCTATATTTATTACTCCATCATATAACCATCCTTCGCACATGCAACCATAAACGATCTTATGGGGATGCATGGGCGTCTATTTTTTCAGTGTTCACACAGTCCAATGAGATAACCCTCCAACTCCACCCGACTCGCCTATGCAACAAGCTCTCTAGCTCGTCCTCGCCCCATCAGTAGCTGACATAGCCCTCAGCATGGTAGGCTAGAAGTTCTGGTAACCCGCCTTCTCCAAGAAAGGGCCTTACATTTCGTTCACAATGCACAATAGCCCACTAACCATCCAAGTCCTTTTTACCCTACTATTAATCAATTTCATCCCATTCCTCCTGATAGGAATTGGTTTCACTTTCAATATCCTCTAACTTCAACACATACTCCCTCTATCGGGAGTCAATGATAGGTCTTGACAGAAGGTCAGTTACTTGTCCATTTTTCTCTCCCTAATGGGAGCTAGCCGGTGCCTCAACAACACACTGCAGCCAATTCCGGTCTAGTTGATTCCATAAGCTCTCCCTAACGGGAGTGCTTTTAAATTCTAGTTAGAACAACCACAATATTTGAATTCTAGTCTAGCTCAACCTCTACTTTCTACCCATGTATATCCCAATAGTCAATCTTGCCTTATAATGGGGATTCCTCTCCAACCCCCTCATCTGATATTTCCCTTTCAACAAAATCTCCTCACATGGGATTACAAGAATGTTGAACAAATTAATCACCATGAGGAAGAAGCAAGCCAAGTTCTGTAAGGTGCACAACCACTTCTTTAGTAACCATATGAAATCGATCGAATTCAAGACATTTCAAGAATCAACTATGGGCTATGAGAAATGAGCTCCAGAAGCAATAAGGGTGGAACTCCCTTCCACTAAATTTTAGGACCTTTGTTTATTTCTGGATGTTAGGGTACCAATGAACTTCTAAGTACCCAAGTTACAAAGATACGGTGACATGGGATACCCCAATGCCCACTTAAAGGCTTTTTGTGGTGAACTTGATGCTATAATAGGGGATGTGTAATGTCCTATAAAATTTTCATACTAGACCCTAGCATGTACGTGAGCATTACTGTCAAATAAAAGTATAAACTCAATTAGTTACTGTGTTTAGCCTAAAAATAAAGGATTTAAGGTGATTAGGACTGAATTATTATTTCCACTAATTGCAACTAGGTCACCATGTGAGCTTATCTAATCTAAACCCTAATGATCACACACAAGAAATTCTACTACTTGGTTCATTCGAGAAATTCCTTGATTATCCAAACAAGCTCTACATTGCTCATTAATTGGCCACTAAACTCGAAACTATAGAAATGTCAAACGGGCTCACAGAATTCCTGATTGCCGAATCCGGTGCCGACAGCCTCCATAGTACCCCATTCTCGGCTCCCAACGCCCATACACCAGATTCCGATCCTGGCATCCTACAAGGAGGATTTTCAGTGTAATTTTTTTTGTAAAGGAGCATAACCAAGTCACAAATGACAACATTAACACTACATATCTACTAATATAAATATTTGAGTACAATGCTGAAAGGGAAATACATAAATAACAAAATCTCCAAAGTGATCTACCACAAGCTCCTGCCTCAATACTACTACGAACTAACGTCACCTACATGCAATAGTCATGCATAAGCTTATAGAAAGCTTAGAGGGTAGTGTAAGTATATGCATACGATAAGTGTCAAGCACACAAATATCAGTGTAAGCGAAATACTAACTAGTTTATAAGTCATTCAATATCAGAGTATGCAATGCAGATTAGCTATGCAATGTAGAGTCATGGAGAACCAAATATCAGATGCTGAGGATGCAATACAATATGCAATTCTTAACGAGCCATGAATACCATCAGCCTCTTCTAGGCCATATAAATGCAGAAACATAGCAACCTAAAATGTCCATTAATCATACGATATCAAAGTAAGCAGAAATACTAAACAAATCCATGAGTCATACAATATCAGAGTACGCATTGTAGAAGCATAGTAAACCAAATGCCATGTGCTGAGGATGCAGTGCAATATGTGGTGCAAAAGAAATGACCAAGCTGGAGTATGAAGTTGGGATGATAGTACGTAGTATCGTAAGCTGTGGGGTTCATCACAAGGGACTTCTATCCAAACTGGCCCATACCTGATTTAGATAGCTGGACACAATGTGGTAAACTCTTGATCTCAGGTTAGTCATGTACCCAACTGAAATCATGGCCATTGCAAGGGTACACATAATGATCTAGTTGCGCACCACCAGCTCAAGTGGATAGTGAATGAATGAATGAATGAGATGCTGAGTACGCAACTTTTACTCAGTAAGTCCACATATAACCACCACAATGCTTTCGATATGGAACAAGGTTTGCCCCATTGTATGCACAATAGCCTACCAGCACAGTAACCTGCCAACCACTGGTAGCTTGTCCAGACCCTCAGGCCCCGCCCAAATCAGCATATACCCATATGTGTAATAGTGACAGGGTGTCACAATATCAGAACCGTACATCTCTTGGATATCACCGGGGTCTAGTACACTCTACGCCAGCTTGCCGCCCCATCAAGCACACAACTAGCTAAGTGGAAGAGACCTCACTATCCGCCTGCCAATATTGGCCCGGCTCGTCGATAGCGGACCCATTTCTCAAGTTGGTCAAACTTAGTCTAACATTGCCTACTCCCTCAGGCGGGTAAGGCCATACCCCCTCCCAACCAACCACGACATAGTGAGAGATGCGACCTACTGGTATATGTCCCACATGCGCTCATGTATATCCACCCAGTCAAGACATTAGAGCATCCTCTGGCTTCGGGGGTTTAGGAAATTTCACCTAGGGACATCTATCGCACCCATATGCTCGAACCAAACATTTTTGGTGTCCTATCTAGCCATCCATGACATGCCTGTGGAGGCCACAGCCCTGATGTTGCTAGGGTGAATAGTGATTATACCACATAAAATGAGATGCGTGAGGTATACTATCCAATCATGCATCAAACCTACGAATAATGGGCGATCATGTAGGGCAACTCCGTCTCACTGGGAGTCCCATAATCAACCAGCCCAATTACATATGCTATGGTCAATCACTCCTCACAACCAGTATACATATGATGCATATGGACATGTATTATAATGTAATAAAGTACATAAGCATGATTATAAGCATACAACAATAATCCACAATCGACCTTCTCCGGCATTTCACATATGAAAAGTATAAACCAAGTGACATACTCCCTTTACAACTATAGGAGTCCATACAACGTGTCTAAAATTAGCTTTCCAAAGCTCTATATGATCCAAGACGGGGACAGTGGGCCTAGCTCATATGTCGAGATAGGTTCTATATACCTGATACTACATATTCTTCCATCTACAGCAAAGAGGTGACGATGATGTACTAATGTCAAGGATGGGCCTTACACTTCTCCTAAAAGTAAATGGATGGTGTGGGTGATACCTACGTGATACCATGGTCCTAACAACTGGATCCAAGGATAAGATATGCCTCATAGGGGAGTCAAGTAGGTATACAACAAGGCAAGTTAAGAGGATGAGTATAAGTACAACAAGCGGGCTTCCTCACTCTCTCTATTATGTAATAAACTGGGCTTTCCTATGGGGCCCAATACGTACACAAGGTGAACTTTGGTGGGGGTTCATACATCTAGGACTATGTATCCTTCCAAACGAGTTGGGCAGTCCACTCAACATCTAAGTGAGCCTTGGGTATAGACACTAAATTTTGGGTAGTCACATGTATCTAGGTGGGCCACATCTCCTATAGAAGGCCCAGTATGAATACAAGGTGGGCTCCAAGTTTTGGATAATCCTACAAGGTATGGTGGAAAGCACCATCATCAAATGGGGGCCCAACAAATTGGGATAGCCTAATCAATGGAAAGATGGTTATCACTAGTATCAATGGGGGCCCAAGGGTTTGGGTTAGCCCGGTAGGGTGAGATGGGTATCATCAATGGGGGCCTAAGGGATTTGGGGTAAGACCAATAAGAGGAGATGAGAATGGGCCTAACAATGGGCCTTAGGGAGATTAAAACGTGGACATTTAACCATCATTGTTCCTAAGGTAATAGGCTTAACAACGGGCCCTAGGGAAGATTTCAATGGTGGACATTTAACCACTATTGTCTCCTAGTGTGGTCCACTTGGGATTCAAATCTAACTCTCTATGGAGCCCACGACCCTTATACAAATTGAAAAAATGGATGGACATCTTGTATGTAATGAAAGTACCCTAGTTTGTCAATTAGCATGAGTGTTGAGTAAGCAAGACAAGTGAGTCCCATAGGAAGATCTTTCAAGCGACAAGCGACTTCCTCAATTGGATGTGTGCTCCAAACTCGTCAAAGGTAAACTTAACCTCACATCCCATGTCCTAAAACACCAAGTATATAAAACCTTTTAAAAAATGGTTAGAACAACATAGGGTTTATGGTGTGAAAACTGTTTTGCAAAATCAGGAAAATCTCTAAGTTTTCAGCCTTTGTCGATTTATCGATATGTTCTTCGATGAAATCGGACTCTGTTATCGATGTCCTTGATACACACTCGATGTTATCGAAATGAGAAATTCAGATATCCAGCAACTAAAATGAACCTTGGGGTGAATTATCGATAAATCGATGACAGGATCGATATCATTGACTTTTAAATATCAAGTTCATTGAAACGGCTCGATAAAATCAACATATGGTCAACTTGTATCCAGAAAGCAGTTAAAGAAAATCATGTGATCATCGATGTCTCGAAGAGAGTCTCGATATCTTCAAAATTCAAATCTTGATGATATCGATGGACCTTCAATGACATCGGATTGGGACATAAATTTGACCAGCAAGCTTTCGGGTAAATTCTTCTAAAGTATCGAGAATTACTTGATGATATCAATGTTCAACGATCGATCATATCGAGACTAGGTTGATGTCATCGAAATAAGACATAAACTGTCCAGCGAATTTATAGAAAAATTCCTTAAAAAGATCGATGAATCGGAATTGGTATCGATATCATCGATATTCAAAATTAGATGATATCAAAGGATGCTCGATCATATCAATACCTATTAAGTTTCAAAGGCAATTCTGTTCTCATGTTTTTAAATGTCGAGGAATCGAACCATACGTCAATGAAATTGGAGTTCAAAATCCAATAACATCGAAGCATCTTCGATATCTTCGATCTATTGGCAAAAAGGTTCAAAAGCATTTGACAGTTTGAGTTCATGTCATCGAGTGGCTATTCGATGTTATCGAGAGTATACGCTCGATGATATCGAACTCTGTCAAAAATATGATTATTTTATTTGCATTGGAACTTTTTGCCTATTTAATAAGAGCTTGCCTTTGGTTGTAGTTAGAGAGAAGATAGATAGAGCTTTTAAGTGTTTAATTCAGATCACCTACCCTAAGCCCTTTTCTCTCATGAGAGTTCATCTTTCAATCCACCTTCATCATTGGTATTCATTAGAGTGGATTGGGGAATGAACTTCCGCATGCAAGGATCATCCAACTATCACCTTAATGGCAAATCATTAAGTTGGGATACCCTGAATGTTTAAATGCTTAGAATCACTCTTACTATAAAATAGGTAAACATTTAATAGAGCAAGATTCCAACATAACCTTGCCCCAACCTGTCGCTTGTATTGGTACATCATCAAGTGTTGCGGATCAAGGGAGCTGAAGAATCTTCGTCACCAAGGAGGAGATCTTCATCGACATGCATATCAGGGCTCATCTTCTTATCTGTAAGCCATTAGAGTTGAGAGAACCTTTTGATCATTTCTTTTATAGGATTGGATCAAAGGTGCTTCTCACCCCTTTTAAGTCCTCATAGGAGGCCTCCGACGGGAGAATACGTGTGGGTGTTGCATGTTGACCCTTACTCTTGGGGAGCATAAACTCGAGGTTCCATGTGTGGATCCTTGGCCTGTGTGGCCTAAAATGTAAGTACTTTGTGTTGACCATTGCTCCTATGTGGGGTATAAACTTGTGTCTCATGGAGACATGTTAGGCACCTTATGTAGGTCCTAGAGTCAGCCTTGTGTAGGTTATACTGGTTTAAGGTAAACCTGATTTGAAACCTCTGTTAGTCAGATCCAGTACACTCAAGGGTTGAGTGCGTTCATCGGAAGAGGAGTGGACACATAGTTGAACCACTATAAAAACGACCATGTTTGGGATTGCTATTTACCTTTAATACTTATGTGATTTCTCTGAATGTTCTCATAATGCTTGCCTATATGATTACCTAGAACTGATTAGAATCACGTTTCACACATAGTCACATCCATCATGAACTATGTTCTTCATTTTGTTTATGTTCTGAATAGTCTCATGATTGGATCCTCTATTTGGCTTAGAAGCCATTAGAGTTACATTGAAGAAATCCTGATACTTGCATATTAATTCAAGATAGGGTTGATAGGTTTTAAATCATCATAAAATTTTAAAAAGTCTTATTTACCCTCCTCTAGGACACCTTTGCATATTTTCACTTCTATTAAAGCAGTCATTACCGCAATTTCAAATAGTATCAGAGCGGGTCTCTCTTAAGGGCTTCACCGCCTAGAGAGTGATCTTGACTAAAGTTGGAATCATGGCCAATAGTGTAGGATGAGAGGGTGTGAAAGATCAGAACAATTGCCTAGCAATCTATACTGCACTGAAAGTCGGTAATAGTTCAAAATAGTATCTTGATAGTGGGTGCTTCGACACATGACCGGTGACTAAACTCATTTATGTGAGTATTCAGACTTTGATGGTGGGTCAGTCACATTTAGAGATGGGAGCTCCACCAGACTAATTGGGCAAGGAACGATAGTTGGACCGGGACTCCCCAAGATTAAAAATGTTCTTTGTGTAGAAGGTCTAAAATATAATCTCCTTAGTATCTCTCAAATCTGCAACAAAGAACATTTAGTCACTTTCTCAAAAGATGTGTGTAGAATCTTATATCATATAGGAAAATCTATCATGAAAGGTTAACGTACAAATGACAACTGTTACATTATTGAAAGTAGCAATGAGAATGTACTGTCCACAAAATGCAATATGGCTGTGAAGAGTGAGTCCAAATTATAGCACCAAAGGCTAGGACCTGTTCACTATCGAAACTTAGCCAAGTTAAGTTCAAGAAATTTGGTTAGAGGACTTCCCAAGATTAGAAAGGAAGAAAAGGTTGTATGTGCTGATTGTTTAAAGGGTAAATAGATAAAAGTAAGTCACAAAAAGACAACCACCATAGTAACAACAAAGCCATTGGATTTACTACAAATGGACCTAGTTAGTCCCACCAAAGTTGAAAGTCATGGCAGAAAAAGATACTTCTTGGTGGTAGTAGATGATTACACCAAATTTACTTGGGTCTCATTTCTTCGAGAAAAATCTGATGCTTTCGATGAATTTGTAATTATGGCAAAACGATTTTAAAATGAGAAAGGATATTACATAAATCGTATTAGGAGTGATCATGGTGGTGAATTTGAAAATGAGCAATTTGAAAGGTATTGTGATAAGAAAGGAATCCGCCATGAATTCTCAGCCCCAAAAACTCCACAACAAAATGGAGTTGTTGAAAGGAAAAATCGAGTACTGCAGGAAATGGGGTTAGTTATGTTAAATGGATAGGATATGTCGAAAAGTTTCTGGGCTGAAGTAGTCAATACCGCCTGCTACATAATAAATAGAGTATATCTTAGAGCAGGTTTGAACAAAACACCATACGAACTATGGTATGGAAAACAACCTAGTGTAAAATACTTCCCTGTCTTTGACAGTAAATGTTATATCTTGAAAGACAGGGATCACCTAAGAAAATTTGAATCTAAAAGTAACGAAGGTATCTTTCTAGGGTATGCCTTGAATAGTCATGCTTATAAGGTATACAATCTAAGGACCCTCACCATTCAAGAATCAGTTAATGTGGTGGTTGATGACCAACCCTATGAAGAAGATAACCCCTTGAATGAATTAGAAGATGATGTGGACCATGAATTATAGGTAAATCAGAAAACAAAACTTCCTCATCTAATGAACCTCAACCATCATCCAACATACCCATCATTAAGGATCACCCTCGAGAACAAATCATTAGAGATCCTAATGATGGTGTAAGAACTCGACATCAGATAGAAAACGTCTATAGTCATTTTTGCTTTACCTTAAAGATTGAGCCTAAGAATATTGTGGAAGCTCTTCAAGATGAACATTGGATAAATGCTATGAAAGAAGAACTTCAACAATTCCAAAGAAATGAGGTATGGCAACTGATTCCCAGACCACTCAATACAAATATTATTGGAACCAAATGGGTCTTCAAGAACAAATTCGATGAATCTGGTAATGTGATTAGGAATAAAGCAAGGTTGGTAGCTCAAGGATATTCACAGATAGAAGGCATTGATTTTGATGAAACATTTGCCCCTGTAGCTCGTCTTGAGGCTATCAGGATTCTTATGTCTATTGCATTTACGTTAAAGTTTAAACTAATTCAGATGGATGTGAAAAGTGCATTTCTTAATGGGGTACTTGATGAAGAAGTTTATGTGGAACAACCTAAGGGGTTTTCAGATCATAAGAATCCTCATCATGTCTATCGTCTGAGCAAAGCACTTTATGGTCTCAAACAAGCACCACGTGCTTGGTATGAACATTTAACGAAATTTCTTTTGGACCATAAATTTTGTAGAGGGGGTGTAGATAAAACATTGTTCACTCAAAAGACAAAGGATTCATTGCTCATTACCCAGATCTATGTGGATGATATAGTCTTTGGTTCTACATGTGAAGATACTGCTTATAACTTTACCGATCTTATGAAGTCTGAATTTGAAATGAGTATGGTCGGTGAATTGAATTTCTTCTTAGGCTTACAAGTGAAGCAATTAAACAATGAAATCTTTATATGTCAGACCAAGTATGCAAAAGACTTAGTGAAAAGAGTTGGACTTGAGTCTGGTCATACCCATCATACTCCCATGAGCACCACACTCAAGCTCTCTAAACACATGTTCACTCCCCAAGTATAGGGTTGTGATGTAGTAATAAACTCGGTGAGACCGAGGTCGAATCCCAACGGACTGAAACCTGTACGTAATCTGAAACTAAGTATAACTAGAACTAGGATAAGATGAAATCTAAATCAGGTAAAAGGAAGGGAATAATTGTGAATAAATTAATTAAAAACTAATAAAAATAAAGGTGGGAACTAGGGTGCCAAGGATCCACTTGTAGCAATTGGGAAGCTACCTTGCAATGATTCAAGAACACAACTGGAATCAGAGTCCTATCCTATCCAATTGGTAAGAAGAGATTTGTCAGATCTCTGAACTTCTCATGGATCCAATCATCAATAGATAAGAGTGGTGAAGATTTGGAAGTGATCCCGTCACCTAACCATGCCCAGGAGACGATGGCAAACAATAGTAATTTACCAATCCCACAGCCAACCCTAAGAGAATTGTGAAGGTTAGAAAGGATTCCGTCACCCTACCATGCCCATGGGACGATGGTGAACAACAGATCTTACTAATTTCACAATCTCAATTCAGAAAAAGAAGACATATCAAGCTATCGTAGATCTATTGTAATTTGAGTCACAACAAACCATTAAAAACTAAGAATATATCTTCATAAATAACTAGAATCCATAAGAGTTGAACAAAACATGAACTAAAACAAAGCAACCATCCTAATCACACTACAAGCTTCACCTCTTAGCCCTAGCTAAAAGGTTTAGCCTATCATAATCATGATCAGACTAAAGTCTCATAAAAGCATTAAAAGAAGAAGAAAAACTAAAAGGGAAGAAGGAAGAAGATCCTGGCTGGCCACTTTGCCTCCACGGCTGCCCACTCTCCACAGTCCCAGGGATCCTTCCATAGCTGGCCCTCTCTCTCTCTCCCTTTATAGACGTGTGGCCAGCAGGTCGGTGGGGAAGTCGGTTTGGAGAACCGACTCCACTCTTACGCAGAAAACTGTCGATGGAATGCATCAGTCTCGTGCGTAAAGCCTTACACAGCAACAGTGGCAACCATTTTTGATTTTTCAATGTTTTTGGCCCATGGAGATCTTGCATGTGAGATCTGAGCCATTCGATCATCTTGTCTCTGGTCGGCCACCCTATGGAGTGAATTTGGAAGGTCAGGATCGTCGGACCGATCCTTTCCGTGGCCATAGAATAACCTAGATCGTTCCGGGCTCTCCAGGCGCGTGAACAAAGCCAGCGCTTCTTGCGCTATGATGACGGTGGGACCCATTATCAGAGTTTCATGAGAAATCTACTTCGTCCATTAGCTTAATGGAGAAATTTCGGTAATACGGATGATGTTTGGATGTCTTTTGATGTGACCCACCTGATCTATCGTTTGGTGATGATTCGACCCTTCAGCGAGCCAGAGATCTAATTCTGACGTGTCTTGGGCCAAGCTCTCCTAGGGTACGGTCTATTCCTCCTCTTGAGTGCATTGGATGGCTTGGATCAGCCTTTCGAATGATGAAGGTGGGCCATGCATCTTCCCAGCAGCGCGCTGTTCGGACGCTGAAAATGGAAACAGAGTTGTTTCCATTTTCATCGATCAATGTAGTTTGACCGATTTAAATTTGTTTGGTGTAATGCGAGTGCACAGCTAGTGTGCACTCCCACTCGCATGAAGTGGGTCCCACCTTGATTTTTGGAGAAATCCGCTCCATCCAATTGTTGTGTCACCTTATATAAGGGGTTGAAACTAATTTTGAAGCATATCTAGATCTCATGTGGGACACGAATCGGAGATTCATGGGCTGAATTATCCATTGGGCCACTTCTACAGGGATCCAAAAGCTGAATTTTGACATGATGGTTAATTTATGATCCTCAAGCTAGATATAAAGTTTCAAACCAAACGGGTGGTAGAAACCCCATGATCTTGCATTATGGACGACTTTCAGGCCCTCTTTAATGTGAATGACTTGATTTCCTCGGATCTCTAACATGTAAATTCCTCGATCTTTGTCCCCTGGAGTTCATTCTTTGCCTTGGTGAATTCTGAGTGTTAATTCTATACTTTTAGCACCCTTTTCAGTCCAAGCTTGTAAATACACCTTGCATCACAAACACGATTAAATTGAGCCGTTAAACAGTATCATATTCGTAAATCCAGGCAATAACTGGGGTCTAATATACAATATTTGACTCTCAACACAACCCCCAACCAGCATCTTGCTAGTCCCGAGCAAAGTATGCGAAAAACACGTTGAGAATTAAAGGTCAATTTCGATAAACTCGAGTGAATTTTTAGAAACAATCCATGTCCTAGAATTCTAAGATTCATGAATGTTGGTCATTATTTTGTCCTAGCCTCAAGCGCACGGTAAACTTCATAGTCAAGTTCAAAGTATTAATCCATCAATCAGAAAAATTATAAACATTGAGTTCCATAGGTGTATAGTGTAATCTCAGTTTATCATCATTAAAATTCACCTCTTTATTTCAAGATATCATTGGTACTCAACAAAAGCATTCAGGACAACCAAAACCTAAACTAAACTTGCCCCATTCTTCTAGCTTTTAATGATTTTCACACTATATCAACTTTTTACCAATAACGCCAAGGAGGGGAATCGAATTCGCACCTATAGGGAGCAAACCTATGGTGAAGACCATTCGCCCAATCCTTTCAATTTCTCAGGTTGGTTCCTTTCAAGCTTAGTGATCACCAAGTTAATCCTTTAATATTGAACTGAAACCTCAATGTGTAAGCGAGATGTGGCATGTGAAATCATGGCTCAATCAAGTTTAAAACTTCTAATCATGGATTAATATTTTGAACTTAACTGTGAAATCTACCAGATGATTGGATCCAAGAGTCGTAAAGTACCAACATTACGTATCTTATAATTCTAAATCAAAGATGGTCGCCAACATCACTTCGACTTCACAAGAATTTTCAAAAAAATTTAAAAATTTTCACAATTTTTACTCAAGACCAAGAAAACACTGATTAAGTAAACTAATCTCCCACCCCCAACTTAAAATCTACATTGTCCTCAATGTAAAAGATAGATGAGCATGCAATGCATATGAGATAACGAAATTAAGGGAGAAGTGATGGAAAGATAGTACCTGGACGAATGATTCAAGAAGCTTTTTCCAAAGAGAACGCAGCATGAGAACGGCTAAGCACAAGAGTGAAGACATGAAAGCAAACTATCCTAAAACAATGTAGGAAGCAAACTAACCTAATGGCATAAAACCATCTATCCTAGAACAACATAAAGCAAACTACCCTAGTCCTATGAAAGCAAGGAAAAACTAATCGAACATGCCGCAAGGTTCCTCTTCCGGCCAATATCTAGATAAATTTCTCAATAGGTTTCTCAACAAGATCATCCAAAAGCCCTTTTTACAATAGGCTTGGATGCCCTGGAGCATGAATGTCCAGAAAAACTTATGTACCTCAGTAAAAATTTGTCGTTGATTCGCCTGAGGTATCCAAAGTATATATGATTCACCTGTGACAGAAAAAGTTTCAATGTTAGTATCACATGGTGAATCAGAGACTACAGGTAAATAAAACTCAGAAAACTTTTCAGAAAGTGATGTATTCGTGACACATTCCGAAATTTCAGACTTTAGTTCAATTTTCAGTTTCTCATCCCTTAATGATAAACAATTAGGATCTAGGGAATAAGGGGCTTTAGAGTAAGGGTTCTCTAGGTCAGTGGTGACTACCGAGATGTTGTCTTACGAGGCATCCATTATTTCTTGTATCATGGGGTCGTTAGAATCTGTAAAGTGTGCCAAGCAATCATCAAAAGAGACAGGAATTTCAGCTGAGAGTGACTCATTTTCCTCATTGAAGTCTGTAATGAGATACTCAAGGACTTCATCGCCCTTAAAAGGAGATGGTGGTATGCTCTCTTGCTCCAGCCCTGCACAGACAATTTGAGGGTTAGGAGACGAAGTATCGATGTGAGGACTCTGTTCATTGATACTATTCAGAAGAGGCATGGACTCGTCAAAAGTGTATAACTCAGATGGTGGCCTCAACTGGGTGGTTTCAACTTCCAGAGTCATATCAGGTGGCTCGTTCATCTCCCAAATCATATCATCATCCAATTCAGGAGAGTGATCTAAACATGCCTCATAAAGGTTGGAAGGTTTAGGTGAAAGTGGTTCATCCTCCACATTTAAATTATTCATGTCAGATAGGTGGAGTAGAACTTCCTATGCTTTGTGATCACCTTCCTGGACCATAATTGAAGTTGATTCCAGTGAAATTTGGGTTGTGCTCTCATGAATCTCATCCCAATACTTATCAGCTTCCAATTTAGTGCAGTTCACACTTGGGCTAGGATTGTTTTCCTCACATTCTATTCCTAAATTGGGTTGAGGTTTGAATAAACTAACCTCTACCTCATCATTGAAATCCTGTGTATCATGTGAGGGAGGTGTGTCATCATCACTGTATTTAAAAGATACCCACATCTCTTGACCATTCCTTTGGACTATCATTGAGATCGACTCATCAGGGAATTGAATAATATGCTCATTAACACAATCCAACTCTTCATTCCAAATTCCAGAATTCTTCAAAGGCGAGTTAAGATCACTTTTCTCACATTGTATTTCTGGAATGAATTGTGGTTGGGATGACCAAGCCTCCTCTATCTTTTCAAGGCGCGAAGTAAGCGCTTCAAACGATTTTCTAATTTCCACAAGACATGTCATGTTATGCTAAAATGAATCATCTTGGATCGTTTCTAGTTGGATCTCAAAGGTAGGGGATCCAAGAGATTAATTATTATAACATGTTGTTGGTTCATTTCCCCAATTTTGATGTTTCCACTGATTACAGTCACACGGATCATAGGTGGAAGAATCTGATGGTTGGTAATACATATTATCACTCATAATATAATCACGCATTGTTTTCTTTTTATTGGATGAGTGATAATAATTCTCACTCCCATAGTTATGATAACCCCAACACTCATGTACTATTTTGTTAATCCATAGGGTGTAATTGTTCTCTTGCATATGATCACGTAAGGACTTCTTAACCGGTGGATCTTTATATTTTGATCGGTTCTCAATGATATTTTCAGAAAAGTTTTGAGACATTGGTTGATTTTTATCATCATCATCCCAATATATGTTATTCTTCTTAGCATACTGACGTTCCCACTCATGCATATACATGGTGAAACCCGAACTCTGAATCTAATCCTATAAAAAATAAAAGAAAAGATCCTACAGCAATATGGAAATTAAGAGGAGGAGAAGTTAGAAAGAAGGTACCAAATGAGAAGTTCCTATGTTAAAATCCTGCAAAAGAAAACAAAAGAGATTAGTTTCTAAAATAGAAAGTCTAAAGTTAGAAAGTTCCTACAATTGAAATAGAAAGTTAGTTTCTAAAAAGGAAAGTTCCCTAATCATAGAAGCTAAGTTAGTTTCTAAAAAGAAGACCTAGAATTATAAAGTTCCTAAAATAGAAAATCTAAACCTAAAATTAAAAAGTTTCTAAAAATAAACTAATTCTTAAAGAGGAAAGTTTCTAAAAATAAACTAGTTCTTAAAAATAGAAAAATACTAGAATTAGAAAATTTTTAAAAAGAGAAAATAAAATCTAAAATTAGAGAGTTTCTAAAAATAAGTAGGAAAGTTCTAAACCTAAAGTTAGAAAATTCTAAAAGAAAACATAATCCTAAAATAGAAAGTAATTTTAGTTTGTAAAAAGGGAAAAAATTTTAAAATTAGAAAATAGAAATTTTCTAAAATTAAAAGAAAGCCTAGAATTAGAAAATTTTTAAAACTCAAACCCAAATTCTAAAAATAGAAAAAGTAGAGGAATTAGAAAGGGATTACCAATTTCAAATTTTATGCCAAGATCTTACAAAATAGGAAAACAGGTTAGTTGCTAGAAATCAGAAAAACCTAAACCTGAAGTTAGAAAAATTCTAATCTTAAACTAATCCTAAAACTAGTTAATTTCAGAAAACGTAACCATCAATCCCCGGCAACGGTGCCAAAAACTTGTTCACTCCCCAAGTATAGGGTTGTGAAGTAGTAATAAACTCAGTGAGACCGAGGTCGAATCCCAAAGGACTGAAACCTGTACGTAATCTAAAACTAAGTAAAACTAGAACTAGGATAAGATGAAATCTAAATCAGGTAAAAGGAAGGGAATAATTGTGAATAAATTAATTAAAAACTAATAAAAATAAATGTGGGAACTAGGGTGCCAAGGATCCACTTGTAGCAATTGGGAAGCTACCTTGCAATGATTCAAGAACACAACTGGAATCAGAGTCCTATCCTATCCAATTGGTAAGAAGAGATTTGTCAGATCTCTGAACTTCTCATGGATCCAATCATCAATAGATAAGAGTGGTGAAGATTTGGAAGTGATCCCATCACCTAACCATGCCCAGGAGACGATGGCAAACAACAATAATTTACCAATCCCACAGCCAACCCTAAGAGAATTGTGAAGGTTAGAAAGGATTCCGTCACCCTACCATGCCCATGGGACGATGGTGAACAACAGATCTTACTAATTTCATAATCTCAATTCAGAAAAAGAAGACATATCAAGCTATCGCAGATCTATTATAATTTGAGTCACAACAAACCATTAAAAACTAAGAATATATCTTCATAAATAACTAGAATCCATAAGAGTTGAACAAAACATGAACTTAAACAAAGCAACCATCCTAATCACGCTACAAGCTTCACCTTTTAGCCCTAGCTAAGAGGTTTAGCCTATCATAATCATGATCAGACTAAAGTCTCATAAAAGCATTAAAAGAAGAAGAAAAACTAAAAGGGAAGAAGGAAGAAGATCTTGGCTAGCCACTTTGCCTCCACGGCTGCCCACTCTCCACAGTCCCAGGGATCCTTCCATAGCTGGCCCTCTCTCTCTCTCCCTTTATAGAAGTGTGGCCAGCAGGTCGGTGGGGAAGTCGGTTTGGAGAACCGACTCCACTCTTACGCAGAAAACTGTCGGTGGAATGCATCAGCCTCGTGCGTAAAGCCTTACACCGCAACAGTGGCAACCGTTTTTTATTTTTCAACGTTTTTGGCCCATGGAGATCTTGCATGTGAGATCTGAGCCATTCGGTCATCTTGTCTCTGGTCGGCCACCTTATGGAGTGAATTTGGACGGCCAGGATTGTCGGACCGATCCTTTCCGTGGCCATAGAACGACCTAGATCATTCCGGGCTCTCCAGACGCGCGAACAAAGCCAGCGCTTCTTACGCTGTGATGACGGTGGGACCCATTATCAGAGTTTCATGAGAAATCTACTTCGTCCATTAGCTTAATGGAGAAATTTCGGTAATACGGATGATTTTTGGATGTCTTTTGATGTGACCCACCCGATCTATCGTTTGGTGATGATTCGACCCTTCAGCGAGCAAGAGATCTAATTCTGACGTGTCTTAGGCCAAGCTCTCCTAGGGTACGGTCTATTCCTCCTCTTGAGTGCATTGGATGGCTTGGATCAGCCTTCCGAATGATGAAGGTGGGCCATGCATCCTCCCAGCAGCGCGTTGTGCGGACGCTGAAAATGGAAACAGAGCTGTTTCCATTTTCATCGATCAATGTAATTTGACCAATTTAAATTTTTTTGGTGTAATGCGAGTGCACAGCTAGTGTGCACTCCCACTCACATGAAGTGGGTCCCACCTTGATGTTTCGGAGAAATTCGCTCCATCCAATTGTTGTGTCACCTCATATAAGGGGTTGAAACCAATTTTGAAGCATATCTAGATCTCATGCGGGACACGAATCGGAGATTAATGGACTGAACTGTCCATTGGGCCACTTCTACAGGGATCCAAAAGCTGAATTTTGACATGATGGTTAATTTATGATCCTCAAGCTAGATATAAAGTTTCAAACCAAACGGGTGGTAGAAACCCCATGATCTTGCATTATGGACGACTTTCAGGCCCTCTTTAATGTGAATGACTTGATTTCCTCGGATCTCTAACGTGTAAATTCCTCGATCTTTGTCCCCTGGAGTCCATTCTTTGCCTTGGTGAATTCTGAGTGTTAATTCTATACTTTTAGCACCCTTTTCAGTCCAAGCTTGTAAATACACCTTGCATCACAAACACAATTAAATTAAGCCATTAAACATATCATATTCGTAAATCCAGGCAATAACTGGGGTCTAATATGCAATATTTGACTCTTAACAAGACATTAATGGCAAAAGTGTGGATCAGCACCTCTATCAAAGTATGATAGGAAGCCTGTTGTATCTCACAGTCAGTCGTCCAGATATATCTTTTAGTGTGGGAGTGTATGCTCGATATTAGGCAGATCCTAAGGAATCCCACCTAACAGCCGTTAAAAGAATCATCAGTTATGTAGCTGGAACAACCTCTTTTGGACTATGGTATCCGTTTGAAACATCCATCATAATTGCTAGATATTCTGACGCCGATTGGGCTGGAAATTTGGATGATCGTAAATCAACAAGTGGAGGATGTTTTTATATCAAAAATTATTTGCTATCTTGGCAGTGCAAGAAGCAAAATTCAATATCTCTGTCCACTGCCGAGGCCAAATATATTGCTGCAGGTAGTTGTTGTGCACAACTCCTTTGGATGAAACAAATGCTGCTCGATTTTGGAATTAAGCAATCCATAATGACCCTCTTTTGTGACAGCACGAGTGCTATCAATATCTCAAAAAATCTTGTCCAACATTCTCAGACCAAGCATATTGACATCCGTCATCATTTTATCTGAGAACTTGTTGAAGAAAAGATTATTGTGTTGGATTATGTGTCTACAAAAAAACAACTCGCCGATATCCTAACTAAGCCTCTTGATGCAAACAGGTTTAGTGACCTCCATAAATTAATTGGAATATGTACAAATTGATGAAAAGCTCAGTCAAAATGATCCACATAGGCAAATATTCAAACTGAGACTCATGATTATTATATGGTTAATTATTCATAAACAATATAGGCAAATCTTCATGAATTAACCATGTTACTTATGTCAACAGAAGTGTTGAATCTTGACATACTCGATGATATCAAGTCATTTTCGATATCATCGAGATTCAAAATTCGATGACATCCAAAGTTACCATCGATGTAATCAATGGCTCTCAGGAAAGACAAGCAAGTGTTCGTTGGACTTCCCTAATGACCATTATATCTGTTAAACTTTTCCAACAGTCATTGACACGGTCTTCAATGACTTTATGAGCCTGAGTTCGATGCCATCGAAACCATTTTGATAATAATGACAACTCTGCTATAAAAGCAGAACGGAGGGATGAAAAGCTCACAAATTTGCTTTCATCTTCTTTGGTTCCTTCCACTCCTTTGCTACCTTGTAAACATTCAAGAGGAAAAACAAAATGGTTAAGGGCAAAGGTAAGGATCTCTCCTTCTCAAATCTTCAAAAGTCAAGAAGGGCAAAAATGTGAACACTACAGGAAATAGATCACCTCCAAACCAATCGGATTGGGAACAAGTCACAATCATGGATCATATTGTTCTCAACAGTGCCATTGAGCCTTATGGGGTGGATCTTTTGTTAAAAACCATTGGATGACAGAATATACTAAATTTGGGTGGTCCCTACCAATATGAAATGATTCAGCAATTCTTCAATTGTTGCCACATTGTTCGGGATTATTCGCCATGTATTCGTCTAGAATTTGTACAACAGACCAAGCTTATTACTCCAGTCGTTCCTGGACGTGTTCTAAACATAGGTGTAACTCGAATCCCTATCACTAAGGGAAGTCTGAATGAATTAGGAATGTGGGAGGAAATCACGTGTGCACTGTGCTAAGGTGCTACAATCCCTAGGAATGTTGAAAATGTACTTCATGTTTAATATCTAGAAACTTTGTTCAAAATCGTCCACAGTATCTTCAATATGAATGTGTATCCATGTGACACTAAAGAAACCGGACTAAACCCCTTTGTGCTGAATATCCTGTATGATGTATATCAAGAGGTTCCTGTGTGACTACTAACTCTTATCCTAAAGCAACTGATTAGGATAGTCAAAGGGGATCATCTTGATACATTTCCATTTTCATCCCTCATCTGCAAACTAGCACATTGGGTGGGTTTGCCAGCAACATTAGATAAAGTACATCCCGAAGTATGGTTCGACCATGAGGCAGTTGAACAGGTGTACATTTCAGCTTATTCTCATGCAAATAGTCCTCCACCAATAGGAGCAAGTAGCTAGCAGCCAAATACGTAAACACCATGAGGATCTAATCGGACACCCCTCCGCAGTCCTGAGTTAGTCACAAATCGCCGGCATCATGTACTTGAACGCCATCTATTGAATGGACTAGTCGGGATTGACAAGCGGCTCCACAACTGCGAACGACATCTGTCTGGGATTGAGGACAAGAAGGATGCTCTCCAGCACACTATGCAACAAATTCTTGAATTGTTGATGGTTAGAGGACCTCGAACACTCTAGTTGGTGAAGGAGTCAGTGTGTGGATGTGTCCATGCATGGACACTATGCTTACTTTTTGCACGAACAACATAACTTTTGTTTGACCTTGCATATTTTGGATTATTCGCTATCCTTTTGTTTTGATATGCCCATGGATGGGCTAGACAATATGTGTTTAGATGGATGGGTTCTACCAAGCTTGGGCAGTTTTTATTTTGGATGTTGATGGCTGATTGCTAATTTATATATTTGCTGCCATGTTTATCTGCTTGCCATTATTCACTGATTTCTATAGAATGCCGGTATATATTGTGATTGCTTTCTATTATATATCCATTCTAACTGTGAGCTAGATTGTGATTTCTGACGTTTAAAGATATACTACTATTTGTGATTGAGACATCACCGCTCTCCTTTAATCTAGAATGAATGGATGGTTTCCATGAGTATAGAGATGTCGTTATTTGTTATGAATTCCAATATCTGGCTCTTTATTGATTCTCCTATGTATTTATGCCTCAACTTCAATCAATTCATATTTGAAATATTACCCTTTGCTAATGACTGCCAAAAAGGGGGAGAACAAATCCCACCATTAGAAGAAAATTGTGTGTATCTATGTATGATGGTGCAAGTGTTAGGGGGATCAGCTTCGTGAATTAAGATTGTGTGTAAACTCCATAGTATCTTTGTAAAATTGTGTAAAGTTCATGTACACACAATTTAGGATGTTGTTTTAGGTGGGTTTTAGGTGTTTTGTCACATAATTGACAAAAGGGGAGATTGAAAGTGCCCTGGTTTGTCAATTAGCATGAGTGTTGAGTAAGCAAGACAAGTGAGTTCCATAAGAAGATCTTTCAAGCGACAAGCGACTGCCTTAACTGGATATGTGCTCCAAACTCGTCAAAGGTAAACTTAGCCTCACATTCCATGTCCCAAAACACTAGTTATATAAAACCTTTAAAAAAATGGTTAGAACAACATAGGGTTTATAGTGTGAAAATTGTTTTGCAAAATTAAGAAAATCTGTAAGTTTTCAGCCTTTGTCGATTATCGATATGTTCTTCGATGCAATCGGACTCTGTTATCGATGTCCTCGATACTCACTCGATGTTATCGAAATGAGAAATTCAGATGTCTAGCAACCAAAATGAACCTTGGGGTGAATTATCGATAAATCGATGATGGGATCGATATCATCGACTTTTAAATATCGAGCTCATCGAAACGGCTCGATAAAATCGACATATGGTCAACTCGTGTCCAGAAAGAAGTTAAGGAAAATCATGTGATCATCGATGTCTCAAAGAAAGTCTCGATATCTTTGAAATTCAAATCTCAATGATATCAATGGACCTTCGATGACATCGGATTAGGACACAAATCTGACTAGCAAGCTTTCAGGTAAATTCTTCTAAAGTATCAAGAATCACTTAATGATATCGATATTTAAAGATCGATCATATCGAAACCAGGTCGATGTTATCAAAATAAGACACAAACTGTTAAGCAAGTTTATAGGAAAATTCCTTGAAAAGATTGATGAATCGGAACTGGTATCGATATCATCGATATTCAAAATCAGATGATATTGAGGGATGCTCAATCATATCAATACCTATTAAGTTTCAAAGGTAAGTCTGCTCTCATGTTTTTAAATGTCGAGGAATCGAACCATGCGTCGATGAAATTGGAGTTCAAAATTCGATGACATCGAAGCATCTTCGATATCCTCGATCTGTTAGCAAAAAAGTTAAAAAGCGTTTGACAGTTTGAGTTTGTGTCATCGAGCGGACATTCGATGTTATCGAGAGTATACGCTCAATGATATTGAAGCTTGCTCGATGATATTGAACTCTGTAAAAAATATGACTATTTTATTTTCATTGGAACTTTTTGTCTATTTAATGAGAACTTGCCTTTAGTTGTTGTTAGAGAGAAGATGGAGCTTTTGAGTGTTTAATTCAGATCACGTACCCTAAGCCCTTTTTTCTCATGGGAGTTCATCGTCTAATCCACCCTTATCATTGATATTTAATAGAGTGGATTGGGGAATGAACTTCTGCATTTAAGGATCATCCAACTACCACCTTAATGGCAAATCATTAAGATGGGATACCTTGAATGCTTAGATGCTTGGAATTACTCTTGCTTTAAAATAGGTAAACATTTAATAGAGCAGGATTTCAACATAACCTTGCCCCACCCTGTTACCTATATTAGTACATCATCAAGTGTTGCGGATCAAGGGAGCTGAAGAATCTTCGTCACCAAGGAGGAGATCTTCATCGACGTGCATAATGGGGTTCATCTGCTTATCTGTAAGTCATTAGAGTCTAAAGAACCTTTTGATCATTCCTTTTGTAGGATTGGGTCAAAGGTGCTTCTCACCCCTTTCAAGTCCTCATAAGAGGCCTTCGACGGGAGAATACGTGTGGGTGCTGTGTTGACCCTTGCTCTTGGGGAGCATAAACTTAAGGTTCCATGTGTGGATCCTTAACCTGTGTGGCTTAAAATGTAGGTGCTGTGTGTTGACCCTTACTCCTCTGTGGGGCATAAACTTGTGTCTAGTGGAGACATGTTAGGTACCTTGTGTAGGTCCTAGAGTCAACCTTGTGTAGGTTGTACTGGTTTGAGGTAAACCTAATTTGAAACCTCCGTTAGTCAGATCCGGTACACTCAAGGGTTGAGTGCGTCCGCCAGAAGTGGAGTAGACACATAATCCAACCACTATAAAAATGACCATGTTTGGGATTGCTATTTACTTTTAATACTTGTGTGATTTCTCTGAATGTTCTCATAATGCTTGCCTACATAATTACCTAGAACTAATTAGAATCACATCTCACACATAGTCACATCCATCATAAACTATGTTCTTCATTTTGTTTATGTTCTAAATAGTCTCATGATTGGATCCTCTATTTAGCTTAGAAGCCATTAGAGTTACAATGAAGAAATCTTGATACTTGCATATTAATTCAGGATAGGGTTGATAGGTTTTAAATCATCATAAAATTTTAAAAAGTCCTATTCACCCCCCTCTTGGACACCTTTGCATATTTCCACTTCTATTAAAGCGGTCATTACTGCAATTTCATGTAACACATACATCATGATGGGCCGCATAAGGCAACCCCATGGTGTGCATATAGCCCATAATTCAGGGTGGGCTTCTTAAGGCAATGGGGCCCACGACCTTAGAGCAATGGATGAACAGTGTGAGTATAACACATACATCATGGTGGAATCACTCATCACAATTGGGCCTAATATAAGGGCCTTGTATACATCACATCGGGCCTCACACAAGGGCCATATATACATCACTTGGGCCTCATACAAGGGCCACATATACATCACTTGGGCCTCATACACGGGCCGCATATACATCATAATGGGCCTCATATCTGGGCCGCATATACATCACAATGGGCCTCATAACTAGGCCTCAAATACATCACAATGGGCCTCATACCTGGGCCTCAAATACATCATAATGGGCCTCATAACTAGGCCTCAAATACATCACAATGGGCCTCATACCTGTGCCTCATAACTAGGCCTCAAATACATCACAATGGGCCTCATCACATAGGCTTCATATACATCGAGTGGGCTGCATCACATGGGCCTCATATACATCACAATGGGCTGCATCACATGGGCCTCACATACATCATAATGGGCCTCATGTACATCACAATGGGCCTCACTCAAGGGCCTCACATATATAGCCCATGGTCCAACCAAAACAAATGGGCATCAAATATGTACATCAAGGTGGACCTGCACAATGGGCCTAAGCTGGACAGCTAAATACAATATACACATCATGGCGGGTCTGCACCTAACAGATGGGCCCCACTAAATGGACAACATAGATGTACAATGCATACACCATGGTCGGCCTCATTAATGGGCCGGTTGCTGGTGTCACACCCCAAACTCAGAAACCGAGCTCACAAAATTCTCGAAAAGAAATCATATCGAAAGATCATCTAGATCGAACACAAATGGCAGTGGAGATAATAATTTCCATTGTTGAAACTCCACAGGGCCCACCATAGCGTTTATTTTCCATCCAAACTGGTCATACGGTCACAAAGACCTGATTTAAGAGGGAAAAAAAATATCGTTTTGATCCAGAACTTCTGTGATCCCTAAAGGGTTTCAATGGTGGGCATTCAACTCTCCACTGTTTTCTACAATGTGGCCCACCTGATAGATCTGCCTCATTTTTTAGCTCACGAGTGTATGGATGGTTGGATGTAACGCATACACCATGGTCGGCCTCATTAATGGGATGGTTGCTAGTGTCATGCCTAAACTCAGAAACCGGGCTCACAAAATTTTTGAAAAGAAATCATATCGAAAGATCATCTAGACCGACCACAAATAGCAGTGGAGATAATGATTTCTACTGTTGAAACTCCATAGGGTCCACCATAGCGTTTATTTTCCATCCAAACTGTTCATACGGTCACAGAGACCTGATTTAAGAGGAAAAATAAATATCATTTTGATCCAGAACTTCTGTGATCCCTGAAGGGTTTCAATGGTGGGCATTCAACTCTCCATTATTTTCTATAGTGTGGTCCACCTGATAGATCTACCTCATTTTTTAGCTCACGAGTGTATGGATGGTTAGATGTAACACATACATCATGTGGTGGTCCACCGTCCAGCCATCTGGACGGTTGGAATGAAACACATACATCACGGTATGGCTCACTGGACAGTGTGGACCATCACATACATCACGGTAATCCCACAGAACTTGCTGACTGTATACAGCAGCTATACAGCTAGTGTCAGTGTACTCCAGCCAATCTGATTTCCCACCTTCTAAGATATGGACGATGTGGATAGCAGATACATCAAGGTGGTCCCCACCGTCCAAGATCTGGACGGTGTGGATAGACCCATACATATTGGTGGGTCCCAGTTGCTGACGTCAGTACATTAGCTAATAGTTGGTGTAGGTACTCTAGTCAATCCGTTCCATGTGGGTGGGTTCCATGTAGGGCCCACCATCATATGTTATGTAATATATATATATATATATATATATATATATATATAATACTATTATAATATTTTTATTTATTTATTTATTATTATTTTAAAGTAGTGTCCAGGCCTGAGACGGCCTGGATGAATCCCATACATCAAGGCACGACCCCACACGAGGGGTGGTCCCACCGTCCAAGCAATGGACGATGTGGATTAAAACGCATACATCTCGGTGGTCCCCACCATCCAGGACACTGGACGTGTGGATGGAAGGCACATGCATCATGGTGTAGTCCACACGTGTGGATTAAAACACATACTTCATAGCAAACTCCACCGTCCAGCTTATCTGGATGGTGTGGAATAAAACACATGTATCACGGCTGGCCCATGATATGGATGGTATGGATGAGCCGCACCTGGTGGGTCCCATCATCCCACGGACAGTGAGGATAGCATAAGCATCAAGGTGGGTCCCACCAGATGAACGGAAGATGTGGATTTACATCATAGCAGCTATATAGCTGTTGTCCAGTAGGCCAGCCAGACCGCTGCCATGGTGAGTGGGTCCCACGTGAGTATGGCCCACTTGTTTTGGATCAGCTGCCATTTGTGTTTTCCTTTGTCCCGGCCCACCTAAAAATGCGCAGCAAGGTGGGCCCCTGGATGGACAACGGTGTGGTCCACGTGGTGGACGTCATGGATAAAAAAAATACATCATGGTGGGCCACAAGATGGGAAAGAGAGATAAAGAGAGAGCGTGATGATGGAGGGAGCCCGCCACTATGGGCCCCCCTTTGTTACAACACAAATATCAAGATGGGCCCCACCATAAGTGGGCCCTCAAATAAAAGACAACGGTGGATCACCCACCTCTTACCCTTCTTCTTGATCCCTTAGCTTCCTTAGCTCTTATGCTCAACCTTTGATGGTGAATGATGAAGCTTAGATGGTGGAGATGAGAGATAGGGTCGTAGGAAGTGGGCCACACTCTTCTCCATGGGAAGCTTGGACGTTTGGCTCTCTCTCTTGGGTTGCTTCAGAAATGGTTTGAGAGAGAGAGAGAGAGAGAGAGAGATGATGTAAGAGTGAGAGGGATGGGTGTGAGTGATGGATGTACTTGACTAGGTATGGGTTGCTTTCACTTTGGGTGAGAGAGGAATGGGTATTGTACTTGATTGATTGATGGGATTGATTTGACATTTGGTAGAGATTCTCTTGCGCAGCGTTTTCCTCGAAATAAACGCGGGCCCACATCTCCTAGTTTGGGTATCGAATCGGCGCGTGAGACGCGGCGTTGGAACCATGGCGACGACGTGGTCCCTAGGGTACAAGTTTCGAGTCGAGCCAACTCAGATCTTCGAGATGCGACCTAAGGTCGTACGCAAACACCGACTACAAGTCGTGGTTTGTCGAAATTAGACCGGGGGAACCGCGGGAGTCTAAGGAATGGTACAGACTATGATACAAGCCTTACAGCTGGGTCACAAACAAACATCATCGTGGGCCTTACACATCGCAATGGCCCCACAAGGAAATACATGCACAGGGTGTGCTAATGCTAGGCAGCCAGCCCCATCAACGCCCATGCCCCAGCTGGGCGTCCAACAAATGGACGGCCTGGATGGAATACATATGAAAGGTGGGCCCCACTTACAGGCTTCCCATCAGGGGGGTGAACCTTGTCCAGCTGGGCCTCAAAATGGACAGATGGCAAGGATATAACACATGCATTATGTGGTTCCCATCGTTTAGACAGTTGAACAATGTAGATATGAAATATATACATCACGGTGGGTCCCACTATCCCTGCTGGACGGTGTGGATGCCACACATACATCATGTGGATCCATGATTTGGACGATGTGAATGAAACACATACATCAGGGCCACCATCCCGTACACATGGACAGTGTGGATATACAACACATCAAGGTGGGACCCACACGTGTGGGTTAAACACTTGCATCATGTGGGTCCCACGCAAATGGACGGTTTGGATATAACACATACCTCATGATCAGACCCACATAACTTGCTGACGTTAATACGACAGTTATATGGCTGGACTGCTGGCCCAACGTCTAGCAAAGCAGACGGGCGGTTTAGATATAACACATACCTCATGATCAGACCCACATAGTTTTGCGGATAAAATACATATATGATGGTGGTCCCCACAGATGGACGGCGTGTGATGGATCATACATCAAGGTGGGGTCTACGTTAGCGTGGCCCACCTGTTTGGATCAAACTGATATTTGTGTTATCACTACGGTCCAGGCCAGTCCAAAACGAAAAACAATAGTGGGCCCTAGAATGGTAGCTGGGTGGGCCCCACTTAGACATGGTGTGGCCCACTAAATGCACCTTGAGAATAAAATACTTGCATCATGGTGGGTCGTAAATAGGGAAGAGAGAGAGAGAGAGAGAATCGTGTGATGGAGGCCTCCGCCACTATGAGCCCTCCTAGGATTATAATACATACATCAAGATGGGTCCCAAATAGGATCCATACCATCAATCGGTAGGCCCTACTTGGTCCATCATAAAAATTAAAATCTAATCCTACAAAACACCCACCTATAGTTCTCTTCTTTAGCTCCTTTGAATTCTTGGCTCCTAAGCTCTCCCTTTGATGGAGAATGATGGAGATTGAAGGGTTGGATGGTGAGAATTGGTGGTAGGGAGATGGGTCCTTTCTTGGCTTCTTTCTTCTCCTTAGGATTTTTCTATCCTTTGTTGCTTAGGATTTGGGCAGAGAATGAGGTGAAATGAGTGAGAGATGGGTATATAAGGAGAGAGAGATGGGTGTTGTAAGGAGAGGTGACATGGAGGGTATGGGCTAAGTTGACTTTTGGGTAAGAGAGGGATGAGTGTCATGCCTTCTTGGGAAGAGAGGGACGGGCTAGGTATGGGTTGTGATAGCTTATACTTGATTGATTAATGTGATAGATTGGGTAAAGATTCCTCTCTTGGGATTCGCAACGCGCGGTGTTTTCTCAAAATATACACTGGCCCACAACTCCTAACCTGGGTATCGCATTAGTGCGCGAGACCCGGCGTTGGAACCGCGATGACGGCATGGTCGCGAGGGTATAGGTTTCGAGTCGAGTTGACTCAGATCTATAAGATACGACTTAGGGTCCCGCGCAAATACCGACTACAGGTCACGGGTTGCTAGAATTCAACGCGGAGGATCACATAAGTCTAAGGTGAGCATATGTGATGTGTGAATCTACCTATAAACTACAAGAAAATTAAGTTATTTGTGCACTTCCAAATTTACCAGAAGTTGTGACTTTTGGACTGTTAGATCATGACCAAATTAATGGCACTAACCTAAATTAATATCCTACAATTATCCTTATAGCTTTGACCCTGATCAACAATCGATGACCGTTGAACTAATCTCTTACCATACCCATCGATCGGTGTGCTGAAATGGTGGATTGATCGAAGCCTTATGTAAATCACTTGAAGCACAAAATCTAGTTATTTGGTAAATTTAAAAGTTAAATTCTCATTGTTAATCTTCAGGTTAGAAAGTTGTAAACATTGATTGGGTCATGACTTTTTACATATCACATCTAGCTTACACTTTTAGAGATGAAGTTTGATACCATAATGTGAATTGATGATTATCAAGAGTGTTAGGAACCAGGCCTAGGGAATTTTTCCATCATGCTCAAGTGAAGAAAATTGAAAAAAAAAAAATCTAGTTAAAAAATAGTGAGCATAAAAAGGGCTATTTATTAAAAAAAATTGAAAAAAAAAATAGAGAAGAATTGTAAAGAAGGAGAATAGTGAAAGTCGTCGAGGAAAAAATTAAAAATTGAAAATTCCTCGTAGAACAGTAAGGCACATTTTGGTTTAGGCTTTAATTTATCTGTTCATTCTTAGGTAATTATGAGTATCACAAGAATGTAGATAATTGAACCTTTAGATGTCTTAAGTCTAGAAATCACTGTGCACCATGAAACTTAAAGTTTGGAATGTTTCAATTGAATGATTAATACTTTGAATTTAATTTGATAAATTACTAAGTGGTTGACTTTAGGAGGATAATGATATTAAAAAACTTGTGTTCCTTGGAATTCTAGTGTTCAAATTATTTTGGGATTATGAGAATTTACATAATGAACTTTTCTTGGAAGAAATTTTACTCTTTGATTTAAAAATCTTTCGCATGTTTTACTTGGGAGTAAAATGCTCGTTGGGGTGTGGTCAGGCTTAAATATTGCATATTTATCCCTTCATATGCATTGCTTTCCATTGCTTTCAAATGTTGAAATGTTATAATTACATATGTTTCCTGTATGCAAAGTGATTTCAGAATCAAAGGTAAATATGTGCTTAAAAGGATGATTTCAAACTTAAAAGAATACAAGAGACAATTGAAGAATTGGAGTTAAAAGATAAAGAGTTGAAGACCAAAGGATTTAAGGAAATTAAGTACCGGAGTGATGAAAGCGACCAAAGACCACTATATATTGGAATGAAAGAAACAACGTAGTGTCAAGCGATAGAACTTAGGGCTCGATCGATTGACAACCCTTCGAGCACCATCGAGCATTTGACTCGATGGATAAAAACTCCTTAAATTTATTTAGAAAACTCACTGGACATATTTTACCATGTTCGATCGATTGAGGGACAAGGTTCAATCGATCGACAAAAGTCCAAAATTGGAAAGTCCATTACTGGACGTTTTTCAGAAGTTCAGTCAGAAGATTTAATCAATCAATCAATTGATGGTTTGTGTAGCTGCATAAATCTTAAGTCGGTTTAAGATATTCCTATTTAAGGAGTTGTTTTTAGGCTATTTTAAGGAAGAATTAGGTTGTGGATAGATACTTAAAGAATGCAAAGATCTTTCGGTGTTGTTTTTCTTCTTCAATCATTCCTTTCGAGTTTGTCTTTTCTTTGTTTTTATTTAAGACATTAACCATGGTAGGCTAATCTCTTAGCTAAGGTTAAGGGATGAACCTTTTGAATTTTTTTATTTAAGTTTATGGATTTTGAATGTTGAATTGTGATTTGATTTGATTGAATTCCTAGATTGGATGATTGAATTCCTAGATTGGATAAGGAATTGATCTGTAAAATCAATTAATCTATTGTTAACTCTGGGTACAATAAATGCTTTTAATTCCCTATAATCAATTGTTTACATCTTCATGAGAGATCGATCTATCTCGATTCTTATATCTTATTGGATGTTTATGATTGGGTTATAATAACTTTATATTCCGATTAGAACGGATTGGAATTCGGTTCTAGTTGAGTTATTAACTTGAAGAGGACGAAATTGAGTTTAAGAATTTGTTAAGTTGGAATTCCTAGTCCTTAGTGTTTTTAATTTTTGCTAAACCTTTTTATTTCCCACTGGATTAAAAACTCAAAAAAAAATTTAATTCTAATTGTATTCTCAACCCAATTTCCTGTGGAACGATCTCGGTCTCATCGAGTTAAGAGTACTTGTAGCTCTGCATTTAGGATTGTCAACCCTTGGGTTCAATTAATATGTGACGTACAAACACCTGCATTCACAAGCAAAAAGGGTTCAAAATACTTGATAAACTCTTAAGAATAATAATGCCTCCTCGATGCAATCAAAAGACCTTAGAACTCATTTACTATGAATTATCTTTTTCTCATGCCTTACTCACTAAATGACTATCTGATGTCATTATCTCTAATGGTCATCCTATGACACCAACGACGACTATATGAGACATCTAATGCCTAACAGATTACGGGAAGGTAAAAACACCACTCCCAACCAATCAAACACTACTTACAACTAAACAAACACCATTATATTTAACAAACATAACTTTTCTCAAACAAACCCTTGGTGGGGCTTACCCATAAGTAGCATCTTAAACAAACCCCAAGTAGGGCTTAACCATAAGTAGCATCTCAAACAAACCCCTTATCTCCTTTATAAAGAAAGAGAGAGGTGTAGTGAGTGGAAGCATGATACGAGCAAAGAGATAAGAGAGAAAAGAGGATAGAGGGGATGAAGAGAGAGAGAGAGAGAGAGAGAGAGAGAGAGAGAGAGAGAGAGAGAGAGAGAGAGAGAGAGAGAGAGAGAGAGAGTAGCATGTTGATTGAAACCATGTTCACCAATGGTTGCCACCAAATCATGTAAGGGAATACACGTGTCTTCCCATTCCTATGGTTGACTTGAGAAATCCTTTGAATTGCATGTTTTGGCTCATTGATTTAGTCTTTATGTAATTTTATTATTCAATTTATAATAACTTAAAATGTAAAATGCCACAGTATTCACATCCACCCATCAAATGGCCCATAATTCACTTTTAATCAGATGTTTTTAATTGTGATATTTAGAAGTGTGCCTTTAGAAGAGCAAGAAGGTTTGAAAGATCGCACTTATGCACCCCATAAAAGAAGAAATTAAAAAAAAAAAAAAAAAACTTCATAAATAAGGATATTTATGCTATATATAAGTACATGAACCATGACTAATTTAAGAAGAAGAATGCTAAGAAAGGAAATCACAATTTTCTTATTTTCACCACGTTAAACTAATAACTGCGATTTAGTTTGATAATGTATCGAAACGTGTCCTTATACATATCGCTTCAAGTATTCTTCAACAGTTGTATATTTGACTTCTGGGTAGAGCTTTGAAGCTTCCTCGGCACTGCTCAACTCAAAATTTGCCAAGCATCCTTCGTAAAACAGGTGAATATTGTGAACAATGGCTACCTGCAACCCCAATGGCTTCCCTGCAACCAAATGCATGTGTCTTTTATTCTATTTGATCCACATTGATAGATAAACCAATAATGACAAATACTTGCTTTCCTACTTTTATGGAGTATATAAAATTACACAAGTTAGTTTATGAAGAGAAAAGTCCAAGCATCCATAAAGGAGGAAGAAAAAGACAAAGAAGAGTGTAGAGAAAAGTGAAAGAGAAAAAGGCTGATAGAAAAAAAAAAACCACTTTGTTCAAAAAGTAAGAGTGAGGGAGGAGCGTTTTTATATGTGTTTTTTACATTCTAGCCAGCCCTAATATAGAAGAGGGTTCCTTATTTTTCAATCCTACCAATAGCACAACTTTAGGAAGGAAATTTCCTAACTAACTACTTTGACTCAATGAATGCTTGTTAAATAACTAAGTATCCTAATTAAATTATGACTTGACATTGATTCTCAATTCTCTCCTCATTATTAAGTTCCATTTGTGTTTATCACTCCCAAACTTCTTTTAAAGAGATTATAACTTATCTATGCTTAGTGCTTTGGTGAAAATATCTGCTGCTTCGTCACTTGTAAAGATGTGAATAAACTTTACCTCTTTACTCATGACCTTCTTGAGAGTAAAGTGATAATAGACCTCAACGTGAACTATATGAGCATGAAACATTGGATTTTATGCTTGCATGATCAAATTAACACTATCATTCATAATTGAAAAGGGATATTCAACTTTTTATCCAAAATCTTTCATTAGTTGTGTTAATTACACACTTTTACATGTAACTAGCATTGCAATTCAATATTCAATTTCATTAGAAGACAACATAATAATTAGTTGGTTCTTTTTCCCTATGACATGCTTCAAGATCCAAGACTTATAAAAAAAAAAACTAATGTTGAATGATATGTAGATGTGTCCTTGGCCTACTCTGCATCAAAATGGTTTGCAAGCTTTAGTGATACACCATACTTGTAAAACATATGTTCATTAATGGTCATTTTTAAATATCTTAGGATACGCTTTAGTATTTGTATGTGGCTTACTCGATTCCTATATAAACTAATTGACTACTCCAACTAGATATGTCAAATCTAGGTGAGTAATGGTTAAGTATATCAACCTACTAACCATCTCTCGATAAGTATGCACGTTTGTGAGTAGCTCTCCTTCATTTTTTACAACTTATAATTTACTTCAAGTGATGTCGTAATCAATTCTAACCTAAGCAAATCAAGCTTTGCAAGCAAGTCCAAATAAATTTCCTTTCAAAAATAAAAAAATCATCTTTTATCTCTTATCATTTCAATACCCAAAAATTACTAAAGGTGTCGCAAATCCTTCATCTCAAACTTTTGAGATATAATTAAAAAAAAAAAACTTTTCACCTCTTCTAAAAAAACCTCCATGTAATTATCAAATCAACTATATATGACGTCTATAACCATTCCTTTGTAGAATGCTCTACAAAAGTGATGCATTAGTAGAAGAAGAAGTAAAATCACTTGAAGAAAAGAGTTCCCTAACCTTTGCAAGTTAAGTTACAGGTTCTTATTTTAGACCACAATGCACCTTCTTAAGCTTGTACAATCGTCTCAACATTAAAGGAAAATCAAATCCCTTAGTTCTTCCATATGTTTATCAATATTTCCATTTGAGAATGCATTCTTTACATCTATTTATTGAAAAATCCAACCATTTGCAACCGTCAAAGCTACTCTTGAGATTTTAGCCATATGATTATGTTTTATCATAATGTTTCCTATAGTTTTAAGAAAAACCTTTAGCCACCAACCATGTCTTGTAACATTTTACTTCACCTTCAGTCATTTGCTTTATTTTGTATATCTACTTGTAACTAATAGCTTTCTTTTCCTAAAGAAGCTCAATCAAGTCCCATGCAAAATTCTTTTTCAGTTCACCCATCAATCTTCTTTCATAGCTTGCTTTCATTGAAGATCATCAACCGCTTCTTGAATGGTTTTTGTCTTGTAAGAATCCACAACATGCGTTATGTAAGAATAGTGTATATTTGTGATATAATAATCAATAAATTTTTAACAGGAAACCTTTTACAAATGTGATGTTATTATTCTAAATCAGCACTTGATGAGGCCATAAGCACATTCTCCTTCGATTTTACCAACTAATATCTTCTTATCAACTTATATGATTGTGGAGTGAATGGTCATGTATCTAATTCTTCATTTGATAAAGTTTCTGAAGACCCTGCCTTATTATTTAAAGCGTGATATTATAGTAAATTCTCATCAAAAGTTACATCAAAACTCTCGTGGATACAATGATTTAACAAATCATAACACTAGTATGCTTTTCTTTTAGATGAATATCTAAAAAATATTTTATGATTTTCCAATTAAGTTTGTTATAATTTTTATTACCGCACTTCTTATAAGCTATGCATTCAAATACCTATAAATGCATCATTTGGATTCTCCTTATAGAGAATTTGATATGAGAATTTCATACTCGCTCATAATGACATATGAATGATAAAGTATATTTTAGTATATTTTAGTATCTATGGCTTCAGTCAAGTACACTTAAGGTATTTTTTATGTTCATCATAGCTCGATTGACCTTGACCATGTAATAATTCTTTCTCTTAGCAATTTTATTTTGCTGAGGCGTTCTTAGGTAAGTGTGTTAGTTTTTAATTCTATGTGCTTTTAGAAAAGCATTGAAGTTGTTATATAAATACTCTCTACTATTATCGGTTCATAGAATTTTTATTTTTAATTGAACTAATTTTTCAAAAATGCTTTAAGTTTTTTAAAGTATTTAAATACTTCGGATCTTTAACATAGAAAATATATCTTAGTTGAGATGTAAGTAGTACCTTAAGTGTGTATATGATTTCACTAAGCTTGGTCCCCCAAACATCACTATTATAGTGAATTCAAGTTGATAACAAGCTTTGGTGATGGACAATGTTAAATGATAACATGTTGCTTTTGCAAATTCATCTACCTCACACATGTGATTCTTATCATACTTTATCAACAATATTTTAATGATGAGTTTCTTTTATGATACATCTTTGATTCTCTAAAGGTTACAATGACCCAATCACATATGCTACGAAATTGGTTACCTTGAATGAGAATTTCGTAGAAGAAAATTTCATAGTAAGTGCAAATAATTGGCCTACTTTCCTTTTCACGAGTAATGATCTTGCCATCATCTTTTGATAGAATTTCACATCATTCATCACCAAATATGACTTGTAACCTTGATCTTTAAGTTGTCTTATGAATAAGAGATTCTTCTATAACTTTGACTTGTGCAATACATTAGACATATTTTCTATTTCCATTTGAATCTTATAGGCTGATGTTACCCTTATATCCAACTTTAAGGAGGGTGTTATTTCTAGGGATACCTCTTGATGCACTCGACACTAGCTTTTTATTAGTAAAGAGATCTTCTCTTGGTGTCATGTGATTCAAGCAAGCCATATCTATATACCACTTATCTACACCTGATTTTGAAGCTTGCATTGCTTAAATGGCTTCTTTGGTCTTCTCTTTATAATATCTTTATTTATATTTAATAATGTAGTTTCCTTTATCATATCTACATTGCTTTGTACAATGCTCATAATTTATACAATATAATACTTAACTAAATTTTGGCCTATACCTATTTGAGAATTGTTTTAATTGTTATTGGTGGTGGGTGATCGAGATTGTTGATGATGTTGGCATTATCAATAATTTTGGTTAAAATTTTGAGAATTTCTTTTCATGCCATAAGCTATTTTCATCCCACGGGTTGACCACATGTTTGTGAAAAGAAAGTATTATTGCTTCTCTATACCTTTTTAGAATCATTTTGATTCTCCAATATTCATCTCTCTAAAAGTGTCTCTTTTTGTAGTAACGTACTCATTGCCTCCTCCACAAGTAGCTTATTTTGTTGAATTAACAGTTTATAACATCAAACTACTTTCATAGACTATCTGAGATGATCACCAGTTGAGTGTTATTTTTCATCTAGATGCCAATTCCCTCCATTTCATCACATAAACCCTTCACTTTTGAGATAACTTTGTCATTGAGTCATTGCCTTGCTTGATCGTCTTCAATTTTACTTTTAGAAATGGCTTCCTCTGCTGCTCGTTTTCTCGTGTGCTATGGTTAAGTAATCCCATTCTTCTTTCACTGAATTCAATTCTCTAATATAAGAAAGCATAATTAATCTACAAGAGATTTAGATCACATATAGAACCTTCCCATTGTTCTTTCTCCAATTTAGAATTCTAACTTTATTTGACATCAGTTTAGGATTTCTTCCACCTATGATATCCTAAAATCTAGGCTTGTCCTATTAAATAGCTTCATAGCCACACTTTTAATTTTTATAATTTTTCATCATAAAAACTTCAATAATAATATCACTCAATTTTGATAAGATTGAGAACACCGATAGCAAATGAATACTTACAAAGGAGAACTAACACAAAGTGGAAGCGCAACAATTCAAAACATGATCAATTTAACTCATCTACGATACTCTAATACTATATACAAAATCCATAAACAATGCTATAGAGATGAGGGTCTTGACATCTATGGAAAAGGAAGAAGAACATAAAAGAAGAGAGCGTAAGAAGTAGTGAAAGAAGAAAGATGCAAAAGCAAAAACCACTTTATTTAAAAAGTAAGAGAAAGATGAGAGAGATTTCTACCTTAACTCAATCAAAGTTTAGTAACTTAAGTGTCCTAATTAAACAAAAATTTAGAAATGGTTATCAACATATTGGACTATAGCAGTGTTGCATTGTCGGCGTGTACAGACACAAGCATTGTCTGGTGCATATGAGTCATACTCGATCGTTTCCCATACCTGCATCTAAGTTAGACTATTGTAGGTGTTTGCCACCATTTTGTTAGATGGTGGAACCTCATTCACTATGCATATTGCATGCATGCAAGTCAATCCAAACCATCCGCATCCTATTCCCATTGTGGATCAATGATACCCACATCCTGATCAGGCAATCCTATCTATCTGATTTCCCCCGTGAATTCTGAATTCGTGCGGTTGCTTGTTGTCTATTCAATAGTCCATTTGATTGCCCACGAATAGGCTAGTTAAAATAATCTAACCGGCGTGGTTTTAGAATTTCTCCATCCACAACTGGCAGATGATCTGGACAATTTGGTTGATGGACATGTGCCCATATGCATGCGTCTGCATTCACATAAGTACATTCGTATAGATGCATACGTATAGATAGATGGAGTACCTTCCATGGTTTTTAACCAATCTTCGGCTGAAATGCATGCCTTGTGTAATTCATGGCCAATCAGTTTCTCCCATATCTGCACCACCTCCCTCTGCGACAATACGTTCGCTGGAGGCCTAACGAATATCGCTTTGTTTAGCGTACGTGGATCGTGGGCCGCCTTTACGACGTACGTTGCGATGTCCTTTTCATCATTCCACACCGCTACGAAAACATGCGAACAAGATCATTTTGATTATGAAAACCACCTTAGACCATCTTATCAGCACTTGAAATGACATGGGTCCACCTTACCTTTGACATTGCCATCTCCAAACAGTGTAACGTGTTTGCGTGGTGGGATCAGACCCTTTGCAATTTCACCTAGGCCCCCAAGAAAATATCCAGCATAACAATTTCCAGACACATAGGTATGTGGAATGCCAGCCTCCTCGATCGCACGTCTGACCCGACTTTTGTCTTTAAAAAGTTGGTTGCCAGGAGGTAGAGCGTCGGCCATCCGATCCGGGTCCATTCCAAACTCAGAAGGTAAGAACCTCTATGAACAATAACAGAAGGGATGAAAGAAGGCAAATGAATGCTTTATAGAACGTGAAAGCAATGAAACTACTCTGTATTAGGAATACATGCTATTTTGGTATGTGTGGCTGTTCAATAATTTGAACCATTTATATTTTCTTTAATACTATAAATAAGTTAATTAATGTCCCATAATCAAGCTTTATTGTAACCATTGATTTTTGTTTTCATTGTTCTAAATTCATCAACAAATAATTCATTTAGCATAATATTCTTACTGTAGTCTACATAGCAAAGAGTTCGCAACATGAACGGTTTTAATTACACTAAGAGCATGTGGACCCCTATGGTAGCTATAGACGCTTGATCCTAAGTAGGGACGGAGGCAAAAAGAACTCTTGAGGGCATTTGGATGACCTGGATTTATCAATTTCCAATTATTGAAATGGGTGTTGTAGTTGCTGGCAATTATAATTTCTTTATTTGGGTAACATTCAATAGTAGGAAATTGTGATTCCTAAGTATAGTTTATGTGTTTGGTTGGCTTATAAGTTGGGAAAACAAGTGTTGTATTGCTGTAGATCAGGTCATAGAAACTTTCATGGACAAGATAGACAGAGAAGACCTGATCAGAGGCGGAAGTGATCAGGACCGTCAGGACCTCACAACAATCATATCTCGCAAACTAGAATGAATTTTTTGATGTATCATATATGATTATGGGGTAGGAGAAGCTACTTTAGCCAACCAACCCTGCAATACCGAGTTACTCATTCTGAATTTGCGAGATTCCATCAGATCGACGATCACAAGTCATTTTTAATCGTGTTCTTACTATAAATAGTAAATTTTAATTTGATCATAACTTTTGATCCTTTAAGTTTTAGGATTTGCGCCGAACATGACAAGGGCTTAGAAAAATTAGGAAAATAATGTGGTCAGGCCAAATTGGACATTTACTATTTTTGGCCAAACACCATAAAGTCTAGAAAGAATCACGACCGTCTATAAATAGTAAGTTTACTATTTATAGTAAGTCACGTTTTTAGGGAGTTTGAGTATGAACCCTGTCCCAGCTTTGAGTTCACTATTTAAAGGATTGTACTTTTTTTTAAAAAAAATATCATCAATTAATTTATTTCGAATTATTAGAAATTTTTTTTTTTTTTTTTTCATCCCTTGTGGATCTGAGGAATCTCTATGAGGAGTCCAGAGAAATTGTGGATTAAGAGTAGTTATTCCTGAGGAAGATGTGATCGACCTCATTACATCTTTCCTTGTGTCATGTGTAGTGTTTATTTATATCAAACGCATCTAAATTAAATGAACAAGTCTAACCCACTCTATCGTATATTCAATATAACCCTCAAAAATAAATTGTATATCATGCAATCAAATTTGATGAGTGGAATGGATATTGCCCACTTGAGCAAAATTTGGATATGAATAATCCACAATTGCTAAGGGAAATGAACAACCCATATGGATCATACTACCTTTGATTATTGATCTAAGCCATCCATCTTGTGGTTCTCGTCCATGATATGCCATCTTGTAAAAAATTCACTTTTCTTGGAACATCCCGAGGGTGCACTCAATGGTTAGTCACTGGACTCGGACAGATCCGATACTTGATTTATTTGACCCGATCCGAGTCTGACTCGGTGAAGGAAATTGAGTCGGATCGGGTTGGACACTATTCGGATCATTTCATATGGTGTGGTCCACTTTAATCTTCAATGTATCATAATTTTTTGTTCAACGCCTAAATTGATATGTCAAAATGGATGAACGGCTTAGATAACATATATACATCAAGGTGGGCCCCACATGACTATAAAAAATTTGTATAAATGCATGCTGCATGTGTTGTCCCATCGGGCAGGCAGCCTCAACTCTCAAGGCTACTGACGTAACGTCACCAAGTTCTGTGGGCCCCACTATGCTGTATGTGTTACATCCACACCGTCGATCAATTTTGAGATATCATTTTAGGGCATGAGCCAAATAATGATGTAGATAAAAATCTGTAGTAGACCACATCACAGAAAAAAGTGGGGAGAATGATTTCCACCGTTGAAACTATTCTAAGGCCCACCGTAATGTTTATTTGAAATCCAACCTATTCAAAAGTTGAAAAATAAAGAAATAAGGGAAAACACAAATACCACGTTAATCTAAAACTTTTGTAGCCTTTAAAAGTTTTTAATGGTGGGCATCACTGTCCAGAAAACTTTCTATATTGGGGTCCGCTGGAGCTTTGGATTTCATTCATTCTTTGGATATTGCCCTGAAATGATCTCTCTAAATGGATGGAAGGTTGGATACATAACATACATCATGGTGGGGCCTAAGTAACTTGGTTAAGTCACTTTAATACATAATCTCACAACCTACCGTATTGACGTGTAAAGCAAGTAAACAGCTGTTGCCCGCTGTTGACGTGCCGTGCAAGTAACCCATTCTCATATCTGAGTGAACTCTGTTGGGGCCCACCATGAATGCATGTGGTGTATCCATGCCGTCCATTTGTTTTCTCAGATTATTTTAGCTGTTGAACCCAAAATTGATGAATATTCAAAGCTCAAGTGGACCACACCATAAGAAAAAGTAAAAATATTGTTTTTTACTCCGGATCTGGCCGGATCGGAACGGTCCGGATCTATTCGGATCGGGTTTTCGGATCGGAACGGTCCGGATTAACCACTATCCGATCTCGATCCGAAAACTAGTCGGATCTAAATGATCTTACCCGATCCTACCCGATCCAGGCCGTCGGTTCTGTTCGGAACGGGTCGGATCGGGTCGGATCTACCGGATCGGGTCAAAAATGCCCACCTCTAATCCCGAGGGTGCACTCAATGGTTAGTGAAATGGGGACCCATATGAGGTGTACCAGTACATAAGATTTGATCATTAATCTAAACCATCCATCATATGGTCCTACCATTGTTTACTCATTGATCAATCACTTGTGTTGGATGATCTTAATGCTCATTTATTAGCTAGAGAAATGGATAGTCCATATTGATCATATTGCCAAAGGTCTAATCATTGAACTATACCATCCATCACGTGGGTTCACCCTTGATTGTCCATCCCTCTTAAAAATGAGTTACATTTGATGCTTGTAAACATTAATACAACACCTAGGGAAATGGATGGTCCATATTAAACATTAAGTCCAATAATTGATCTAGACCATATATCATATGGGTTCCACCCTCAATTATCCATAACTATTTGAAAAATCACTTTCCTTGAATGATCCTAATCTTCTAATCAATGTATAGGAAAATTGATGGTCCATATTAACCATGCTACAAATGTTATAATTATTAATATATGACATCCATTATGTCAAACCCATCCTTAATTGCTTATCTCCAAAATCACATTGGATGATCTCCCCTAATCAATACCTTGGAAAATGGACTGTCCATATTGATCATATTCAAATTGCGCTACCATTGCTGGACATTCATGACGTTGGTCCCACCTTTGATTGCCCATCTCTTAAGAAATCAGGCGCCGCCCGGATCCACCCAGGTGGGTGGGATCCCTGACAGTGAGCCCACTGTGATGTATGTGCCTTATATCTTAGCCATCCATCTGTTTTGAAAAATCATTCTAGAGCATAATCCCAAAGATGAAGCAGATCTAAATATCAGGTGGACCATAAGACAGGAAACAGTGGTAATCAACCGTTAAAAACTTCTCATGGGCCACAAAAGCTTTTGATCAAGCTGATATTTGTGTGGTCACTTCATCCAGGTCTTTGTGACCTTATCAACAGGTTGGATGAAAAATAAACATTTCGGTAGCCCCCATGAAGTTTTAATGATGGAGATTCAATCACGACTGTTTACTGTGGTATGGTCCACCTTAGATTTGGATCTGCTTGATTTTCAGGACCATACCCTAAAATGACCTGTCAAAAATGATGAACAGTGTGGATGTAAGGCACATATGCATCAAAATGAGTCCCACAGTTAGGGATCCACCCAAACCGCGCCCAAGAAATCACTTTTTAATGGGTGATCTTAGCCTTCCAGTCAATGGCAAGGGAGATTGCAGGTCCATATATACTGAACTACAGATGGTGCCTGTTTGGATTTAGACCTTACATCCCATGGGTTCCATACTTTAATTGCCTATTATTTTTGGAAATCCAAGTACCCATCTTTTGGGTATTGCAATGGTCCAGTGGCCATTAAATCGCTGGGATTTTTTAATCCCTACCATCCTCCAAACGTCAGAATTATGATAGTAGGAATACTCGGACATTTGAATTCCTAATCGAAATGGCCACATGGGAATATAGAATCCTCTACCCAAGGTAAACTTGTAAATGGACCTGGTTGGCTAGGCCAAAGCACGTCCGAATACAACCCATTAGCAAAGGACCATAGTCCAGACTCAGTCCAGCCCATGAGGGCTAGCCATGAGCAGAACTCCTGATCCAGATGCTTAAAACACCAGAGTTAAATAAGTTTGGCACAGTCGGCTGGATCGAAGCCATGGGCCTTGAGGCTCATCCCAAAACTGACATATTGGAAGGGACTGATTGTCAATTAAGTCGATGGGACCGACATGTCCCGGTGCGACACATTTCCCTCTCATCAGGTGGGTTATTTCTTATGAACTGATGATGGGTGGGTCACTCTTATTTGTGGGACGCAACATTTGCAGTGACCCAATTGGATGATGACCCAGAAACCATACATGCAAATCGAAACATCCACTGTTCATGTCTGTTGGGTCTACCTTTGTGATTTTATTCAATCCAATCGTTCATCATCTCGTCCTTCATTGGATGAAGGGACAATCCTAAATTCAGGCGGTCTACACTATATGAACTTAGAGGCTTTGGGTATTAGATTACATTTTTCCCATTGGTGTGGCCCACCTGAGATTTATGTCTCTTAAAGATCAGTTGGGGTGTGGTAGAGGATTAATTCTGGTCCATTTTCAATAAGTGCAGAACTGTGAAAAATAGGCCAGCTATGGTCACTCACCTTGATATGGCCCATTTCTTTGAGGATGTCTACGAGCTTCAGCTGCTCCAAAATGGCATCTTGGATATGGTTTCCTGCAACGGCCGAGATGACCACATCCACATCCCTAACAGCTCGCACAAGGCTATCACGGTCATCGAATGAGCCGGACACAAGGTGTGCACCCTCTTGTTTCAAATCCAGGAGCAGCTCCACCTTTTCCATGTCATTAATGTTCTCGTCTCGAAATAGCACATATGTGGGATGGCCCAGTGCAAGGCTCGCTCGAACCATCCTTCGACCCATGTGGCCAGTGCCACCCACGATCAGTACACGGCTGCTGCTCATCTCTCTCTCTCTCTCTCTCTCTCTCTCTCTCTCTCTCTCTCTCTCTCTCTGACTTTGGTGATTTTATCTACTGTCCTCTCGCTATTTATAGTGTAAACCACCCAACAACCACGGATTTTATATTCAGGTTGTAATAATCTAATTGAGTAGGGTGTTGGAGAAAACGAAAGAAAAACTTCCAAATTTTATAATGTATTAGCTTTATGGGATTTTATATTCGGGGTGTAACAATCTAAGTAGGGTGTCGGAAAAAACAAAAGAGAGACTTCCAAATTTTAGAATGTATTAGGTTCATGGGAATTTTTATTCAGGGTGTAACAATCGAAGTAGAGTATTAGAGAAAACAAAAGAGAAGAACTTACAAGAATTAGAATCTATTCGTAGCTTACGATAATATGTATTGGACTGTTTGGTATGGAAGAAGTCAGGATACAACCTCCTTGAATGTGCACCTCCTATTACCATGAGAGTAGATAACACAAAACATTGTACTTGATAATGTTGTCAAATTTGTTATCGTATTGCTAACCATAACAAGGGATAGACTCTACTGAATCACAAATGGTAGCCTAAAACTGTAGGATTATTTTTATCAAAAGCTCTCCTTTTCCAAACCCTAACCCTCTTCTTCTCCAAACCCTAACCCTCCTCTTCTCCAAACTTTCGCAGTCGCTTGCCGCACCACCATCACAAGCAGAGTCCCATGTCTGTTCTACTTTCTACTCCAAACCCTAACCCATCAACCGATATGGATTCTTGATGTAAATCTCACTATTCCAAGCTCTCTGGTTCGATTTCAGCTGAATCGAGCTCCAGTGGTTGAGCGAAAGCTCTGTCGTTCGATTACGAGAAGAGTTAGAGGGAATTTTGGGAGAAATCTGCAGATTTTGAGTTCCTTTTGCATTGGTTTTGGCCGAAATGGAGAATCCAGAGGTTTGAAATTGGGATTTGTGAGAGAAACTTAGAGATTCAAGGAGTTTCTGTGTAGCGAAGCTCTCAGTGGCTTTAATGGCGGACCTGCAGCATCCTTATGTAGTTCTTTGAAGGAAATGCGTGCAGATTTCAGATCTCTCGTTGCTTCTTTTAAAGGTATGTTCCTCTGTGTGGTGAAGCTCAATCTCTCTCCTGAGATCGAATATCTTCAATGTTGAAACCCTAATTAGGATTTTACAATGGTGAATTCCTAATTAGGGATTTACAATGTGAAACCCTAATTAGGGATTTGCTATGTTGAATCCCTAATTAACTTGTATTTTGTGGCCACATGTTTTGGGGATATGGAGGTCATGGAGCCAATATCCCAGTTTTTGGGCTATCCCCTGTCCAGATGGAAACTCATATCGGTTCTGATAAATCTGAAGTTTGTATAGAAGCTGGGAAGTCTAGAAATATTTGAGCTCTAAGCTGATGTAGCTACTTATCAGAAATAATTTCTAAGATGGCATTCATCATTATAATTGTTTTTTTTTTTTTTAAATAAAATAAAATAAGAATCTGAATTCTTAAAGCTCTGCACTGATTGGTGGGCCTGCGTTTCACTCTTCAATGCATCCAAACGGGCACTTAGAAATCCAATAGGATTCCTATCCAAAAGGCTCTTGATTATCTCTTTGAATTTTCTCTTGGTTTTAATGTGCCCTAGGACCTTGGTCAGCATAGCTTCCTCGTAAATATGATTATGATTCACAGATGCCATTTCTATAGTTTGCATAACCACTTATCCTTTGCCCTTTCTTTATTTTGGAGTATCTACTCAAAGTGGCCACTGATGAGATGCTAATGTCAAGCAGCCTATGAGCTTTCAAAGAAAGAAGGCAAAGTGGGGACACCTGAACGACCACTTTCTGACCTTGGACTTTTGAGCTACAGAGGGTATTGGACAAGGGTTCTTCTAGACATCCTGAAGAAATACAAAAGCAACATCTCCATCAAGGTAGGCATGGTTCAAACCTAAGACATCTCATAAGATGTATTAACAGCATCATCTTCTTGAAAATGTGTTAACTATTTGAATTAACTGCATAAATTGCTATTAATCATCAAAGGGAACTCTAGTAATGTTATCAAATGGGCTTAGAGATGGGTCCTTCCACTGGAAGCTTGCTGATACTCTAGAAGAGGCTGCAGACATTTGCTCCTATTTTTGGTACATTTTCATTATCTTTAGTACTTGCACTTGCCAAAGGGAAACCTGAATCTGTCATACACACTCCTGTCAGGTATCTTCTCTTTTTAAGTTGCCCTGTTACAGTGCAATATAGTTTGTCATCTGCCTTCTTTCTATTGGCTGTGTAGTTAGTTCTGCTCATGTGTTGGGGGAGAATTCGGAAATGGGCTATTTTTTATGGGATTAAGATTAGATTTTTATGCTTCTGGATTTCTTTATGGCAGAAACTGTTCAGAATAAACAGTTTATTGTTTCTGCTTGTGTGGAATAGCTTTGAGCATGACCTCTTTGCGAATGGTAATTCTTTATTAATTCGAGCGTGTCACACCTCTTTTACGTTCTTCCTCATTTTTTTTTTTTCATCCGTTTTGCTCTGATTAGGGGTGATATGCCCCTGGCTCTGTGGGCCGCTGAAGTCGGAAACAGTTGGAGGACTACCTTTGACATTGCTGATGACTGGCATAGGTTAAAATCTCTTGAAATCCTTCATTGAATTGATTTTCACTTAAGGATAAGAAGCATGTGATTGATTAATGTCTTTGATTTTATAGCATGATCGCGAGAGCTGATGCAAATGAAGTGTATGCCTATCTTGCTAGGCCTGGTGGCTGGAATGGTTAGAATCCCCCACAATTGAGGAATTCATGATTTCTACTTATTTGGTGCTTAGACGTCAACTTACATTTCTTGTTTATGTTTGATCAGATCCAGACATGCTGGAAATAGTAAATGGAGGGATGACTAACGATGAGTGCCTGAAGCTAATACACCTTCATATTACACAGATTTTCCAATGGTCAGAATTTTGTCAGCTGTAGCTGTCCAAGCAACGTCTTCAATTTCAGGAGGTATGAAATTTCCCAGGGCAAAATCATCGTCGCTAACACATTGGTGGAAGAAGGATTTTAATGAGTAAGTATCCATTGGAAGCCACCCACTGCAGCAAATAACTTCCAAAGAAACAAATGTGAGATTCATGATCATGCGTTCCAGATCTGAGCACCAAAAAATCACTGGTAACCTTAAAGAGATTTCACCGCAGGAAGTAAAAAATAGATATTTCATAAACTGTTTTACTGACAAAGATGTTAGACTACGTTGAAGTTTTGTGACTTTATTTATTTTTTATTTTTTTGTAATTTCTAGAGAGGCCAATGAAGTAGCAAATTCATTGGTCATGTGGTTATGTCTGGTTGACAGTTAGCAGTGTGGATCATCATCCGTTTTGTAGCTTTATATATATATATATATATATATATATATATATATATCTATATATATATATATATATATATATATATTTTTCCTTTATTCTTATCAGTACAATCAATTAATTATCATTTCTGATAGATGCTAGTTTTATTAAAATGGAAATAATACAAATCCCGTAATAATGAGGGCAGAAATGCCCAAGACTGTCTAGGCACTTCTTTAATCAACATAACATGAAAGTATTCTCCTACCAGCTCGTTTGTAGACAGTGTAGGCATTTATATTTCAATGACTATTTATTTTCATTACAGTTTTTTGAGATGCCTAGGCATGAAGCTTTCAAAGCCCTTGAAATCTACAAACGAGCTGGCCAGCAGCTAATATTGCCGCCGTCACTATATTTATACAAGTTACTTTGACTAATTCACAACTGCTTTGTTTGAATCAATTAGTACATTTGGAGATCCCATAAGCGCACAATAATATAATGTGGTGAAAATTTTCTGACCTTACATCATTTATCATATTCAAACATATCACCATCTACCAATACCATTGGCATAGCTTTCTGTTGAGCCGCTGAGAAATTCTTTGATAAGCTTGTGTTGGTAAGTGGCTTCTTCGATAAGCTTGTGTTGGTAAGTGGCTTAACACGTACGTTCTACAAATTAGATCATGGGGACATCGTGAAATAACATGTGAATGTCCAACATACCTTCTGGAATAGCCAGCACACCCTGTGGGAGTATTTTGAGGCCCTGCTTGCCCCATGTTATCTATTGTGCATGCTTTTCTGCCCAAAATGTTTCCTGCATCTCCTATGAAACCTATGTAAAAAAGAAAAGAAAAAAAAAGTGCTGTTTATCTGTGTTTTTGTTTTTAAAATGAAATTTATGGATGTTCAAGTTTGTTTGTTGCGACTTTCTTAGAAAAAGTGACATTTTACACCCTCTTCTCTGATGTCACTCAAAGAATCTTCCTTGAAAGATTTGAAGGTCAAGCAGTTGCTGCTGTAGTTATAACAGAAGCCATTATGTTGGATATTGTGGTTTCCTTGTAGGGATTGTCACATGTCGGTTGTTGGTTCTACAGAAGATTATGTTGGATCTCTGTTTCTTGGAAGAACTGGTTTATGCTTGGTGGTATCATGGTATGTGAGCTTCTCAATTGTTGTGTTTAGTGTCTTAGATGTACTCTCTCTGATGATGTGTTGTCAGCACGTGTGCAGGCTTTGTGGGAGCCTTTTCTGTTGCTAGTCAAGGAGTAGCTCATGGTGTTTGTCTGATGCTTGCTGCAGGTTCTGGTATGCTGGTAGTAGGTCCCTGCTTTACAGAAGAGAGGTTGACTGTTTGAATTCCATCCTGCTCAACAATTTTCATTGTATGTTCCTAGAACAGAAAAACATGTAATTCAGTAAACTAGTCTCTCAAGCTAACAGTTTCTGTATGTTTGGCTATAGCAATCTTCCTTGGTTATGGTTTCTCGAAGCCATCAATCCTGTGGCGATAGTGAAGAATGTAGCTCAAGTGACATGATATTCTGACCAAAATCGAAATAAAGTAGAGGAAAATCGTACAGAACACCGTCACAGCCCCCATCCCATCTATCTTGCTGCTCTTTTTTTCTTTTGATTTTTTAATCTCTAATGGCCACGGATGTACTACAGAGTATAACCGTAGCCATAGCATTTTAGCTACGGATTTTATTCGTAGCCTTTTCCCGTTTTGCCAATGCAGGGCAAAAGTAATGATATAGTGGCGTCCCGCAAAACCGCCGGTAAAACCTTTATTTACCGTTTTGCCAATGCAGGGCAAAAGTAATGATATAGTTGTTTGACCGGGTCTTTGCCGGCGGTTTTGACCGCTGGGAAAGGACAATTTTCTTGTAGTGATCGCTAACCATAACAAGGGATAGACCGTACTGAATCACAAATGGTAGCCTAAAACTGTAGGATTTTTTTTTTTAAAAAAATGATTCTTTTAAAAAATTTGAAAAAAAAAAGAAGAAGATATATTTAAAACCCATCAATCATCCATTTTCCATTAATATGCACAATGTAATACCACCATATCATGATAGCTATAGAAGATTCTTACCTTTTTATTTTTTGTCGTTAAAGAAATTTACTTTAAAACTTACAAGAATCCTCTATTAATTTATGCTCCTTTACCTTTCCTAAGCAATATAATCATGTTGCAAAAGCAACATTTGATTATGTAGACTGGCAAAAAAAGATGATTTGATTTTTAATCATCACTACCATAGTACATATTGGTTAACACGATTGCAGCTATCTATGCAAAAAATTCACGATAAGTCATGCATATAATATTAAAAAATGGTTACACTACAATTGCTACACAATGGTAAAGCTAGTAACCGTTAGGCAATATGAGACGATAATGCCCAATTTGACAAAAAAAAAAAGAAAAAAGCCTCATAGCTAGTTAATACAGCCAACTTATTTTTCCTTTAAAAAAATTCAACCATTACAAGACCATAACAACTATTGTGAGAGGTATAACAATCGTTACAAGGTTGTAATGACTATTATGAGAGTGTAACGACCATTATGGTCCTCATAATGGGTATAAAGCTGACTACTGTTATAGCCATTGTTACGGTTATTGGTTTTGACCAATCGAGAAGCAAGAAATCTTAAGAAAATGCAAATGATTTAGCATTAAAGAGAATATTTGTCATGTAATCCCTTATAGAGAACGTAAGAAAGTAATTGACTTTCTAAACAATTCTTAAAGTTCACACTAATTTAGAAACATAAGATGAAAGCCAAGAAAGCTTAAAATAGAAAACAACACGAATGCTTTGAATTGTAAATCGATATTTGAATTATAAATCTTAGGATTCAAATTATAAAATCATAAGATTAATGTAAAAAAGAATTTAAGATGGGAATTCAAGTCATTTTGCTCAATATTTAACTCAAATTATAAATTATAAATCATAAATGATAGGATTTTGACAACACCGGATACAAGGAATCTAAGTTATGTATATGGAAATTGTAATTATCATTTCTATTTTTGTAGTGAAAGTGTATTTGGAAATTTAGGAGCCTTGTTTGAATACAGAAAAAAAATTCCTAGCATTATTGGACAATGATCACCTTGTAGCTTGGGCTAGGAAACTACGATGATGGATAAGGCTAATGATTGTTTTGTAATATTTCATAATTTCCGTCCCTCCAAACATCAATTGCTATCAAATCATGGAAATGCAATTTTTTTCCCTTAGATTCCTCGTAACTAGTTAGATAAACTAGCAAGTTTTGGCGTGACTTGTTCAAAATCTCCAACTATTTAGAGCGATCAGTGGGAATCAAAACATATGGAAATGTGAAATTTCAAAAGCTTATTTCATCATGGGTCTTAAGATTTCTGCTCCATGCCAATTGTGAATGCTTATTTGTCAAGATATACGTGAGGCCCACATTTTACATGATCTAGACCAATAAGCAGTGAAGCCCTTTTGTTGGTACTTGGAATTGTCCAACCCTATTTAATTGGATTTGAATCTTAGATTTTGGGTCCAATTAATAACTAGATCACGTATGAATCCATGGATTCAGATCCATAACTAGAGATGAGGGATGAGTTTCATCCTTTATTTAGGTGGTCTCAAGTCCAACCGATTGGACTATAATTTAATATTCAAATAGTGTATAACTTCCAATGTATCATCTTTTCAATAGGTTGGGCCCACTAGCATGATCACTATGTGCAAAAACAAGCCTTGTTATGGGGAAAATTGAACTGACCTACTACATGGGACATATATACATCATGAGGAGGGAGCAGAGTAATGCTGGCGAGGAATCATCTGGACAAGCTCCTCGAATCACCAACGCATCGACCACCTGGATGAGCCAAGTTGAGCTTAAGGGGAAACCCTAGATGTTAGCTCCAAAAAGGGACTCACTTATCGAGCTGAACTGCTCGGATTCAAAGCTCGGTGACAAAACTTATCAGTCAAGATGATCAGACCAGTCTCACCTTGGACAAGGGGTATCTGGAAAAGTCCCCCATCGTGCCAAGCAGGGATAGACCCGACAAGATCCTAGCTAAGATCATGTCGATCGAGACGGGATGAGAGATATTCTCGGAAGCTTATCCCCACTCAAATTCGAACCCTTCAGCGTATATGACAGATCCTACTGAGATACTCAAATCGCCCAAGCATCCTATAAATACATCCCCTGCCTTGGGAGAAAGGTACGCATAAAAATTTTCGACTCAGATCCTATTCCCATGATAAACCTACCCTAAACTTAGGCATTGGAGGGTCCCCGACCAACACAAACGCCTCTGTGGTCCTTTACCTCTTTACTAGTGTAGGTATTTGAGTGCCTATAGGTGTAGCCTCAAGCTCATATACGTTTAGATAATAACAAGCCCAATAAGATCATCAGGTAGGATAGAAATAATATCTATCAATTGATAAATAACAAAATACAATTGTGGTCCATTCAATAAGTGTATGTGGCTAATTTTTGTTATAGGAAATCCTTGTTGAAATTTTTGGTTTTAAAAAAATAAAAGTTTGAAAATTTTCATTTTTCCTAGAAAACATTTTTTTTTTTTTTTGAAAAATCAAAGAAAAAGTGTGTTTTCTTTAGTCCCACATCGGATAGTGGGAGAAAAGTTATTGTTTATAAGTGTTTGAGTGGGGAGTATTCTTACTTGGAGAATTTGAGGATGATATGCTCGGTTTGTGTGTTCCAGTAGCACTGGAACACACGCACGCACGCACGCTCATTGGCGCTCGGGCTCGGGCGTGGGCGTGGGTGTGGGTAATGGAGTTGTAGTAGCACACTTTACACTTTGCACGTGTGCATGGTGTCGCAGAGTAGTCTATCCCTCGCGACCTTACACAAACCATCACGAGAAGAGAAGTGTGAAATAGTCTAGATTTTATAGGCTACTAGAAATGGTTGGATCAATGGATTCAAAACCATCAACCATTTTTTAGAACGGCTAGTAGCCTTAATAGCCAAAACGGTCCAATAATGGACGCGCCTTGATGATTCAACGGTCAAATAGTTGATCCAATGATCTGAAACGTTCAAAAATTAGTGCTAACGGTCATAAACGTTATACAAACGTTCAGAACCATTGACGACCACATGGCAATGGTCCACACTTCAGATGTTATATAAATTGCACCATCAATGTCAAGAATCATGAAAGTCCAACAAATTCAATCAGAATCTGATATGATCTCTCTAAACATTTTTATTTTTAAGAAATTTCTAAGTAAAGAGTTACTGAGTTCGACTACTCAACAAATATGCCAGATTTATGAACTACATTAACCGAGTCCTTAAGTAGATCCCTTCATAATTGCTATACGTAGGATCTTAACAAGAAGGCTTGTCAAATCCTGGAAGCAATTCGCCTGTAACACATTAGCAATCTCAATTTCAATCGAGATGGGGGTGAATCAAGCTTTAAGGACAACATATTATATACGTGATTCAGCTTGGTGTTAATTTTTATTGTTTTTTATTTTCAGTTTTTGAATATAATTTCTCCAACATTCTTAAAGCTTTATTATGAATACCGAAACTATTGCATCAATCAAACTAAAGAACCATGTTCTGATCAGACTTGACCAATTCGACGGTACAAACATCACCAAATGGCAAGACAAGTTAAAGTTCTTCTCACTATCTTGAAGATATTCTTCATTCTGGACCCCAATCTTCAGTCTACTAGAAGAAACCGACAACAACACTCCAGAACAGATCGCTACCAGAATTAAACGATAAGAAGGTGGACTACTGTGTCGCGGTCATATTCTCAACGCTCTTTCTGATCGTCGGTACAACCTATAAATAGGAACAACTTCAGCAAAAGGAATTTGGAATGCACTGGAATACAAGTATAAGACCAAAGAAGAAGGAAAACATAAATTTCTAATCGTCAGGTACTTCGATTTCACGATGGTAGATAATAAGTTTCTACTGGCCCAGATTCATGAATTATAGTTGATCGTAAATAAAATAAAGGCACTAAAAATTAACCTTACTTGAATCTTTTCAAGTTGAAGCTATTATAGCTAAACTGCCTCCAAGCCGGAAAGATTATAGGAAGAATCTACTGCATAAATTAGAAAAGTTCATCCTGGAACAAATCCAAAAGCATCTTCGTATTGAGGAAGAATCTTGCAACCGAGATAAAATGGATGACGCCAATGGTGCATCCTCATCTAAGGTGAATGCAGCAGAAAAACCATCACATAATAATAACTCTGAGAAGAATGAATCCCCAAAGCCCAATAAAAGAAGAAAAAACGGTAAACCCAAAGGTCCTTGCTATATCTGTGGCAAGACCAGGCATTTTACTTGAGTTTGTAGGCACCGTAAAAGGCCTAAGAAAGAGGCTAATGCCATAGACGATGATATCTTAGCAATGGTCATGAAAGTGAACATAGTTCAAGAAAAAGTCATCGATTGGTGGTATGATACAGGTGTCAGTCCATGTATATAATGGCAGATCTACCTTCAAAACCTATAAAGGCATGACCAATGATCAAGAGGTTCAAATGAGAAATAAAGGTCGATCGAAGGTTGTCGGAAAATAAACTGTAAAGCTAATATTTACCTCTGGAAAGAAAGTAATCCTGATCAACATGTTGTACATCCCTTAAGGAATCTTTTGAGGAAACTTGGTATAAGGGTTGTGTATGAATCCGGCAAGTTGATCTTATCCAATAATGAAAACTTTTTAAAAAACGAATATGCTTGTGATGGGATGATTAAGTTTTCACTGAATGAAATGATTTCTTTTGCTTATATGGTTGAGTTTATAACCTTGTGGCATGATAGGTTAGCATCATTCCCTAGTGTTGAGTGATCATCTTAGATGTTAGACCTAATACATACTGATATATGTGAGCTAAATAAAATTCTTATCTAAGGAGGCAAGAGGTGCTTCAAAATGTTTATATATGATTGTTCAAGATATGCGTATGTATACCTGCTAAAATCTAAAGATGAAGTATTTAATGCATTTAAGGTCTAAATACGACATAAAAAATCAATTAGTTAAAAAGATTAAAATCCTCCGTAGTGACAAAGGAGGTGAATACTTTTCTAATAAATTTTCTAGCTATTGTGAATAGTACGACATAGTACACCAGTGCACAATACCCTACACACAGAAAATAGTGTGGCTGAGAAAAAAATAGGACTTTAGTTGAAATGGTCAACTCAATTCTAATACAAGTAAAGTTGTCATTAAGCCAATGGAGAGAAGCACTAGTAGCAGCGTGCCACGTCTTGAATAAAATCTCATCTAAGAAAACCAAAACTTCTTTATATGAAATATGGAAATGAAGAAAACCAAACATATGATATCTTAGAGTGTGGGGGTGTCTCACGTATTGTAGAACTCATGAGCCTAAAAGAACCAATTTAAGACCAAGATCTATAAAGTTCGTGTTTGTAAGATATGCATAAAATAGTAAGGCCTATAGACTTTTGCACTTAGAATCCAACGTGATTATAAAATATAAAGATATAGAGTTATTTGAGAACTCGCTATCAATGGAGAAAAATGATACTGAGATTCAATCTCTTAATATGACTATAGAGGAAACTCAATAAGAAGTTAAAATTCCCATCGAACCTCATAAGAGCCAAAGAACAAGAGTAGAGAAGATTCTTGATCCTGATCAAATAAACTCTTAGAGTCTCTCACTTCATATAGTAGAGGGTGATAGAGAGAAGGTCATTAAGAAAATACATATGGTTTTGACTGTAGAAAATGAACTTAAAACCTTTTGTTAAGTTATGACTTCAAGAGACTTTGCATTTTGAAAAAAAATTGTCATTAATGATGTAATGGACTCGATTGTGTTAAACCAAACATGAGAATTGGTAGACCTACCTCTAGGTTCTAAACCTATAGGGTGCAAGTGGGTGTTTAAGAAGAAATACCACACTGATGGTACAATATAAACCTTTAAGGCTAGGTTAATAGCCAATGAATTCCATCAGAAAGAATGAATCAATTATTTTGATACATATTCACTAGTGGCTAGAATAATATTGATTATGATTTTATTCACTTTAATATCCATACATCATGATCATATCCATCAAATGGACTTGAAGATATTATTCTTGAATAGTGACCTCGATAAGGAGGTATATATGGAGCAACCGAAATGGTTTGTTCTATCAGGAAATGAGAGAAAAGTATGTAGGCTCATTAAATCTCTGTATGGATTAAAACAAGCATCCAAATAGTGGCATGATAAATTTGATTCAAAAGTACTATCTCATGGTTTTGTACATAGCATAGTTGATATGTTCATATACTCTAAAGTTTGTAATGATTATATTGTGATTATATGTTTATATATAAATGACATGTTAATTATTAATAACAGAATGGAAGGTATAACTGAAACAAAGAGGTTTCTCTCCTCCGTTTTTCAAAATGAAGGATCTTGGACAAGTGAATACTAATACTATATTAGGTATCAAAATTTTTAAAAATATAGTGGGGGTTATGTGTTGTGTTAGTCTCATTATATTGAGAAGATATTAAATAATTTTAACCACTTGAAAAATAAAGAGGCAAAAACCTCATTTGATCCAAGTATCAAATTAAAAGAAAACAATGGAAGAGCGGTTGCACAACTAAAGTATGCTAGTACTATAGGCATTCTTATGCATACTATATAATGCACAAGACCAGATATAATATATGTTGTAAGTAAGCTAAGTAGGTTTTGTTAGTAATCCTAGTATAAAACACTGAAAAGCTATAAGTAGAGTTCCAAGTTATCTAAAAGAAACCAAATAACTAGTGTTATTCTACTCAAAATTTCCAGCCGTATTGGAATGATATACTGATGTAAGTTGGATATCGAGTGCAGGGGACAACAAGTCTATAACATAGTGAATATCCACCTTAGAAGGTGCAGTTATCTCTTAAGGATCTAGAAACAAACCTGCATAACGTACTCAACAATGGAGTCTGAGTTCATAGTATTTGCTGCAACAGACAAAGATGTTGAGTGGTTAAGAGATCTTCTATTAGAAATCACATTCTGTGCAAAGCCTATACCGATTGTTTCACTTTATTGTGACAGTGAAGCCACTATAGTGAGAGCTTATAGTGGTATATATAATGGGAAGTACAAACACATAAGTTTGAAACATGATTATATATGTTAGTTAATTTAAGATGAAATCATTTCCATCTTATTTCTTAAATCAAGTAATGATTTGGCTGATCCTTTTACTAAGTCTCTCACAAGAGAGGTAGTAAGGACAACATGTAGAGGGATAGGGTTGAAACTCGTCAACCAAAGTTTCACCAATGATAAAAACCTAACCCAAAATTAGAAAATCTCTAAAGTTTAGGTTTAATGGGTAAAACAAATCACTGATATGTGAAAAGTTTCAACACTAAAATATATATAATCTCATCCAAGATGAAGAGTGTTGGTTGTTACAACTAGAGGGCTGAATCTTGGAACTCTTAATGAAATGCAGTCTATAAGACACGTGTTTTAAGTAGTAATGGAAATACTAAAAGGATTTCACCTATATGAACGTAGAAATGGTGTCACTTCTCATGAGAGTTAGATTTATCTCGGGATCGTTAATAAAACATGATAAACACGTGACCATTAAAAGTTTTAAGCAAGTAATATAAGGGAACTCACATAACGCAGATGCTATTATTTGTGTGGTATATTCGGTTGTGTCATTTAGGAATAATTAGTTCAAATCTGTGACTACTAGGGATTTTGAAAAAACTTTATAGTAATTATTGTAAGGAAATATTCAAATCATAAAGATATCTTTCTTTATGCATAAGAGCTATCTTTTATCTTTAGCAGAATTTTGTACTATTTATTTTTAAAAACCAAGTGGGGGATTGTTGAAATTTTTGGTTTAAAAAATAAATAAATGTTTAAAATTTTCATTTTTTCACCAATCTAAGGTCAAATGCTTAAGCTATACATTGCGGCCTCTGCAAAGTCAGTGAGAGCTCTCCTAGCACAGGATGGTGATATGTGAAAGGAGCGCGCTATCTATTATTTAAGTCAGACATTACTTAATGCTGAGAGATGGTACTCCGCTATAGAAAAGTTGTGCTTGTTATTGTATTTTGCGTTCACTAAATTAAGACATTATTTGTTGGCTAAGAAAGTAAATGTAAGACCCGTGTCCGAACCCGTACCGTACATGTTGAATCGGTTGATTCTATATGATTGAATTGGCAAATGGGTATTAGCTTTTTCTGAATTTGATATTTCTTACATTCCATAGAAGCCAGTAAAGGGTCGGGCCATAGCTAATTATTTGGCTGACTACCCCTTTGATTTGAAGGAACAAATTCCTTTAGAAAATGTGAATATATATTATGTACAATTGACACCGTGGAAGTTAATCTTCGATGGGTCAAGAACGCATAATGCATTAGGGGCTGGTATAATCCTGATTGCTCCTAATAGAAAAAGCAGGAATTTGCATTTCAACTAGAATTTGACTGTACCAATAACCAGGCTGAGTATGAAGCCATGATAATCGACTTAAAATTATTGGTAGAATTAGGTGCAAGGACTGTGACCGTAATGTGCAATTCACAGTTGGTGATCGATCAATGGCAGGGTTGTTCAAATGAACTATTGTAGCCTTGTTGCCCTATTTTTCCTTAGAGACCCAAATGTTGGATTGATTTAAAGAAGTGTAACTGGTACATGTGATCAGGGAACATAATATGGATGCCAATAAAATGGCACAATTAGCTATGAGGATTGATGCCCTAAGAGGGCCGACTGAGCGAACGATTGTCGTCTAAAGAAGATCCCTATCATTTGCCTTTGAAAGAGGAGATATTATGGAGATATACTAGATAAAATTAGGTGAGGAAGATTGGAGGGCTCCTCTCATGAGTTATCTACAGAGCCCGTGTACCAAGACCGATAGAAATGTGAGGAGATTGGCTGCCAATTATGTCATGATCGACAACAAATTGTATCACAAAGGGGCCAACAGAGTTCTCGATGCTTATCCAAGAAAGAAGCTCTGCTAGTAATGGGGGAAGTCCATGAAGGAATATGTGAGGCCCATCAAGCAGGAAAGAAAATGAGACTCACTCTTAGATGTTACGAATACTTCTGGCCGACGATGATGGCTGATTGTATTCGACATGCCAAGGGTCGTGAGGCTTGCTAGAGAAATGGGCCGATCCAGCATGTGCCTCCCATAGAGATACATTCTATTATAAAACCTTGGCCATTTCGAGGTTAGGCGATCGACTTGATAGGACAGATCTACCCACCTTCATCATGGATGGATTCATTTATAATTATTACGACTGATTACTTCATTAAATGGGTAGTGGCAAAGCCCATGAAAGGAGTCGGTCACCAAGAGATCATTGAATTCATTAAGAACAATATTATCCATCGATTCGGAATCTCAGAATCCATTACGATGGATCGAGGTGCAGCATTCTCGACCAAGTAAGTGAGGGTGGTGTCCAACAAGTATGGAATAAAAATTTTACATTCGAAACCATATTACTTATAAGCTAACGGCTATGTGGAAGCTAGCAACAAGGTAATCAAGAATATTCTAAGGAAAATGATCGAAGAGAATTCTTGGGAATGGCATACGAAGTTATCAGAAGAACTTTGGGCCTATTGAAATTCACCGCGTATAAGTCCCAGCGTGAGTCCATTTACACTGACATATGGACATGATGTCGTAGTACCTCTAGAGGTTATTGTTCCATCTTTATGGACTATTTTTCAAGCCATATTAACCCCTCATGAGTTTATAGAAGCAATATTGGCTGAGTTTAAAGGGCTAGATGAAGTTTGAATTAGGGCCCTTGACTCGATCATTGCCAATAAAAAGGTCATTGACAGTGCCTATAACAAGAGGGTGAAAGGAAAATCCTTCGGCGGTAGGAGATATAGTGTGGAAGGTGATACTACCTATCAGTCAGAAAGACCATGCTCTTAGTAAGAAATGGTCTCCCACATGAGATGGACCATACGTTATTGTCTAGGTTCTTAAAGAAGGAGTATATATTTTAAGGGATATGAATAGGAAGGTTGCGAAAGCCTCGATTAATGGTCGATTCCTAAAAATGCACTTTCCTTCAATGTGGGAAGCTATTTGAGATCAGACCGAGTAAAGTTGAGAGATAAAATGATTAACAAAAATTTTATATTGCAATAAAAAGGCCTCAAAATAGAGACCATTTGATTACAAAAAAAATATACAATACTCGACCAATTGGCCGAATTACAGATAAGTTGCCATGATTTCTTTAAATCATAGCAAGTGCACGTTTACTTCTCCACGATGGCTGCTGGTATGTGAGCTAGCGGAGAAAGTTTTTGACTTCATCGATGCAACAGTCGATGACTGCGTACTTGTGCTCGCCCTCAAATCTTTCAAACTTATTAGATTCCTCGCAAGTATAATAGAATTCTATCTGGGACTCGATGAAGTTTCTCAAGTCTTGATTGTCTAGCTGATCAGAGCCTGGATAGAACCATTGGGCCTTAGAGAGGTCAGCGAAGTAGTTGCCAAGTATAACCTCCATAGATCATAACATCTCTTTGTCAAAGTGATGTTGATGAATCCAGTGCAATCGATTCTTCCAAGTTGCATCATAGTCAGTTGAAAAAGCCGCGGACTCGGCATGAAGGGCCAAGAGTTCCATCAGTGGGGTAGCGCATTGTTCGAGTTCAGAGTCGGCCCTAGAGTACGTCTCCCCATGTTATTGGAGGTCTGAAATGACCTTAAGAACCACTTATTGAGACTCATCGATCTTAGCTGCTTTAGTAGCATCCTTAAGGAAGGGATGAGCATTGCAGAGGAATGAGGAATGGGAGGAGTCAATCCCTCCTTTGAGAAAATAACCTTAGGGCCCGTTCAGACGGGTGGATTGGAAGGGATTGAATGGTATTACAATGGATGGCATGGATTTCAAGGTAATGATGGTGTTGTCAATGGATTGTCTTAAGATCGATGGGATTGCTATATCCTGGGATTGCTATATCGAGAATGTTTGGCACGCACGGCCAATCTCGGGATTAAACCTTCCCATCCCTTCCAATCCCTCGGACTAAACATGTCCCAGGCAATTTTGAACGGATTAGGGTGGATTGGATGGGATTTAAAGGTAATGATGGTGTTGTCAGTGGATTGTCTTAAGATCTATGGGATTGTTGTATCCCGAGATCAGATCACCCAGTCTGTTTAGCACGCCCGACCAATCCCGGGATTTAACTTCTAATCCCTTCCAATATCATCCAATCCCTTCCAATCCACCCAGCCAAATGGGCCCTTAAGGATTGAGAGAAGAAAATGGAAGAAGTTATGACATCGAGGCTTGCTGTTGTGGTTTCTTATATGTAGTGTGCTGTAAATCTGAGTGGGGAATGCTTTTTATAGACAACAGAAGGGGTATAAATACATGCAGTCGATAAGATTTGACGGTTGGGAACCCGAAGTGGACGACTAGGTTAGTGATTCATTTCCAAGAATATGGGGGGACGTGTTGAACAACAAATTTTACAGATCACACAATTCCAAAGCCATTGATATCATCTTAAAGGCTTTCATAGTATCTACTGTAATTTTATTCATAATAAATCATAGAAAATTGAAAATATATCTTTATTTAAACTAAAACTTAATGGAAGTTCAACATATACTTGAATCAAAGTAAGATAAACATCAAAATAAACTATAAGTTTCATCCCTTAGCCTTAGTTAAGAGATTAGCTTGAGAAGACTAACATCTCAGAAGAAAAATAAAAAGATCAACTAGAACCCGTGAAGAAATTGAAGTAGAAGAACATTGTTGGCGCTCCATCTAGGCCTTCTCTCCCTTTCCAAACCCTAGAAGATGATTTAGAGTAGCCTAGGGACTCCTTTAAATAGTTTTGCAACTCAAAATTTTGCACCACCTCAGAAAAGTTCGCAAACCACCTCAAATTTACGCACTTTACGCATCTTCGATGTTATCGAAGACTTTCAATGACACCTTCAATGTCGTCGAATTGGCTTTGATGTCATTAAAAATCATCCAGAACTATCCAGTGAGTTAAGCCCAAAGTTTATTTCGGGAATTATTTCAGGAATTTCTCTTTTAGACTCAAAGTTTTAGAATATCATTTTTCTGGCCAATTTTCCGGATTCCTTTTCTTCAATTCAAACCTTCAATTCTCTTCATTCCTCACTTGGTTTCATTGGATCTTTGGTATGTGAATTCTTCATTAATGACTTTCAAATCTACACTTCTTCATTATCTTCTTTTAAGCTCTAAATCCATCCTTTTAAACACATATTCATCATAAGCTTTCGAATCACCTCACATGACAAAAAAGTATATAATTAAATCAAATTATCAATTAAATGCCAGGAAAACTAATATAATTGAAGGGTTAAATATGCAATATTTGAGTGTCAAGAGGACGCAATGGAATAAATAAGGTTCCTCGAGGAACGTTGCATATTTACTCCTGCCGAGTAACATATGATGGACGTGAATAAAAAAAGGCTAAGTATTGAGCGGCCAATTGGTGATAAAGAAGCTCAGTCAGCTATGGGAATGTTGTTTGAACCAGTTATCTTTTCTGAACATCTTTAGCCGTGACCAATGATAGAGGATTTAGTACGGAAAAGAAAACATCCCATACCTTGCCATAATATCAATTTTATTGATAAAAAGGGAGATTTATTTAATAACATTACCGGTCATTAACAGCATTACATGTGCAGGAAAGAGAAACATAAAGGGAAACATAAGACGACCGAGTGATTTAAATCTTTATGCCCTCGAACTCCTCGAGGATAACCCGCATCTCTGCCTCATTCTTCTCTTGTTTTGGTGCCCAATCTGCTTCCTTCTCGATGATGATCGGTAGAAGGTGAAGCAACTGGTCGACAGAGATGTAGTTCGAAGAAACCCTATTTTTGGCTTCTCTTTGTGTCGAGACTAATTTTCAACTGCATCTGGTAAATGACGATCTGTTCATCCAAAAACGAAAGTCTTCTGAGACGACTACATCTTTGGAAAAAAAGGAACGCTCCCGTTCCTTGAGTTCTTCCATTAGTTCGGTGCGATAAGCTTGCAATGCACGAAGCATGGTGTGATTAAACTGATACGTCTGAATCCAATGCAATCGGTCATGCCGAGCCAGTTCATGAGCCTCACTCATCCCTGTAGAATCTTCTATGGCCGATGCTTGCTGTCAGAGGTATCCAAAGAGCATTTCAGAATTAAAGGTAAGCTCGAGATAACAACATCCCATAGAATACAAATGCTTTAGCTTTTAAAGGAGTTCTCTGAGTGTAGGCTTTGAATCGGATGCTGTCGAAGCCTCTTTGACGAAATAGTTTGCTTCTAAGAGTAATGAGGATTGAAAAAATTCCATCAGGGCCCTCTCAAATCTCTTTCAAATAACTCTTATCACTAGCAAGGAAAGAAGAAGGACTGGAAGCCATGGAAGCAAGACAGAGGTCTAAAGACGAGGTTAGTATGAATTTGAATGAGGTTAGGATCAATTTAAATACATGATTTTTTATACCCACGATTCGTAGAGGTTATAATAAGAAAATCGCTACATGTTCCGACCAACCAGAAATGTACAGTGGTTAAGGCTTTATATTTGGAATAAACCCACGATGTCTCGGGTTTTGAGGGCCAAGTCAATAGTTAGTTACAAATATAAAAGAGCAAAAAATCTAAGGCATGGGATAAAAGAGCAGAAAATTTAAGGCATGGGAAAATAAAAAGAGGCTTAACGGTCAATTTCATTGATGAGTATAATCATCATAATAAATTAGCTACGATTTGAAAGAAGAAAATTGTTGGATCGATGCCCCCATCTCCTTTAATCAACTCTCAACACATGCAAAATAGCTTCATGTTTGACAGCAACCTTACGGAGTTGACTGATTGTTGTTGTTTGAGCCTTAGCGGCCACCGCTAAGTCCTTGATCAATTTCTTATGATGGCGAGCTCAGTGTGTTGCTCAGTATGTTTTTCTACATAACCTTTCTTTAGGGTTATTAGTTCTATCTCCAGAGCTACTATTTTGGCCACCATCTCATCCAGCTCATCCTTAGATGATTTTAATTTGGTAGCATCGGTCGAGAGTTGGTTGGCAACATCCCTAGCAGAAGCCAATTGAGGCGATGTTACGGCTTGTTCTGCTTTCATACGGCCGACGACAGTGCATATCATATGCTTTTCTTTAGCGAATCACAAAAACTCCTAGAGGGTTGATGATTTAGTTATGAGACTAGAACCTAAGCAGCAGAAGGCATTGTATGACTCAACTAGTTGGTCGAGTTTGTTGATTATCTTGACTGTCAAGGTCTCAGAGAACATTATTTCCAGGAGAATCTGAAATTCTTCTTTGAGGCTTTGCATACTAGTCGAGAGAGAGGGTGACTCAGCCACAACAATCTTTGGCCAAAACTCGCTCAAGGGAAGAGAGGATGTCATTGACCTGAAGCTCTTCTTCATTAAAAGTAGCAAGAGTCGGAGCATCACCCATCATTGTCAGTATAAGAGTGGGTGACAGATGCGAGTCGGGCTCTGGGACATCCATCGCCACAGCTTCCTCAGCCACGACGACCATTCCATCATGAGCTAAAGATTCTTTAACTATTAGAGTAATTTGTTCATCAAAGGAAGGGATTGTTAGTTAGGAAGGTTTCTTGCGAAAATGGTGGAGTGGTGCTTCTTTTTCTTCTTACTGATTGACTGCAGTAGGTGGCATCAGAGGTATGCCGATCATGTATTTAGATTTTGAAAGAAGATTCGTGATCTCAAGAGAATTTTGAGATGGGAGGACCTCAGCACTGACCGTGTTCTCAGAATCAATAGCCTGCACATCAGTGATCTTAGGAATATCAATCGTTGGTGGATGTTGTTGTAATTGTTGTGCCACAGTGATCTGTTTATAGCGGCTGATAGCTCCTGGGTAACTACATGGAAATGGCACAGTTAATCATCATGAAAATCAAAGAAATTTAAGATAATTATATATAGGTAAGTAATTTCCACCTAAATCAAAATAGATGGCGTAAGAGATAGATCGTGTGTCCATGGCCCGAGGATATTTTCTAACCATCGCCAGCGCTTGCCTCGAAGTAGGGAAAGTTGGTGGATTGTGATGATAAGGAGTAAGATATTTTTCATCTAAGAGAAGATTAGGTTTGTTTAATCTCTCCCTATCCTGCTATCATTTATTCCAGCATTTGTTATAATGAGCTTCTTGGTGATGTTTCAAGCCTTCCTCGATTTCTTCTGAGTAATCGGTGATGGAGAGACCTTGCCAGTACTTAGTTTTGAAATATTTTTCAAAGGAAGATATGACCTCCGTTGACGAAGTACCTGGTGTCCATCATAACTTTGATGAAGTTGACAACAATCGATCTACAGTTGTTGACTGAGGAGGTGGGTTGACATGTTTAAGAACCAAAACAAGAGGCTTTGAGGGTGGACCGAGCGGAGCTCCCAAGTCAAGAATTCTCTTCAGAGCAGATGGAGATATACAAATTAGTGGAGGTGTCAGAGCAGCAAAAATCCTCACCACAACTTTTTGGCACTTGGGAGGATCAGTAACTGCTTCAGTTGGTGAAGTTTGAGGGGAAGATGTAACGGCTAAACTCATCTTCGGCTTACTTGTTTTTCAGCTTAGTGTACTGGTTGATGAGGGTGTTACCCTCTTCTTTCCTTTAAGCTCAAGCTTTTAGGAAAGTTGAGTTGTAACCTCTTCAAGAGATTTATTTAGCAACCGTTGATAATGGTTCTCCCACCAGACGATGAAAGTATCCATTTCCCGTGGTTGGTTTGGATAATAGGTAAAATCAAGAGCCTATCTGGCTTCTTAAAAGAAGAATGAAGAGATCAATAAAGCTCGACCTTATCAATAACCAGCTGACTGAAAGGGGGTTCGTTACATGTTTTCTGGGTAAATGGATAGGGGATACACTGAATTAAATCGAATTGCCGAGTAAGAAAATTCGGGCAATACTGTTTGATCCCGGCCTTGGCATTCTTGCCGAAATTGATTGAGCCTCCATATGGAAGGTCTCGGCCGATGAGGTAGTTTTCACAAGCCAGGCACATATAGGATGCTTCATGATCATTCTCCTATGCATATCGGCCAATAAACTAATCGAGACCATACTCTTCATTGTGGAATGGAGTGAATAACCGATTCTGCCTGCTTCTACCTGAAGAGAAAAACAATGTGTTCATATACACTAAAAACAATTGAGTTTCTTGAGGAGAGTGGATGATGCGCCTGCCATAGGAAGTATAGGTAGCTTCGGAATGGATGGAGTGATGTAAAAGAGAAGGACGAAAGTATTCATAGATCCACATATGAAGAAGTCACAAAGTCCTCCAAGAAACAAACCTTTGGCAGTGACTTCATAGATTCCTTTATACAGGTGACTGAGTACATAAGGCGTCAGGGCAAGCTTTTGACTTTAGGTGAGGGCCTCGGGTAGAGAGACGTATTTAATGGTAATCTACAGGGCATTCACACAGAGTAAGTGGTGACATATCCAAAGCAATAGGAAAGCAGTGTGTTCCTCATAATCGACCAGTCCGTTGTTATCATGGTAGGCCTGCATGAAGTGAGAGCAGACTTTGCCAAACTTGTTCGAGAAGTGCTTGCCACCTTTTTGCATGAAACTTGGATAAACGACTTCACCAAAGGGGATAAGTTGGGTTAAAGCTATAATATAAAAAATGGTTGGACTCATGGGACCACAGTTAAAGAAAAAATATATTGGTCAAGGAGCTCTAGAATGTTGAAGCTGTGGTAAAGATGGATGGATCTAATGGATAATTGTAGACAGAGATCTTGATACACTCACAAATGGTCGATGCTCTCCATGATGCCTCATGTTGAGATAAGACACAGACAAACCAAACATCCCATTCCGCAATGGGCTTTGGCCATGATTGATGATTCTTCCAAGCATTGGCTGAATCAGGGACAAAATTGAATTGGATCAACAAAGTTTCACCGAGACTGAAGGGAAATAAAGGATACACCATGCTAACTTCTTTAACTTTTGTTGATGGAGTGAACGTTGTACCTAATCATTTTGTTGGAATGATGGAGTGGAAGATGAGGAGGCAACCATTGCTCGAGAGATAGTTGAAATTCAGATACTTAGAGAATAAGGAATGAAAGTGTAGAATGAAAAGAATTCGAAACAGCGCTTATATCGGCTAGGAGAGAAGAGCATTTATTAGGGCATCATTGCAATTGTGTGGGAAACGATGTAAGAGTATGTGTCAACACGAGGTTTGACTCTTACTTTGATAAAGTGCAACCATCGCCGACGTGTTACACTGAATTGGCCAAATACATTTATCGGCTTACTGCCATGTGTAAGTAATAAATACTGCATTAATAAGGGTTCACACATTGCTTTTAACTTTTTCCAAAGGTGAAGCAATGTGTGGGGCAACGTTCATCCCCATTATCGCCATTCCTCTTAAGAGCCAATCAGAGCAGATTACGTATGATTTATACAAAATCTGTATGTTGTATTTGGAGATTTAAAAAGATTTCTTAGCAAACAACAATCGGAATGTATCAGACAGTGCCACATCACTATCTAAGCGACCGATGAAGAGGCGATCGTGAAGGAATGGTTATAGGATAGATGGAAAGAGAAGAAACAGATGAAGTCGAGTAGTGGTGAACGATTATGGCAACCGTCAAAATGTGAGAAGGATCCAGATGACCAGATTAAAGCTATAAATAGTAGATGAATTTAGTAGGAAAGATCATCTCATACCAAACCAATCAAACCCAAACATTACCTTTCAATTATCCTTTCAATTATCAGTCAATTATCATTTACCTTTTCTATCAAGTAAATTACATTTCTTAGTGTAATCCTTTACTTCCAGCTTGTTATTTATATTCCGTAGTATAATCCGTAGTGCTAATCAAGTAGCTGGTAAACTTAGCTATAATTTGAGTCAATGCTCGAATGCTGGATTCAATTCTTCACTTTGAAAGACATTTTGCAGCTGTCTCTCGCAACTGACCGTAAGAATCTCTTTCTCATTTCACTTTATTTGTATCAAAAAAGTCATTTCGTACAGAAAGTAAAGGTGCAACCCATCATCAGAGGACGAACCCCACCCTCTGAATATTGACTAATCCTATTTACAAATTAAATGAGTGGCTGAGTAGGTGACCGATCTTGGCTGAATAAGCGACTGATCTCATCATATCTCGGTCATGCACGACATATCTGCCTATCTTAGTGCTTGGGGTCATGGTTGTTCAGTTTGAATTGAGCCACAATTTCAATTCAGTACCGCTGGCACACATACAGCCAAAAACATAATAACAACCCAGCACCTTGGACTAGGCTGAACTGAAAACACGACATTTGTACAATGGGTCCCACATGATGAATCCATCAGTTCTCATACATGCGAGCACATTGACACATGTACGAAGAGACAACCTCTCCTCATGCCACACGTGTAAGCCTAGCTGGACAATTTTAATTAAAGGACTGCAACCCTGGTTAGTTGGGACGTAGTTTCGGTGGATAGGGTCCCTAACTATGGAGCCCACCATCATGTATTCCTCTTAAGGGTCATTTGTCACCATGGATTTAGGAGGGGGTTTGAGGTGGATCTGAGGGGATTTCAAATTTCATGGTATGTTTGTATGTTTGGTACAAGTTTCAAATCCCCTCAAAGAAAGGTTTGAAATTATAAGTGAAAGCTTGGAATGCATTTAAAATATTTTCAGGAGTTGAAAGTTGCATGTGTAATATCTGTGTCACTAGGCTATTAATTTATTGTGATATCCCAAAACAATCGGATTATCAATTGTATAACTATAATTACTTTAATATGATAATTCAAGTTATCCATATATTGTCCATGTAGATCAACTGTTAAAAATCGTTGGTTAGTCACTCAGATGTGATCTTGTGCTTGTGGCCCATTTAAGACTTGAAATTTCATCATTTTTAGAAAAAGAAAAGAGTATATATTTCAACAGGCTTATTATAACTGTTGTGTCAAACATTACATGCGTACACTAATTAAAAATATTAAAGTTGATTTAGTCATTAAATTCAAATCTCTGTAAAAATACTATGCATAGCTACTTTCGGATTGCAGTGGATTCTTAATTCAGGGTGCCAAACACAATAAGATGATTTCAAATTTAGGGGGTTTCAAATCCAGGGGATCCAAATTTAGGGGGTTCTAAATTCACACTCCCAAACAGGTCCTTATCCATGGCTTCCATCAGTTTAGCCAGATCATTGCAGGACATGAGCCCAAAACTTCTGAGGGCTACACCACATGAACCAATGATGATTGAATAATCACCGTTAAAAACTAAACAAGGCTATAAAAGTTTTAGATAAGTTGATATTTGTGTAACCTTTTCATTCAATTCCTCGTGACCTTATAAACAAGTTGGATGGAAAATAAACATCTCAGTGGCATGTCACTTGCTCTAAAAGCTCAAGCTTTTAAAAGATGGCATATCAATGTATATACCCCATGGGATTTGTTAGAGGATGGCATATCAATTTATATATACCAATGTAATTTGAATATAAGACCTTCCACTTTGATACCATAGCATATCAATGTATATCAGAGTGACTTTAAACAAGATTTGTATCTGCTCCCATTTGTAGATCATACCTAAAATGAGCTGTCAAAAGGAACATATGTAGTGAATATAAAGAAAACAAGGTAGATAAAACACATACATCATTGTTGGGATCACATGCTCAACCTTCCCTGCAACATGTACTTATGGTAGTAGGGCATTAAATATCGGAGCAGATTAGGTGAGACCCTGAATTGTAGGGCTCAGAGTGATGTATTTGCCTTAAATCCAGTGTCCATCCAACTAATTTGAAAGCTCATTTTAGGGTATGATTTTAAAAATGAACCTGACTCAAATCTTCAGTGGACCACAACACAGAAACAATCGTGATTGAATCCCCACCATTAAAAACTTAATGGATTCGACCAGAATGTTTATTTGCCATCCAACCTCTTGATAAGGTTAAGACACCTAGATGAAGAGACCACACAAATTTCATCTTTATGGCCCACAAGCAGTTTTTAATGGTCAATCACCACTATTGCCTGTACTATGGTCCATTTAGGATTTGGAACTGCTTCATTTTTTGAATCATGCCTTAAAGTAAGCTTTCAATACGATTGGAGGATAAGGATGATCACATATATCAAAGTGGGCCCACAGTCAGGCATCCCACTTACCTCAGTTGATCTTGGGTCTCACCTAATCCGCCCTTTGCTTGGAAAAATCCTACTTTCTTGCATTATGATTGGTCCACATCATCATGGACGTTGTCAGCAACTGACTAACTCCGCTGGGCCCATTATGTTGAAGTACAAATCAGTTACATCTCTAACACAGGTAGGCCACCCCGTAGGAACAATGGGATGGATGGTAATCATAAGTTCATGTGCGAGGTTATTACTATGTATATCTTTCATCAAACCTCTTAATCAAGTATAACTCACCAAAATAAAGAAAAAAAATCCTAATTCAAAATTAAAGCGGGCCACGCCACCTAAACTTACGTGTTTTACCGGCAATTTTACATATTTCCCATTAATGTGTCCTAGGTGAGTTTTTTATTAGGTTGATGTTTTGCGTGTTTTGTACTTCTCACCTAATGCATCCTGATTCAAAATTAAAGTGGGCCACGCCACCTAAACTTACGTGTTTTACCGGCAATTTTACATTATTCCCATTGATGTGTCCCAGGTGAGTTTTTTATTAGGTTGATGTTTTGCATGTTTTGTACTTCTCACCTAATGCACAAGAGTGTATTCTACATATATGTGGCTAAAGAGATTTCCAAGATACCATGCATGTTGGCTTAGATGGGATTAGGTTGGACGGAATTGCACTTGTGCATTTGGAGAGTAAGGGATGATGGGATTAGGTGGGATGGATTGCATTTGGTCCCATGCGGGATTTTTGGTGAATTATGAAAATCACCACACATGTGGGCCCACATTGATACATATTTTCTATGCAAGTAGTTCATCCGTATACATCTTTTACACGTGACATTCTATTTATATACATATACAAGTGATGGACATCCGTCGTGAATTTAGTTTGTTGATTACAATTCCATGGTCCACCAAACAGAGTTTTGCTAATTAATCTAGTGGTTTTCCCATAGCAAGAATTTTATCTCAACATGGAATTGGATGGCCCAAATACCATGATATTTCCCAACTTGCAATCATTGTGTAATAATGATGTTAATCACATCTAATACAATTCAATACCTTCTAATCCCACGGACCGAACAGGCCCTTCGTTCTTTATTACTACATGAAACAGGTGTTGTAGGTCATTCTCACAAGGGGAGAAAATTCTAGAGATACCGTAATAGCTACCAAAAATCACGCTCATGTTTCATTTTGCATGACATCACATTCGAATTTCTTCCAGAAGCGAGTTCAAAGGTCAATCTCATGGAAAGTCCTCATCATCACTTGAGATGGATTAAAGCTATCCTCCCACGTGTAATAACACATATGAACTATTCATCTAGTTTGCCCCTAAGTTGATGTATACTTGGTCAAAATACATTCCCGTCTGCCCATCAAGTGTTGCATACTGTTGTTGATGTATCAAATCTTTCAGGAACAGGGTTTGTTGATGCTATTGACAATTGTTCGATGTCATCGACTGCTGCTCGATGCCATCGAGAAAATTTAGAAATCCCATATTAGTTGCTAGACACTTTATAGTGTCCTACTCGATGTCGTCGATAGGTTGATGATACCATTCAAGTCTCATCGAAGATACTATTGAAAAAATCCAAAAAATTCATGTTTTGTTGCTAGAATGTTTTGGTGTTTTCTTGATGCCATCGAATTCCCATCAAAGGTGCCATTAAGCGCACATGCAGAATTGCGTAAGCACATGATTCATTTTTTTTAAAAAAAATTATTATTCTCATAGAGGCTATATATGAGTGTAATCAGGATGTGGAGGTATCGAAAGATCTTTCTAATTCATTCCTAAGGTTTCAAGATCATAACTTGGCTTGTAAGGGAGATTCGAGGCTTGTTCGAATCTGGTAATCTCTCTCTTGTAACTTTCTGCTTTCATAGTGCATTGTTGTCGCTTTGTGTCATGGTTTTTTCTCACAAGGCTTTTTCCACGTTAAATTCAAAGTATTTGTAATTGGATTTGGTAGTGCAATTGGAATACTTTGCTTAATTCATCTCTGTGTGCTACTGCGATTACCCAACAAGTAGTATCAAAGCTTAACATTGAGGAACTATTTGAATATGAAAGCATAGTATCAATGGCTTGTAATCCTAAGTTCGATGTTGAGAAATATTCTGGGAAAAATAATTTTAAACTATGGAAAGTAAAGATGGCCAGTCTCCTAGTTCAACAAGGATTAGATGATACATTCATTGAAAAGCGATCGGAAACTATAATAGATGAAGAATGGAATAAGATGGATAAGAAAGCGAGAACCTCTATCCAATTGTGCTTAATGGATGACATCATCTATAATGTCGTGAGAGAGAAAACTGTAGCAAGTACATGAGTGAAATTAGAGGATATCTACGTAAAAAAAATCTCTTGAGAATCACTTGTACTTAAAGCTTCAGTTGTTCAATCTGAAGATGGCAATGGGGGCTGATGTTGAAGCCCACATTAGTAACGTTAATAAGATAATTTGTAAATTGTTGGATGTGGAGGAAATGATGAAAGATGAGGATCAAACATGCATCTTGTTAAACTCTCTCCCAGCTTCGTAATTAAGAGTCATTCAAAGACTCGTCGTGCACCAGTAGATGGACCATTAGCACTGATACCATTATCTCAACCCTTCATGAAAAGGTGATGAGAAAGAAAAACGGTGACATGGGCACCTCTACTGATGTTTTGGTTACAAGGGGGCGAAATTCTAAGCAGGATAATGGATCTTCTCGATCGATGTCAAAATCCAAGGGAAAGGGCAAATGTAAGTTGAAGTGCTGGAACTATGGGATGTCTGGGCACATGAAGAAGGATCATAAAAATCTCAAGGTAAGAAAAGAGAATTCAAGGGCTTCCTCTAGGGAGGCCAACACTGCAGAATCTGATGAAGGTATGAGCGATTATGATGTGTTGTCAGTGTCCATGGTGGGACACTTATACGATGATCGTAAGGATGAGTGGATTTTGGATACTGAAGCATCATATCACATGACTCCTCATCAGAGTTGGTTCACTAGTTACAGAGAGTGAGATGGTGGTCAGCTATTTATGGGCAATGATAATGCATGTAATGTGTTGGATCGATGCACATCAAAATATTTGATGGCATGGAACATACCTTAACTAAGGTGAGACACGTTCCTGAGATGAGGAAGAGTTTGATATCTCCACAAGCACTCGAGGTGCTTAGGTGCAGATTTACCGGTTTTATTTGTCCTTAAAGTTTTAAAGGGGGCACTTATAGTCATGAAGGCACAGCGGAACAGAAATCTTTACAAGTTAAAAGGGAGCATTTCATTAAGTGGAGCTGTAGCGTCCTACGCCAAAATTGTGAATTTGCGACGGATCAGATCCATCGTAAAATGTAATTAAAAATGGACATGGTCCGTCGCATGGTCTGTAGAGTATGGTGCATCACAAAAATTACACGACAAATCTTATCCAGCACTAATCTACAACGGACATTTGCGACGGATAAGATCCAGGATTTTTTTTTTAAAAAAATAATAATAATAAATAAAATCTGTTACACCTGATAGTCATCCAAAAAAAATCACACAATTATTCAATAAGAATCCCATTCACAAAATTCAAATTAGGCTGAATATAAAACTGGACTATCATTTTGGGTGTGTTTGGATGCTCAATTGGCCTGAATAGCAAAGTGAACTAAATATTTAGTAAATAGCCAAAATTGGGTCAACTACTGATGAAATAAGGTAATGTAAAGAATATCATTTGCCCTGAAAACTAAACAAATGATCATGTCCCATCAATTAAAATACAAATCCAGGAGATACTTTTATTCTCAATATTTTTACAAACATCCAAATGAAACATAACACAATTGAAACAAAAGAGAAATGGTAAAGATTATAGACCTATAAGTTGCTTCTATTGATGTTGCATCGTGAATGCTAGCATGATAATCCTCCTAAACATTGAGAGACATTCCATTAGTTTTATATAAACACATTTGATAAAGTGATAAATTTAATCCCAGGATTTGAGCTATTTACTTGGCTTTTTGCCATAAATTCCTTGAAGTTATCAATCATAAAAATTGAATTGCCATTGACCTGAAAAGTATGCAGTATTAAACAATTTGTGACTAGAACTGGAGTTTCATCAAACATTTTAGCTCCTAAAAAGTAAAGAGAATAAACTCCTCAAGTTATAGCCAATGACGAGAAAAATATAGAAGGGACCATCAGAAGAGATTAGATGAGATCCAAGTCAAAAGTGCATAAAATAAAATAAAAAATGTTGGAGTTACGGAAAGATCGCAACTTGCGTAGGAATTATAGACTCAAAAAAAAAAAAGGAAAAAAGGAAAAAAGGAAAAAAAAGGAAAAATTCTAAACGTAATTCGCATTATCTAGCATCGGATTCAAAGGATTCTCAAGAAAAACTAATTGAGAAAGATAATTCATTTGATGGCAAGAAGTATTGTCGACAATAATTCCACGAGAGAATTTAAACCATTAATAGATTTCAAATAACACTCTCTAGATGAAGCTAAAGGGTTTCATCCAAACTCCTACGACAAAAAACCTCACACACTTCATGAAATCCAAGGGCAACCCAATAATGCTTACAGCATTGAATTTGAGTCCACAAATGTATTCACTGCAAAATCAGATTTGGGTCATTTCTACATCTTTTTTGAGCCAGACAAGATATCACAAAATCACACCACTCAAATTCCATTGTTTGTTTCTATAAACATGATTCTGTACGTGTGGACATGGTGCAATCCCATCAGCAGAGCCCATTGAGAAGGGATTTCCTGTTCAAAATAGGAACCTCCTTTAGAAGAGGTGTAAACAGGCTAGGCAAGGCTAGCCCATAAGTTAAATAACTATGCAGTCCAACACAGAGCCTTCTTGCTAACAATCTAGACCTTAGTTAAGCCCATCCACTTGACGAGTACCCATCCTGACACTCTTAGACTATTCGGGCCGGTCCAGGGGATCATGTTAGGCCTTCAGCATATCAAAACCAAGGCTCGGCCTAATTAATTACGGGCTTCGAAACCCATGTCCAAGATCATCTCATGGGCCTTGATCAGCCCGGCCCACTTTCTCCCCCCATTAACAGAAATAGGCTTCTGGTTTGGGGGTAGCACATGACTATTAAGAAATTGTTTGCAACTTAAATGTGGAATGCATCAAATGTGACACATACACATGAACAAAATTACAGAAGGAGATTTGTATAAATCTAGCCCAAGTTTTGTTGTATGCTGATACAACAACAGCCTCCAACACACTTAATGAAACTAAATATGGTGTATAAGAAAGTATTAAAACGGGTTAACTACAACAAATTTCAATAATCAACAAACAAATACTAGCATATGATATTGAAACTTCAGCCCCCTACCTTTGATAGAATAGCCCAAAAGCTTCATGAACTGCGGGGAGCTGAACTGATCAAACCCCATTTGATTTTGGCTTGTGGAAAAAAAAAAAAAAACCTTCTCATCTTCTTTGGAAATTCAACACCTTAATGGAGAAGGCGAAGACGAATGCAAAGAGCACTGTGAATCCGATGACCCTAGCGGCAATCACTCCTAAGAAGTCATGCTTGAATCTGAAGTACTCCCTCACGTACTCTGACACTATCATGTCATTGTCCATGCGTTTGGATATGTCACCGAACTGGGAAGCAACCAATCCATACAAGGTCCAAGCAACGGGGCATGCCCAGTAGTACCATCTCCACCATATGGGAATTCTCTGTGATCAAGAGGAAAGAGTTAGTCCAGATTTTATTTATTTATTAAACATTGGTCGGTAAAGGTTTTACCGACGGCCAGGACCTTTACTGACAGTTGTGTTGGACGCCGCTAAATCGTCAACTTTTGCTACACGACCAGAAAAGTGCTCAAAAGCTACGGATAAAATTCGTAGCTAAAGATGAGGACCCATACTGTGACCGTAGCTATAGAGCAAATCTTTCTCATTAAAAAAAAGAAGTGAAATTGAAAACAAATTTCTGGCAGAAATGTACAAGAAACACAGATTGCAAAACAAATTTAATGGATTCACTTACCCAAGGAGTAAAGCCATTAAATGGATTTTTCCCTGCTTTTGAATCTGCTAATAGATTCCTAGCATTTCGAATATATGATGCCAAACCACCTAGATAGGTTGAATTAATCCGAGTTACCTATAGAAAAGAGCTACTTGACATCAATAAGTAGATATGTGAAGAGTATTAACAATCTTACTGATAGGTACAAAGCAATGTAGGTTTCCAGAAACCCATCAAAATCAGTTTGGTCTTCTACCAGAAATTTGTGGTCAACAAGGCTTCCAAAGATAAATTTCAAAATAATCATAATAATAAGAAAAATAAATGTTTGAGTGAGGAAAATGGAAGGTTAAAAGTTGAAACCGATGTTAAACTTTTGCTGCTTGGACTTGGAAATCAAACAGAGACCATTTAATATTTCCAGGATACATCAGTTGAGTTGTAAAAATATACTAAGAATGCATGGAATACAAGGTTCTTGTACTCATAAGAACCAAAATAATAATAACTAAAAAAAGTGCCATGAAAATGAACCTGATCAAAGAAACTTTTCTTTTCTTCATCATCAACACCTTGTTCAGGCCAATGTACAAAAAGATGACTTTGTCCCTCCACCAACAACATTTTTGCAAGCTCAATCTGGAAATCAAAAATCAAGATAATGAAGGCAATGAGAATGTTATCGAAGTAGAACTTTTGAGAATGGTGCCTGAATCTTGATGATGGTTTAATGGAAACCCAACATTGAGGGTTAATCTAATTAGCAAGTCTCTATCATTTGAGAGGATTTCTGCATATTGTTGATGTTCTCAATGAAGTGGTGTTTGGTTTAAAACTAACTTGATTCCATACCTGCCTCTATATTTTATAATCCTATTCATTGAAAATCCCATGGAAGAATTGTTCAAGGCTAAAATTGAATGTAACTTGATTTATAAAAATAAATAAATAAATAAAAGGAAGCACATATGATCCGCTAGAAAACAAAAGGCCATAGTATTACTGTATCAAATATGTAATGCATTGTATCGCCATTCTTCCAAGAAGATACAAGAGCCTGCATTCAAATTCCAGAAACAATCAACAACTGAAACTGACTATTTTATTAAGACATGATACTTGCTAAATAACTGTATTTTTATTTCCAACTGCTTAACATTGCATAGTACTGATTTTTTTTTAAAAGATTGTGACTGCATGAAAAGAAAATCTCCTTATTCAACTAACACATGATACTTGCAAATGAAAATCCTCAAAGTTTCAATGCTAAAATCTCCCAACAGAATAACACAAATTGCATGAAAAACATTTCAGAATGACAGCTAATGAATGGAGGATGAATCATCCATAGTGATAGATAGTTACAAGCAAGGAATCCCAAAGGTCGGAACACACATTAAGAATGCACAGGTTCCTGAAAATTAGAAAGGTAAATATATAAAGAAATTAGCAAACACAATCCCAAAGGTCAACTTTAAGAAGGCATCCATGAATCTTGCTAATATGATTTGGCAAATCCAGCATATCAAATCCAATATTTCCAACAGTGGGACATAATAAACATGGCATCTTGCAGTGCAATAGGATAGAGACTCATCTATGGTGAACTTGTGGAAACGCAACATGTCCATCATGCTAACACGTGCAAGAGCACATGTAGCAGACAAGCTGCACCTTCAAAAAAAAAACTTACAAGTGCATTGGGTTTAAGTGTCAGGATACACATTACAACTTACAAGTGGGGCCAACAGTTGTGAGATACAAACTTTACTTTCATAAGCTCTACCATAGATGGAAGATGTGTGAAAAGCCTTACAGAACGAAGCTTTTAACCTGCCTGTCAATGTCCTACAAAAGACGGATAAGAAAAGAATATAAATATCAATTGTCTAGGAAAAAGATGGCCAAAGATTGGATGGCAAGGAACTTTCAATTAGATTTGGTTGGGTCATATATAACAATATGAGAACTAGTAAAGTTATAGAAATATTACTAACGCAATCCAAATTTAAGCTTGGGATGTGAAATTACTATTCTTAGTTGAATGGGTTTCAAAGCATGGATTGGCTGCAAACAAATCCAGACGTACTGGCTCCTTGAAGAGTTCCTTACTGACATAAATTACACTACTGCAGTTAAGAGTTACACATGCTGTAGAGGCAAATATCAAATACAAGGACCAAACAAATCAATACCATATTAAGTAAACCTGAAACAGATGTTTGTTAAGCCTGCATGTGTGTGGAGCTGTGCCCATCCACATGTAGCCACACATGCCAATATGGAAGATGTGTATGAGATCCCAGTTTTTCATAATTTCATTAGATGAACCAGATTGATTGGATGTTCTTGTACAAAAATCAGGCAGTGTTACTTCTCATGTCAGGGACAAAATACAAAAGAAATCTTTAGGCAACTTACTGCAAGGCCAACAGTCCCAAGGCTGAAAACAGCAACAATAGATCCTGGAACTGATTCTGTTTATGACCTTTGCCAAGCCCACAATATTCATACATTAGACATGAGATAATTAATGATGCACAGATTTGTGAAATTACCTCGGTGACTTTGGATATTCAAAACTTCTAAGTGGTGATGTTAGTAGTGTTTATCAAGAATGGTGATCAGAGAAATTTAGAAATATGACAAACCAAAACAAAAATTATCCTTCCATAAGAAGTTAGCTGAAGGTATTGCAAATACAACACTTCTGACTATTCCTTAAAGAACTAATGAATCAAGTCATCAAAAAAGCAAATAACCATGACATTATGCTCCTTACAGTTTCATGAGACAACAAAAAAGAAAAGAAAAGTCAAGAAATTCTCAACCCGTATTTTCGCTTATGAACTCATGAAGGGCTATCTGTTTAACTACTTTGGGAATAGAAAATGAAAAATATGAAGTAGCTAGTGGAACATTGGGAAATAGTGAAAGCCTGAACTGAAGTGAGAGACATGGCTGAATGTCGACCCCTAGTGCGAGCCTACAAATGGGCAAAACCATTTATCCACCAAATAGGAGAAACCTTACATTTTCACCTTTAATTGGCTAAATAAGCAAAGAGGAAAAAATGCTTCTCAGACACATAGGATGTATATACATTGATATGGCTGTAGTATAGTAGTAGAATTTAATTTGGTTATGATTTTCTATATTCTTAGGTGTGCATACGAATAGATGTTGTTATATAACTCTTAGATGCATTCATACTGCTATACTAGTATTGTATTGCTAGAATATAGTTTGATTGTATGGTCAGAAATCATTTGTACAGTTAAGTAGTTGTCCTAGGTTATTGAGATCCACATATGAGACTCCCTCCCTTAGAGCTCATTTCTGCTACACAAATCCAAGAGGACTTGAAATGCAGACAGTTTCTGAAAATGGGTCCCGCTAAAACCATTCATGTTGTCGTCGAGTGGAGAGAAGCCCATCCTTTCCAACTGTTTTTTCTTAGGAGCAGTGTCAAAGAACCAAAGATCATTATCAATGAAATGAATTCACAAACTGCATAAGTAGAAACACCTATGTTTGGGACTGCCCAAACATCCATACTTCAAGAAAGCATGAATCATTTTTTGCTGCCTTAATTATCCAAAGCTTACCTTTTAAAAGATCCTTGGTGCTTGTGGACCCACATCTATTGTCACGAGATAAAAAGAATTCATTTGAAAAGATTAGCCTCATTTACTTTTAGTAAATGCATGAGCAGAACATAATTTTGATGGAATAATTAGAGAAATACTTTTAGTAAAAGAGTCATACACTGCCAGAGTATCAAATAACTCCCTATATACGTAATGCGCGTCTCTTAACAGTATATACAGGTATTCAACAATGACAAGTGGGGCCCATAGCCCAGTAATATGTACCATTTATCTATTGATTACCATCATTATAATTACCAAAAATCAATTATCAGCCTTATCATGGTCATGTCAATGGTTATACATGCTACATCAGGCAGTTAAAATAGAAGATTATTATAAGCATAAAGACCTACATACAAATTTTTCCACAAAGGCCAATATGAATATTCATATACAAACTGTAGAATCCATAAATATTAGTAGCAAGTCCACATTGAAAGCAAGTCCAATACTAATTCCACAAGCTGTACATGGAAGTCTTGATCTTTTATCAGTTGAAAGCAAAACCACATTGAAAGCAAGTCCAATACTAATTCCACAAGCTGTACATGGAAGTCTTGATCTTTTATCAGTTGAAAGCAAAACCACATTGAAAGCAAGTCCAATACTAATTCCAAGCATGAGCATCGATTGGAAAAGCAACACCAAGTCCTCGGACATAACTCTTCAAACAGAGGATAGGATCTGAGCACTTGCATTAGACAGCAAAATAAATATCTCCAGCCTGAAATTTAGATTGAAACATCTGCCATCTATTTTTTATAGTCTTGAGAAAGCAAGGCAAATCATCTGTATAATGCAAACAAGAGAGAGAGAGAGAGAGAGAGAGAGATTTTGGCCATGAAACCAGAAGCAAATCCACAAGTGTCTCAAACCAGGAGATTGGATAACAAACAAAAAGCATATCGAATTTTTCCAAAATCAGAAAAAATTTACCAGTAAAAAGCCCATTTGAAGATTGGAGATCGCCTATATCCATGCATAAAAAGCCCAAAAATCTCCAACCACGAGCAAATTCACCATATTAAGAACAAAATGCATACAAGTACTTCCAAGGCTCC